>NW_027117329.1:1967451-2623268 GCF_020726465.1 Chaetomium tenue | reverse complement strand
AGTAGGCGTGGACGCAGGCGCCGGTCCAGTTGACAGAGCTGGTTCGCTAACCACCGCTATCCGCCCTATGCCCTCGTCCAGCTTCTCGGGTTTGGTTTCTGACCCGCCGACTGTGAAGGCAGACTGCTTGCTGAGACGCTTCTCGAGCTCCTGCATGCGCTTCATGTAGTCGGAAGTGACGACTTTGCGTTTGGACCGTCCAAGCTCATCCTCGGCATCGTCGTCTGTCTCTTCGTCGTCGAATTCATCGTCAGACCCTATCCAATCCATATCGTCCTCGTCGCCGGAATAGTCCTCTTCCAACTGGAGCTCGGCCACAACCGGTCCAATTTCCGACATGCCATATTCGAGCATCTCCCGGCGCAGTTTGCTCTCCTCTGCCGACTCGTTATCCGGAATGACAGCCGACGACAAATCTATCGCTTCCTGCTCCTTGGCCTTTTGCATGAGCCGTTCGAGATCCTGAGCCGCTTTCGACTGGGCAGCCTCAACCTCATCGCCGCTCTTGGTGTCCTCCGCGAAGGACACAGACTTTTTGCGAGTGACAGGCTTGTCGTCAGGAGCGCTTTTTGTGGTGCTGCTCGCGCTTGCTGTAGGGCCGGCGGCAGCTTCCTTTTTTGTCCCATCCTCTTTTGGATCAAGCCCCAAGGCCTCCAGGGTCTTCGACAGCGCCGCTTCGGCATCAGCAAGATCCTCCTCTTGAATCCCCGCCTTTTTCAACGCCTCGCTGATTTTCGGCTCGGCATCCGCGCCACCCTGCAACCGGAAGTTGACCACGTTGTCGTCCTCGTCCAGCTCCTCGATAATGTCGGTGAAAGGCAAGCCGCTCTCCTCGTCAGTGCCGGCATTAGGATGCGCGACGACCGCCGCCGCCGCAAGCCTGTTCTCCTCGGTCTCGAGAGATTTGGATAAGGTGTTGATGTTCTGCTCGACATAGTCCAGGCGCCGCGACAGCACGTTGACGATTTGTTCGGGTGCTTTGAGGTCATGCTTTCCCATGATCTCGTTGATTTCTTTTTTGGTCAGCCGCGGACTATCAAAGTCGCGGCGGATGCGGCGGAGCTGTTCATGGGGAGGCGTGTCGCTGGGCAGCTGCTCGACCTCCTCCTTGAGCGCCGAGTAATCGAGATACCATTGCTGCCAGTGCGTCAGGGACGCCCGCAGCTGGTTGACTTTGCCCTCGAGCTGCTGCACATGACGGTCAAGGTCGGAAAGGTGATCGATTGGTTGAGCCATGGTGGCGGAGAAGATGTTGTTGAAAGAAAGAAAGGCGGGAGAAATTTCGGCAAGGATCTGAAGGTCTCAACGCTTTGATTTCCTTACGTAATGAGGACAGTGTGAAAGCGGGTTCTGGGTAAAGTAAAATACATGGTACAGATGTCATGAAATCATTAAGTACTTCATGTCCAACCCATAAGATTAACGTTAACGTTATGTATTATAGTTACATGGAGTTAAATAGATTCCCGCGCTCGCCTCGCTATGCAATGCCCTTCCTTTCCCCCTTTGTACAAACCAAGCTGACCCGTTTCCAAAGTATGGCGCAGCTAAACCGAAATTAAAGTAAAACCCCGCGGGAACCCAACCGGAACGTAACAGTAAATAAACATAAAACAAACAAAAATCCAAGTCTAGATTATAGCTCTGTAGATTGGAGTAAAGGGGGATCTGGTTTCGCTGGGTATCGAACGCATGAAACAGCAAGCAAAACCGGCCCCGACAGCGCGGAACGCATGAGTGTGCATGGCTGGGCCGGTTTCATATCAACCGGCCCGGGCCGCAAAAGGCTGGTACGCTCGTTACCAGCCCTGAAGCATTATCTTGGCGAACTGGATCGGACGGCACAATGGCCGGGCCGCCGGGCAGGCTTTAATAACCCGGCCGGGGCCGAATGCGTTTGCCATCCAAGAACTGCTGGCTCTTGGGTTCGTAATAAGGGTTGCTGGGAGTCTGTTCCCTCTTCCTTTGCTCGAACGCTGCTCGCTCTTCATCATCTAGGGCGAAAGCTTTCTTCAGCCATCCGAACGCGCTGCGCTTCTTCTTCACCGACTTGCCCGTCTGGCCGGTCATCGAGGTGTCGGTACTCATTATGCTCATCCCCATCCTCGAGGGGGCGTGTCTCGGAGGAGGGGGGAAATGATGAGGGCCCACGGTCCCAGCGGTGTGTGGCCTTTGCTGTAACGGCGAGTAGGGGCTGGCCTGGACGGGGCGGAAAAACTGCCTCTCAGAATGTGGCGAGGGTATCATCCCTGGATGAATGAAGGGCGGTGAGAAATCTGCAAGAGGCGAGTTGACCGATGCCATCGAGTTGACGGGTGGGCGCTCCATGTCGGATCCGTATGCCGAATCCGGCGCCTGGTAACCCCGCGGGGCTGCGTGCAACGGTCTTTCGGCCGCGTTTGGGTGAGGAACCTGTATTGATTCCGGAGGGCTGGTCTTCAGCGAGATGCGTTGCCTGAGGGACGTCCTCTGTGTTGTCACCACCTCAGGATCCTGTGGGATAACCAGTTCGGGGGCCTGTGCCGGGTCTGGTCCAGGCCTTGATCGCGATTCCGGTCTTTGACTTAACCTGGTACCAGTCCTGGGATCCGTCTTGGATCCAATCTCAACGACTCTTAGCCGGTGTACTTGCGGTTTCGATATCACATGTTCCATCCGTGGTTTGATGGGTTCGAGCGTTAGCTGTGCTGTAGACTCGACCGAAGAAGCTGAAGAATCGACCCTTTGCCTTTGAGTTTCTGAGCTTTCTGGGGTCGTCTTGGGCCACTCATCAATAATACGGGGCGAGGGTTGTGGCGATGGGGGCTGAGGTGTGTATGTTCTAGGTTGTAAGAGATAGAATGTGGCTTCCTCTCCCTCGTCGTCTTCCTTGGGCACTTCAAGCTTGGGCAAGTCTGCCAACATTGATGGCCTTTTAGAAAGCCGACGTGGGTCTCGGGCGGGAGGTGACTGGGGCGGCAGTTCACTAGGCGTTTCAGGGGGTGACTCCTCGGGGGGTGGCGACCTCGAAGTTACCATCAGGACTGACTGCCGCGTAGCCGCATCTGCACCCGCCTCGTTCCGGGCGGCCGTGTCGTCTTCCTTGGGGGCATGCAACTCGGCCATCAGCTGGGTCTCGGTGTCGATGGTTAAGGCGACCGTCTGTATTGCGCTGAGCCGTAACGAAAGCCTGGGAGGCGAATTTGGAATCTTCCTAGGTGGTGGCGAGGTTGGAGGGGTCGTGATCGACGACGCATCAGATGGCCTAGGGCTATGAGTGGGGGAAGAGTATGGCTTCACGCTGAACTGTTCGGTCGGTTAGTGGCCGCTTCACCCCCTAGGCAAATTCTTGAGTCGACCTACCCTAGTCTTTCGGCTCACTTCGCCCGCCCTCCGCTCCATCTCGGAGACGATATCGGTCAGCCTGACAATCAGCGCGTTCAGGGAGCTTCCTTTGGCTTGCAGGTCCATAAACGCGTTGAACCACCCATCCGTGTTTCCCTTCATGGCGTCAAAGATGTCAATCACATCCGGGCGATCCCGTCGCCAGCTCCCATGCTGCTGCTCTGCAAGGTAGATGGTAAACTCCCTGGTTGCCGCGAGCCCCTCGGCGAGGTCATGGGTCGTTTGTTTGAGCGCAACCTGAGTCCGAGCTAAAATATGCTCGATCTTCTGGTTCCCGTCGAGGATCTGCATGCGAAAATTTCTATCTTCCAGCATCTTCTCAAAGACGCCGATATTGTCCATGGGGAGCTTCAAGTGCTTGATCCGGTCCTCCATATCCTTGGTGGCAAGGTCCATATCTTCGAGCGTCGTCTCCAGAAACTCGTCCACCTCGTCGATATGGCCTTGCAGAATGGAAACAACCAGGATCTGGCTATTGGCCATGCCATGAAGTAGCAAGTACACGCCAAATGAGATCTGGGCCAGCAGTCTGCAAAGCTCGTGTGTCCTCTGGCCTGCCCGGCCGCGCCACAGGGCTGTCGGGGGCGGGTCGGACCGGCCCCCGTCCAGGAGCTCCTCGCGCCTCGCCTTGGCATCGCCGGTTCGTAGTTTTGGTTTCACGGCCGCGCCTTGCGTAGCTTCCATCAAGGATTCTGCAAAGGCCTGTTGCATAGATGGGATGGGGTGTTGAGGAGCGGGAGCCGGCTGGGGGACATTCTGTTTCGGCCGAGTATCAACCTCGAGGCCAGCTCCCGATTCCATGTCGTCTTCCTCCTCAACGTCGGGCAAAAACACAATAGGCAGCTGCACGTCGGAAAAGCGTGACGACGCGTGCTGCGGGAAAGCCATGGCGGAGGTGTTGAGGGGGTTCTCCGAGCCAGTATCGAGGGTTCCGGGGGATCGGCTGTGATTCGCCGCAGATCACGGCGGAGATCGGCAGGAACTTGTCGTACAAGCGGAGGGGCGGCTCGCCGGTGGGCCCTAAGCTCGTGCGTCCCTGCGGGCTCCCGCGGTAAAAGAAGATTCGTACAAGAGGACGGTGCGAGTGACAGACGATGGACAGGTCGGAAACAAAGCGAATATATATCTAAACCTAGGGGACGGCGGGAATGTCAAGATGTCGAACGGGGGCGCCTGTCACGGATGGGCCCCGGGATGAAACATAACGGTGACGGACGGACCCCAAAGGCTGGTGGTGGACGAAGTAAGGACAGGGCGTAGGGGGCACTGGAAACAGGAAACACCACACCGGGTTCCGAATTTTTAAGCACGGGATCCCGGCTCTCTGTTGTTCTGGGTGTCCTGGGCAAGGGTTTCTTTCTTCGTCGAGCGCGATGCGAGTTTCGTGAGGCTGAGTTTTGGAGTCTCCAGCGACGGTGGTAGGGACCTGTATCAGCGGGTCACACCAAGCCGGTTTGAGCGTGTCGCTGTTTCGAGTCGTGGCCGATCCGATGGGGGTCGAGCTGTCGAGACGGGAAAATGGTAACCCAGCAGGTGGATCCCGAAGTCGTCTTGCAAGGTGCTGCTGCTGCGACTGCTGCGGTGGAAGGATCGAGCAAACGCGGGCAGCACGACAGCTCCCGTCGCAGGCTGGTTGAAGAGGAGAAGATCGGGATCTCAAGAAGAGGGACCTCCTGGCGGGAGAAGTGACAAAATCAGAGATGTGCTCCACTTGGGACGATTGGGCGGGTTGGCGCTGGCGAGCGGTTCCTGGAAAACCAGGGAAGTGCCCTGCAGTCACCCCACAGTGCCCTGCAAATCCACTCTCCATTTGCAGAAATAGCGTTGCGTTGTTGCCAGGGTCTCCAATAGCTGGGTGCCATCCGAGCAAGTCAAAGGGGCTCGTTTCTTCGTGTGAATTGCATGTTTCTGCAGGCCTGGACTCGTCATCCAATCTTCAGCCAATCCAGGAGCTGGCCGAGAGACGACCTGCCGATTGTTGCCCCTCTCCCTCCCGAGAGCAGAACCTGGGTATGCACCATCGCCAATACGGCTGCGGATATTGAATTCGGGATATGACTTTGCGCATTCCCGTCTTCTAGACGCGCCTCGGCACACCCCTTCCGCTGTCATGTGGAATCTTCGCCATCTTTATTTCAACTGCCCGCACCGCTTGCCCACCCCTAACCAACTCCATAAGGTGCGATGAGACACGAGACGACGATCCATGGTGCCAACAAAGAGTGTTGGCCACGCCGAAAGAGTGTTGTTTCTGCAGACACCCTGCACATTGGGGGCGAGTTGGTGGTCAAGATCCAGATGCGGACAGGGTGCCTGCAGCCCCCTGCCACTCGGGGCCAGAACCGAATGGGTCTCAAAAACCCCCCGGTAGGTCAGTGTGCGCTGCAATGAACACACAGTGTGCCGCATTCAGTGACCTCTTTCCGAAAGTCATCTTGGACCGACACCTCCTTGCCAACCCGGGCTATTTCCATGGGTCAAATATCGCGTTTTCACCTTCGCATTTGATCTTCACCGTGGCCTTTTGTCGAGCACATGTACATACCTATTTCATCCGAAGTTTCCAGGTTGCAAACTCGGGCTCAGACCCCATACGCGAAATTCCAGATCGATGCCGGCTCTGAGTGAGTGTTGAAGGATGTCCACCATGTCCTCGCTTATCTCAACCGCCCATCTCACCTCATCAGAACAATGAGGGAGGATGGCATTTTTTCAAAGACGATTGGCCGCCCTGCGCTTCCCATCAGCCGCCGCCAGCCTCCATGAGGCGCCAATATTACAGACCCCGCTCGTCAGTCACTACCGAGTATTTGGCCGGCGCTGGAGCGCACCAGTACCACGCCGCTGGTAACGGTGGCATGGCATCCCGGGTTGCCGTATTCGAGGGTCCAAACCACGTTAGAGTTCAAAATATGCATGTGCATGACTTCCATCCAGGTCAAGGTTTGTATTTACATACGAACACAATGCTAGGTGGACTGAAACAGGTGGAGCTGGTCTCAGGTGAATCGAACCATCAAACGAGTGCAACGCGAACGGCTTCGACTCGATCTGTTGAGTGTGCAAAAGCCGAGGCGAGGCGTGTTGCGGCGTTGGCTACCGAATCGGGCTTCAACCCGCACGAGGTGGTCGAGGCGCAGGGCTCCCGTGGCTCTCAAGCTCCTTTCATAAAAGGACGCCAAGACCAGGGTCCATCCGTCCTTCGAACCTCTGTCGCTTTCGCATTTCTTTTTCATTTTTTGGACGACACTTCGTGGGTTCTTCTTTTGTTGACTGCCTACGCAGGAGGGCCCCGCCAGCGCGTGCCCGCCAGAGTGATCCAGTGATCCAGTGATACGCGAAACTGCGATCGGCAAGATGGCTGGACAAGCATTCAAATTTGGCACTGGCCTTTGGGACCCTACCCATCGGTTCGAAACTTCGTGGCTGCTATCGCCGTGGGTGCTCTTCTTCTGCCGAGCTCTTATCGTAAGCTTCCTTTCCCTAGCAGAGCTTCCATGCCCAACCCAGCCAGATATATCCAATACAGAAAGAAAGAAGAAACCCATCCCTAACTCGCGTCTCCTCGCTCTCTCCGTGTAGTCCCTCTATGCCTTCACCACCCTCATCTTCGTGCTGGCGTGGCAATGCGTCCACGCCGAAACGGGCTGCGTGGCGTCCCAAGCCTCCTTCAGCTTCTTCACCAGCCTGACCTACTGGGGTCTCGGCTTCTACTTCCTCGTCGCCGCCATCCACACCTTCACCTACGCGCGGACGGGCGTCGCGCTCCTCGACCGCTTCCCCCGACCCCTCCAAGCGCTCCACTCCGCCTTCTACACCACGGTCGTCGTCTACCCCTTCATCGTGACCATCGTCTACTGGGGCGTGCTCTTCTCGGGCCCCTGGTTCGCCGAGGTGTACTCCGGGTGGAGCAACGTGTCGCAGCACGCGCTCAACAGCGCCTTCGCGCTCTTCGAGCTGGTCGTCCCGCGCACCGACCCGCCCCCGCCCCTGCACATGCTCTGGCTCATCCTTGTCCTCGCCCTCTACCTCGCCGTCGCCTACATCACCTACGCCGACAAGGGCTTCTACCCGTACAGCTTCCTCGACCCACGCGAGCAGGGTTCGTTGGTGGCGGCGTATGTCTTTGGGATTGCCGTGGGGTGCCTTATTGTGTTTGGCGTCGTTTGGGGCTTGATTTGGCTGCGCAGGTATGTCACGGAGACGAGGCTGGGGAAGCAGGGGAAGTTTGCGAAGGCGGGACGTGATTTGAGCGCGGCGGGGGACATGGAGATGGCGAAACCGCATGCGTAAGCGAGTCAGGCTCTCCATGTCTTCCTTGGGTTCTCTATTTCCGTTTTGGTATGTCTCGGTGACCGCAGGGTTGGCGTTGGTGATGGTGTAGTATGGAAAGCCATTGGTTGTATGCTGTGGGAGGATATACCCTTAGTTTGTGTGGTTGGTTTGGACGTGTTATCTGTCTCATGGCGGACACCACCAGTATAAATAGTAGTTAATCTGACGGTTCCGTAATCTACCAACATTTGCATAAGTGTGAATGCTTCCACAGGGTCAGTGGTGCATGTGTGTAGAAATACATATTGCCGCCAGCTAATGAAACCAAATAATCCCAACCCTTCTATCAACATTGCCAAAATGACAGGATGCATACATATACAATCCTCTTAGATATATACATTACAACGCCAGGCGCTTAGCACTTCAGATTAATTCCCTTGCGCAGCTCCGATTGACGTATCTCAAACATGATCTGGATGCCCACAAACAGCGCCGAGCATGCGGTGACAAGGAACACAAGGCCTGAACAAACACCGTTAGTTAAGGTGGAAAGGAGCAGGGAGGAAAGAAGCAACAAATACCCGAATAATCCCTAAAAATGCCCTTCACGATATTCTCGAGCCCATCCAACCCGACCGCAAAACCAACCAAGTTCGCCGAGATCATCATCAGCACATTCGCCACGCCCCCAACACAGCACAGCATGCGGTAGGCCGTAGGATTGCGCTCCCACTTGCGGCGGGGGAACAACACACCGGCTGCAATCTCGGGCAGGAAAAACACCACAATGAGCCAGCCCCAGATGAGCAGGTTGAGCTTGATGTCGTGCCAGAGCGCAACAAACGTAAACACGACCAGGTAGGTGAGCACGGTGCGGGCGGCGTCGCGGGCGGAGCGGAAGCTGGAGCCGCCGAGGGGGATGTAGATGTAGCGCAGCAGCCAGCGGTAGTAGCTGCGGTGCCAGCCGCGCCAGAAGGATAGGGTCGAGTAGTTGTTGCTGACGCAGCGCAGCATGTTCTCGGGCGGGTCGATGCCGTCGACCAGGCTCCACAGCCGGAAGAAGCGCCAGGGGAGCAGGAGCTTGAGCCAGATGATGTGCAGGTTGAAGTAGGAGAGGAGGGAGATCTGCGCGGGCGTGTACGACGACCAGTCCGGCCGCGACTTGGAGATGGCGCCGACGTAGTCGTAGTGCAGGACCAACTCCATCGCGAGCAGCACCAAGACGAAGCGGATGGCGTACTTGAGCGTGCGGGAGGCGGAGAGCGTGGCCGGCTGGTAGCGCTGCTGCGAGATGTAGTCGTTGAAGGTGATGATGGGGCCGGTGAGGTAGAGCGGCGCGTAGATGGCGTAGGCGAGGTAGTTGCGGAAGGAGAAGTCCTGCGGGGAGGCCGGGGTGGCGATGCGGTCTCGTTCCGAGAGATTGGCGGGGTCAAGTTGTTTCTTCTTGCCGGCGTTAGTGATCGGAAACAGGGCTGTAAGGGGTAAAAGGGGGGGTGGTACCTCGATAGGGCTAGAAGCCCGCCTATCTAAGCTCCAGTAATAGTCCAGGTTGAAGCTGACTAGGCGGAGGACGGTGATATTGAAGAGGATTTCCCAACGGCGCATGAGCCCGCCATGTCGGTCCATCCGCATGCCTAGCTCGACTAGCGCGGGGGTGTACGTCGACAGGGTCTTGGCCGGTGTCCCCGTCAAAAGGAGTGCGATATCACGGAACTTATACCCATTGCACAACTCGTTGGCAAACAAGATGCAGATTCCGAACCCCCACGACACCACCGGCATGTACTTCTTCGGCACCGCCGTCACCAGCCTGTAGTTGATGGCCAGGATAGTGAGGATTTTAGCAGCCGAGAAGCCATGCAGAACCACAAGGAAGAACACGGCAAAGGCGGAGTCGTACGACGTGCGCTGGCGCAGTCTCGCCTCGGCCGCCTCGGGGGCGTTGGCTCTCGCGGTCTTTGCCTCCTGCGGGACGGGATACACGGCATTCCAGACCCTGCGCAGCAGCGGGTGGAAAACCAGCAGAAGGGCCATGTACGGCAGGTTTATCCGGAAGGTGTAGTACTGGGCATCTGACACATCCTATAGACACGGTTCAGCATGCGCTCACACATTTCCATCCCCAGGGGGGAGCTCACGATCTTGCGCCCCGGAATCCAGCCGTCCGCAAGCCGGTTCTTAAACCTGTTGTATCTCGGATCCGATGCTGCCCATTTGTCAACCCCGCGTGCCCCCCCACTCTGCTCGGAGGAGAAGACCTACGCCTCGACACATCATAGGCGACCCAAAACATGTAGGGCACCACGGTCAGGAAGACCAGGTAGTAGAGGTAAAACTCGAGGGACTTCCATTTCGGCGGGTCGACCTGCTTATCGACGACCTTATTGTCATCCTCCCGCTTGTCACTCGCGACCCTGTAAGGCACCGACGACGGCGTTGTGAATCGAGTATCGAGCGTGTCGAGATCGTAGAGACCAGAGAGGAAGGCGAGTAGGCCGGAGCGGCTGCCGCTTTGGCTGCGAGAAGCCATCGTGGAAGAAAATGAACGTGAAGGATCGGGCTGGGCCAGTCTATAACATGCTGGGCCGGGTTTGGTTCGCTATCGTCGCGGAAAACAAGGAGCGGCCGCGGCGGTTTATGAGCGGTTGCGATCTCAGATCACAAAACTCAATCGACCTCCTTTTTTCTGGTGCTCCTCCTCGCTGTTCCTCACTAATCCTCGACGATCGGGGGCCTGCCGCCAGTCAAGGGATCAAGGACACGCAGCGTTGGCGGCGCAGTCGTCGGTCGATACGAAGTTGGGGTTACGGTTCGGCACTGAAACTCGGCGTTGGTGGCCCACGGTGACGAGAGCGGCACGGAGGAGGGGGGCGGAGGCCGGGGACGGAGAGAAGTCGTGTTGGAATTCTCCGGTTTTCGTTGCTACTGTCAACTTCACTGGGCAAAATAATCGCGGTTACTTGCAACTTTTCGACTTCCGCGGCCGAGGCGCAGCTGGCCAGCCAGTCACAGCTGACACAAGCTTTGACACAAGCTTCTTGCCAAGGCTCTGGCACTGCCCGCGTCCCTGAACCCCTTTTTCGCACCGACTCCTCGTTTAATACGCCGGGACAAGGATTGATTGGCAAAATAAAGTTGAAATAACGTTGGAACAACCTTGGAATTATCTACCAAGTAGTCTAAGCCCAAATATTCATTACCATGAAACCCAATATATGCTTCCTTTGACCCTTTTTAACTCCTCTCATCTGGGTATAGATTAACCCCGCTATGCCCCCTTCACCCCGTAACTCCTGCTGGAAAAGAAGACTTCGCTCTAGCCCTTTGACTCCACTCATCGACGGATTACCCCCCAACTACGCTCCCTGTACCCCATAGCTCCTCACCCGGCTGAAAATGAAGGGTTTGCTATGGCGCATCGTGAACTCGGCCCATTCGTCCGTCAACGTATTGTAGCTGTAGAAGCCCTTCCATCCGAGCTTGTTGTTCCGCGTGCGCTTGCCCACCGTGTCGAGGGCGAGGTCCAGCCGATAGATGTACTGGCTAACGCCTTCGGTCTCGACGGTGACGTCGTCCTCGATGTTGGTCGGCGACTCCCCGGGGTTACCCGACGCTTTCGCCATCCGCCACCGGCCCTTCAGCGCTTGACGCATGACAGCGGTGGGCAGATTCGAACTCGCGCCGCCGGCGTGCAGCGCCAGGGCCTCGCGCGTCAAGTGGCGCACGACATCGGCAGGCTCGGACGTGGTCAACAGGCTGATGACGGAGCCGTCGCGGAAGAAGCGCAGGTACCGGTAGTAGGTGACGATGTGTACCGGCGTAGCCCATGTGACCTGGTTGTGGCTGGCCTGGCCGGAGCGCGTGTAGTTGACGGTGCTGATGTAGCAACCGTTGAAGCGGATTCGTGGCCGCTGCCGGAACATGCGCTGCCACGAGTTCGAGTACAGCGAGCGGAACAAGGCTAGCGTATCCGCGGTGCTCTCACGCGCATGCTGGTCGGCGCGCTCCGCCAGGAGGAGGGACGAGGGAGGGCTGGCGGTATCAACTCCCGCCGCGAGTGCGGATGCCTCGCCTTCGGTGGCCTCGGCGACGAGGTCGGCGTCGCTGAGGGGATCCCAGGAGACTTGATGCTGCCAGTAGTGGTGCATCCCCCCAAAGCCGAATTCGCTGCCGAGGCAGAGGCGTCGCCAAATGCCGTTCTCGGTGGCGACGAGGAAAGCCAGGCGCTTACACACCCGGGCCAGCCGCATAAAAGCCCCGACATCGACGAGGGCAACTTGGAGCAAAATGTGCACCAAGATTTCCTCCGGGATATCGGCAAGCCAGCACGGGGGTGGCGGCATCCCTTCGACCGGGGGTGGCGCCGGGATGATGGACATCGCGGAGAAGCTCGCGATGAGGTCCTTCATCGACACCGCCTTGGTGGCAGAGTTAACCCCCGTTGCGGCCACCCCCGTCGCGGCAACCCCCGTCGCGGCCACCGCCGAGAAGTGCTTGGCCTTGTACTTTTGGTCGACGGCGTCGTCCAACTGTATCACGTTAGTTACAACCCGGCTTCGATGCGTGAGGCTCTACACGTACCCTAAAGGCCTTCCTGTACAGCTGCAAGCTGTCTCCCAGTTTCCCCACGGCTTCCCTCTCAACGGCCTTCTCGTAGTGGTCGAGGGCCGAAACGGGATCGCCTTGCTGCGAGCCCTCGGGATGCCCCGTCTGAAGGGAAGGCACGGGTGTGTCCTCCGCAGCATCGTCAAATGACTGTGACGGGACATAATCATCGTCCTCGTCCTCTTCCTCTTCTTGGGCTAAGGGCCCCTTCGACCGTGGTGCGGCCGCCTTGGCTCGACTAGCGGACGGGCTAGTTCGCTGTTCTTGAGGTCCAGAGGCAACCTTCTTCGCTTGAACCTCGGCCTTCCATTGATTCCGGAAGGACTCGAGGTCCGGGTTCGACTGCTCGGGGTTCATGGTGTTGGCAGTCGACGCGTAGGTGTGTTCTAGCAGTGGCAACTAGAATGGTGACGATTGTGTTTGGGAGAAGCAACCGTTAACAAATAGTTGCAGGAGATGTGTAGATTGTATGTACAAATAATATATCTTAGAAGATGCACTGAAAGATTTGTACAGTAACTGATGAGAATCGAAATATTTGTACAGTATGTGATGAAACGAAGGTTGCTCGGGTTGGCTGATGTGGTTGGGGGTTAAATGCGTCACCCGGCCACCGGCGGGCTGATTATGGGAGACCTCTACAGTATTCGTACGGTGAGCTGATTAGGGGAGATCTACACAGTACGGCTGATTATGGGAGACCTGCACAGTACGGCGAGCTGATTGTAGAAAACCTACACAGTACGGCTGATTATGGGAGACCTACACAGTACGACGAGCTGATCATGGAAAACCTACACAGTACGGCGAGGAAAACCTACACAGTACGGCGAGCTGATTATGGAAAACTTACACAGTACGGAATTCGACGGCAGCTGCGGGGCCAGGGCTCCCCTGTCCGATTTCCACATATGCCATACTCCACATCACTGACGCAAAACTGATGCGGCAACAAAAGTGAAGCTGTTGTCGAAAAAGTGGCTGTTCGGCTGGTGGGTGGCTGGAGCTGGTTAGCACCAGTTTACTGATTCAGTGGTCCAGTTACCTAACTTCCAGCAGTACCTGGTGGTCAAGTGATCCTCAACTCGAGAGCTTGAATGGGACAAGCTTTCGATGTCGGATGTATCATTTATCCCAACTTCTCACATCGCACATATCGCACATCGTGACATCGCTCACAATTTTCAAGAGATTGATCCAGTATCTTCACCACTAGACCATGCGATTGAACCATGGGTGATAACCCACTAATAGAATTTTCAAACATTGGAAGCAAGATACAGGGAATACAACGACCCTCTTGCCCGGCTAGCTGCACCCATGTATGTGATAGGGTTATACACTGTTTTTTTCACCTCTCCGAAGGGCGCGACGGAACCTACTGCGGTAGCGCGTACTTGACCGACTCCCGCGCACCCAGCTTTTCCAGCCATGCCTTCACGTGTGGGAAATTGTCAACCTTGTATTCGGTGTCGTCGCCAAAGATCCTCTGGGCGGCGGACTGCCACGGGTAGAAGGCAAAGTCGGCGTACGACAACTTGTTGCCAACCAGCCACGGCCCGCTGAACCCCTCCTTGGCGCCGTGCGCCTCCTGCTGCCGCGCGAGCTCGCCCTCCAGCACCGTCGTCACCCGCACGATTTCCTTGATGTACCGGTCGACCGCGCTCTGCACCTTCTCCGCGTGGTACTTGGTGAACCAGACGGCCTGTCCGTAGTAGGGGCCCTGGCCCGTGGTCTGAAAGAAGAGCCACTGCTTGGCGAGGTAGGCCTCGTTGGTGCCCGGCTCGAAGCTGATCTTGCGCTCCGTGTCGTACTTCTCGACTAGGTACTCGACGATGGCGCCCGACTCCCAGAGCGTGAGGTCGGTGTTGGGGTCTTGGATGGCAGGCATGCGGCCGTTGGGGTTGATGGCGATGAAGTCGGGCTTCTTGAGCTCGCTGAATTGGATATCCACGATCTCGTGCGGGATGCCCAGCTCAGAAGCGATCATGGCAACTTTGGGAGGGTTGGGCCCGCCCTTGCCCCAGACCTTGATGGGCTTGAGATTGCTGAGGGACGACATGATGACCTGGTTCGTGACGGTTGTTGTCGAAAAGACTAAGGCGGAGATGAGGCTTGTTCTGGGAGTAGTTGGCTGGATGGTAATGAATGAGGCAAGAGATGGAGTACCGCCTGGTAGTCGTCCATATCTATATAGGCCGTCCTTCAACTCCACATGTTGTCGTCATTAAAACTAAGAAACTCCGTTGCATCACGGAGCGTCTTTCGCACCCTTGCGTAGAAAGTCACCGAGTATTGTCACATTTCTAAGTGCTTTGAAATGATTTGAAAGCATTTTGCGCGCTAAACGCGGCTGAGACGCTTGCTGAACCGTTTTCTGGTGTTGACGGGGTGTCCGGCCAAATTGAATCCCGTAGTGTAAGTCGCCGGTGCTTGGCTTACAAATCGGCGAGACAGAAGGAATGGAAGTGGAGACTCGACTAACTACTCTGGAGCATCGATCTGAGCTCCCTGTCGTCTTAGTTCCGAGGCTCTACATGCGAAGTTTGAGGGCAGATTCAAGTTGAAAAAACAGGTCCCGGTCGCGATGCAATACATCCCGTTAAAACTCCAGCCCATGAATTAACAAGGACGCCGCCAATATCGAGGAACTACCAGGTAGGTACTCTCGCGAGTTTGTTCAACCTCTAGGGGTCTTTTTACTAGTAGGGTAACGTCAGCCGTGAGCCGTCTGTGACGTGAAACCAACCCGAAGCAGGACGACAACAAACCACCAATTTTGAATATCTGCCACCGAATCTGCAAGAAGACACTAAGAAGTTGTCAATCCATAAGCTGATTTCCCTGGTGTTTTTCAAGCCATCCAGCATGGTAATAATGCAAATACATAGGTAACTATAGTCTGTGGTGCGTTGACCTTGTACCTACCTAGGTGCGTAGCCTTGGAGCGGCAGTACCTACAACCGGGCCAACCTTTCTCTTCGGGTTTGAGGTCTGTTACTGTACGCCCTTATTCCCTCTTCTTTAACGTCAGATATACCCGTGACGCCTGCAAGGCCCGACATAGGACTGAGGGTTGATAAACGTCAAGACCTTGTCTGAAAGCAATGCCCGGGTAATTTGCTAGGGACAAAAAAAAGTACAATGCTTGTTTTTTCGTCCATTTATTCTTGTTAGCTGGTACCTTAAGGTTCCCACCCTCTCATAGTTTGATTTTGTGACCGGAATCCGAATAAATTGGTGATTAAATTGACAACAGACAAGAGTCCAGCGGCATAACTCTCTACATCTATGTGAGATACTGACACACTAACATCTCCTGCACCATTAATGGGCCGACTCAAGCCGACTATTCGAGGATCTACGGGCCCCAGAGGTTTTACAATGATGCCTTGCCGCTTAAGACACCTGGGTCATTTGTCTTTTCATCGTCAGAAGAGAGGTGTGATGGCAATTCGCTGTTCACATGACCCCTCCACCTCTAAGGATTAGTGCTCTGTACCTAACGATTCCGTGATGGCGGGGAAGTTGTGCGACGTGACTCGAGTGCTCACCGCCGGAGCAAAGGTAGGACCAAAAACGATCGAAGTGCCATCTTGCTGCTGTGTCGGTCGGTGCTACTTGGTTACTTAGGTATGTAAAACGCGGCAATCGCGGCGACTGGCTGGAACCTGAGAGGTCTTGAACATATGTAACAACGGCAGGCCGAGACTAATCAGCCTCTATGAACACCGCCGCATGTTAAGTATGTACGCATCAATATAATACTTTGAGATATAACTAGGTGGCTGCTGGTACGTTTGGATCCGGTATCGGCGGGCCAAGGGCTACATCGTGATGAGTGGCCCCGAGTGTCCGACGGATTTTAAGTTGGCGGTGTTGGAGGGTTTGATCGTTTGACAAGCTCGGCGCGTTTGCCGTGCATGCAAACTTGTGGGGTCATGGATCTCATGGGACGATGCGCGACTGGATCTGACCTTACGACTGGTCGACAGGCCCGATGTCACCGGAACCGGGACTTACCGCTTCCGTGTCGTGCAAAATGCGCCTGGAAACGAACTTGATCGAACTGGAATTCCCAACCGGCAATGCCATGTCATGCTTTCAAATAATTAGGCTGTCTTGTCTTGATAAATTCCCGCGTTAAAACGGATCTATAATCTGGCTTTGTTTGGTTGACAGGCGTGTTTCTCAATTTTTGCGGATGCCAATCTACTTGTTTTCGTCATTTTTGTTACAAGCACAGGTCAAGACAGGGGCGGATCCAGCAAAACACCAGTCAGCTGTCTCGCTTGCGATCAACTGCTTGCGCGCCTGCGCCCATCTGCCAAGGCGGGATCACGAGGGGGCGACCTCCTGATTCCTAAAATCGGAGGCTCCAACGGCCGCAAGCCGCGCCGCAAACACATCCACCAACATTATTCGTGCCGCCCGCCAACTAAAACCGACGCATTGCCACGAGGATCGCCGCACCGTCTGTACTTTTGACTCTCAACTCCATTCCTCGGGATAGGGCCAGAAAGAGAGCCGCTCTCGTTCGCCCAGCATGGGGTGGTCTAAATCGACGCGCATCAAGGTGATGCTCGTCCTCGACACCGTCTTTTTCCTGCTCGAGCTGGGCGTCGGTTTTGCCGTGCATTCCCTGGCATTGATGGCAGATGCCTTCCACATGGTGAGATCCCTTGTCCCCGGTCAAATGACGTTTAGCCGTACTGACCTCTCCCCGTAGCTTAATGATATCATTTCCTTACTCGTTGGCCTCTGGGCGGTCTCTGTAGCGAGCAAGGCCACCACAGACAAGTTTTCTTATGGCGTGAGTGTCCCCCAACCTCGTAAACTGGCCAGCGTCTGGAAACCGTTGCTGACGTCGACCGCTGCAGTGGCTCCGCGCCGAGATTTTGGGTGCCTTCTTCAACGCCGTATTCCTCATCGCCCTGTGCGTATCCATCGTGCTCGAAGCACTCACCCGATTCATCGATCCTCCAGAAATTGGGAACGCGCAGCTCATCCTGGTTGTCGGCTGCCTGGGGCTCGCGTCAAACCTGGCTGGGTTCATTATCCTAGGGGGACATGGGCATTCACATGGACCTGGGGAACACGGGCATGGCGAGGAGGAACATAGTCACGAACACGGGCACTCGCATGCCCATAGCACTGACCATGCTGCCGAAGAAGGACGCGCTGGTAACTTAGCAGCCCAGGATTTCGCCGACGACGAGGGCGGGCCCGACATTTTCCCCGAGGTGGCCGTCGCGAGATACGGGGCGTCGGCGTCCGAGGGGATCAGCCGTAGAGAACGGCGGGCACAGGGAGCCACCCGGCACGGCCGCCTCACGAGCATCGGCGACATGAGTATCCACCCCGCTAGTTTCCGGCAGGAGATCATCGCTGCCAGTCGCCCCCAACCAGACGACGAATCGAGCATTGACAGCAACAGTGAAGACGAGACGGCTGTCGTTGAGGATGCGGATATACGGGAGGACACTCCCTTGCTTAAGAACAATGGCGTGGCACAGTCCAGCCGCAGCCCAAAATCACCTTCGAGACGGGCACGGCGGGGGTCGGAAATTCACCACTCACATAACCATAATAAGCCGAAGAAATCGGGAAAGAAACACGGCCACAGCCACGGCGACATGGGCATGAACGCCATGGTGCTGCACGTCTTGGGCGACGCGCTCGGCAACGTTGGGGTCATCATCACGGCTCTCGTCATCTGGCTGACGGACTGGCCGGGCCGCTACTACGCCGACCCGGCGGTGTCCCTCTTTATCACGCTCATCATTCTGCGCTCCTGCATCCCGCTCACCATCGCAGCGTCTAAGATCCTGTTGCAGGCCACGCCCGAGCATATCGACCTGAACGACGTGCGCGAGGACATCCAGGCGCTGCCGGGCGTCATCAGCTGCCACCACGTACATATCTGGCAGCTCTCCGACACCAAGGTAGTCGCTTCGATGCATATTCAGGTCGCCTTCCCCATCTCGGAGGCCGGCGGCGAGAAGTACATGGAGCTGTCCATGATGGCCCGCAAGTGCCTGCACGCGTACGGCATCCACAGCGCCACCATCCAGCCCGAATTCTGCCTCGACCGCGCCCACGCCCACGCCCGGGAACTGGACTCTGCCATGCGCATGGACGGGGCGTCGGCCTCATCGCCGGCATTCCCCGCGACCGCCGCGCAAGCGTCGAGGTGTGGTAGTGTCGTGGAGGGCGCGTGTCTGCTAGACTGCGTGGATGATTGTGTCGGCCGCGGTTGCTGCTCCCCGAGCCACTCCCGGCCGGAGAGCAGTCACTCTGCCGAGGGGCATGGGCATGACCATGGCCAGGGACATGACCACGAGCACTAATAGCTGATGGCTTGGGCATACGGGACTTTTTCATTTTTGTACAACCTAGATCGTTGCATGGCGAGCATTCTGTTGGCAGCTCAAAAGGGGCTTCAGGGGCTTAGGGTTCGTCTTGGATTGGGCAGCTCGGTATCAATCCGGGGGTCGGCAACAACGGAGTTTTAGGGTATCTGGATCAAAATTGGGGTTTCCACGCCGTGGCTCGGGGATGGCTGTGTACCAACATGATTATCGGAACATTTAAGCGAATAACAATAGACAATTAATTACCTGTACACTACATGGTATAAGTCTTCATTTTCGACATGACCAAACTCGAAGCGGTGGTGCACCTCGGGTACGTCACACACCGGAGCCGGGGACCGAGACCGAAAAGCGGCGGGATGTTTCGCCTCTTCTGACAGACCAAAACCAAGCAATTGACACGCGGATCCCAGTAAAAATAACAGAACTCAAAAATAGCTCCCCTCCAGTTATATATATAGCGATTCCAAGGCACTAACAACTCGATAGTCTTCGAATACCCTGATCAACTGCCCATCTCTTCCCACTCGCAAGTTCCGTATCCTTCCATGCGGAGTTGGTGGTGCCAAAGCTGACACGGGATGATCCCGCCGTCGGACAAAAAAGACGCCTCCCCGCCAGCCAGATATGCAGAGAGCGCTGCAAATGTCCGAGATGGGATGGGACACACGAGATGAGATGAGGGGTTCAATCCGTCCGAAGTCATCAATGACGAAACAGAACGGGAACACAAAAACACACAAACAAGACAAACGAACCGACCGAACCAACTCAACCCCACTCCCCTCACCCGCTCGCTTCATCCATTCGTTTCGTTCACTCGTTCGTCAGTTACACAAGCCAATGAAGAAGCAGCCCTCCCGTTGCGCAAAACCAACACTACACAACAGCCCTCTCACAGGCGCCCAGCAAAGATCGATCTGACCTTTCCGCACCCTTGCCCTTGCCCTTGCCCATGCCCGTGCAGCTCTTCTGAAAAACCCCACACCCCGCGCCATGTTTCATCCCGGTCCGTGATACAACCGCAACCCACCCGCACACCACCCCCCCAGGCAGCAGGATTTGCTGCGCCGCCATTCGACCCCGTTTCTCTGTTCTGCGGCTTCTTTTGCTCTCTCTCTGGGGGGGTGGATGTGGTGTGGTGGGGTGGAGAAGTTGAAGGGGGCGCTAGGAGGCTAGTTACAGCAGAGTTGCAGAGTTAGTGACCTGGAGAGCGCCGCCAACGCCAAAACTAGCTGGTAGCTGCAGATGCGTGGATGTGGTGTCCCGGCTGGCAAGCCACAAGGCGGAACCGTGAACCAACAGAGCCGGTTTGGAGCTTGGATTCAAGAAAAGGTGTAAGAATTCGTCGCTGTCGGCGGGTTAGTCGTACCGTTGGACGAACGAAGTATTGCTCGCGCGTAGCATATGCACGCCGTCAGCGCGGCCAACCCTCGGCCCTGGGCGTGCGAGATATATTTCACCCGGCAGCATTTCCCAAAGTGTGTCTTGCCCGAAACTGGCAGGTAGCTTTCTGCACACAGTGAAGCTGGAGTTGGGGTCCAAGAAACCAACAGCGCAAGGCAAACCAGGGAGAAACCGGTCACAGTACCCCAAACGGGTCACGGCTACCGGCCCTCGGCACGCCCTTCCCTCCCCTCCCCCTTAGCATCAGCAACAAGTGGGAGACACAGCCGCACACGCTTCCCCGCGGGCCGATGTGATGTGATCGCTCTCCGGGGGGTAAACTGGGTCTCGAAAGATATGCACATAACTACTTGTACTGTACAGGCTGTACGGACGACCTCCACACTTCGCTGCCCAGAAGAGCTAATAACCCGGGCAGGGTCAAGGGTCGTCGTTCGAACTGGAGCTTTGCTTACTGTGCTCCTCGACGTTAGCTTGCTGCTTTATACCTTGTCGTTTTTTTTTTATTCTCCTCGTCCGCTTCACTCTGAAATTTGATTCTGCTCTCGCGCCAAACGGTGTCTTCGCCTTACCTTGCCGTCATCATCAGGTGGGCGAAACGGGCTGCTGGTTGTGCCCGGATTAGGACCACCGCGTTATACATGTAGTCAAACCCACCTGGCTCTCGTCTACTCGGCTCCTCCGTCGCGGTGCGCCTCCTACCGATCAGCGGGCATGTGTGTCCTCCTCCTCGCGCCAGCACCCACTGCCCGCCATGTCCGGACCTGGACCTGGACCTGGACCCGGTGACCGGTACTACCGCCCTCCAAATGGCTACCCGAACAGTATCTACGCGCAACCAAGCACTATCCCGGCGCGGAGACCGGTAGGCGGCCCGGCTGCCGTCCCCGTGGACCCGGCGCAAGTCTCACCGGAACTCAGCTACCCGCCCCGTACAACACACTCGGTCAGCAGCAGCGCGCGAAGCCGAATGCTGCAGCGCATGGGCACGATCAACAGCGGAGGCAAATTCACCGTGTCGCCGGCAAGCTCGATTCACGAAGACGACGACGAGGAGGCGTACGGTTACCGCGGGCCGGCAGGGCTATCACCGTCGCCGCCGCGGCACTACCGAGACGGGGCGCAAACGCATGGGACTGCCGGCTGGGACGGCCAGGGCCAGGGCCAGGGGGGGGAGGGGGGACAAGCCGGGTTGTGGCACGGTCAGGTACCATCGCATGTACAGGCGCAGGGGGTTCCGCACACGACGACGGCAACGGGAACCGTGGACGACAACTCCCGCTCAGCCGGCGTGATGGGGGTAGCGCCTGCGCTCTGGCAAACGAGCCCTGACGAGACCGAAATCCCTTATCCGGCGCCACCGCACTGGCGCGGCAGCCGGGACATGCAGGAACTCAACGAGGCACGCGCCCGTGAGGCCGAGTCAGGCCGACGGCCCGTCCGGACGTCCTATGGCCCAGCGCCGGTGCGGACTTCCGCCTCGACCTCGGCCGCTACTGCTACTGTTTCTGATGCCCCGCCTTCCCTGCCCGTCCCAGCCGTCTTGATTCCGGGCCATCGAGTCACCAATACATATACCGAAATCACCCCGGCGGCATCCACCTCTACATCCACACCATGGCAGCGAACACAGACCCAACAACAAACCCCGACTCACTTAACCCCCCTTAATAATACCCACCAACCCCCAACCGGGACGACCCGCACCACCCCTTCCGCCGCGCAAACTAGCGCAGGCGCCCCGTTCATGCATTACGAAGACATCGACTACTTCCCGGTGACCGAATCCGAGCCCAAGAACGAATCGCAGATCGACGTCGGCGTGCCCCATGCTGACACCTTCCCCCCCATCCCCACAGGTCTGAATAGGCCGAAGGCCAGGCGGTCATGGGACCGGCAACGCAAGCGGCGGAGGAAAGGTAATGGGCCTGTGGACGGCGGTGATGGGGAGGGGACTGGCCAGCGACCCCCGCGGCGAGGAGATGATGGGGGGAGGGGGTGTGGTGGATTCTTGCGGTATTGCGCGCGTTGGCTGCCCGAGATATCCGGCTGCCTGCTTGGGATTGTGTGCCTAGCAGTTATTGTTGCGGTGCTAAAGACCTTTGACGGGCGGGGCTTGACGGACTGGCCGTTGACCGTTTCGCTGAACACGGTAGTGGCTTTTCTGACGGCGATATGCCAGGTTGCGTTGGCCGTGCCCTTGACCGAAGGCCTCTCGCAGCTGAAGTGGAACTCGTTTGCTCGGAGCGAGAAGCCGTTGGCCGATTTCCAAACTTTTGAGAATGCGCGGCGTGGGCCTGTGAGCAGCGCCGTTCTACTTTGCAAGCGAAAAGGAAGGTGTGAATATTCTCGCCCCTCGGGTTGTTTGCGTCGCCTGGGTTGGTTCCATGTGCTGATCGATTGTTCATAGGGCACTCGGAATGTCTGCAGCCGTAGCACTCATGAGTGGCTTCCTGCTCTCCCCGCTCACGCAGGGCGCCATCACCTATCCCACTCGAGATTTCGAGGCAGGGAGTGGCACGGCAGCCGTCCCCAGAAGCGAATCATACTCCCACCCAACGCCGTATGGTAAGTTGACCCCTGGCTCAACCCTCTCAAACCGTGGGTGCTGACCTGGCGCCAACCTACCAGAATACCTCGACACCCGAGAAAGGCAAGCGATCCAGTCAGGCATCTATCATGCAGTCGACGTGGAGGTACCACCCCTGCAACCCCTATGCAGCTCTGGTAACTGCCAATGGCAGAATTTCAGCTCGCTGGCCGTGTGCGCCGCTGTGGCCGACATATCCGACAGGCTCACCATTTCCAACCAGTCCAGGCCACGGAACCTGGGCGTGTCGTTGGGAGACGCCAATGATGAGGTCGTTCGCGCTGCTCGCCTCCCCAACGGCTTGTATTTGGTCGGCAGCACCGCCAGCTGCAACCTAAACATCTCTTGGCCGCATGACTCGGTAAATACCGAAAGTGACACCGAGGAGGTGACGGACCAAGAGAGCTTCCTCCCCGCACGGACAAGTTTAGCCTTCTCGGACCAGGACGGCAGGGTGTCGAGCGCCATCGCAAACTTCTTCCTTGTTTATACCAACGCGACCTCGAACACTGGGTCCGACTCGTCAAAGGCTGTGTTCCGTGCCGCCGAGGTCCTGCTACACTTCTGTGTCAATACGTACGAGGCGTCGACCTCCCGCGGCGTGGCCACGAGCAGGGTAGTACACTCGTCCACGCTCGCCGCGGAAGACGCGTCGGGCAATTCGATCGTCAATGCCCGCCACGAATCGTCCTCGCCACCGCGGGTGTTTCTTCGCTCGACCAACACGGACGGCGTGTACTCAGTAAAGAGAGAGGATGTGAAGTTCTTGAACGGCTATATCCTGTCGCTCTTTTCCGGCGTGTATTCCCATTGGTATGGGAAGTCGATCGGGGGCGAGACGGCCACCAGCGAGGCCCTCGGGCTCGCCATGTTCCAGCGCGAGCCGTCTGACGACGACGGGATGCGATCTGTGGTTGGGAACCTGACCACCAACGTGGCCGCCAGCTTGACTAACATGCAAGTGGATTTTCTTAGGCTTACGGCCCCCCTGATCCTTTTTCTGTTTACCCTGTTACGATTCCTCTCGACCCCCAACTCCTGTTTGCGCCCCATCGTCCCATCCCCCTTGTGCTGGTGGCGATGCAACGGGCGGCGTATTCCATGTAGTGGTTGGCTTGCCCAGCATTATGTCGACTTTTGAAGAGCACCGGGCGGGTGGAAGGTACCAGGTAGAGACGGGCGCATTGCTAACTTGAATGTATCTCCAGGATGCGTGTCATGAGTTCAGCCTCGGCAAGCGGCACCGTTTTTGCAACCGAGAGTTACGTTCACATCCAGTGGGCCTGGCTGACGTTCCTGGCCATCCAGGTGGCACTTTCGGTCAGTTTCCTATTGGGGATCATGATCCAGACGGCTGTCTGGAATGTGAAGATCCTCAAAGGATCGTCCACAGCGGCGCTGCTAGCCATTCCTGCCGATGAAAAAGCATACTTGGAGGAACGAGAAAACATGTTCCTTGACAATGGCGAGAGGACTGAGACGTCTCGCAAGCTGAAAACCATCACCTGCAGGTTTCGGCCTGGAGAAAGGGGTTGGAGTCTGGAAGCAGACAAGAGGGAAAATGGATAACCCCGAGGGTAACCCCGATGGCGGTTCAGACGGAACTGTAGCTCGTCAATTTGCAGAGAAAACACCGCAATCTGCCGTGATATGATGAATATGACACATATGTTTATCGACAAATAAGTTGCGACGCGCCCTCGAGTTCGTCGGGTCCACTCGAGTCCAGAGTTCCTTGCTCTCCTGCGTCCCGAAGCGGCCGGTGTGTTCAAGACAGAGCCTCAGTTGGCTGGCGTTAGAGGGGTCTGGGACTCTCTGCCCGACGGACCCAATAAGGCCTGGGGGCCCTCCGTTTGTCGATGCAGGGGTTGCGCGCATGCTGCAACAACTTATCGTGACGTGCGGGAACGAATGATAAAGATGCGGGCCTTCATTGTGCCTCAAACCTCAGGAGCTTCGTTGGCAATGTCTCCCACCCAGCCGTCCTGCATGGCCTTGGCCCTTGGCCGGTCTGGTTGACCTTGATCACAGTGACGACCAAGGAGGAGGCGCTTGGCTGAAAGTGCTGTTTTGGGTCCTCGCTGCCGAGTGTTGTCAACCATTGGGCATACCAGCCGATTGCGACATGGCCGAGGTTGCGTGTTCACCGGGGAACAGCGGGGTGAGCCTGGGGAAACACAATGTAACGGCGGGTTGACATGCTTTGTTTCTGTGGCTCCATCACGCTCCCCGCGGGCCGCACCGGAGCGTGTCGTGTGTCTGGTTAAGATCGGCTGGAGAGCTATGTCAGCCAGATATTGAAGGGCGAGAGTGATCGGAGTGGGGAGGCAAGAAGCAATAACCAGAGCCCAGACGTTGCACGCCAGGCTGATTGGGCCGCTGCGAGAAGAGTTTGGTTGCACAGGTAGCAATGCATAAAACGAGGAGATGAAAGGAGCCACTGAGGGGAGGACGAGTGCGTGGGGAAAGTGCAGTTGAGGCTGCGAGTCTGCGAGCCCGGTCCCTTCCCCCAATTCCATTGTGGTGAGCTCCTTCCAACTGGCCATCGTTCCTGCCCGAGACCGCGAGATAGGCGGGACCTCCGATGATTCGGAGGGTGTGTCAAACCCACCCCCAAGTCCCTGATAGGGCGAGGACGAGGAAGAGGGCAGAACCCAAGATTCCAATTCCATCCTCTCTTTCGACTGCCCCACGATTTGAGGTTCGCGCATGATGGTGGGGTGAGCTGCAAAATCGCGAACTCTGCCAGTGCGAGGCTTGCGGCGCTGCAGGGAGTTTGTTTTGGAAGCGGCTACCGAGGAGCGACGTGTCGGTGAACTCTCCCGATGAGTGGCTGCAAATCGGCACAACCCCAAAGCGACCTGGAATGGACCAATTCGGTCTTGCCGAACACGCGGGCAGTCGACGATATCGAGAAAAAGGGCCCCCCGGGTTGGCCTCAGTCCACACACGCCTCACCTCGGGACGGTGGTTTCCCCCAGATCATCCCGCGCCGAACCCCCCGTCAACAGCGCAACCTCCATCCCGGACAACCTATCCGAGGCGATTGTCTCCTCTCCTACCCTCCCTCCCCTCTCGGGCTGTTCTGCTTTGAGCCTCGGCGGTAGGTTATGGGCCTGAAAACTACCTTCTTGGACGGGATCGGTGTGCAATCAAACGGCTCAGATTCGGCACGGTGACGAACGAACTGTGGCGTTCCCAATTCCGCGCTCGGGAACTTCATCAACACGCTGGCACCCACGCCAGACCGAAGAGCCCCCGGCCTGCCCGGTGGTGGAAGGCGGCTTGTGGAGCCGGTGACTAGCTCCTCGGAGAGCCAATCGGGTAGCAAAATCGCGGTGAGGCTGGTGACAGGGCCGGCCAGCTCGGTATTGGGCCCATGTCACCGTCCCCGATTGGTGCTTGCAAGGTGTGTTCACGTTACGTAAAGTTGTAATCTGCCCTCGAAATCCAGGCTTCGTCACATGACCTCGGTGTACGGGGGTTAGGGTCCATGCTGTGTGCAAGGGTCCCCGAGGGGGTTCAATGGGAGCGTGGGGGTTTCTGAGACAAGTGTTGGGCGCCCACGGGAGTTCCCTGCACGGTAAGTGAGTGTAAAATACCGCGATCAGCACTTGGTGTTGCAGGCTTTCTGATGGAGGGCGGCAAGCCAAACCCGATGGAAAGCTGCACAGTTACAAAGGATTGACGTTGCTGCAAAGGACCGCCATGTACCTGCTGCTGCAGCTAGCCTCCAGCCAAAGGCGGATGGGAGATCGAGGCGGGTCTACGGCAGCACGGGGGAGAGTGGGAAGAGAGGGGGTTCGGGAAGAAAGATGCACTCCACTGGGTCGGTCTGCGGTGAGCGATGGCAGGGTCCACGTGGACGTGGTTCTCGTTGGGCACTTCCCAGGGACAAACGGACTTTAGGCTTGCCTGAATTGAGCCTCCAACAAGCGAGGGAGCATACCGCGGGTGAAATTAATTCTGGAAAAGGAAGAAAAAGAAACCGTGCCGGAGTCGGGCCCGGGGTTACAGAAAAACGACGGCCGACTTCACCTATCAATGCCTTGCCGCCCGCACCTGCTGCTCCCGTCTCAGACGCTCTTTCCTGCCTTCACCCGCCTGCCGCGCTAATAAGAAGCAAACCCTGACCTCCTGCTTTCTTTGGATGAAGGAGCCATTGGTTCTTCTGGGCAATCTTGTTCAATCTTTAGTTCAAGTTTTTGAGTCCTCCATCATTCCCCTCGGTCACCTACACCTACACCTAACCTAATATCCTGTACCTTGTCCGTACATGATTTCGACGGGGCATCGTGACGGCTGCATTATCAAATTACTGGCTTGTATCAGCATTGTTTCTGTACTTTCCCGGGCCCTTTTTATCCCCTATCCACCCGACCTGCCCACGGCTACTCTCGCTCCGCTATTCTACGTTCCTCCGGACTCGGCCCTTCGGTCAAAAGCGCTGCGGAACAGCTTCCGGCGTGCCACATCGTCGGCCTCGAACCCTCCGTTTCTATCTCGTTGGTGTGTGGGCTTGCCCTACTGCACCTTCCAAGGCTCCTCCTCGCCCCTGGATAATACTTGTTTTGTTGTCACCAAAGCACCACTTGCCAGCAGGTCTGGCGTTTCAGGGGAACGCATTCGCCCGCGTCTATTTTGGAGTTGTGGATATCCCGCACAGTTCACATTACCACCCCAACAGGTGCAGGTGCGGACCGAGCCGGCACGTTGGGGCATCGAGTGTCTAGCCGAAACCATCAGATAGGGAGCCGGCCAGAGTCGACTTTCGACTAGCTGACTTCGCCATCGACTATGGGATTTTGCATTCATCTGGAACTCTGAACAACCTGCTGTCTCAGTATGCATCCGGCGTCCAGCTTGACTGAGGCCTCGCCCAACAATAGTGACGATTTGCGCCCTGTGTCACGCCTGCCTGCAAGCCCCGACGCCCACCTGACTCTGAACGCCATTGCCGAGGACAATGTCCTACAACCAGACGGCGCCTCTCCGCCGGTGCGGAAAGACACAAGCTCGTCGATATCGACTTCAGCAACCCTCGGGAACTCGACAACGCTCGGTACGGAAGATACACCTGGGACTCCGTACAGCAGCGTAGCTTCATCGCCTACCACCTTCGCCGCTCAGGCTGTCTTTTCTGCCAGGGACGGGAGTAATGTGACCCCACAACGCCGTGCAAGCCGGCGTCGGACCGGTCCCCTGACGGCCGTTCAGCGCGAGCGCGCCCACTTGATTAGGAAGATGGGTGCTTGCCCTGACTGTCGCCGGAGGAGAGTTGCAGTGAGTCCACGCTCTTAAATCGACCCTGTCCCGGTCTTCCGGCTCACAAATCATCCAGTGCCACCCTAACCACCATAATATGACATGGGAGGACGCTGCGAAGAGGTTCAGGTCACATGAGGCCTCGTCCCAGGGGCTCTCTCCGATAATAGGGCCGCAAATCAGTCCTGCGCCGCTGAACACGAGAGGCTCGTTTTCTCAAGACTCCCGGGATATGGACATAGATACTTCCCCAACGCAACAACACTCCCAGCCGTCCTTGGGCGAGTCACGCATCAGGACCCCTCTTCCGTCTGGCCCGCGCCCCGACAAGCACGTCAACCTGCCGCCCCTCCCCGGGTTCGATAATTTTAGAGCGGACCTCCAAGGAAGTGCGGATCGGATTCTGGAAAGCCCTTTCCGCAGTCGTTATGCCAACGTCTCGGTTCTCATGGTCCGGTGGCAGGACGACGAGGACGCCGGGGCTCAGAGTGCCCTTAACGATCTGGCTAAGACATTCCACGAAAACTATCACTACACCGTTCACATTAAGACGATTCCGACGTCGACGGAGGAGTCGAGGACTCCCTGGTTGTGGTTATCCCAGGCGGTCACAGACTTCATCGCGGACCACAACCAGCGCGACTGTCTAAGGATATTTCATTATACTGGGTATAGCTACCTGGACAGCGACCGGGAGATGGTTCTCGCAAGGTTGGTACAGTGATCTAATTCGCAACATATTCTTGTACGTGCGCAGGCTCACTCTTAGGTCCCAGCTCCAAGCACGCCGACCCTGCCTCGGTCATCCGATGGAGCGGCATTCAGTCGTTTTTCGAAAATGCACGCTCAGACGCTCTCCTCCTCATGGATTGTGCATATTACCCCACGCACACAGCATCACGGCGGTCAGGCATGTTGGAGTTAATCGCGGCATCCGCGGGCGAGGATCACGCCGAACATCTTGGTAGAAGCGCCTTCACTCGCGCGGCGACAGACCAGCTGCGAAAGAGGGCTGCTCAACCGTATAGAGAACCGTTTTCTTCCGCCGAACTCCACGCCAGGCTGCTATCGCTGTACCCTGAGATAATACGGGAACAAAACCCAGAGAAGGAGGCCGTTGTGAGGTTTCCCACGCCGCTAAGCATGCAGCTCTCCGGCACGAAAACCCTGCCGTCGATACTGCTGGCCCCGCTGCAGCATGGCGAAGTCCCTCGTACTCTGTCGAGTGGGGCGCAGATTAGCATAACGTTCCGACTCACGGATGAACCGTTTAACATGGACAGCTGGGCTGAATGGCTCCGCATGATGCCCGGGGGTATCACAGAAGCGAGAGTGGATGGCCCCTATCGCGATACGTTTCGATGACAGCAGTGAGCGAGCGACCACCTCGCGCGGCGTCATTGCTAGGAATTGGTACAAACTGGCACATTGACGAGTGCCTCGCCGCTAGGCCGACGGACACAGAATGCCTTTAACGTTTCCCCAGACTCCGACGAGTCGTGTTTCTTTCCCGCATGATCTATTTCAGCGTTGCGCGATCTCAGTTGGTGCCCTCATTTCAACGACCTTATGACGACGAATCCCTCCATCTAATAGAGTCATCGAAGAGAGAGATCTATCTTGGGGTCTGAGCCGCTGTTAGGGTTTCCTTGGAGTGGAATGGGGAATGGAGCCGAGTGTCGAGGAGGGTTGTATCTGATGAGCCCATTGTGGCCAGAGGCAGAAACAAAGCCCCTCGCCCGTGCTTTGCGGTGTGGGAAAGAAAGGGTGGTTGATGTGCGACACCAGGAGAACTCAACCCATTTTAGTCACCATTTAAGCCGTCGTACTGATTCAGGTCATCCCTTCTGAAAGGTGGACAGACAGGACGACGGAAGGAAGATTAGAAAACCCCTAAATTCCACCCGCATCTAATGGTATCATTCTACCCCGTGTTCAACCCTACAAAATACTAGTAGTACATGCAACAGCCAAGAAGAGAAAGAAGCCTCCCCCTGAAATATCTACCCCTTTCCCCCTTACAACACAGCCACCGCGGCGACCAAGCCGACCACCAAGGCCCAAGCCGACCTCCCCACGACCTTCACACCGGCCGACTCATCCGAGTTCCCATTCCCAATCTTGAAGGTAGGCTCGTACTCAGCACCACCCCCACCCGAAGCAATACCAGCACTAGCATCCGCCAACGTCCCGTTCCAGCAGTAGCGCTCGAAGCACGCATTGCAAGCCGCAGGCACCGCAGTCTCGGTGCGCGTCCAGCTGCGGCTCATGACGGCGCACGCCACGCACGTCTGCCACTGCGCGTCCAGCGTGCCGTTGCCCTGCGTCGCCGCGTCGTACCCGTTGCGGATGATGCCGTCGCGCTCGGGCAGCGTGTAGGACGGCGTGAAGGTCGTCACGTTGGACATGGCTGTGTAGGGCGCGTTGGGCACGTAGACGATTAGCGGGGGCGCGGTCTGGCCTTGGGATAGGGTGAAGTTGGTGACGTCGCAGCCGAAGAAGGTCGGGCGGCTGTTGAGCCCGTGTGCGAGGAAGGTCTTGTCGTCCGGGACGGCGGGGAAGAGCGTGCCGTTGGCTATGCTGCCGCGGATGCGGTCGAAGCTGGCGCGCATGGCGGTGCCGTTGGGCCAGGCGTAGGTGGTGTCGGCGGAGGAGTCGACGGCGAAGATGACGTCGACGGAGCGGAAGGGTTGGATCAGGGGGTGGAGGGGGATGTTTTGCAGGTCCATGCCGCCGTCGACCAGGTCGAGCTCTGAGGTGCTCGCTGTCGGGTTGCTGTCCTTGTTCCAGCCGAGGAAGGGGTTGGGGACGTATTGCGCGATGTCGTTCTTGTCGGCGTCGAGGCCCTTGAGGACCGAGGTGCCGGCCTCGATGAGGAAGTTGGGCACGCCCTCGACGCTGGAGATGTTCTGCAGGAGGAAGGCGTTGAAAAGCGAGCTGCTGGTGCCAAAGATGTAGCTGAGCGAGTCGAAGCCGCGCACGCACTTGCCGTCGCGCGGGACGACGCCGTTGGAGAAGTTGGAGGCGAGGTAGCGCATGGGCGCGAAGCCGAAGGTGGTCGGGTCCCAGGAGCCCATCTCGTACGGGTTGAACTCGTACACGGTCGCGTTGAGCGAGATGATCTTCTCGCCGGGCGCGCGGCCGTCAGCCACCAGGATCGGGAAGGGCGCGCGCGCGTTGGAGAACTCCTCGTCGTCGGCGATGCTGGAGAAGGTGTACGACGGCCCGCCCTCGGGCGCGTCGATCAGCTGCCAGGCCAGCGCCCGGCCCCAGTAGTCGGTGATGGACGTCTCGAAGCCGGCATCGTCCTTGTCGCTCACCTGGCTGGCGACCTTGGCCCAGTAGCGGGCGGTGTCGAAGATGCCGGACAGGTCCGGCCCCGTGAAGATGGAGTTGTCGAACCGCCAGATGCTGCTGTCCTCCCTCCCCTTCCGCAGGGTCTCGACGGTGGTGAAGTTGTTAGCATAGATACTGCTGACCAGCCATCCGCCGCCGGACAGACCAGACAGATAGGTGCTGGCCTGGAGGAGGCCGCCGATGCCGCCCTTGCCGGTGGAGCCGGGGGTGCGGCTGTCGGCGGCGGAGATAAAGCCGGCGCCGTTCATCAGGGCGCGGTAACCGCCGCCTGAGACAGCGATGCCGATGTTGGGGAGGTCCTTGACGTCCGAGGCGACCCGGTTGACGTAGGCCTCGGCGTCGAAGCCTTCGATGTTGGCCCGCTTCAGGAACTGGATCATGGGGTCGACGGTCAGCGGGCGTCGTTTCGCCAACCAGTCGGTCTCGCTCTTGGAGAGCGTGTCGGCACGCCGGATCGTAGGCTTCTCCCTGGGGCAATCCACTTGAGCCGGGGCATAACCGCTCGGCGCGTCGGGGCGCGCGCGGGCGCTGATGGCGAGCTCATTGTTCTGCGGCGGTACCCTAATGGGCTCGGCGGATGTGGAAAGGGGGAGGAGAGCGAGCGGAAGAAGGGCGTTGAGATGCATGGTGAGGAGGTGGTTTATTTTATTTTGGTGACCAACAAAACCCGCATGGAATTTTGTGGTTTGTAGTTTGTACCGATATGAATCAAAGTCAAACGCTTCCTCAGGTGAAATGTGCCGAAATGAGATTTTAGGAAGGAATAGGAGGATCACTGAGGGCCGATCGGACGGCTAGGCGAGAAGACAATAGTTATTAATGAAACAAAAATGGGAATTCAAGAAAAGAAGAGGCACCTTGCGGAAAGGAGGGTGGTGAAGGCGGCCGGCCAGAAACAACGCCGTGGCTGGCTGTACGGCAGCCAACAAATGAGGGAGAAAGAAAATATGTAGGTTGGGTTGGTGATGAGAGACAAGCAACACCGAGCGCGAAGCTGTAAGACGGGGGGGTCAGCCAGGTGTATTTGCAGGGCTGGCAGGGGTCTGCAAGTACATGGTACTTGAGGTATCCGTATTGGGTAACTTCTCGACAGAGCAGAACATCCCAGTCGTGGCGGTGAAACCCCAGATAACTCGATTCTTCGTTTGGTTAGTTAGGTGGTTTCTGTGTAGTAAATTCCCTAGAATGTGATATCGACTACTTCATGCTGGGTAAAGTTAACAATAAACATCTCGACGCTTGCCCATATCCGCATCACGTCCATACACTCAAAACATGTCACCCAGATTCCGTGTCCCCCGCGTTCGCCGGGCAACATTGAAACGGGCCGCAAGACGGAAAGCTGACGCAGATCCTGCGACGACGAGGCCGACCATTCATCAAGGCAGCAGAGGCCGATTTATGGGCGGCCTCGGGACAAAAAATAAAGGATAACAAAGATGAGACGGGAGCTTACGCCTCGCATTTCAGCTCGGGGTTCAGCTGAGTTACATTGCAATAACGAGATGCATTCCTCGTCCGGAAAGCCTTTTGGTTGGACCCTGAACATGACGTGAGGTTCGGAGGAAGGAGGGGCCCAAGGCGGACACTGAAGGTGGTGGGGGGAAGTGACCCTTGCTTCCCCACACATGTCGCTCGTAATTGGTATCCTGTACATATTTAATCTTACCGTTCGCGTTCCGTCTTGCCAAGCCCCGAGTCGTGTGCCAACCCGCAACGGCAGACTCACTGCGGATCTTCTGTGGATTCCCCTTCTCATCCCATTTCTCGTCTCACATGGGAATCCCCCAAGATCCCCCTCACACCGCGCTAGAAACGCCCGATCTCTCGACCTCGCAAAAGAAGAGATAGAACACGTGTAGCGAATATGGTCTTCGACCAACCCCACGAAGACCATCCTTTCTGCCAGGTCAGCCCCCAAGACCTTGGCTGGGACCAATACGCGGAAACACAATTGGGCCCATCTTTAAGGCCCCACAGGCCGTGCGAGGCGGTGCCTGCATGAAACACAGCACCCTGTGTGCATCAGCGAAAAATACATCCCGACAACAGCATGAAAACCTCGGATGCTCGGCACATCACACCACCTACCCCTTATTTTACTGGCAGAAAGACACGCAAATGGGGGGAAAAGGACCGTTGGCACTCGCTGAACTCCGCCAACAAGCAAACAACGAAGACGCAGCTTCGGGGTTTTGGCTGTGTTTAAACCCCGACAGGCCCGGGCCATCCGGACAACCAGTGATCGCCGTCGGGCCGTCATACAGATCGCATACACATTGGTTCGGTACTGTGTAAGCTCAGCCACTCGACAATCCTGTAACCACACAGACATCACAAGGGCCGAAGGACGGTCCCAGTCTGGAAGAGGTTGTTACCCATTGCGCTCTTGTAGAAAGGGTTCAAAAGGAACACCCAAGCCGAGTTGCCGGTATGATACCAATATTTATCCTTTTCACAAGGCTGTTTCAAAATCAGTCAAAAATTTCACATGATAACAGCAGCCTGTTACGTCATTGTTACCCAGCCTTCAGATCTAGTGACCACCACCTCTACCATGGCGTTTGAGAAAGAAAAAAAAAGAAGAAGAAAAACGGAGGAAAAGAAATGCCAATCCCGTCGCTTTGGGGGACAACCAATGCCCAAGGTGACATCCAGGTCTTGTCTTCGTACTTGATAACCAACAAGGGTATCTACGCAGTGTTTACCACCTATTCAGTGCCAGACTTCGTTTCGACCTTTTCGCTAGTATCGTTGCAGTTCTCAACCGTCCGAATAAGGGTTTCAAGTAGCCGCAACAGTCCGGAGCCCAAAAGCGTGAATCCATAATAACATGTTGGTTTATAATTTCCATCTAGGTTGCGTGCCTGCAGGGGAAGGTCGTGTTATAGTAGACTACAAGACGGAACCAGGCCCTAGCAGTTCTAGGCATCTAGTGCATTGCGTTTCTCTTTGTAGAGTGCCTCCTGGTTGAATTTCTGTGTATCATTGAAGGCACAGGGCATCAATGGGGACGGACGAGATGTGAATTCTATTGACCAAGCCGTTTTTATGTAACAAGAAAACCAAATGCTTATCCATCTATCCAAAATCACCGATCCATGTGCGCCAGCCTGATGCTGACCGCCCTCCGGTGGGCCTCGAGCTCCTCGACCTTGGCGAGTTGCATCACGGCCTCGCCCACGTTGCGGAGACCCTCGGCGGTGAGATTCGAGCTGGTAATGTGCTTGACGAAGGATGCGAGGTTGACGCCCGAGTACTGCTTGGCATAGCCGTAGGTTGCTAAACACGTTGTCAGTACCAAGAAAAGAATTGCCAGGAGGATGGCTACTTACGCAGCGAGTGGTTGACGCCGGCCGAGTAATCCCCCACGCTCTCCGGGGTCCATTCGCCGATGAAGACGCTCCCGGCGTTCATCACCTTGTCCACCACAGACTCGGCGTCCTTGATTTGGAGGATCAAGTGCTCCGGGGCGTACTGGTTGCTGATCTCCATCGCCTCATTCACCGTCTTGACACGCACGGTGAGCGAGTGCGCGATAGAACCCCGCACGATATCCACCCGCGGAAGCGCCGTGGCCTGCTTGTGGACCTCGTCTTCGATGGCCGACAGCTGGGCATCCGTGAGATCGATGGCAATTAGGATGACTTGGCTGTCAACGCCGTGCTCTGCCTGGGATAGGAGGTCGGAGGCGACGAATGCCGGGTTGGAGTCCTTGTCGGCGATCACCAAGACTTCGGATGGCCCGGCCGGCATGTCGATACCGACACCTGCATTGGTGTCATTGCTAACGAACATCTTGGCCGCCGTGACGAACTGGTTGCCGGGGCCGAGGATCTTGTCCACCTTGCTCACGCTCTCGGTGCCGTACGCCATGGCGGCGACAGCCTGCGCACCGCCGGCCAGGACGATCGACTCTGCCCCGACCTTGTGGGCGACGTAGACGATCTCGGGCGTGATAGTACCGTCTGACCGGGGCGGCGACGCGAGGACGATCTTCTTGCAGCCGGCGACCATGGCCGGCACGCCAAGCATAAGCGCTGTGCTGGGGAGGACTGCGGTGCCACCGGGGACGTAAAGGCCGACGGCTTCAATGGGCCGCGAGAAGCGGCTGCAGACAACACCAGGCATGGTTTCCACCTGCAGCGGCTTCTCCTCCTTCTGGGCAGCGTGGAACTTGCGGATGTTCTCGAAGGACACGTCGATCGCCTTGATGGTCTCGGCAGGCAGCTGCATGAGCGACTCGGGGAACGGCGCCTTAAGGACGGGCGACGTCAATGAAGTTGCCTTCTCAAACTTGTGAGTGTATTCGAGAACCCCCTTGTCGCCCTTCTTCCGAACGTCATCGATAATCGGGGCGATGATCTTCATGATGGTATCCGACGACTTTTGTGATGGCCGCCTCAAAGCCTCGTCGAGTTCTTTTCTTGAAGCGGTAGCCATGTCGAAGACCTTCATGGTGATCCTTTCAGGGGCGGCTTCCTTAGGAGTCTCTTGTACTGGGACAACGGGGGATGCGCTCGCTGCCGGCTTGATGCCCTCCTTTTCTGCCCACTTCCCCTTAGCATCGCCTGTCCTACGCTTGACCTTGAAGCTCTTAGCGTCGAGACTCTTCTCAATATCAGCCAGTGTCACGCCGGCGCCCACGGCCTTGGTCAGCGCAAAGTAGATGAGGTCCGCAGCCTCAAAGGCAACATTCTCAGGTGTCTTTGCATCACAGAGCTCCTCGGCCTCCTCCATGATCTTGGCCCGCAATAGCTTCTCGTCCGAGAACAAGCGGGCGGTGTAGGAACCCGCTGGTGCCGATTGCTTCCTCGACAAAAGGGTGCTCTCCAGTTTGGCGAGGCCTTTCAGATCCCCAAAACAGCCCGACTGTTCCAGGTGGCAGAATCGTCCCTTTTGCCTCACAACAAACTTGAGTGCGTCGTTGTCGCAGTCTAGCGATATCCGGATCAGTTCCTGTGTATCACCGGATGTGGCCCCCTTGTACCACAGGCCGCGCTTCCGGCTCTGGTAGACGCCTGTTTGTGTCTTCAGCGCCTCTCCCACGCTTTCCTCGCTGCTGTACACCAACCCTAGCGCCGTGTCATGTTCGTCCACAACGACGGTAGGGATCAAACCGTCCGCGCGGTCCGACTTCCAGGTAGCGGCAAGGATCTTGGGTACGGCAAGCTTTCCAGCCTGAGTTGTGCTGCTCAGCTCGGTCGACGGCAGAATCGGAATGGCGCTGCAGTCCGCCGCAACCTTGAGGAACTCCTCTACGTTGGCCCCCGGGACGGGCTTGATAAAGAGAGGCTGAATCTTCTTTGCCTTGGTTTCCTCGACGAACTGGGGGAGATTGGCCCCTGTCTGGTCGAGGCTAGAGACAAGTAGACCATAGTCGGTGGCAGTCGAGGACACTTTCCCGGCGTTGTCGCCGTCTAGGATCGGGGCAACTCTTGAGCTAAACTCGGCGAAGTCGGGCAGTTGCTCGGGGCGGACGAAGACTTTGCGGGCGCCAGCATCAAGCAGGGTGATGATATCGTCGCGAGAGTCAAGGCGTGTCACGTCGAAGAAGGCGTGGAACTCGGTGTTGTGGCGACCAAGGAACCGTAGGATTTTGTCGAGTGTTTGAGGTGCGACCTCGAAGAAGACACAGCCAAGACTCGACACTTCCTCACGGTTGAGGCCTTCCTTTTCGCCGCCGAGTCCTGGGGGGACATTGACGCTGACGAGGAAGGGAAGAGGTAGTGTTGTCTCCATGGTCAGTTCGGGTGGGATGTGATGTCAATTATCCTGGGATTTCGACTTGTAAGTCCCAAACCTACGGAGAGAATAAATAATTGGGAGTCATCGCAAGTTTCACGGGTTCCCTCCTGTATCGGCACCCACCCTGAAGGTGGGGTTGTCTGCCCCTCCATCGCGCCCTGGACCATCCCGCGTTGTGACCCATTGGACCATGATTTTTTCGGCAGGGGTCGAGAAATAAGCGCTGGTCAGTGCGCCCCTGCTCGAGGTCGATGGCGGAACAATGCGGCTCCGATCTAGCGTCCCAGCTCATGCGGGCTTGGCACAGGCACTCCGCGTCGTTCTTGCAGCAGTGGAAATCGCGATTTGAATGACCCCAAGCTTGAATGATCTATCCACCGGCCCATTGAACTAAATAATATCATTGCCGTTATTGTGTTACAATTATAAACCTGCCACTTGTTCCATCCACAGGATCATACTCGTCACCGATTCTAAACACGACCACCACTTAACCTGCCTCGTCTACCTCCTCATCCAATACATCGCGATCACCCGCCGCAATTTATTAGCCTCGGCTTCCCATCGAATTGCGAGCATCGATAATCTCTTCTGTCATCGAATCCGACAGCGACACAATCACCATGTCTACCACCGGCGGCGCGGCGCCTCAGACTAACGGCGTCCCCTCCTCCTCTGCCGCCTCGACCTCCCAAACCCTCACCAACAACACACAAACACAACAACCACCTTCACAGTCCCAGCCGGGCCAATCCCAACCATCAGCAACGACACCCTCGCAAACCCAACCCCCGAACCCGCAACAACCACAACCACAACAAAACCCCCCTCCCCAACCCCAACAACAACAACCAACCACCAACCCCCACCCCACCCCCTCCTCCAGCACCGCCCCCCGCCCCCGCGACGCCCGCACCATCGAGCTCCTGCTTACCGCGCAGGGCGTGACCGCCTTCGAGCAGCGCGTGCCGCTCCTCCTGCTCGACTTCGCGTACCGGCACACGTCGGCGGTGCTATCCGACGCGCTGCACCTCGCGGCCGACCCCTACACGTCGCACGCCGGGGCACGCCCCTCGGCGGCGTCCGGCGCCGCGCCGGTCAATGTCGGCGACGCGGCGGTGAGTGCCAATGCTGTGCAGCTGGCGATTGCGAGTCGGTTGGGGTTTCAGTTCCGTGGGGGCGGTGGGGGTGGTGGGATTGGGGGGGCTGGGCCGGGGGGGGCGGGGGGGGCGAGTAAGGATTGGATTATGGAGTTGGCGAGGGAGAAGAATAAGATTGGGTTGCCGAGGGTTATGCCTAGTGAGTGGGGGGTGAGGCTGCCCGGGGAGAGGTTTGTGCTGAGTGGTGTGCCGTGGGGCCTGAGGGATGTGTGGGCTGGGCAGGAGGGGGCGGAGGAGACCAGTGGGGAGGAGGACGATGATGAGGAGATGCTGGATGGGCCTGGGGATGGAAGGGACGCGATGGATGTGGAGACGGAGGATGTTGGTGGGGAGGGGGTGGAGGGTGGGACGATGGGGGATGTCTTTGGGGATGAGGGATTAGAGGAGGACGAGGAGATGGCCGAGGCGTGATGAGTTGTTGTTCTCTTCTCGTGAGACCCATGGTCTGTCTTCATGGCCTATAAAAGTTGGGGAGGATGCCGTATGAGGCAGTATAGGCGGCGGCGTTCTGGCGTTTAGGGATCCTAGGGATAATGAAGGAGGCCGAATTCATACCTTTCTAAGCCTTCTTACACCCCATACTCGTCGTATGCACACTACACTGCATCTCAGCCAAAGTCTCCATTGAAATTGACCCATCAAACCACACTGAATGTAATACTTGCACCCGGAAATAATCATGAAAAATGTGTATGCATGTCTAGATGCTAAGTACAAAGCCCAAGCTCCCGCCGTGCGCCGCGCTATGCAATATGCGAAAGAAAACATCCCACCAAACAGTCTACGGTCTATGGCCTCTAAAATGCCCATACTAAGCGCCAACTCCGTCTCCAAAGTCTGGATGCGCCTTCGAGATACCGTACTCCCCACAATAGCAACAACTAATACCCGATCAGGTTTCTTCACTTCTTGTCCACCCTCAAGTTCTTGACACCTGTGATGAGCTCCGCATCAACATCATGCATGCCGGCGTCCGTCGACGCGACGTTGCCGGTCGGAGTCGGCAGCCGGTCTTCGGCCTCGTCGACCACCTCGCCAATCACCTCATCAACCACGCCTCCTTCCTCATCCTCCTCATACTCGCCGTCCTCGTCGTCGGCATACTCGTCCTCCATCGCAGACCCCATCATGCGCTCCTCGTCGTAGCTCTCGCCCAGCACGCTGCCCTCGCCGTAATCATCCATCGAGTTCCGCGAGAGATAGCTATCGGCCATGCCCTCACCCACTTCATCCTCGTCCTCGGCATACTCCTCGTCGTGCCCGTCGTCCTCGTCATCGTCGTCGTCGTCCTCGCGCTCGGTGTCGCTGCCCGAGAACTCGTCCAGCTCGAGCGGGGTGTCGCGCCAGTAGCGGAAGTCGGTGTACTCCTCGCCGCCGCCCTTGACGAGGGTGCCGACGGGGGGGAAGTAGTGGTCGACGACCTCGCCCATGTTGACGTAGCTGAGCTTCATGCGGTTGAGGCTGAGCAGGTCCAGCGACACCTCGGCGTTGGAGTTGATGGTGAAGATGCGGGTGCGCGGCACGTCGACGGTGCGGTACGAGATCTGGTCCGTGAAGCGGTTGCCGAAGCCCGCGTAGAAGGGCGTCCGGTCCGGGCCGTACAGGCTGCGGATGTCGCGCAGCGTCGACATCTTGAAGATGTGCGGCTTGCGCAGGTAGATCTCGCGGCGCAGCGCGGCCATGGTCCGGTCCGGTGATAAGATGGTGGGGCCTCGGGGAAGGCGGAACCCATCCTGGGTAATCCCGGCTAGGTACGTCCTCGTGCTGTCGGCTTGCCCGACGGACCGACTGGTCAGGTACATGATGTTGTAACCATTGGACACAATGTCGTTGTACAGCTTTGCGACGCCTGCGTGCGTCCAATCTCGTCCAATCATGTTCAGCACGTGGCCGAGGGCGTCGGATTTGGTAATGGTCCCGTCAATATCCGAAATCACCACGGGAGTCTCGTGTTTCCACAGGTACATGTAGGCCTGGCAGGTGGCCCTATTCACCGTGAAGCTCATCGAGTTCTCACCCGGCTGCAAGTCAAGGGCCTTCAGCTGATCACTAGTCAGCCGCAGCGTCTTAGCGTAGTTCCGATTGGGGTCGCCGGCGGCCGGCGTGCCGGGTGAGCTAGGAGGCGTCTGCAGAGTCATCTGCCCGAGGTCGGATTCGGTCCTCCTGTGGTTCGAAGTGGTTGGAGATGCTGTGGCGTCGCTGCTGTCGCTTTGGTACCCAGGGTCGGATGCTGCGTCCATGGCTATACCTGGTGGGCCTCGTAATGACGATTCCATAGCTCTCTTCATAGCCGCACTTTTCGCTTCCTCGCTGCTGTAGATCCACAGATTTCCACGCTCGTCAACGCCAAAGAGAGCCCCGATATCGTAGTTGCCGTCGAGCTCTTCCGAGAGAACCTTACGGGCAAGGATCTCAGCCCGGATAGCGTCCTCGTCGCTGTTCTTGTACCCCGTCATATCCAGCATCAGGTCTCCTGTTTCGGTGACGTGGGTCGGGATGTTGACGGCGGAGAGTTCCCTGGAAAGGTTGATAGCCCGCTGCCGAGCCTCGGCCGGGGGAAGAGGAGGAGGGCTCGTGGACCGATCCAAGTACATCGCATCATCATCCTCGCTCGAGCCGTGATCGCTAGACAGTTTCCGTCCTGCCCGGGGCAGGATCTCTTCGCTGTGGGGTCGCGGGGGCGACCCATCGGTAGAAGACGGAATTCCCCTGGAGAACTCCGGAGAGGTCGACCTCGGTGTGAGCAGCCCTGATTCTTGTTAGCAAATATTCCATATCTGCATCCATCCAAGGGCTCGACATACCATCTCGCCCGATCGAGTGGAGGGCTGTAGGTGGTGGCCGGTTGAAGCTCGCCGACCGTGATTTTCCGATAGGGTCGTTGAGATCGAGCGATTCGGGCTCTTGCAGCGGTGGCTGGCCGTTTTGTAGGGCATCCAGAGGGGGGCTGGAGGCGGGCGACACCAATGGCGACGTCTGTAAGCTCTTGGGGATGGTGTCACTGGTTTCGAATACGAAGAAGGCCTCCCCGCCCTCGCCGAGCTTCATCGAATAGGGCTGCTTGGCGCCATTGACCTTGAACTCGACCTTTTTCTCGTAGGGGCGCAATAACGAAAACTTGCCGAAGCGCACATGGAAAGGAGAGCATGACAAGCTGCCGTCCTCCTGTTCAACAACGATCACGTCGATGGCTCCGCTAAGGGTGGCCGGGTTGATCGAGTTCCATGCCGTCGAGACCGAATCGCTCAGATTCCTAACGTACTGCATGATAGGCAGGCGATCGACGGTCTGGGGGAATTATTTTGTTCTTCTGGAGTGTGCGGCGGCCTTGCGGCCAGGAATGGCGACGGGGCTTTTGTATTTGTTCTGCGTATGAAAATTATGACGGGTTGCACAGGTGTAAGCCGAGGCAGCGAGCGAAGTATTATGGAGCGCCGAGTCGCCACGCCTAGACTTTCGTTTCCGGCAACTCGTGGATACGGGGCGCAGTGTTTTGGGAGGATGCGATGCGCTGAGGCAGGCACGCAAGGGATTTAAATGCGAACGGGAACGCAAACGCAAATGCAAACGCAAATGCAAACGCAGCGACGGCCGTCTTCGGAGGCTGTAGCAGAGACGAGACGGGAGACGGCGGGATCAAAGCGGCGTTGGAAGCTGCAGACGGGAGTTGCGCTTAAATCGGCTTTGGGAATCGAGGGGCCGAGGAACGCAAGGGAAGGCCCGAAGGGAGGGGAATGTATTGGGCAGCCCGGCGTCTAGGTCGCTAATGCACGCGAAAACCGTTTAAAACAGATGCAGCTTCGGATTAAGACAAAAAACAACAACGGGCGCTATCAACCTGACGTATTCGGTGGACTTCGGCCCAAACTGCGAACCAGGTCGTAGATCAGGCACAGGACCAGTTCTTGAAGTAAGTTCAAGGAACCAGGGCGTTGAGCAGCCGAGATGTCCCTGGACAATCACGAGGGCTCAACAAACGCCGAGAATCCCACCAGTCACCCGGCCTTGGCTGGGCTGACCTTCTGCATTCGAGACAAGTCCGGTACTTCCGGCCCACCAATACGACACCGCCAATTTGGTGAGAGTCTGCTACCAGGCTTGGTACTTGCAAAGTCTTCCCCTCGGTCCGCTGGGGATTTGGACCCTTGTCACAAGCAAGCCTGGGTTCCCCTCGCTGATGTCATGGGCACTCAACCCATTAGCGATGAGTCGGACAAGGCCACGACGATGAAAGAAGCGGGTGCAGCGAGGAGTGGAGGAGTGCGCGGGAGGTGAGGCTGATTGTCCGTTCAGGATGGGCAACAGCAATCAGACGCTCGAAGCTTGCCCTGGTGACTGTGGGCAGTTCCCATTCCAGATGAGGTATTGTGGACCAAAGCAAAAGGCGCCTATTGTCCCACAAGACGCGCTCTAGAGCATTGGCATTGGGGATCAACAGCGGGTGGGCGCATTGAAGCATTGGCCCGACAAATTGTGGCTGGCTTGGTTGGGGAAACAAGGGTTCAGAGAGAGCGAGGCGACCGCTGGGGAAGCACGCAGTGGCACATGACCGGGCTAGGCGGCGCAAATCCCGTCGGTTTGGTAGGGGTTTTTAGGCTGCTGGAGCTTGCCGCCGCGATGCCGTGGAGGGGAAACGGCCTTGGAACCTATAATCTGGCGAGTGATTCTGGTCACCTGCTTCACCTTCTGTATCAACGACCGAGTTTCCTTCTGCCATAGGCTCGTCCGGAGGGGCGCTTAGACCCGGCCGTGATGATCAGCGGCCCGCGGCCAGAACACCGGCAAGAAGAGACGGAGAGTACGAATAACTTTATTTCGAGACAACATGGACACTGGAAAATATAACTACCGAGACAGTTCTCTTTTTCTTTTCATCTTTCTTTATCTCTCCCGGTTTTAGTTCTTTTCTCCCTTATCCTTTCCCTTTTCCTTTCCCCCTTCCAGAGTGAGTCTCTCTGTCGCAGTGTTCCACTGCCATGTCCTGTGCTAAAAGCGGAGACTTACCATTCACTCTGGGTTATCTCGTGCATGTTGTTATCAGGTGTTGGTTGTTGGTACTGCGGAACGTTAGGTCGATCCTCACGTCTGACAAGCTGCCTAGAACGACTCCGCCCTGCCTGAGTATGATGACCGCCCGAGACAAAAAATAAAGAAATGGGAATTATTTGAGCCGAATGTTGCACCAGCCTCATTTGTTGGTGCACCTGGACCTGAATCGTGAAATATGTGTTAGAACATTCGAACCGCTTGCAAAAGAGTTCTCGAGATGGACATCGGCTTGGCCTGGAATGGTAAGTGCATTCTACCAAGTCATGCAGCAATCATTGGATGTCCCTCCACCCAGTTTAGTAGTCGTCCAGGTGCCAACAGACGTGCCAGGCCGCTGAAACAACGGCACCTCTTTTAAGGTCCCGAGCCACGCTCTCGGCAGTGATCTCCACCAACAGACGCAGCTAACGGCCCGTCTGACCACTGAACAGCCGGCACCTCATTCGGGGCGTAAATGCCACGATGGAGCCCCGATTGCTTGTCTGGCAATTGCGAACGTCCCCAGTTTTCAGGGCCAATGAAGCATCCATGAAGCAGCCAGGCGGGCCAAGGCCAAGCGAATCTCGGCCTGGGAGGGAGGCATCTCGTTTTTTTTCCCTTTTCTGATGTTTTTTTGCGACTTATTCCTCCCGACCCCCACTCCCGTCCCTCCTTCTTGCAGGTTGCGAGACTTGTTCGACACCCCGACCTCGCTGTCCCGACCGACCCCAGCGTCATGTCATGGCTCTCCTGGACGTCGCTGGTTCCCACCCTTCTTATCCTCTCTGCCAGTCTCGCCTGGTGGTTCACCGAACCTAAGAACGCCCGCATCAACCTAATCGCTGCCGCCGGTGCTGCCCTTTTCTGCTGGGCCGTCGCACCGGAATTGTGCCGCGATCTCTCCTACTCTGCCTATGCCCTGACCGTTGACGCTGTCGCTGCCCTCCGTCTCGATCTTATCGTCGTAAGGAATGCAAAGATGTTGGTGACGGGGGTTGCTGTTGTCTGGTACGTGGGGCTCTGTTTGTGTGTCGTATTGCGTTGTGTGTGTGTGTGTTGGCTTTGCCGCACCCGGCGTCGCACCGGCGTTTGGCCGCGCTTCCCGATGCGATGCCCGGCCATGGTACGGTTATAGACTAACCGTGCATCATTTATACAGGCTAGTTCGGAGAGCGTGGCAGACTTTGTGGAAGCCGGTCCCCGAGCTGATCAACATCCTCGGTGTTGATGTCCCCGATCCACCCGATGTGTCGCTAGCCGATATCCGAGCCGACGCCGCCACAGTGAACTGGACGCGCGCTCCGGCGAACCGATCCGTCCAGAAGTTTCTGATCCAGGTGAATGGGGTGGTTGGTGAGTTGGGACAAAAGCATAATCCTTCGGCGGCGCAAAAGCTGACCGACCTTCCACAGTGGGAGAGGTTGCCGCAAACCAGGAACCTGCCATTGTCGTGAGCGGCCTGAAGCCAGATCATTTCTATAATGTGCGCGTGATTGCTGTCGGCTCCAACAACTTCCAAGCCGGCAGCCGGGTCATCCGGCTAAGGACGTTTAGTCGCGATGGACGGCCGCAGCTTGGGAATTCGCGACTCCCGTCTAATTTCATCCCGGAGGAACCACGGGGCTCTACATCCAACGACGCCGGCGACGATGCCGGAGGATCCCGCAGCCCCTTCCCTGCGTTGGAGATACCGACCGTTCAGGAGCCTACTGTCTCACCTGTTATTAGAGACATGAGCTCTGGGGGTGGCCCAGGACCACGACGCAATACGGTTACGCGGCGGCATTCGCCGTCCACTACGAGCATCGACCAGTCAATACGAGAAGAAGCCAATGGGGATCCTAAACAACTTCTACCGGTGCTCACAGGAAAGTTTGAGAGCATCCGGAAGGAGACGGAAGATGTGTTGGGGTTAATTGCGAGAGAAGAGGGCGAAAACAGGCTGCTAATGGGGGAATTGGAAACGGAGAAACGAGGGAAGAGGAAGGAACAGAAAAAGAAGGAGGAGCAGACGGAAAGGTTGAAGAAGGATGTGCACGCAACCGACCGGGCAATGCGTAACGCCATGCAACGCAAAGCGCAGAAGGAGAAGGCTCTGAAGGAGAAGCAAAATGAGCGGAGCAAGTTCCACGACAACATTGCTAAGTGGGAAAAAGGTGTGGAAGAATTGCACAAGGAGCGAGAGAAGTTTGGCCAGCAGGTGGCGGAATTGGAAGAAAACCGGGATCAGAAGGTCGAGCAGGCCCAGGAGGAGAACAGCGATCTACAGGCGGAGTGCTCGCGCCTGGAGGCAGAATTAAAGGAGAGGAGAGATCAGGTTAAGGATTTGGAAGAGGCTCGGAAGCAGCTTCCGGGCGGGGACGAGGATGGTGAATGGCGCGAGAAGATCACCGAAGAGCGACGAGAGTGGTACAGGACCGGCACGGGCCGAGAACTGCAGGAGACTACGGCTATTGAGGCCAAGCGTAGCCGGGCCTTGGACGAGCAAGTTCGCGCCCTCAGCGTTCAGGTGCAGCACATTCCTCAGGCCAACTTCGGTGGTCTGTACAGCCATCCCAATGCCTCCGGCATGGAGTTCGACCCCGCAGCGGTCACTCACTTGAACCAACGAAGCCGGGCAGGGGACTCGATCTCCAGTGTCTCCATATCGGGACCACTGGCACCGTTTCCTCAAATCGACCAGGCGATGGCGGCTCCTGCTGGCTTTGCCAGCTCACGCTCTGCGAACGCGCCACCTGGCTTTGCCCCGGGTCCGTTTATGGATCACTCAGATATGAGCCGCCTGGATGAGCTGGGCTTACGAACTGCCCCGCTCAGTCCATCGGCCACCGCTCTTTTACCATCTAACCTCATGGCGGACATCGATGATGATGACCCCAGCCCGGTTTCTAGGTTCGGGCCGGACCCCTACTTCCCGACGCAACGGGCTTCCCCCGAAAACGACCCGCAGTCGCCCGCGTCATCTGGAAGATCGTTCAGCATATTTACAAGCCCGCACGGCTCGTCGAGCAATCTTCCCTTTCCTCCTTTTCAGAACGAGGTTTCCGATCGGATGTCGCTCAATGCCGCTGCCACGGCTCCGTCTCCCGTCTCGACAGAACCGCCGCCAAACAAGCTGAGCGCTTTCTTCCCCTTTCCGCGGTCAAGGCCCGCCAAAGCCGCAGAGCCGGAAGGGCTGGGTGGCCTTCCGTTTGGTAGTCTCAAATCCGGACAGAGCCAGTCGTTCCCGAGACAGGACGACGACCCCGATAGCCTAATAAACAAGCGACGGAGCTGGGGTGTGTTCAACCGCAACTCGGTAGGCCCTGAGATCACCGAGGGGCAGGCGACGCACTCCCGCATGTTTTCCAGGAATCTCAATCCCTTCTCCAGCTCGCATCGTGCCCCGGGTGGCTTGTTCCCGGAGAGGGATAAAGGCAGCCCACGGCCCGAGAGCATCGCGTCGGCCGAGCTCCCTCGGCCGTCCACCGATTCCGGCTCGATCTGGGGGCCACAGCCAGGCGACGCGGCGACATTGGGGAAACCCAATCGCCTGTGGTCGCCCGATGCATGGTCTAGGAACCCCTCCCGGCGTCCATCTCTCCACGGTGGCTCACCGTCGGCGCTGAAGACGACGCTCGCATCTGCGGACGATGAGATCCTCGGCGAGGAGATGTTGCCCAATGTCAACGAAGTGGGGGTAATAGGCAGCCGCCCACCAACCCATTCCAAGATCCCCCGGCTTAACCCCAATGCGCCGGCGTTCAACATCACCGCGTTCTTCAAGTCCAAACCCGACAAGGAGAAGGACAAGGAGAACAAGGAGAAGAGCAAGGCGGAGAAGAAGGACAAGTCGAAAGCAAAGGACCCCAAGGAGAAGTCCAAGAACAGTGATGCGTCCGCGACACCTGAGGGACCGCAGGTACCGACTTTTGATCTGGAATCTCCGCCAGAGTCGCGCATGTCTCGCGATGGGTTTTCGGTACACACACAGACGTCGGTTTCCGAATCGCGGGACTCGCTCTCCCTGGACCAGCCCTTCTCCAACACACCTTCGGAACCCACCAGCGCGGGGCTGTCGAGCAGCTTCAAGGACGATAACGTGGTTCGCAAGCTGTTCCGAAAGGGCAGCTCGAGCAAGTTCAGCATCGCCGGGCGGCTTGGCGGCAAGGAGTCGGGCCTGTTTAAGAAGGGCCCCAGCAGCACGGCCAGCGGCGGCGCTTCGGAAAAGGGAACCTCGATAGAGCGATCCAGTATTGGCGACTTTGAGGACATTGCCGACGAGGCGCTGAACCCGGCCTTCTTCGGGCGCAGCTACGACAGCATCACGAGCAGTCCCAGCTTGGCGCCCGCGGTGAGCGCCACCAAGGGCAAGGAGAGTAAGGCAGCCTCGCGCTGGCTGAGTAACTTTGGCAAAAAGGGTAAAAAGGAGAAAGAGAGCTTGGACTTGGACCGCTCGCAGTACTCGGAGCTGGACGGCCTCGCAGAGGAGGAGAGCCAGAAGTGAAGGGGTAGGGGGTAATGGATAAGGTCGTGTGATGTGCCAGTACAAAGGTAAATATGCCAGAGTGTAGAACCTTTGCATAGAGTTGCTACATATAGTTGTACCTAGGCAACTACTGCTCAATAAATAGCGAGCGTTGTGGGCGTAAGTCAAGGCCATTTGCGGTGGTAGAGTGGTGTGAGCAAGACAGATAAATAGGAAAGGGACAGACAGTGCGAGTTGTCAAATAAAAGCCCCAACCTGGCACGATTGACCGGCTAGAATTGACATTCGCACTGTGTCAATCAATGGTGGGTGTTTTGGAGCTCCAGCGGGTGGTGCAACCGCCAGTCAGTCCAGTCTAGCCCACTATCGACATTGAACCGTTGCACCTCGAACCACACACCACCAATTTTCCTTACCGACACTCCCGCGCTACCGACCGACGATTGAGAAACCCAACGACTTACTCCGCGAGAAACACCGTCCGAACATCGAAGCCACAACCCGAACCCGGAGTTCCGGGCAGTGAATGGCCGCCATGGCCGCACAAGGCGGCGACCAGGCTCCTCGCCTGCCCATGCCGTCACGCAACCCGTTACCGCTGTCGGCGTCGCAGGAGGCACAAGTCCGGGATATATTCTACGACCGCGTACGAAAGATGTGCGCCCCCGAGATCAAGGGTATGCCGCACCTGCACTCACTCCGCTTCCCTTCCTCCCACAACCCCTCCCTCCTCCATTCCCCAGACCACCACCCACACAAGCCACCACCACCACCTCCTCCTCCAACCCCCCACTAACCACCCCCCAGCCTTCGCCGAATGCGCCATGAACCACACCCTCACCGCGGGCTTCGCCTGCCGCGACACGCACCGCGTCATGAACGGCTGCATGAAGGCGCACGCCACGCAGGAGGTGCACGACGCCGCCCGCGAGGAATGGTTCTCGCAGCGCCTGCAGCGGGCCCGCGAGCGCGAGCGCAAGGCCCGTCGCAAGGCCGAGCAGGAGGCCTTTTTGCGCGAGTGGTGGGGGTTGCCGGAGAAGGATCGCGAGCTGGCGAGGAAGGAGATGGAGAAGTTGGGAAGGGGGGAGAGGGTGGGGGGGTTTGCGGCGGCGGCGGCGAGGAGGGGGGGGAGGGAGGCGGAGGGGGGTACTGGTGGGGGTGGGGGTGGTGGTGGTGGTGATAAAGAGGGGGGGAGGTGATATTTAATTATTTTGGGTAGCGGGACGAGTGGATGGGATGGCCTGGCGGAAGACCTGGTGAAAGAGGCTGTGGAAAACATACCCGCGGTGGATGGTCCGGTACGGCAGGGTTTGGTACCATTGGGTCCATATGATTGACTAGGAAGGATTTAAGAATCGAAAGGGGACGGACTGGCCCCTGAAGCGGTCACACGCGACTCTGTACATATATGTATGAAACGAAACAAGTTGAAAGAGCCGGGCTTGGTATTCAGGTCGCCGGTTATGAAAGACGAAAATCTCCAAACAATATCTCTACAACTTCGCCTCCGCCCCCGTGATCTGCGTCTCAACCCCTTCGACCACCGCCTCGGCAACCCCCCACGACAATTCATAACCTCTTCCTCCCAGCCCATACGCATGCATCACAAACCCAGCACCAGGCACGACCTCCCCCTCGATCCTTGGCCCGCCGTTCCTCGTCGGCCGCCTCCCGACAATATCCCTCACCACCGTCAGCTCCTTCTTTCCCCCCAGAATCTTGGGATACGTCTCCACAAACTTCCTCAACAACTCCGCCCTCACCTCGGCCGAGGGCTTCGTATCCCAGTTATTTAACTCCTTCGTCCCGCCAATAATAGTCCCACCCTCAAATCCCCTCGGGACACAGAACGTCCACGTCCCATCCACGTTCTGCCTCGTCACCGTCGTATCACAGTCCTCCGCCACCAGGCACGTTTGGCCGCGGGTGATGGTCATCTCAGGATCAGGGACAAGCCCCGTTCCAGACGCATTCACCACCGCCGCCACCACCGGCACCTCCTTTTCCCCATCACCACCACCAACCGCCAACCCCAACTCCGCCGCCGACAGCGCAAACACCTCCTCAGGTCTCCTCAACTCACGCCTCACCACCCGCCCCCCACGATTCACAAACCGCCGCAACAAAAACGCGCAATACACCATCGGATTAACACACCACGTATCATACTCACAGCCCCAAGTCACACGGTTATCCGAACCGGGAAACTCCCCCCGCTCCAACAACCGAAACCCCGGCAAATCCAACGCGTTGGGGTTGGCGGGCGTCGACAGGGTCTCGGTCTGCGCGGGGCCCGGCTGCTCCATGTACTCGATGCCCTTGCAGAAGGTGATGCCGGCGGTGTGCGGGTGGGTCTGGAAGAGCCGCTGCATGTGCGTGTAGGTGGTGCGCGAGAGGGCGTGTTCGCGGATGAGGTGCGTGGGGAGGGTGCGGTGCGGGGGGACCCAGCGGTTGTCTTTTTTGTTTTGTTTTTTGGGGTTAGTGGGTTTGTTGGTTTGGGGGGTTGGTTCATGGGTGGGAGGTTTGAAGGGGGAGGGGGAGGCGTACGGGCTCCGCCCCAAGGGGAGGTGTAGTTGATTTTGGCCACAGGGTCTATCGTCTCGAAGGGCTCGGGGAAGTCCCGGGCGACGATGGTGACGGCATGGCCGGCTTGTCGGAGGAGGAGGGCGCTGCTGAGGCCGATGACGCCGGCTCTGACGTATGGTGTTAGTTTTGTTGTGGTTCTTGAGGTAGGGGGTGAGAGATTCAGGGGTTGGTCTCAGGAAGGTCAACTCACCCGACGACGACGACGTGTTGCGGCATGATGTAAGCGTTCGTATTATCCAGTTGTTGATGTTTCACGAAGATGTAAGTAGCATGAGGATGAGACAAAAACCTCGAGTCACGCTTGACGGGTATGTGAGATAATATATAGACAAAAGTATAGTGGTTGCAAGTAGGAGACGAGGCTGCGTCGTGAGAGCCTCCCCGTATGCCTCGTATTTTAACTTCTTGGTTAGTGCCAAACAGTCATATCTAGGCTGAAGCTAGTGTCTGCAATACCACCTAACTGAGATGGAAAGGAGCGGCATCGTCTCATGCTCCGACTCCGGCCCGAGGAGCTCGGATTCGGCTCCGCACCACCGGGTGGGTCTCTATCCATCCCCGGCTTACATCGGTGCATCCGGTTTCCGCCGGAAGTGCGACGGATCCGATGCGTTCGTTGTGTCCGGCTCAGCTCCGTCGGTCCCGGGCTGCGGAAGCATGGTTACTCCCCTGATTTTGCAAGAATAAACGGCAACGTTACGCCTCACTCCAAGGAGGGCATTCACGGTCACTTTTTGCCCATAACCGGAACGGGATGCTCGTCTGCGTTTCCTGCGACTTACACGTACATCCATCTATGACCGATGATGTGCACCAGCTACGGTGCGGCAGCAGGAATAGCACTGCTCCGTTTCTCTCGTGGCATGTCGGTCTTCCCGAGACACTCACCAATAATAGCAGAAACAATAAGCTAGATTATTCACCGACTCGAATGAACGCCACCCGAAAGTATTTGTTTGCTCGTGATGTAGAATTCTCGTCTCATACACGACATGCTTAGGGCGGGTGGATCGGAAATAGAACAGCTTCTCCCGCCCTTCGTGGCAGCCACAAACGAAAAGTGAAGCCCACAACGCGACGCCGTCATAGTATTTTTGGCTCTCATTTGGCCCTTGACGAGTCAAAAGTTAAGCAACAACTAGCCGGTGAGTAAGCGCCTCCCGCCTTGGCCAACGGCGACGCCATCTCGAGGCCATTGGGTGGACGGGTAGGAAGGGTATTCGTTCTTGGAATTGACCATGCCGTCAACTTCCCTTGGCTCTTTTCCTTGGCCTTGGCCGGTTGCTGCGGTTGCTGCAAGGTACCAGTACTAGCCTTTGCGGCGCCCCTTTTGAGAGTTGGCGTTCCTTGATGAATGGTCGAGGCTGAGAAATAGCGGTAGGTTCGGGTATGAGCGTCAGTAACTATGCCGCAAGGTAGGACATGGTGTTGTAACACAACAGGCACCTGCACTCCAGATCTCCCGCATGGAAGACGGGAGGTATTCTTGATATTGGGCATGCTACAGCAGCCGGGTTTGCCAGCTCCCGAAGCGAGAGCATGACTCCCATTCGTTTAAGCCAGAAAGTATAACGAGCGTCACACCCTTTAGAATTAGATGGGACGGCCCGACGTTGCAGCGGTTTGTTCATCGACTCAGAAGTGGTCAAGATGATTTTCGTCGAGAGACAAATCACCTCGGGGGAATGTAACCCCATCGACCCTCCACCGAGGACCTCATCGATTCGACCCTCAGCTACGCCCGAGCTACCACACCGTCTGGCGACCCCGGATATCAACGCGGGGTCAAGACTTTATCCTGGACCGGTCGAACAAATAGGAAAGGGGATGAAGATATCACCTTGTAGATCTTGTCCCAAGCAGCCATAGCTGCAGAAGGTCAAGTGCTTCATGAAACTACCTGATTTGGGGGTTCGCGATACGCTCACGACGCTAGATGCGCCGAGTGGAAAGAAAAAAGAAGGCAAAATATGAAAAGCGCGATTTGATCAGCCAGCCAGCCTCTCGCATGGCTTCTGTGAGCGCGGGATCTGATCGAGCAGCCCTATCAGATTGACTTGACCGCCTGTAACAGTAACAATCGTGGAAGAACCTCGGTGGCGCCGCTGGCCCAGCCTTGCCTCGATTTGCTGCAGTCGCAATTGCTGCAATCGTTGCTTCCTCTGCGAAGCTCGAAAGGGAACAAGAGGCAGGAAGCGACGAAGAGTTGGCGGCGTCAATCTGCAAGGTGATTCGGGCATTGATTGGCGGATTTGGACAGGGGATGGCACCAGGGAATCTATTTTGAGCGCCTAATTCGTCCCCCTCCCGCGACTCTCAACCATCCAACCCCATCCAACCCCGGCCCTCACCCAGTCACAGCGGGACGAGGTCGCTGCTCCCGGCCGCGTTGGGCATGCCCGGCGCTTAAGACTACCGAATCTCACTGCAGTCGGAAAGGCGACCTCCCATAGCGCACTGCATGAGGAAAAAGGACGGGCCACGATAGGTCAGCTTGGTTCCTTCCTCCCCGCTGCCTGCCCGCCCAGAAGTGCAGGAACTGCCCTGAATTTACTGAGAAGCGCACACGCACACACTAAAGGCTCACCCACACACCCACACACACACACCGCACCCTTCCCATGTACTTCGTACCTATCCCATGCTCCCGCTACCACACCCGCAGATGGAATACACGCGGGACATGGACAGGGGGGCCGGGGTCCAAGTGCGATTGCGGGTGCGGGTGCTTGTACTCCTTGCTCGCTCAGACTCCGGGACGGATTGGAACTGGAAGATGGCGGGTTGAATAAAACGGATTGGCTCCCATACTTGCCCGGTTCCGTGGCTTTGGTTCTATCCTTTCGTATCATCACCAAATTGTTGTTGGCGTCGACGAGGTGGAACACTGACAATCCCCCGTCAACGCTCCTCGTTTATTGTATTATTGATTGGGTCATGATGTTTCGATAGCAGACGCAGACACCGTTGGCCTTTTGTGATCGACCTGCCTTTGCCGTTGGCGCGCAGTTGGACAAGCAGAAGCGAGGGAAGACAACAGCAGAGCCACACCATTGGGCTTTAAAGAGAGCAGAGCTCTGGTCGACGACATGTCGTCCCCACACCAACACCCACCCCCAGCCGGAGGGTTCTCCCTCTTCCCGAACCCGAACAACGCTCCGCGACCGCCATCGAGATCACAGAGCAGACCTCGAGCAGCCTCGCCCCAGGAAGGGCGGTCTGGCTCGATCGAGATGACACCTCCCCGTACCGGACGGAGGAATTCATCTGCCAGGGAGGGCAGGCAGAGGGTCCCGTCTAACAACCCGTGGCAGCACGCGCTCGATGCCACAAGACAGCCGACATATGGGGAGACCGCGGCAGGCCCGTCGACAGCACCGTTCGTTGTTGAGGATCCCGTTGTTGAGACCACATATTCCCAACCCGTGACGGATGCGCCCCAGCGATGCGAGACAGCCTTCTCCGAGGCCCAGACGCTCGTCCGCAGTTCCAGCCAGAGATCGCGGAGCTCCATCGCCAAACCCCCAATAGCCTACACGACGGCCGGCCCGTCCTCGTCGTCACAGCCAGGGCAACCCGGCGAACCAGCCCCCATCCGGTCCATGTTCCCCCGATACAACCCCGATATATCGCTGGACCAGCAGAACTACTACCCGACCCAAGCAAGCCCGACGCACATCCCCCAACACGCCATCAGCAGGCCCCTCTACTCCCCGCCGAGCATTGCCCCGGCCACCGAAGCGTCGTCCAGCGTGCCAGCAGCCACGTACCAAGCGGGCCCTCCCCGCGCAGCCCCCTCTACCTCCAGCTGGCACCCCACCATGGGACAGCGACACCACGAGCCTGCCGTGATGCCGCCCGTCAACACCACCGAAGAGCTCCGCGGGCTGTGGAAGGTGACGAACGGGTGGAAGGCTACCTCGTTTGACGGCCGCAGCTACTGCCTCAAGATGGCCGCCTCTCCGGACCTACCCCCATCATACACCCTCTCCTCCTCCACCAACCAGCCCTTCTACTGCCTCCGCGTCGACCCGACCTCCTCCTCGGCCCTCGTCACGCTCTCCCGCTACGACCCCAACAAGCCCTTCAAGCCCGCCTCCTCCTCCTCCACCGCCACCACCATGGCCATCAGCCCCAACAGCGGCACCTCCTCCCCCTCCCCGCGCGCATCCTCCTCCAGCCGCCAATCCAACCACCCCCTCCCCACCACCACCGCGCACACCCCCGCCACCACCGCCTCCAAGCACCAAAAAAACTGGCAAGAAGTCCTCTCCACCCACCTCTCCCCAACCAACGCCGCCGGCGAACCCCTCCCCACCACCACCCCATCCTCCGACCCTTCCTCCGACCCCGACGCCGACTCCGGCCTAGTCGCGCACCTCTGGCCGGCCGCCGCCGCGCGCCTCGTCGCCGACCGCGCCAACGACCTCACCACCGTCGCGCTCGCCCAACAGGAATCCGCGCGCCTGGTGTGGGACGCCGACAGCGGCAGCCACTTCCTGGCGCACCCGGCGCTGGCCATGCCCTTCCGCGTCGCCGTCGCCCGCCACCCGGCCTACGCCCGCGTCGAGTACACCCTCGAGCACCTCGAGTCGCCCGTGCCGCTGGCAAGGTTGGTCAGGGATGGGACCGGGGCCGGGTGGGTGCAGGTGGATACGGGGATTGCGGGGAAGATTGAGGCGGTGTATTTGGTGGATGTGGTGGTGGCGGCGTTGGTGATTGTGGCGCATTTGGATGGCGGGTTGAATGGGGGTGGGGGCGGGGAGGTGTTTGAGCCGCCGCCGGTGGTGTTTGGGGGACCGAATGGGAGTGTGTATGCGGCGAGTGGGGTGGTGGTTGGGGTTGGGGCCGGCGAGGGGGGCAGGAGTAGTAGCTGGAGTGAGAGGTTGGGGGCGGCGAGCCGCGCGAGTAAGCGCGAGGAGAAGGAGCGCAAGAAGTTACGGGAGAAGCAGAAGAAGAAGAGGAAGAAGGGGAAGAAGGGGCCGATGGAGCAGTTTGAGATGGACTTGGAGAGCCAGAGTAGTGATCTGGGTAAGGGGGGCGAGAAGGATAAGGTGCCGGGTGTGTTGCGGGCGTTGGTCGGGCTCATCACTGTCACCTTCAAGTGCTTGGTGTGGTGTGCCACGGTGGCGTTCAAGACACTGGTGGCTATCTTGTCGGTGCTGACTAGGTGTTGCGGTTTGGGGAAGCTTTAGTTGGGTTGGTTACTTACATAGCTGCCGTGGGCGCTGGTGATGGGCGGGGAACGATGTGGACGACAGGAATGACGGAGGAGCAGTGTCTTTTTTTGGGTTGGGATATTTTATTTTCTCGTTGGATACCTCTACATGGTCATGATAATTCTGGCGTTGGGTATTGCATAATACCCCGAAGGGCGAGGCCAGACTCTCGCCCCGGAGGAAATTTGGTATGACATCTGTAAGAAAAACAAAGGCAGAAAAAGTGCCGGTCTCCTGTCCGCTACCTTTTTCTCTCTCGTACTTTGATCTTCCGCCCGCTCTTCGTGATCCCGCCCGAAGTCGCCGTCTTTGCCATCTTGGCCTTTTGCACTTCCAGCTCGTACTCGGCGTCTTTCAGGGTCTTTAATTTTTGCTTGGCGGCCTTTAGCCTCCGCCCCAGCTTTTCCAGGTTCTGTGCTTTCTTGTCCGCCGCTGCCGCCTTCTGGTCGTCTTCCTCATCGAGATCCCGCATCGCTTCGTCTTCGTCCTCTGCTCGTTCCAGCGCCTGCTCTCTCTCCTCGGCCCCGTCAAAAAAGACAATCTTTTTCGGTTTCCGTGGCGCCGATGTCGACGGGCCCATATCGTCGTCACTGTCGTCGTCGTCGTCGTCCAACTCTGCCCCTCCCGCTTGAATGAAGCGCTCCTCCAGCTCGCGCACTTCCCGGGCCGCCACGTTCCGCATCGTCCGGACGTAGCCCAGATCCTGGGTCTTGAGCAGGCGGACGGTATCGACATCCATGGCCTTGTTGCCGCGGTCGCCGTCGACGTTGCCGGTGAAGGCCTTGCCCCGGGTGATGGAGGCGCCGGGGCCCTTGCGCGACATCATGCCGAAGTAGAACTCATCCTCGTTGCGGTCGGCCGCCTTTTGTCGCAGCGATTTGAGGACCGCCTTCTTCTTGTTGTAGTCCTTCGCCCGCTTCTGGTAGTCCTTCTTCTTCTCGAGCAGGCCGAGTCGTTCGCGCTCGAGGGGCTGCGCCCGCTCGCGGTGGGAGCGCCGCTGGACGCTGTTGTGGGTTAGCCATGTCGCCGCGGTGGTTTGGATTTGGCCGGGCTTTACCTGTTGCGTAGGGACGACATCGTGAGACAATGAGTCGATTTGCAATGTACAAATTCGGCTGCCTTTGCTGCTTCGTGGTGTTGCTGGTTCCAAATTTTTGAGCCTTCTGCGGTTGCGATAAGCGATAAGGATCGCCGTTGGAGTGCTGGGCGGCTTGGAGCTCCAGCGTCTCGCTGTCCCGACAAGGATCCCTCTTGAGGCTCAGGCCTTGGCGATCACTATTCCCCACCTACCAAGTTCTGGGCCCTGAACATGAACATCGAAGAAGCATTGCAACGGAACTTGACCTTGTTAATGCGGATCGCTTCAAGCACACCCTTTTATCAGCAACTGGACTCAATTCTGAGACGGCAGACAATCCCCAGGAAAACTCGATGACAATATCCAATACCTCTTCTGTGTGGAAGGTATCTTGCAGAGGCTCGGCAGAGGAGGGAGATAATAATGCTCGAGCATTCCGATGGCCAAGATCACGAACATTCGAACCCCTGCATTCCAATATTCATTTGCATTTTTCGGGAACGTTAGCTCAAAGCAGCGCTGGCAGCCGAATTTACTGGCGTCATCACCTCTGTTTCTCCTGAACGTCTCAAACAGGCGAGATTGGGGGCCCGTATTTTACTGCACAGCCCTCCGGAGAATAACCCAGTGATCGACGAGTGCCAACGGGAAGCTGCTGGGAACATCAGGGGAACCACCCCTTTGGGCACTGCCAAAACATCCCCTGAAGCATGTTGTTGGTTGCCAAACCGGTTTGTTGCCCCCGAGTCCTTGCACAGCTGTACCACGTATGCATCTGTGAACGCTTCCACAAAGTAATGAGCCATTCAAGTTCGAGTCTGTTCCCGCCTTGGAATTCCTTCCTTCCTCCTTTTTTAAGCCTATTTTACACCTTCTATGCCGTCGAGTTCTCGACAGCTAGAACTCGACAATTGCACATCCTTCCTCGTCCCCGAATGGGTAATATTTTATCGAACACCTGGGAACCGTGGCCAACATGACTGTCCGGAGGTTCACACGTCTAGCCATAGTGGCGGCCGTTTTTCTCATCACCTACCTGTTACTAAACCAGACCGATCTGGTGTACATTTACCAAGGCCAGGAATGGCGAGCATGGAAATACATACCGAGCAGCTTCGACTGGCGGAACCGACCTCACACGCACCCGGTCGACGAGGCTACAATGGTCCGGCTGCCAGAGGGAGAGCCTCGCCGACTACCTCGGATTCAGCACCAGTTTTCAAAGGATGAACTGAGCATGTCTCATAACGAGACCCAGAGGGCGCGCCGAGAAGCCGTCAAGAACGCTGCCAAGAGGTCGTGGAGGACTTACCGCGATTACGCCTGGGGCCGTGATGAGGTTGCTCCTCAGAGCCTAGTCGGGCATGACACCTTTGCCGGGTGGGGGGCGACGTTGGTGGACTCGTTGGATACGCTCTGGATTATGGGCATGAAGAAGGACTTTGGAGACGCCGTCAGGCACATCGCCACCATCGACTGGAACAACGCAACATCCTGGCACTGCAGTCTCTTCGAGACCAACATCAGGTACCTGGGCGGTCTGCTCTCGGCTTATGATCTAAGCCAGGAGAAGGTCCTCCTCAACAAGGCCATCGAGCTGGGGGATATGCTCCACGCCGCGTTCGACACGCCCAACCACATGCCCGCCAACAGTTTCCACTTCCAAACAGCGAAGGAGGGCAAGCTGGTAGCTAGCAAGCACGAAGCCACCGCGGCGGTTGGATCCCTATCGTTAGAGTTTACTCGGCTCTCTCAACTTACCGGTGACTTCAAATACTACCACGCCATCGATGGTATCAAGAAGGAGCTCGAGAGGACACAGGACACGACCAGCCTCCCCGGCATGTGGCCCATCTTCGTCGACCTCCAAAACAACTTCTTCACCCCGGGAACCTCCTTCTCCCTCGGCAACTCCGCCGACTCAGCCTACGAATACCTCTCTAAAATGCACGCCCTCCTCGGCGGCCTCGACCCCACCTACGAGAAAATGCACACCAAAGCCATGGCCACCGCCGCCAAGCACATCCTCTTCCGCCCCATGGTCCCCGACGACGCCCCGGACGTCCTCTTCCCCGGCACGGTGCTCTCCAACGGGCGCATCATCGAGCTGTCACCCGAGATCCAGCACCTGGCCTGCTTCGCCGGCGGTATGTTCGCCCTCGGCGGCCGGCTCTTCGGAGACGAATCCCACGTCGCCATCGGCGACCGCCTCGCGCGCGGCTGCGCCTGGGCCTACTCGGCCTTCCCCACGGGCGTCATGCCCGAGTCCGCCGAGCTAATCCCCTGCCAATCCCCCACCTCCGACAACGACAAAACCACCAACCCCAACCCCAACGACGACAAACCGAAACACAGCCCCCAAGACAACCTCGCCCCCTGCCCCTGGAACGAAGCCCACTGGCTTGCCACCACCGGCGACCGCGCCCAAAGCCAACAACTGCCCCCCGGGTTCGCCGGGATAGGCGACTCCCAGTACCTGCTGCGGCCGGAGGCGATCGAGAGCGTGTTTGTGCTGTACCGCATAACCGGCCGGCCTGACCTGCTGGACGTGGCGTGGCGGATGTTTGAGTCGATCCGTGCGGCGACACAGACGCGGCTTGCGCACTCGGCGATTAGCGATGTGCGTGTGACGGCAAGGGAAGGGGAAGGGGCGGGGGAGGGGGCGGTGTTGGATTCGATGGAGGTGAGTTTTTGTTGTTTGGTTGCTTACTACGCTATGCTATGGGGCGTGTTTGACTGACTTGAATTTAGAGCTTCTGGATCGCTGAGACGCTCAAGTACTTCTACCTCATCTTCTCAGAGCCGGAGCTCATCAGTTTGGACGACTATGTGTTTAATACGGAAGCGCACCCGTTCAGGTTGCCGAAGCCGAAAGCGGAGGAGCTCAAGTAACGGGAAAGCTGGCGCTAGGTGGGATCTGGGACACGGATAGACGGTAAATGGGGCGCTTTTGGGACTTTGAATGTTATTATTCCGCTGAGCCGCGGGCCACCAGAAAGGTGTACCCGGCAGACAATTCCTATACCTTTGAATCACACGCCGTTTATATCCTGCCTTTTATTTCCTTTTTATGACCCCAAAGCCTACCTACTCCTCACCCTCTTCCCCATCCTCCCCTTCCACCTCCTCACCCTGCCTAAACACCACCCTCTCACACAACTGCAAGCACTTCCTCACCGGCAACCCAATCACATTATCCACGCTCCCCTCCACCTTATCCACCAACACCATCCCGCCCACCCCCTGCAGGGCATACCCCCCAGCCTTATCCGCCCCCTCCCTCGTGCGCACATAGCTCTCAATGACATCATCCGGCAAGCCATCATCAGCCCCCGCAAAGAACACATTCGTCACCTCCACATGCGACGCAATCTCATAACCCGGGTGCGTGGCATCCGCCTTCGGCGCCAACACACACACGGCCGTCAGGACGCGGTGGCGGACGGAGTCGCGCAGGTGGGTGAGCATGCGCACGTGGTCGGCCTCGGAGCGCGGCTTCTCGAGGATCTGCCCGGCGCGCGTCGCGATCACCGTGTCGGCCGCGATCACCACCGCGGGCTCCTCCAGGACGCGGGGGTCGGGAACCGGGTTGGGCACGTCTTGCTTTTGCTTGTGCTCGGTGGCTTCTTGTTGGCGGGTCAGGGCGGTTTGGTACACGGCCAGGCACTTGCGGCGCGCGGTGGCGGCGACGTATTCTTCGGGGGTGTGCGTCTTTTTGTCGAGGTCTTCGGGCTCGGTGGAGGGGATGACTTCGAGATTGGTGAGGCCGATCTGTGTGTGTGGGCGGGGGGGTTAGTTGAGTTGAGATGATGGGAGGGGGGAGGGGCAGGGCGGTGAATAGAAGATACTGACTTGGGCGAGGAGGGCTTTGCGCCGTGGTGAGGCACTGGCGAGAATCACGCGCTTGGAACGGAGGTGTGTGAGGATGGGTAGCTCAAGAGGGAAGGGTCCCTTCTTGATCGGGGCACTTTGGCGGAGAGGGATGCCATGGGCACGGGCAGCCGTGATGTAATCCGGCGGGGGGTCGGAAGGGTTGGACAGGTCCATGGCGTTGTGTTTGATTGATCTGGAAGTCGAGCGAGTATAAAAGGTGGCTGCTTTTTGAAACTGCTTCATTAGGCAGTGACGGTGAAATCGAGAAAAGGTAGGGTGGTATAGCACTTGTACCTCCATGGAGGTGGGGGGTGGGGAGCTGGGAGCTCGGGTGCTTGGCAAGGCACAGGCCGTTAGACCCCACCTTCCCGAAGTTGATGACGCACTGCGTCATGTTCGGGATCTGTGAGGCATGGACATGAGCACTTCATTTGATACGGCAGTTTAGCCCGGACTCGAGGAGCCTTTGCTATAGAACATATTTACATATTTACACACATAATACAACATTTTCGGGTTACTCGTACTTATTTACTAACGAGAGCATGAAGTCTCTCAGCCTCGCTGGGGACATGTCCAACCGCTTCAGCTTCTTGATCTCCTGGTAGGTGGCGTCGGGTTTGGCAAGGCTGGTCGCGTTGACACCCACTGTCTTGGTTTCCACATCCCGTGGGCCCACGCCAATTATCAGCCCGTACCCCTTGATCTTGGCCTCGCGCACCTTCAGCTCCACGCCGCGGTTGCTATCATCGATGTCGACGGCAAGCCCGGTCGGCGACGCCGCCTCTGTCGTCGAGGCCGAGGGCGAAACCCCAAGTAGAATGTCTCGTGTTTGCCGCGCCCAGTTCGTTACAGCCTCCGTGTTGTTGACCGTGACGACGATGGCTTGACGCGGGTTAAGCCAAAATGGCCACTTGCCCTTATAGTGCTCAATCAGCAGCGCCATGAGCCGCTCTGCCGAGCCAAGCACGGCCCGGTGGATGAGGACGGGCTGGACAGGCCCGTATTCGGCCAGCAGTTCCGCATCCGTTGTGGTCGCGCCCCGTTTCTCAAATTCCGGAGCCGGTGCCGTGTATTCCAGGTTGAATCGCTTGGGGAGCTGGAAGTCAAGTTGGATAGTGGCCGTTTGATGCTCCTTTCCGTCCGAATCCTTGAGGATGATGTCGATTTTAGGCCCGTAGAACGCACCGTCGCCCGGATTGATAGTGTATTGGAGCCTACTTCCGACGAGAGCCGCCCTCAACGCCCCCTCCGCCTGTGTCCAATCCTCCTCAGACCCGATATACTGCTCCGGCCGGGTTGAAAGGACCAACCGGTATGGCCCGAGTCCGAGGACGCTGTACGTGAGGCGGACGAAATCAAGCGTTTTCGCAATTTCGTCCCGAATCTGCGACGGCCTGCAAAAGATGTGCCCGTCGTCCTGGTGAAATCTGCGCACCCGTGTCAAGCCGCTCAATGCCCCCGAGATTTCGTTCCGGTGTAACGGGCTAAAGTCGGCGTAGCGGATCGGAAGGTCGCGGTAGCTTCGGGTCTGTGATGCGAAGATCAGGCAGTGGCCTGGGCAGTTCATGGGCTTGAGGCCGTATTCGGCTTCCTCGCCGCCCGCGGTGACTTCAGCACGGGATGGCGAGGTGCTCGTCACGGTGTACATGTCGTCGGAGTAGTTCTCGAGGTGGCCCGACTTGGCCCAAAGCGATTTCTTGTAGATGGTCGGCGTGATGACTTCTTGGAAGCCATAGCGGACGTATTGCTGGCGAAGGAAGTCGATGAGGCGGTTGAAGATGCGCGCTCCATTGGGAAGGAGGATGGGTGAGCCGGGACTGTAGACGGAGGTCATGAACAGCTCCTGCCGCAACCCGATCTGCCGATGATCGGGTGGGGGGCGTTTTGCGGCCGAGGCATTGGCGCTATCGCAAGACGAACATAGGCGGTACTGAAGTCGGGACGGCTGTCCTGTCCTCGATATCCTCGATATCCTTAATTGCCTGGTCAGGAGCTGTGAAGCCCGCCCTGGTGCCCGCAGGAACGGCATCCTACCGACTTGCCGTAACGGTCTGAGGGTGTCGTTGTCTGACGCCGCTAAAGCACCTGCGGACCTGCTTCCAGGAAACTTTTTCCACCCCAATTCGATTGATCCAATGCAATGCAACAAGCGAGACAAGCTCAAACTGTGCCCCATTCTCCCGAGGCTAGACTTGTCGGGTTACCCCTGCTAGTGCAAGGGGGTCCTGTGCCCCGCCCATGCCTGGTGGCAGCCAGCCAAGCCGTCCAGCTGATCGGGATCATACTCACACGGTCTTCTGCACCGGGATTGGGTGTCCCTCCACAGTGAAACAAATAAATAGCAGCCGCTGATCACCCACCTTGTCCACCCCCTCGGCACTCAACCGCAACCCAACGTCAACGAACTGTCCTGCATAAAAACATGTCTATCTTTGACGCTCGAGCAAACAATACCCCCTGTCAATATTGTGAATATCCCTCTGCTGCCTACAGTGACTCATTCGATAAGTTTACAAGGGACTTGAAAGACGAAACGAGGCAGCGAGGGACCAAGAAAACCCCACTTTTACACCACGCTGGGCCTATAAGACGGCGCTGCTGCCTTCGATAATACCTGGATTCCAGGTTCGCCACTCAACGACGCGACGCGTGACCTCGCGACTTCCACACACTTCCTCCCTGTCGATCGCCGAATATCTCAGGTATAACAGCGGCCCAGCCACCGAGTTTTCTATCTTGGAGAAATTCCCAACCCAACCGGACCTTGTTCCAGCAGTTCCGGTCCGGTACAAAACACCCCACATCCCATATACACCATGGCGAGGACAACACGCTCCTCCGTGAAGCGGGAGATCCCGCCCGAGAGCTCATGGCGCATGGTGGAGGGCGGGGAGAACGACAGCTTCGACACGTCGATCCTGCACGACGACGACATCGACTTCATCGGCTCGAGCGGCTCGCAGCCGGCCGGGTCGCAGCAGTCCTTCAGCATCGGCGGGTCGTCGCAGCCGTGGAGCATCGGGGGCTCGCAGGACGACAGCATCGAGAACTTCCTCAGCAAGGCCGAGGACGACGAGCAGGTGCTCCTGCGCTCGCCCTTCCGCCCCTCCGTCCCCAAGGCCGTGCGCGACACCTCCAGGGAGAACTTGAGGCGGCGCTCGCCCGAGCCCGAGCTGGAGCCCCAGTTCTACATGCCCAAGGTCGATGTTGTGAGCCCCCGGAGGGATAGCACGCGGTCGTCCACCACCATCAGGGCGTCGGTCCCGCCGCCGTCGCCGCCGAAGCTCAGGCGCCGTCCAGGAGTGGTTCCGGAGAGTCCGGCCAGGAGGCGGCGTGTGAGGGAGGATGAGAAGATGCCCGTGGCTGAGCGGGCGGGGTTAGACGGTGCGGGCGGTAGGGCGTCCGTATCGCTGCCTGGTGCGTTGTTTAATGCTGTGAGCTGGGCGCTCGAGGTGGTCGGGCTGGCGTTACGCTATGCGCAGAAGCCGCTCGCGATCCTGGTGTCGTTATATATCACATTTGGCGGTGTTATTGTCTTGCAGAACATGGCGAGCAAGTCGCTCTACACATCGTTGTCCCCGATATGTCGCGTCCCTGGGGTGTCGTGGATGGACCTTCCGTTTTGCCCGGAACTCAAACCAGCGGAAGGGGATAGGAAAGGGGACGGGAAACCGATCAGGTTTGACGGGCTGATGGACGCCCAGGACAAATTCCAGCGAGTGGCGGAGATGGCAGCGGACGGCCTGTCGTTGCCCATGGAAATGAAGCGCTCGGAATCCTCCATCCGCGACCTGCGCACCGTGGTCCGCTACAGCTCGCTCACGAGCAAGGAAGAGCTCATTCTGGAATTCGACGGCTTCATCGAGACGGCACAGACGGTGACGAGCGTCCTGCAGAGGTTTAACACGCGCGTTAGTTCGACTGTCGACTGGGTCATCAGCATTACCCGGTGGACCGCGCGCAACCTCGAACCGTTCGACAAGGGCAGCCGCGACGACCAAGGCGGTTTCGCCGGGCTCATCGGCACCTGGACGGACTGGCTCCTCTCGCCCTTCCAGCCCACCCTCCTATCAGAACGGTACCTCGTCGACCGGTATATCGAGCACACAGAGCTAGTATCGGACAAGGTGGGGCAGCTGATCCTCGAGGCGCGCGAAGTGCTACACTCGCTATCCAAGGCGGAGGCGCACCTGGACGCCATCTACAACTTCGTCACGCGCACGCAGGCGACGGTGCAGGGCCGCAAGGACGACATCCTCTGGACGCTGTGGACGCTGGTCGGCGCCAACAACCGCCGCCTCTCCAACTACAACAGCCAGCTCGCCCTGCTCAAGCAGGTCGACGGCCAGCGGTCCGACGCCGTCCAGCTCGTTAACGAGCTCATCGTCGAGCTGGAGAAGATCCAGGCCAGTCTGGGTGACTTAAAGGGGCGGGTCTCCGAGGCTGGGCTGCTGCGGGCCCAGGCGGAGGTGCCGCTTAGTGTGCATATTGAGACGATTAATAAGGGGGTGGAGAGGTTGGAGGCGGCGCGAAGTAGGATACGGTCTATTGAGGACGAGCGGATCAAGGAGGTTTTGGCGAGGGGGAAGGGAGAGGAGAAGTTGATTGATGCTTAAGATCGGTTACTGGATAGGTATGGACATGGGACGGCGTTGGGCTAGATACCTACGGGCACATATATCTCTGGCTGTGTTGATTTGGGTTGGGTTATTTACAAGGGCATCCATCATCTGTACAATTTCCATTTGTTTAGCCAAGGTTGACCTGGGAATCTTTAAGTTGGCCAGGCGTTGAGGCAACATAATTTACCGTTGTATTTGCTTGGAAACCACGTGCGTCGTCTATTTTTCCTATTAGGTGTAGTGTATGCACCTTCCAAGTTTAAGAACTTGACACCACTCCGACCATCGTAAGTCCTCCGTGGATCCAATCTTATCACTGGTTCCCGGTGGATTCATGTTGTCATAACCAAGCATGCAGGCGGCTCCGAAGCTTATCAGCAAGGATGCGGGGTATTCGACCATCGGGGCTAGCGGAAGCGCGAAGAGGAAAAAAAAAACATTTTAATATTTCAGGGGCGCTAATGGGAACTATGTCCTTCTAGTCCCCCAGGGCGTCTCGAGGAATGGTTTCCGTGTCTACTTTACATGTCCATTGCACCATATCAACCCAACCCAGCACCTCTCCTACCCCTCCACTCACACAAGCCCCCCTCAGTTATCGATAGGGCTGTCTTGGCCCGTGATTGAGAGTCTGCCGCAATGCATCTCGTGCCGAAGGAGGTTAGTGAGCATTGGCGCTTCACTTTAACGTTCGTCCATTTGCCCGCTCAGTTCTCTCTGTCTCAGATTCCGAGGGCAGCTGCCCTTGCAGTTGTGAAATGAGACAAGAGAAGCTTGATGCAACTCAAATCCCAAGATTTTGAAGTGATTTTAGCTAACAGCATGGAAACTCCACACAGCTCGACAAGATCACCATCTCGTCACTGGGCTTCCTTGCTCAGCGGCGACTGGCCCGCGGGGTACGACTGAACCATGTCGAAGCCACGGTAAGATGTCCTCTCATGATCTCACTTAGCACTGAAAAAGAGGATGGGGGATGGGAAAGAAAAAGAAAATCGATGCAAAAAAGGATGAAGAATAAAAAAATAAAAATAAAATAAAAAAGGCTAACGCTATAAACCAGGCCCTCATCGCTTCCAACCTCCACGAACTGATCCGCGATGGCAACCACAGCGTCGCTGACCTCATGTCGCTTGGCAGCACCATGCTGGGCCGCCGCCATGTCTTGCCCGAGGTCTGCACGACGCTGCACGACATCCAGGTCGAGGGCACTTTTCCCGCAGGCACCTTCCTAGTGACGGTGCAGCACCCCATCGCCACCGACGACGGCGACCTCGCCCGCGCCCTCTACGGCAGTTTCATCCCCGTGCCCGAGAACGCCGAGGAGCTGTTCCCTAAGTACCCCGACGAGGAGTACACCTACGAGAAGCAGCCCGGCGCCATCCTCGTCGTCAAGGACTCGGTCATCAAGCTCAACGAGGGCAAGAAGCGCATCAAGCTCCAGGTCACCAGCAAAGGCGACCGCCCTATCCAGGTCGGAAGCCACTACCACTTCATCGAGGTCAACCCGTGCCTCGAGTTTGACCGCCTGCGGGCGTACGGGTACCGGCTGGATCAAGCGTCGGGCAGCTCCATCCGCTTTGAGCCGGGGGACACCAAGACGGTGACGCTGGTGGAGATTGGCGGGCTGAAGGTCATCAGGGGCGGAAATGCCATGGCTTCCGGGAGGGTGGACTTTGGGAAGCTCAAAGATATTCAAGACAGGCTGGCCGAGGCCGGGTTCGCCCACGTGCCCGACCCGGCGGGGGATATGTCTCTGACGTCCGAGACCGGTAACTTGTTTCACAATATCGAGGGCGCCACCATCGATAGGAATACGTATGCGACCATGTTTGGCCCGACAACCGGGGACTTGGTGAAGCTGGGGAAGACGGACCTGTGGATCAGGGTCGAGAAAGACTTCACCGTCTACGGAGACGAGTGTAAATTCGGCGGTGGTAAGACGTTGCGTGACGGCATGGGCGCCGCGACGGGGCGCACCAGCGCTGAGAGCCTGGACTTGGTTGTGACTAACGCGCTCATCGTCGACTGGACCGGCATCTTCAAGGCTGACATCGGCGTCAAAGATGGGTATATCGTGAACATCGGAAAGGCCGGGAACCCGGATGTGATGGACGGCGTGACGCCCGGTATGATTGTGGGCAGCTGCACCGATGTGATTGCCGGCGAGGGTAAGATTGTTACGGCCGGCGGTATTGATACTCACATCCACTTCATCTGCCCCCAGCAGGCCGACGAGGCCATTTCGTCTGGCATTACCACCATGGTGGGTGGTGGCACGGGGCCAAGGTAAGGACCACAACCCCTAGCCCCAGATTCAGGGGAAGAAGCTAACAGCATTCAGTGCCAACAGCAGCGCTACCACCTGCACCCCGGGGCCATATTTCATTCGTGAAATCCTCCGTGGGGCTGACAAGCTGCCCGTCAACATCGGCATCACAGCCAAGGGTAACGACAGCGACCCCGTCGCCCTCCACGAGATGGTTAAGGCGGGTGCCTGCGGCCTCAAGCTGCACGAAGACTGGGGCTGCCACCCGGCGGCCATCGACACTTGTCTCACCGTCTGTGATGAGCTCGACGTGCAATGCATGATCCACACGGACACGCTCAACGAGTCGGGCTACGTCGAGCAGACCCTGAAGGCCGTCAACGGCCGCACTCTCCACGCCTACCACACCGAAGGTGCCGGAGGCGGCCACGCGCCCGACATCATTCGGATCGCTGAGTACCCTAACATTCTGCCCTCGTCCACAAACCCGACCCGCCCCTACACCCGCAACACCCTCGAGGAGCATCTCGACATGTTGATGGTCTGCCACCATCTGACCAAGGATATCCCCGAGGACGTGGCCTTCGCCGAGAGCCGCATCCGCGCCGAGACCATCGCGGCCGAGGACGTTCTGCACGACCTGGGCGCCATCAGCATGATGAGCAGCGACAGCCAGGCCATGGGCCGCTGCGGCGAGGTGGTCCTGCGAACGTGGCACACGGCGCACAAGAACAAGGTCCAGCGCGGCCTGCTGCCCGAGGACGAGGACACGGGGGTCGACAACTTCCGCGTCAAGCGGTACGTCAGCAAGTACACCATCAACCCGGCCATCGCCCAGGGCATGTCCCACATGATCGGGAGCATCGAGAAGAACAAGCTGGCCGACTTTGTGCTGTGGGACCCCGCGTGGTTCGGCACCAAACCCACGACCGTCGTCAAGTGCGGCATGATCGCCTATTCACAGATGGTAAGCCCCCTTTTTCTTCTTCCCCAACCTCCACAACCCCCCCTATCTCAAACGAACCCACCCCCCCACTAACCAACCTCCCACACCCACCCAACAGGGCGACGCCAACGCCTCCATCCCTTCCATCGAGCCGCTCATCATGCGGCCCATGTTCGCGCCCTTCATCCCGCAGACCAGCGTGGCGTTCGTGTCGCAGGCGGGCATCGACAGCGGCGTCGTCGGCACCTACGGCCTCAAGAAGCGCATCGTCCCCATCCGCAACTGCCGCAACGTCGGCAAGAAGGACCTCAAGTTCAACGACGCCACCCCGCGCATGTCGGTTGATCCTGAGAGTTATGTGGTCCATGCGGATGGGGTGGTCATGGATTCGGAGCCAATGGCCGAGTTGCCGCTGGCGCAGACGGCTTATTTTTACTGATTTTTTATTTATGTATTGATTTCTTGTTTGGGAGGCGGGTTGTTTTGAGTGGGTGGCGTGAATGGCGATGGTGCAGTGGTGGAAATGGTGTTGGTGGTTGGGAGGGGGGGTATGTGTGGACGTCTTTATGTGTAATGTCTGATTTCACGCTCTCTTAGGTGTAGGTGTGCTGTGGAGTATAGCGTTTTCGTAGTAATATATACTTGCTTTGATGCGGTGCCTCGTTTTTTTCTTGATATTATTGAGATAGTGCTGGCCAGGTGTGCCTAGGGAGAGCGTTTAGCGGTCCGCGGAGAACCTCGGCAAGGCAGTCGTGGTCCAAAGGGGCGGTTTAAGAGGAATGTGCTAGGGTACGCATGTTTCCTGGTTGTTGTGCGAGTGCCGAACCTTAAATGGTTACTTGTGTTACGATTGCTGAGGGAGAGATATGGGTGCTTGGGTATAGGCACCTTCCACGAGTCCCATCAGGGCCTCGAAGGGGAACTGGTTTAGAGAACGATCTGGTTCTCGGGAGAAGATGGACTTGTAGGGCTAAGTTGGGGCATTGGGGTAGACCTTCGGGGATGAGCCCATGGGCCTTGGATGGGTGTGCTGCTGGGTTCTGCAAAGGTGCTTGATTAGGGCCCCAAATCCCCCTGGAACCTGGAAGGATGCAGGCGGCTTTCCGGCGCGATTATTGTGCCCGCTGGGCCTACCTGAGATAACCAGCTAGAGACACAGGGACGGCGCGGCATCAGCCCTGACCAGCCCGAAGGTCGCTGTCTCGGCGTGCGGTGAGATGCGGGGGAACCGGCATCCAGGAGTCTCCCAAACCTGGGCAGTCGATTGCATTTCACATATCCAGGACCAGAATCAAGATCAGAGGAACTGAAAAATGCTATGTAAAATTCATTGACGCCTGTCAGCCTACATCGATGCGACCCATAACGAAAACGCAAAACCGGAGACCACCATATACATATACCACCGCAGATGGTGTCTAGACCAGAGGTGAGAAGCGCCCCTTCCCCCTTCGTCCCGTTTCCTCCCCCCGATGATCCGATTTCATGAAGGCCTGGAGACTGGTGTCTCTTGCTCATTGATCCATACACTAACCGTTACACCCAACGGGCCCGGAATAGCACGTCTGCGAATGCTGTCGACTTCGCATCCGAAGCCAAGCGAGACTCCTCATCTCACGCGCGGAGCTTCCCTCGCCGTCCCTTATCAAGAGAGGCATCATCCAAGGAAAGATGAAAACGCGTATTGGCCCCCGAGGTATCGTTAAAGAGAGAAACCCGAACCGAGATGACAGATAAGAGAGCGAGGACGAGAAAGTGAGCCTAACCGCTCTTAGCCTTCTTACGGCCAGACTTTTTAGGCTCCTCAACAACCTGCTCCGCTGCCTTGGAAGCCCGCTTCCGCTTCTTGACCTCGGGGCTGGCTGGGGTGGCAGCCACCGGCTTGGGCGGTTCGATCTCGGCGGCCACCGGGGTGGCAGCCGCTGTGCTCTTCCGCTTGCGAGCTGGCGCCTTCTTCGGGGTCTTAGCCACGGGCGCAGCGGGCTCCTCCTCAGACGGCTCCGACGGCTCAGGCTCGGGGACGGCGTCCCTCTGCAGTTGCTCGGTGACAGCCTCCTGCTCGTTGGCCGGCACCTCCTCGGCCTGAGCAATGGGTGGCATACCAATGCTAAACTGGTCGGCGTAGATGCGAGCGTCGTCATCACTCATCTCCTTAGCGTTCGGGTTTCCGTTCTTGTAAGAGTGGACCCGCGCGTTGTAGAGACGAAGGTTGTACTGGTAAGCCTGGTTCCAGCCGAGCTTCTCGGCCGGAGTCATGACAGACCACCGGCGCTGGCCCTCGTCCTGGACGGCTCCCTTGGGGACCTGGTCTCCCAGATCATTGGCGATGATGGGGCGAGCGGTTTGCATGTACAGGAAATAGGGAGTCAAAGGACGCTTGGGCGCGTTGGGGTCGTGCGTACGCTTCTTACGCTCCTTCTTCTCTTCGACCGGAGGTTGCGGAGGCGCAAAAGCGACCGGGATCATGTTGTTTAGGGACCCGGCGATGCGGTCCAACTCTGCGCCATTCTCAAGGTTGGTCCCCTCGCCAATGAGGAGGTTAGTCTGGCGAAGATAATCCTGGGAGAAACTCCTAATCAAATCCTGGATTGTCTGGAGCCGCTGGTAGACCTGTGAGTGAGTTAGCGAGTATGCTCAAAGCGGGTATTTTGTAAACAAGGTGAAGCACAAAAGCAATGCAAATGGATGCGCGACTGGTCTCTCAGATTCCCGGGGATGTTGCGTGGCGGGTCATGCGATGTAAACAGCGGGGTGGGGTAAGATGGGATGGGATGGGAAATGGGCACACGCGCGATGCGCGTTGGTTGTTTTGCCCCCAGTGTTGGCTGAGAAGCCAAACGTTAGGGCTTGCGCCAGGCACGCAATGGCCGATGGTGACGTCTTGAGGCTGCGGGGCGCTCTTGAGGTGGCTCCGGGGGGACGTGCAGGCATGGTGTTGTTGCTGTTGAACGGGGTGCGGGGATGCGCAAAAAGCAAATAGCTTACCGAATCTCTGACGCGGATGAACTGGTCAACATCGATGACCGGGGGAGCCTTGAAGTTGTGTGCTGCGGGGGCGACGGCGACGGGGACGCTGGGTGCCGCAATGACCGGAACCACTGGCTCGGCGATGGGCTTGTTCTTGGGTGGGCGCGGCATGGTTGATGCGATATCTTCAGTGGATGTTTTGGCGGGTTTGCGATTGATGGTGGAGCAGGCAGCGCTTTCAGTGCGTTGTGTACTGCGAGGTTGAGCAAGCGCTGTGGGATGCAGTAAAATGAACAGAGAGTTTGGGAGGAAAAATTCACGCCGAATTTTGGGGGGTGCGGCGGGGTTGCCGAAAATATACGTGGGTCGCTGAGGAGGGGTCCAGCGCTGATTTCAGCGAAACGGCCTGCTGAAGATTGGCAGTCAAAAAATTGCGAACTGGGCGTCTCGCCCAATTTGGGCCCAAGAAACTCCATTAAGTCGGAGCGCCAGCGACCAAGACCTGTCCGCCCTGCGCGACCTTGGCCTCCAATTTCATCAACAGGCACCACTGAAGCTTCGATCAGGTCTTTTACAGGCGGTGCCCTGGACTAAGAGCTTCACGGTCACACCGTCCCCATTAAAGGTCTTTGCCCTCCACCATAGCGGCGGTATTTTCTCGGAGCAATCAAGAAAGCCCCAGAGTTTGAATGCAATGCAGAGCCTTGAGTGCCTCGTACACAATAATAGTACGTACATACATACAAATATGTCAGGCTGGTGCAACGAGTTCATCGGCCGAGTGCTGCCAACGAACGACCTCACCTCCACCCCGCTTTCCCATTGCATCTCATCCGACCTCCACCCAAGCTCTCACTGCACAACACATCGCGTCACTGATTTTAGCGCAGACCTGTCGTCCGTTATCAGACCAGCGAGAAAAAACACGATAGATTTCGGCAAACCCACAGGAGACGATGTTTAATCTACAATAATTCCGATGTCCAGATTCTTGCACATTTAAATGCGTTGTTTTTGCGCTGAACCCATCACCATTGCTATCTGGGAGACGTCATAAAGCCACTGCCGAGTTTCAAAGCTACACCGGGTCATTCTCATCTCGAAGCGCTGTTGGGACGGTGTTTGCACTGTTCTCGAGTGCTCGAAGCGGGATCAGCCCATGGTCACACAGGGACCCGAAATCGTCCAATGGGCATCAGATCAGCGAACACACGAGTCGCCAGAATGGCCGCAGTGGGATTGCTCCAAGCCGACAGGGGTGACAGGCAGCCCTAATTTGGTTTGGCTGATTTGGAGAGCCCTCCCCCTCAACGCTCCCCGCCCAGCCTGGGCGTTTGTCTCCTGTGTGCCTGAGCAAGTTCCCCGACACCAGCGCTTCCTGAGCGCCTGTTATCAGCGCTTGGAGGTTGTGGTTCCCCAACCTCCCGTCGGTTCTCCCGCAACCTGGGACGGAGCTGCTGGAGCAGCCCTTGGATCCCAGCGTGGTCCGGCGTTTTAATGCTTGGCCGCTCCCGTCTGCCTCCACGGTGCTAAGCCTTTGGGGTATGCACACTTGGTTTCTTACGAGGATGAGAAACAGCGGCGCGTGTGACAACTGAACTCAGGCCCCAACGAGCCTTTCTACCGCTTTATAGTATCGGCCACTGCATCGCAGGTTCTCTGTTTTACAGCAGCTATCCGGCTCAGTCTGTAACTATGTGCTTATACCCCTGGGGCTTTCTCGAGAAGACGTACACCGTGTACCAGCTTGCTTGATAAGAAGTAAGAAACGGCATGTAAGTCGGTTGGGGTCTGAAGTAAGGTTAGGTCCTCCATAGGCCGGGTATTTCGTGGTGTATTTTGCGAAGGTGCCACTTATTGGAAAAGTTGGGGGCAAACCAGATGCCAATGTGAAGTACCTCTGCTGTCTCTGTCCGGAGAGGGGAAAAGGCAGGTTCGAAAGAATGGCTTACTCCTCAGCATCCCTCTTGCTTTAGTTTCTCTACTTATTCCCATGATATGGCGCTTGGTAAACTGGGAGGAACAGGGCCGAGTTTTGCCCTTTCGGAGTGTGGTTTGGGAGTGCTTTCCCTTCTTGACTCTGATGATACATCAATGTGCATCAGGACTGCCTGTATGTACGTACCTACAGACACCATGCATGGAGATCGGTTTGCTTGACAGCCGACGCGTCAGCACGCAACCGGGTCCCTGGGGAGCTGAACCTCGAGCAGGGTTAGGCCCTTCTGATCATCTGCAAGGCCGAGGCTGCGTGACTCAAGGAAGAGGGGGATGAGCCAGCGGCGATACCTTGTGAAAATGGCACCTGAAAACACACTAGATTCCACGGGGCTCATCACTCCTCTCAGCTTCCTGCAAACCCCGCCATCTCAACTTGGCTATGACTGTGCTATTTCAAGTCGTCAAAGTAGGAGGATAGGTTGCCGCCTCTCAAACAATACGTCCCGGACGTAGGAGACACCCAAAATTTAGATGAGCATAAAATAAAGGTGGTTTGGTCGCCGTCGACAGCTGCAGTCACATCTCGAGCTGTCACATTTCGAGGTTCTTGTGTTTTGATGCCCACAAAACGCGTCCGCCAATTCTTGGCTTCAGTTTTGGTCGGGGTGGGGCCGGCACCTTCCAAAAGCCGAGCTCTTGCAGGGGTGCTGCTAGCGCCCCGCTGCTTAAACAGGGGCCATCCACAGGAACCCCGCTCCACCAAAAACTACCCCTCCTAGTGCCCCGCGACAGAGACGACCAAGCAAGCTGAATGGCTGGCTTGGCAGGTTTCCGATTGCTGAAACCTGACCTTCAGGTTGGTCAAGGCGGGATGAGGGGACGAGGTCGGGCGGCGCATGAAAAAGAAACCCAAACTGAGAAGGAATCGACCCCTTTTCGCGGGGTTCCATAGAGTCTAGGAGAGATTGATGTCTAATTCATTGGTATTTCATCTTCGCCATCCCCCACTGTAAAACCAAGTGCATTCTCGATTCCCCCCCCGACTTCTTCCATCTCGAACCCACCCTCGCAAGCTCCCGAACATCACCAACCGCGGGGCTTGACAAGGTTCATCTCCCATTCTCTCGATTGCCCCGCACTCGTGTTAATTCTCGTGCTAGCTATTTGCCAGCTCTTGACCGCCGCGATTCTATCCGTCTTCCTCTCTTCACCACCTACACAACTCATCACGTCGCATCGATTGACTGGAAGTACCGATACCTTAGCTAACTGAGCAATCGTCATCATGGCGACCTTCAAACCCTACCCGTTCCTACTCGGGTTCATCGTTCTCTTTTGCTTCGTGCAACCCACGCTGGCCTTTGGCGCCGGCAACATTGCTGGCATCTCCAAGGTCGAGGGCCAGAACTGTGAGTTGCCCTAGTCGTTCTCTCCAATGCCATTGTTACCCATTACCTAGCTGACTCTTTCGTTTGCCAGGGCGTCACGGCGATATCGAGGATGCCCTTCTCAGGGTTGCCATGGCCCGTGTGGCCGGCGGCAAGAAGTTCGACAAGTTGATGGTTTCTCGTGTCTACTTTGGTAACTGGCTGCGCGACTACTCGCAGGCTATCGACGTTGGCACGGTCAAGGCAGTCTCTGCCGAGGCCATCCGCCTCCTCCTCTGCATTCTCGGTTTCGTCACTTTCGGTTACGGGAGTGGTGAGTTTGAGGTCACCGCCGACCGTCTGGGCTGCTACCGCCCCGAGGACCACATCGACAACCCCAAGAACTATGCCGACAATGTGGATGCGACCGATTATGATCCCCGGCTGCGCGGGCTCGTCGATGAGTCGGTAGAGCTAGCCATCGACGAGGAAACTGGCATGAAGAACTATATCGCGAACGAGAACGCCGGCATCATGACTTCGGCCCAGCATGTGCGCCGCCTATTTACCAAGTGCATCCGGTTGGGCCGCTCCTACGGCCAGTCCAATAACAAAAAGGAACTCTACGAAGCCTTGCGTCTTCTAGGCACCGGCCTCCACTGCCTCGAGGGTGTGTACTTGGCGGCAGCCCTCCTTCCGTGCGGCCTTATGGGTGCTAACATGTCGTAGACTTCTTTGCCCACAGCAACTACACTGAGCTTGCCTTGATCGAGCTGGGCGAGAGAGGCGTCTTCCCCCACGTTGGTAGCAACACGAAGCTGAGGATTCCCGGTGCTCGCGGCTCGGTCTATCCTCTCGTTACTGGCACCTTTGGTGGTGTTGATTTCCTGCACTCGGTGACCGGCGAATGTAATCACTCTCACGGACCCCGTGTCAGCTACACAAGTTAACAAAGCATAGTGTCCGACAAGATGATCCAAAGCGAGATTGAGGACCTCGAGGGAACCCTTCAGCAGAGCAGCAAAAGCGACACCAGCCTTCTTCGTGAGCTTCTCGACAAGATCCCCGATGGCCTGCTCGGTGGCAGCGACAAGTCCAAGATCGACGACATCCAGCAGAACGCCCAAGCCGCCCAGATGGAGAACGTAAGCGTCTCGCCGCGGGAACCTGAGGAGTTCACCAGGTATATCCAGACCATCTTTAAGCAGATCATGCCCGCCATCGAGTTCCACGACGAGCTCCTCAAGAACATTTCCGAGGCCATCTCCAAGGTGCCCGTCCTGCCCAAAATTGTCGAGCAGCTAGAAGAGCAGATGTCTGTCTTTGTCTTCCAAATCATTGCGCCGTTCATTATCCCGGTTATTGATCAGATCAAGAACGAGCTCGCGACTGGCGCCACCGAGATCATCCAGAGCAGCCAGAACGAGCAGCACATCGTCTTTGAGGACGACGACGCCACCGACCCAACCCACTCGATGTTGGCCAAGGACCACTTCACCAACGTAAGATGAGGGAGACACGATTGTTGATAGAGGCAACCACGCTAACCAACCCCTCCCCCTCCCACAGATCCTCAACGAAATTGGCGGGCGCGCCGCGTCCAAGGTTGTCTCTTGGAGCGTGCCGCAGATCATGGATGCGTGGGATGACGAGAGCATTGACGTGGACCAGCTCCTTAACACGATCATTTACGGAGTGCTACACCACCCGGCGCAGCGCGAACAGGGGCCTGCGGGGGCCAGGGAGGGCCGCGAGCTCATCTTTGGCATGGTGCGGGAGTGGTGGGAAGACATGAGCGAGGGACAGCGCGAGGAGTACCGTGGCAAACTGAGCCGCGAAGGCGTCGAGCGCGGCGAGAACCACCGCGAGGGTCAGACCGACTGCGGCCACGGCTGTGGCGGCAAGCTGAAGATGCACAAGAACTTCAGGAACGAGGAAGAAAAAACCATGGAGGACCGCATCGCCGGCGCCGCCGCCGATGCCATCATGGGCGGCGTCAAGCAGGGCTTTTCCAACGCAGTCGAGAACGCTGCAGCCGGCGGCGGCGGTGGATTCGGCCGTGAGGAGTCCGGCGGACTGGGCGGCTTCCTCAGCAGCGTGGCCGGCGGCATCCTCGGCGGCGGGTTCAAGCGGGACGAGACCGAATCGTACCAGGCCGGCGGCCGCACCGAGGACGGCGGCTACTCGCAGACCACCACCGAGTACGGCCGCTCCGGCGACCGCTACGGCCAGGCCCAGTACACCGAGACCCAGTACGGCGACGGTGGCAGCCGCAGCGAGTACCAGCGCTACGAGCAGCGCGAGGACAGCGGCGGCCGCGGCGAGAGCTACGGCTACAGTGAGCGCACCGAGACCCGCTATGGCGGTTCTAGCGGCGGCTACGGCGGTGGCGGCGCTGCTGATGACTATGTTCGCAGTTCTGAGCAGAGCAGCTACGGCGGTGGCGGCGGTTACGGGCGTCGTGAGGAAGAGAGCAGTGGGTATGGCGGTGGTGGCGGCTATGGCCGTCGCGAGGAGGAGAGTGGCGGTTATGGTGGTGGTGGTGGCTATGGCCGTCGCGAGGAGGAGAGCGGCGGTTACGGACGTCGTGAGGAGGAGAGCAGCGGCTATGGGGGTTATGGCCGCCGCCAAGAAGAGGAGGGCAGTGGGTATGGTCGTCGCCAAGAGGATGAGAGCAGTGGATATGGTCGTCGCCAAGAGGAGGAGGGTGGCAGCTATGGCGGCTACAACCGTCGGCGGAACGATGACGAGGAGGAGGAAGAGAGCGGTGGACGCCGCGGGTGGGGTTACTAGATCCCCCCCCCTGTGCTGGGAGTGATGATTTTGTGCGCGGTTGACAAGGGTGGAAGCGGAAGCCGTCAAAAGTTACGCGCTCCTATGATTTGTGGTGTTTTGTTTCCCCTATTGTTTGTTGTTTAGGGGTATAAACTTGCTCAGAGATGCGAGCGGTTCGATAGTCGTTCTCTCTATCAACACACAACGCCGATGCCTTTCTGGGACTGCCATTACGACGAGGGGTTGCACTCCAAAGGATTGACTAGTCGTTCAGGTACCAACTGAGCAGTTATTGGCTTTCTTGTGCCGTGGCCGCGGTGACCGCCCATTTGGGCCGGCGGCAACTGGGTCCCAGATATATTAATCTGGGGCAGGGTGCATAACTGCCTTGATTTATAGCGCTCTCCCCTCTCCACATCTGGCCACCCTTCGGTAGATCTCCCCGAAGTGCGGGGGGCCAAACAGGGATACCAGGCATGATTCAACCGCTTTGGTTCTCACTTTTCTCCCCTGGTTCCGTCAAACCTTGTCTTTCAAGGAAGGTTGCTGGACGGAGTGGGCTCTGTTTTGTGGGATGGAGAGGGAGGTGAAGATAAAAAAGGGGAGATCTGAGCAGGGCCAAGACGGTTAACGACCCGGTGGTAACTCGCCTTCCCTATGTACTGCACAACACACCGGCATCCATGCTCGAGAAGCGGGATGTCTCCATATACCCGCGGCTTGTCGGGATCACTCTCCTTCGGAGTGACGCGGATGGGTCTACTTCATTTGGCTATTCCGGAGCGCACTCTGGATGGGAACCTCCGTTAACTAGACATGGTTCCTGGTTCGGACACAAACTGCCTGCCGATCTGCTGGGCGGTCGAGACTAAGTGGGGAGATTGGGATGGGGGATATAGATATATATATCTCGGGAACTCTAGCCATGATGTGCTTGACCCCGGAATTGTCGTAGTTGACACTCTCATACCGTGATCTACATTTCTATATCAAGGTACTGCCTACACAGTAGATACATCCAAGCCATGCATCTCTCCGCGACCACCCTTTTCGCCGTCCTCCCGGCCATGGCCCTGGCTCAGGCCTCGGGCAGCGGTCAGACCACCCGCTACTGGGACTGCTGCAAGCCGAGCTGCGCGTGGCCGGGCAAGGGCTCCTCGTCGCCGGTGGGGACGTGCGACAAGTCGGACAACCCGCTCAACGACGGCGGCGCGACCAAGTCGGGCTGCGACAACGGCGGCGGCGCCTACATGTGCTCCAGCCACAGCCCGTGGGCCGTCAGCGACGACCTCGCGTACGGCTGGGCCGCCGTCAACATCGCCGGCAGCTCCGAGTCGCAGTGGTGCTGCGCCTGCTACGAGCTGACCTTCACCAGCGGGCCTGTCTCGGGCAAGAAGATGATTGTGCAGGCGACCAACACGGGAGGCGACCTGGGGAACAACCACTTTGATATTGCCGTGCGTTGCGCTCTCCTCATCTTACCCATACATACATATCATGCCCGATCACTAACACAACACACCACAGATGCCCGGCGGTGGCGTTGGTCTCTTCAACGGTAAGCTACTTCACCTCCCTCCCCCTTTCACCCAACCCACATCATCCCACTAACCCCCGCCAACAGCCTGCACGGAGCAGTACGGTGCGCCGGCAAACGGCTGGGGCGACCGGTACGGCGGCGTGCACTCGCGGTCCGACTGCGACAGCTTCCCGGCCAAGCTCAAGGATGGCTGCTACTGGCGCTTCGATTGGTACGTTATTTCTTTCCTCTTTAGCGTTGGGGTCCCCCTTCTGTCCATCCATCCCTGGTGGGGGGGACGGAAAGGAAAGGATATGAGACCGGTTTGGGTTGGGTTGGTTTTGGCTGACAGGCTTGCTCCTCTCCAGGTTCAAGGGCGCCGACAACCCGGCGGTCACCTTCAAGCAGGTGTCCTGCCCGTCCGAGATCTCGTCCAAGAGCGGCTGCTCCAAGTAAGCTGTCACTCGGGATGTTGTGTGCTTTGGTTATTATCTGGGCTTCCTGCTGGGGGAGCCCGGGGGTTGAGCACGAGTGGCTGCGAGAAGTGTATACAGTCTGGGGACAAAGGTGAGGGTGTATATACTGCTGTTGTTCCATATCGCAAATCACATGCGGCCGCGATTGCCGTCAGGCATTATGTCGCTTCATCACCAGGTTATTATTTCGCCTGTGTCGTTGTCTTCGTAGCCCGTTCGTATATCGGTAGGGTGTGAATTTAAAGTGTGAAGGCTATGGATAGTTTGAGAGAAGTGTGCCGTCGAACTTGTCCCTTCACGTCCCATGCTCGTTTGTTTGCCTCGGGCCAATAGATCGCCTGCAACGCCGTGTTGGTATCAGTAGCTCCATGAAATAAGAAATAATGGACCGCATGCTAAAAGTTCAAATTCCACAAGGCAATCAATCAGACTCTCATAGCCCCATGCGCCAACCAAACCCGCTAATTTGCAAAATCCCAACCCAGCTTGTGTATCAAAAGACCTTAAGGACCGGTTGCTCCATTGACATTGCTCGCATGCGCTAACAGAAACTTACAACACGTCAGCGTCATCTTGCAGGCCTTGGTCCAACCGTCATCCTGGGCCACACCACCCAGTCGGATGCTCACATCCCCTATTTTGTCGCCGTCAATGTGATAAGGAAGGCTGAGGGGGTTACCCTCGGCGGCCGTCTGAGTATACACATGGGCGCCAAGCTGGCGAACCAGTTCCAGGAATGCCGTCATGGCGTTGTCGAATTTGCGGTGCATAAACGTTAAGCCTAGAGGCATGTCACCGGACGAATAGAGATCGAGGACGTGGCGTTTGGGAGGAGGAGGGGGAGCGCTACGGGCCGATGTGCTGCCTGACCGACTGGACGACGGGGAGGGCTGGTCGTAGCGTATGATGCGGGATGTTGAGCCCATGGGCTGGAGCTCGTAGCCCTCGAAGCGGAAACCCAGCTTTTCGGCGACGGTAAACAGCAGAAGCAGGGCGTGACCCCAGGCGGCGTTAATTTCTGGCCAGTCGACGGGGTTGGCGGAGAGGCGGCCTAAGCGAAGGCCGTTAATGGTGGCAAAGGTTCCGTCATGGCTGATCCAGAAGGTGTCATTATATACGTTGCTGCGCTGTAGCTTTTCAAGCTGGCGTGAGTCGTGGTCGAACTTGCTGTTGATGCTGTCGCGCTCGTTTTGAAAATCGGCGAGCCGACTTGCAAAGGCGTTACGGTCGCGCCAAAATGCTTCTTCTTGGGCGTCTAGTTGCTGGCTGTCTCCTTCTAGAGCACGGAGTTCGGCATCGAGTGCTTCCTTTTCCCGCTCCAGCTGGCGAACCTCTTCACGTGCCGCGGCTTCTGCCTGTTGTGCTTTCCGAAGAGCTTCCTCCCGAGCCCGTAGTTCTCCATCTGTTGGTGTGCTGGCCTGTATCTCCTTCAGAAACCCGATGTATGCATCCCGTTCCCGTGTTGTGATTTCCAGCTTCTTTTGCAACTCCTCCAGCAGTCCGTCTGTGCAGTCAACGCAGACGGGGTGGTCGATGTCGGAGCGGGCAGAGAGTATTTCAAAAAGTTTGGTGATACGCTCCACCTCATACGATTTGTTAGCGTCCTCTTCGTCTTCGGGACTGTTGGCGGCGGCTGCTGGTGTTGCCGAAGTATTTTGAGGCTGCTGATTCCTTTGTAGGGCCGGATTCGGCGGCGCTATTTGGGACTCGGTCAGAAAGATGAATGACATAGCGGAGTTATCGCGACCGTGACCATCGCCCCGACCAGCCCCCCCATGACGCTTGATTATCGGCGGAGGCGCATTTCGAGCTGCTCGGTCGTATGTCGCCTTCCGGCTACGGTCTTGTGAGTGGAGAGCCCGGGGTGTGGTCGGTTTCTTTGGGCCCTGTTGCGAATGCGTCGCTAGATGGAAAGGAGAGAAGATGAGCTTCCAGGTCACGACGGGATGGGAATGTGTTGCTTTGGCGCTGCTTACCGACGAGCAAGTCATATGCTGCGGGATTCAGGTCCTCTAGCGAACCGTCAAGCCGGAGTGGAGTACGGCATTTTTGGCAATACATGGTTGGGAATTCCCATGCCGGAGCCAGCGGGGATTAATGATAGCCGTATGTGATGTGATACCAGGTTGAGAGTTCACGAGCGGTTTGGTGTTTCTTACTCGGGAGACTGGAGCCTGTCGAGTCAACGTCACTGACGGAAGGTACACGCCTGGGTAGGTACTGTACGAATACATTCTCACCCGCTAGAGGCCCCTTGCAGCCACCCCTCTCGCTAATAGATCAACCCTGTCCACAGTGCCTTGTTCCCCGTGTGATCGTCATGTGGCACGTGCATGGCTCCTGACTGGTCCGGGTTTGGTGAACTCCTGCAACCAGGCAACCTGAGAGGCGAAGCAACGCAATCCTCGGCCTGAGACTTGCCAACTTCATCTACCAACGACGACACACTAGACAAAACTACCCCAGTGACGCAACAGCGCCCACTTCGCGACACAAGATTCCAGCAGCATCGAACCTTGAAGTAAAGATAGAGGTACCAACTGTGGTCCTCTTTGCCTAGATACCCTTGCGATCCGAGAAGCAGCCTCTCCTAAGCGCCCGCAGGCTGTATCTCTAGCCTCTCCATCGCATTACTTGCGCTTCTTTGCATCAAATTTTGCGAGCGATTCTTTGACGACAGACAACTTTGCGGCTATAATCCTTGGACGTCCCCGATTTCCGACTTAAGAAAATGGCCACCCCGCTCGACACCGACGCTGGCACTGAGCTGTTCAAGCACTATGAGACCGAATACCAACTGGTCCAAGCGGACCTAGTACAGAAGCTCGACCAAATCGTGGAGCTGTCGGGGGAGCCGAGGAAAGCGGCGCTGAGTGCCGCTGAGCGGGCGCTGGAAGAGACGGGCGAGCTGGTCGACCAGATGCAAATGGAGAAGCAGAACGTACCCTCGACACAGCGCGCCGCTATCAACCGGCGGTTGCGTGACTACAAGACAGACGTCGACGGTTACCGGCGGAAGCTGCGGACACTGGCGGATGATAAGAGCGCCTTGTTCGGTTCTCGGTATACCGACAACCCGGGGTCCTCGTCAGGAGATGCCCATTTCGAACAGAGGCAGCAGTTGCTGTCGGGTACGTCTGCCAATTTTGGGTTTCCAAGACGAAGCAAGGCTGACTTATTATGCTACAGGCACGGATCGGTTGGACCGCAGCACGCAGCGGCTGAAGGCCAGCCAGGTGCTGGCGAACGAGACCGAGGCGATCGGGGCCAACACACTTGCGCAGCTGCAACAGCAGCGCGAGACGATTGACCACACCACCAGGGTCCTGTATGAGAGCGAAGGCTATGTTGATCGCAGCATCAAGAGCCTCAAAGGGATCGCTCGTAGGTATGACGTTCTTGCATTCCTGGGCTCACTGTGAGGTCCCAACTAACAACTCTTAGGATGGCTACCAATCGGGTGATCACCATTGCCATCATCACGGTTCTTGTTCTTCTCATCATTGCGGTTATCTTCAGCAAGTTCAAGTGATTGTTTTATAGCGGGCTAGTGTTTTATACATGTTGAATTCAGGCGATTGGGTGATTCGGGCTAGAAGGAGTTTCTCGGTGTTCTTTGAATGAATGGAGGCGGCCTTGGTGCTGTAGGACTCGGCAACCGGAAACCAGGAGGGTCGGAGCCAAGTTTCGACAACGCAGGTAGCACCCCACTAATAATGTACAAGGTCGACGAGTTTCTGATATCTGACTAGCGAACTGCATGTTGTATAGCTAGCACCTTGAAGAACACCTCGGTTTTCTGCACGCACTACATCCCATTTGTTCCAGCCCCATCAAGTCACTGCCCCACCTATCTAAACCACTGTGCGCGAAATTGTTCCAATCACACTGTAGCAACCATTAACAACTTTAGGAAACGCGACTCGACTTGAAGCTACCATCCAAAGAACTTCAACATCTCGATAAAAAAACCCCAGCGCAACCGATCCCGCGCACAGGCGGCCATGCGCGCATCATGGAACCCCCAACCAAGCGCCCGCGATTCGGTCCCGCGCCCTTCGAGCACGATCCCAACCATCCCAACTACGAGGACCCGGAAGCCGACGAGCTGAACGAGCGGCCCGAGGCAGTCAATGCGCGCCGCGACCCGGCTGCTCGCCTCGAGCGCTCGCGCGCCTTTGCCGCCTTCAAGCTGAAGTCCGCGTTCGAGCGCATCTTTGAGAAATACGAGAGGGACTTCACCGGTGTTGGCGATGAGATTGACTTGAGGACGGGCGAGATTGTGGTGGATAATGGGCATGTTCATTCGTTGAAGGATGCGGAGCTGGGGGGGGGCGAGGAAGAGGAGGAGGGGGAGGAGGAGGGCGACGGGGTGTCGGAGGCTGGGTCGCTGAATGAGGAGGAGAGGATGGTGCGGGGCAGGGTTGAGAAGAGACTCAGTCGCGTTGGGGGGGAGATGCTGCCTTCAATGGCTCCTCAGGTCGGGGAACCCCCTTTTGTTGTGGGTGGGTGGTCTTCGCCCACTCCAATGTTGGGAGGGCCGCCACTCGGGTTCTCGGGATTGATGTACCCGGGTCAGATGTCGTTCGGAATGCCGATGCAGTATGGCACGCCGATTTCGATGCCGACCACAGATCCGACCTGGAGAACCCCCGAGTTGCCGTCGCCGTTTATGAGGAATGCTCTCACCTCAGGAGACGCTACCGGTTCGGCCAAACAAAAGACAGCACGTCTATCGCTGAGCGCTGCTCGCAAACAGGATGCCGGGGACGAGGATGACGTCTTTTTGGATGTGTCGCGGAACGAGCAGGGCGTGGAGCATGTGGTAAAACAAAAGGTTCTTTTGCCCCGTCCTCCGCCAGAAAAGCCTCCCGCCAAGAGAAGGGGCAGGCCACCGGGAACGGGGCGCAAGAACATTGAAAAGGCCCCGGCCAAGAGGAGGGGCAGGCCACCGGGAACGGGGCGCAAGAATGTTGAAAAAGCCAAGGAACCAGGGAAAGATGGAAAGCTTGCGAAATCGCCGGCTGGGAGGGAAAAGATGGAAAAGAAACGCTTGAACAATAAACCCACCACCAAACAAACGCGTACACCAAACGGAAGCTTGGCCCCGGGGCCTGCAAGAGTTGCCGAAATCGAAGGCCATGGGGTCATTACCGCACCAGCATCAAGGAACAAGAACACAGAACCCCATACACCGGGCACGCCAGTCCCTAATGGGATAGCAAACCAAGAAACAGAAGGGAATCTAGTGAGACCAAGTGAGCCGGTGTCTCCTTCACCAAGCCCGCCTGCAGCTGCCCTAAAATTACACGGGGGGAACCCAGGTGCATATATCAACGGCTCCGACGGCGATGAGAAACTCGTCTTGAAACCACAGAATCAGACGCTACGGGTTGAGATCTCCATAACAGAGCGTTTTGACGCCCGCTCGTTTCGAATACTCAGCCCGGAACCGAGCGAAGTAAACTCACCAAGGCATCGTGAGACTCCCCTAGCTGAATCAAATCCCCAGGCAGCCTCAACAGGCCCTGGACCACGGGATGCGTGCTCTCCTAAACGCGATAACAAAGCCCAAAAACCACCAGCAGAAGCCTTCTCAAGAAACTTTGTCGATCCGGCGTATGCCTTTTCAGACGACGACGAGCCCGCGTTGCCGAGAGGAAAGCCGCAACGCAAGGCCAGCAAAACTAAACCCGCCAAAACCACCAACTCTGAGCATGGCGTATTCCGTGAAATTTCTCAGAACGTTGGTTCAGGGACGACGACTCCTGCACATAAGCTTGCTGCGGACGAGGTCATCCAAATAGTGGGCTCCACGGTTGTTGCACCATCTCAGTCGCCAGCTCGGATGCTCGGCTTAGACTATGCCGTGGATCATGATAAGGGTGGCTCGTCAAATTTTCCAGAAGAGAGGAGCGTGCCGCGCCGCCCAGTTCCGATAACCGGGATTTCTGGGATCGCTGGGAACGACAAGTCTTCTCCATCCGAGGGAACATATAAACGGCGAATGACTAGGCGGAAGTCGATGCTCGGGGCTCGCCTTCCTTTGATCATGGAACCAGATTCAAGAAAACCACCTGCGAGCCCAGAGCTGAACGCTGGTACTGGGGCGATGGAGGTGGCCTCATCTCCTACGGATAGGCAGAGCCGTTTAAGTAAGGCTCAATCGCAGAAGACGCCAGCCAGGGCAGTCCATCATCCATCAGCCATTCATGGAAGAAGTTCCTTGAAACCACCGATGAGGCAGGAGATACCGGAGACTTCACCAAGCGCCCAGCCGGCCGTTAGCCCATCAACAGCAGACGGCCCAGTGCAGATACCAGAGGTACCCGACTCGGATCCGCCGTTCTCATCAGAGGAGCAGATCTACGCCCTCTCGAGCAACCTCGAAAGAGACCCGTCCCCAACTCTGACTGACCCGAGCTCAAAACCCCAGCCATCTCCAGCCCTACCCAAACAACCTCAACCACAACAAGCAACCCCCCACACACCAGTGAAAGCCCCCAACCGCCGCCGCTCCAAATCCCGCCCCCTAACATCATCCACAACAACAACAAAAGCAGCAACAAAACCAACAACCACAACCACAAGGAAAAGCACAGGTGTCCTCTCCCTGCTCCCCACCAACAACGCCAACGACGACGAAGACGAAGAAGACGAGCTCTCCATCCTCAGCCCCGCCAAACCCAGCACCACCACACGCACCACCCCCGCCGGCCACCACGTGCGACTCGGGCTCTGGACGCCGGGCCTTACCGGGACAAAATCGGCGTCGGCGTCGGCGTCGAAACTAAAGAAGGCCGTCCTGGCCGGCGGCGGTACCGCGCTGAATCTGAATCAGACTACCCCGACCGGCGGGCGGGGGCGGCGGAGGTCGATGGCGCCGTGGACCCCGTCTTCGTCTGCTGCAAGGTTGCTGGAGTCGGAGCTTGTGCAGACGCCGGGGGGGACGATGCGGCGGTGTGGGGAGGGTGGGTTTAGGTGCGAGAGGGAGTTTTGTTTTAGTTGTTTGTGAGTTTGAGGAAGGGGGGGAGGCGCTTGGGTGCTCGACATGGGCTGGGGAGAGTGGAAGATGAGTTATGCTATGGGTTAACGGGGGGGTTTAGTTAGCAAGTACATAGCATGCTTATAGGTAGCTGGTTCTGGGCTTGACGCTCGTGGCACCCGACAAGGTGGACGATCTACCTAGTGTGAAGGGAAGCGCGAAGGACACGAATGGTTAGCTATTGCCCCTTTGCAGTGCACCGCTGGCCCCTGTCACTACCGCATTATGAATTCAAGAGGAAATGGCAAGAATGAAGACGAGCGATGTATACTAAGACCAGCAACCGCGGAACGCCGTTTTACCATTATGTGAAGGTCCACGACTTGCACCCTTCCCGCTTTTGCAACGGAACAACAAGCGATATGAATATCATATGGCCCGGCCCATTCGAGCCACCATCCACCATCATCAACCTGCATTCCTCTTGAACCCATCCATCATGATCCATACAAGGTCGTAACCAGGGTAACCAAACGTCCCTCGCCCCATCTTTCCATCCATCTCCCAAACACCCACGCACAAACCGCCCGCCTACAACTCAACTCCACCACAGTAACGAGCAAACTCCCAAACTATAAACCCTCGGATAACTCCCTTCCCTCCCCTCAATGGAAGTACCAATGTCGCTGGTTACACCCGTGCGACAGCGCGTAGGGGTATACAGGGGGGGATCAAATTCTCGGCGTAGTAATTTTCTGCTTTTGAGACACCGGATAATCAAATCCCATGGAAACGTCGTCTTCAGAACGGGATAATGGCTAGCATTCAGAACGAAGGTTTTTAGGGCCGGGCCGCATAAACGGCCCGGGGTTTTGCGTTGATTTGAAGATCTGGAGCAACGTAGCGCGATATGCACAGTTGACGCAAACTTTCCTTCTCACAGGTTCAAGATTGTGCGCCACTGGCCAGGTACTGCTGCAGGGTCTCCGGGTCGCGGATGGGGGCAAAGTAGGGGTGGGCCATAGCCTCTTTTGCGGTGAGGCGTTCCTGTGTGTCACATGACTGGTTAGCTGCGAAAATCAAATCGGGATGGCTCCATGAAAGCTAGGCCGAGACATACCGCGTGATCGTAGCGCAGCAGCTTGTCCAAAAAGTCGATGGCCTCGTTGCTGACAAAGCGCTGGTTCTCTGAGTTAACAAAGCTGTGCCAGGGCTTCTTCTGGAAGCGGCCAAGGATGTCGTCGTATTGGGCGTCGAGCTCTATCTCGTACTTGTCCAAGTAGTCGAAGAGGTCGTCAGTGCCGAGCACCTTGGCGATCTTAACGAGCTGATCGGCATTGCTGTTGCCGTGGAAAAAGGGCTCCTTGCGGAAGATCATGGATGCGAACATAGCGCCGAGACTCCACATATCTAGGCTGTAGTCGTACTCTTGAAAGTCGACGAGCAGTTCCGGGCCCTTAAAGTAGCGCGACGCGACGCGGACATTGTACTCGGTGCCCGGGTGGTAGAACTCGGCCAGACCCCAGTCGATGAGGCGCAACTGAGGGGGAGGGTTAGCAAAACTGGTCATGCGACATGTGGCCGCATGCGGGGAAGGAAGGTCGGGGGACCGTACCTTCTTGTTCTCATGATCGATCATAACGTTATGAGGCTTCACGTCGCGGTGCATGATGCCCTTGCTGTGGCAGTAGTCGAGGGCCTTGAGAAGCTCGTAGATGTAGTAGCGCACGTCAATGTCGATGAACTTGGGATACAGGGTGCGGAAGTCGGTGTTGTTGACGTATTCGAAGATGAGCGAGGGCGTCTTGCTCTGCGAATCCCGGACAACGTCGAGCAGGGCGACAATGTTGGGCCCGCCGGCCAGGTTCTGCAGGATCTTGATCTCGCGCTTTATCTTCTTCTTCTTGACGGGCTTGAGGACCTTGACGACGCATTTCTGGTAGTTAACGACATTGATACCCTCGAAGACCTCAGAGTATTTGCCGCGGCCTGCAATGGGGAGCGGTCAGCGGCACGCGTTCGGGTTGGACAGCAAGAGCAATGCAACGTACCAATCTTCCTGACAACCTCGTAGTTTTCCAATACTCCCCAGCCTGCGACGAGTTAGCGATGCGACACCTCGGCGAGTGGCGGGCGTCGTGTTGCAAGCGGCGCGACAGAGCCCGCAGCAATCACGAGCAACGAAAAGAGGAAGCCTAACCGATGTTAACGCTGTCGTAGTCCCAATAACTACGCGGCATGTTTTGGTTGACATCGGCGTAGACTCGAGCCATGCTTGCGACGATGGCGCTTGGGTGCGCGCGACCTGTCCGGAACGAGTCGAGGTTGCAGGTTGGAGGTGTCGTGGGCAGAAGGGTCAGGCTGGTCAGCAAAGCCAGTGAGGGGCACATGGGCAGCATCTTTTTCCAGCCGCGCTCATCTGCGCTTCCAGCCGCTTCAGGTTCTGGACCGGGATGCCCTAGGCGCCCTGGTGTTACTCCCTGATAAGGGTCCTATCTTGCCCCCCCGCAGTTCCTGCCTCAGGCCTAACGGTTGGGCCTCCTCTACACCAGCTCAACCACTTCCCTGTTATTGAACCCAGTTCCACGTCAAAGTGGTTCCTTCCAGCCCACCAACCCACCTCATAAAAATTCAATGAAATTTGGTGGGAGATTGAATCGGCTCACACAAGGCAGTACATGTAACTTGGGTATTTTTCATGGCCACTCTGTCACTCTGAACATAGTAGGTTTCTTCGACCTGCCAACCGCAATTTAGGTATGATGCTAGCCAGCCTGAACACGACACGGGAGGATAGTTACACAGTAGCTCAGGCAGCTTGCTTCACCTACTCCATCCTTAACACCCGCAGTATGTACCTCGGTAGTTACCTGTACATACAGAGCGGATCCCTGCTCATCGCACAGCGTCGCATCAAATACCATAGGTTAATAAATCCCACCGAACCGCTTCCGGCTCTGAACCCATGCTTGTCTTCTTTCACCGTCTTTTCCTGTCACGTAACTGGCGAACCACCGAACCGGCTCACCTTAGTTGTTGAAGATGAGTTCCAGAAGATCACGCCGGGCTCCGTCTACTGCCCAAGACGACGGTGCCTCTACCAGTACTCGGTCTAGACGGCACCGTAACCGTGACTCTAGTCACCGCCATCGTGACTCTGACCAGCACACTTCCAGCCAGCAAGCCTCCAGCCACCTCCACCCCAACCAGCACAACCCTGGCCATCGCCCGCCATCGGTCGTGTCACGCTATTCGCTGCGCGACCAGTTTGCTGCGACCCGGCAGGAGTATGAATTTGGCTTTGACGATTCCTCGTCCATTCTGGAACGGTCGACCTTCGCCTCCGAAGCCGTCCACGGTGATGAGGCCGAGGGCGTTCCTGGCGCGGCTCGTTTAGCCTTCACTTCCGGCCGCGTCATTCATCGTGATTGCTATGAGCTGCTGTGCTTGCCAAGGGGCCCGTATCTGTCCCCTGATCAGATTTGGGAAGCAGCGCATCGTCTCGCCCAGGTTTTGGCAGTCGACAAGCAGCCGCCGGCTTTGCAGGGCTCGGCTGCTTTCCAGCTGGGTTTGGCGCAAGCCGCTGTCGAGACGTTGGTTGACCCTTCTCGAAGGCTAGGTTATGATATCTCCAGGGCCGGCAAGACTGATTTAGACTCGGATGAGGAGGGCATTTACGACGAATTTTTGGACCTGGAAGGGAGCGGGGCTTATGAGGCTAGGCTCCAAGAACAGTACCTCCTCCTCACACAGCGAGAGTCTCGAGCGGGTACCGACATCGGTCTTCGGCTGGATGCCACATCTCTCGTTGGCTTTGTTGGTTCCCGACTGGGTCCCCGGCGTGACGTTGATTCTCAAAAGGGTACATGGCGTTTCGTTGGGTCTCAACCCCAACGGGGTTCGCGGCGGCAGGGTCTGAGGCCGGAGATCTTAGACTTCTCGCTTCAGAAAACAGCTAGCACCAGCGTGCCGGCCCTGCGGAAGCCTATTGAGAGGACGATTGGGAGGGCCGTTGAAAGCGCTGTTCTGTTTATCCGGAATTTGGGCGCTGAGAAGAAGTTGCGCAAGGCTAGCCCAGGACGTTATCTCCGTCTCTCAAACCCGACCCTGGCAGTCACTGCGTCGGCACATGGGCTATTGGATGAGCCATTCAAGCTTACGCCACTCCTTCTTGATCGCTACCAGCCACCAGGGCCCTCGGTACACGAAAGAATGCGCGTGGAGAAGCTACTGGCGTCTCGATTCCTTCCTGGTCTGAGCCTAAACTTCCGCCAGGAGCTCTTCTGGCGAAGGGCACCTCTCCCTACTGCCCTCCCACAATTTGTCATCGAACAAGAGGTCGAAGTTCTCCCTCGCCCTTCCACGACGACCCGGATAGGCCAATCTTTCAAGCTATTTCGCAGCAATCACCCCCTCAACGTTGAGATCTCAGCCCGGAAGCTGCTTGGTCGCAGAAGCGAGCCGTTTCCGAGCCTGGGGCTGGCTGTTCACCAACGGGTTGGTCCCGGCACGGCCTTCCTCCTAGCAGAGGCAGACGACTGGAAGCTCCGGCCATCCAAGGAATGCCAAGAGATGCCCAAGTTTTCCAAGGCCTTAGGCGGTCTCGCGCCCCTAATCAATACCTTGCGCACCCCGCCAACCGTCGAAATCGGGTATGTCTTTGGGAGGAACGACCTCGGCATGCAGTCCGGCCAAGCCCTCACCAAGCCCACCACAAAGGGCCTCGCAGCCCTCGACCTCGACCTCGACGAGCAACAGCCCAGCTCCTGGTCTGTTTCCACGGGCCTGAGCCCCAGCACGGCAGTGGGCTACCTCCGCTACGGCCGCGACCTCTTCACCTCTCCCGCCGACGCTGCGAAGCCCTCCCCCAGCCCGGCCAACAACAAAACCGGCTTCCGCGCCGAGGCCGAGCTCGCCGCCAGCTCGCAGCACGACTTCTTCCTCGCGTTCCGCGCCCTCAAGCGCGTCGGCCGCTTCTCCAAAGCCGGCCTCGAAGTCGGCCTCTCCACCAGCAACCTGCACGTCTCGCTGTACTGGTCGCGCCTGGGCCAGCGCCTCAGCCTGCCCATCCTCACCACCACCGACACCAGCGCCACCTCCACCTCCACCGCCGCCGCCGACGGCGGCCGACCCACCCTCCCCATCAACCACCTCCTCCTCACCATCCTCCTCCTCCCGCTCACCGCCTTCTCCGCCTGGGAAGCGTACACCAACCTCCGACGCAAAACCCAATCGGCCGCCGCGCGCCAGGCGCGCCGCGCGCAGCAGCTGGCGGCGCACGTGGCGGCGCGGCGGGCCGAGGCGGACAAGCTGGCGGCGGTGCTGGCGGCGGGTGTGGGGCCGCGGCAGGCGGCGGCGCGCAAGCGCGGCGGGCTGGTGATTGTGAGCGCCAAGTTTGGCGTGCGCGGGGCGCCGCCGGACGAGGTGGCTGATGTGACGATTGCGTTGGCAGGGTTGGTGACGGTGGGGGATGAGGAGGACGAGGATGATGAGGATGAGTTGGTCATTCCGGAGGGGGTTAGGAAGGGCAGGCTGTTGGGCTTTTGGGATCCGGCGCCGGGGAGGGAGAAGGTGCTGCGGGTGGTGTATTCGTGGGAGGGGAAGGAGGCGGTGGTGGAGGTGAAGGGGAGGGAGGAACTGAGGTTGCCTTGAGCTCCGGTTTACTTAGCTACGTGATGCGCGCGACGCTGATGATGATGATGATGATCATGACGATGGGTGGATGATTGATGGATGGATGCGATTGGAAATAAGGCCAGGTCCGCAGGCACACACGTTTTTTTGAGAATACACGCTGATAGTTGGAACACTTGTCGATCGCGCTCGGGCAGCCGGCACGCCGAACACAGAATAAATGTACAGTTCTGGCGCACGTGTCCGACCATATGTGAAATTCGTGCCTAATCTACATGGGGCCTCATGTCATCGAACCTTCCGTCCATCGGCCGGGGAACAACGCTCTGGGGAGGGTGACTTGCTCGACTCCAACGTAATCTTCTCGAGGCAGGTTGATAACGTTTTCCCCTGCATCATTTGCTCGGCCTTGGACTCGTGGCCGATCGAGTACACCGGCCAGGAGCTGTGGACTGCTTGTTTCAAGGGCCCGTATATTAGCTGGTCTGCCTCTATGTCGACGAACCGCTTGAGAAGGTCAACATCTTCCGGCCGCATTAGGCCTATCTGGAGGCGCAGAACCGCCGCCGCGACGTAGTGCACCCGGCTTTGGTCGTATATTCCTTTGGTGAGAAGTAACATAGTCGACCGGCGGGCTTCGAGGAAGGAAGATCCGGCGCTCGTCTCGATCGCGTTCATGGTAATGTGGTTGAGGAAACCGAGGAAATGGAGGAGGAAGCTGTCGGTGGCCTCGAACCCGTGGCGTAAGTAGTAGAGACGCACGACCGTCTCAAGATGGTTTACGGCCTCGTTGTAGATATCACGCGGCGCGTGGGCCAGTGGTATCCCGGGGCTTCCGGTATAATCCAGAATGGGTGAGATGAGGTCGATAAGCATGTGGTTGTAGTACATGTGCAGCTTCAGTTGATGTGGCAGTACGATTTTCTTAGGAGTGAGAGGCTCTGGGAGATTATTCTGCCATGCCCGAAGCCGGTAGTAGAACTGGAAGATTTGATCGACCGATAACTTGGTGGGCGGGCCACGCCGCGAGAAGATGAGGGTTGAGACCTCACTGATGATGGTCCAAAAGTCGGAGATGGCCTTGAAAAGGAGCCCGTGGAACGTTGGTAAACGTGACTGGCTCAAAGGATACCTCACCCAGAGCTCGCCATACCACTCCGGGCATTTCAAAGGGTCGGGAAGAAGTGTTGCTGGAGGTTTACTAATCGGAGGTGGCTGCAAGTAATGGTAGCTGCCGAGACTGTAGCCAAGGTTAGTCGGCATCCCGAAACCATTCCGCGGGAGGTGTTGCAACGTACCTTTGCCAGCAGAACAGGCCCCATGCAGTGTATGTCCTCACACACTGCATCTCAGGGGTGTGGTGTTCAAGTGGGAGGTCCAAGAGTTGGATCTCGTCGGCCATTTCTATAGCCTTGAGGGTAAAGCGCCAGCCGAGTTTATCGGTGCCATTGAGGTTGTAGATGAGGGTCAACATCAGCGCAGCTTGTATTGTGGTAAGCCTAGTTTGCTCCCACTCCATGTCTCTGCGTTCCCAGGTTGGATCAGCGGGGTTCCTGAATGGCCTTTCCAGCTCCGACTCAACCTCGAAAAGCCGCTTGGCTTCGGCGAGAAATTGGTAACCGATGTTTTTTGGGTTCCAAAACTCGGAGCGTCCCTGTAGGCCGCGGTGGCAGAACTAGAGAGGATTAGCCAAAGGACGCACTTAGACGCGGCAGAGACTCACGCATCCCATGCACAATACAGCATTGACCAAAAGCGAGGAGCAGAAACGTGTGTTCTCGGTGCCCATATCCTCCAGAAAATAGTCCTTGTGAAAAAATGTAAACCAGTCGTAGTCGAAGAGGAAGTAGTCGTGCAGAATCTTCCGAAGCAAGCCATCGTCGTTGCTAACGGTGGTCCATTTCGACGGCTTCACCGAATCCAGCCAGGGGTGAACGACGGTCGCAGATAGGTAAGGCTTCTCATACGGATCTAGTTGCCCCGCGCCGTAAACGGAGTCGGTACCGTTTGCCGCACCGGTCAAGAGTCGTTGTTGAGGCCGTTGGTGGCCAGTTTGGTGGGACGAGTTCGGGCACTGGCGGAGGGCATATCCGTAGACGTCCGAGTCCAGGTACGGATTGTCCATATTTCGCAGGAAGGGGGGCATATCGGGGAGATAGGGAAATTCGTAGCGGAACCGGGCCTCCGGGACCAAGGCTAGTTGGACGAGCATGTCCCCATAGTTGACATGACGGAGGATGGAGCCAGCATCGCTGCCGCTGCGAATCCGCCGGAATACCTCCGTGGCCTCCTGCTCGGATCTCGCCTGCAACACATCATAGACCTGTTCGAACGCCGACTTTTGGCTCTGCAATTCATTAAATTTACGTTTGAGCGCCTGAGTATGTGTCTCGGCCGCTTTGGTGTCGAACTCGCAGGCGGTGCCCCGGTCACGACAGATGGAGCATACCGGCCGGTCGCCATCGCACTGTGAGCGAGGTGGTGGTTAGTAGACAAAATATCACGTACAGTGTACAATGGTGCCAATCCGTCGGGGCACTGATAAGCAGGGTGCAGGTATCATACCTTGGATTTGCGTTTCCTGCACGCACCACACGCTGCCGTGGTTGCCTGGCCTCTCTTCCTACGAGCGGGAACCACAGGCGAGGCGGCGCCAGAACTTGAAGCGGCGGTCGGGGAAGTGCGGGATGTCGATTGTTCGCGTGACCTGTCGGTTTCAATGGCCGTAGCATTCGCAGGTAGGAGACGCCGCAACGGCCCGCCAGGTTGCTGCTGTCGGTCGAGAGGCGAGGCCGATTCAGATCTTGACGGCATCATGGCGGGCGCGGTCGCGGGGCAGGGCTCCCGGCAGCGTGCGGTGCTGGTGCTGGTACTGGTGCTGCTGCTAGTGCTGCTGCTGCCAGGGCAGCGCGATGGACGGGTAACGAGAGACAATTCGTACAAGGACGAATAGAAGGCGTGCAAAGAGCTGGCGATGGCTGCTGTAGGCAACGGAAGGAACAGGACCCTAATAAAAGTACCATTGTTCGCGGATCGCACCTCGCCCGGCGCTATGGGAAGTTGTAGTAGTAGCCTTGGCTACCATGGACCACCTCAAAAAAAGTCACCTTCCCATTCGGCAGCGAATCACAACCGGAATTCTCTCCGCTTCGCTCTTCATTCGCTCTTAGGAGCCCACGCCGACGCTGCCGGATGCAGTGGACCGGAGTGCAGAGGAAGGGCCCCTGTTCGGCACAGTACTTAATTAGTGGGTCGATCGGCAACTTTCTGGTAAATTCTGCCGGTTCCTAAAAGGCGGTGGGTCGGGCCGGACGAGTCTCGCAGTGATGTTTACCCCCGAACCTCTCAAACCATGTGGGGACCAGCAGCCCAATTCCGCCGTTAGCTTCTCACTAATAAAAGTGGAGGACGATGGGCGAAACTACCGCGGAACTAAGTGCAAAAGCCGGTGGATAAAACCAGACGAACATCCAAGGATGGAATCGGTAGAAGCCAACCGTTGGTACCTATTGGGTGGTAGTTGCATTATTTTCCCAGGCACCCTATCCGAGCTACCTATCCCATGGATGCGGAACACTCCAGGTCTCAGGGAACGGGGAGTCGGGAGGTCAAGCAAATCGCTTCACCATCGCCAGCCAATAACATCCCTTGTCTCCGTCCTCGGGAGATGGACGGACCTTGCAGCTGCAGCTGCGGCTTGCTGCTCCAATTTCTCCCCAGAGCCAGCGGACAGGGTTTTCGCCGTTTTCGGCGCGCGATAACGAGACGAGCTCCCTCTGGCCAAAAAAGGCCGAACTCGAAAGTGTAGCAAAAATCAAGAAAATAAACAAAAGTGAAAGAAACCAAGAAAGGAAAAAAAGAGGCAAGGTAAACCGAGCAAAATAGATCAAATAAAAAAAGTCGAGTAAAGTACAAAGTAGACTTTGTGTTTCCATGTGGCTTTCTTTTCGTTCCTCTAGTCGAAGGTTTGGTCGGCATCTACACCTGGAGTTCAGCTTTTTTTGCCCATGGGGTGAAGGTGCAGTTGCAGCGGGGTTACAGATTATTCCGTCTGTTTGATGGCGGGGCTGCTCCGTCGGGCTGGTTTGATGTCGGTGACTCAAACCTGCCGCATTGCCAATCGGTAAGTGTTTGAACGGGCCCTGAATCGTCTACTGTAACTGAAAAGAACAATATTCTGACTCTTTCACAGCAACACAACAACCACCTCCATTTTCCCTCGGTCCCTCATTCCCTCATCCCTCACAATGGCTCCCACCGTGCTGCATCTCCGCAGCGAGACCAAGCCCCTCGAGCACAGATCGGCCCTGACACCGACGACAACTGCCGCCCTGATCAAGGCCGGTTACACTGTCAACGTTGAGCGCTCATCCGTGAGGATATTCGACGATGCTGAGTTTGAGGCTGCCGGTGCTACCTTGGTGCCCGAGTACAGCTGGGTTGATGCCCCCAAGGAGCACATCATCATCGGTCTGAAGGAGCTGGAGGAGAAGGAATGCAAGTAGCAAACCTGGAATGTTTCATGCCATATATGACTGTTTTGCTGACACTTTTTGAATAGTCCCTCTCAAGCATGTGCATGTTCAGTTTGCCCACTGCTGTATGATGCCATGATCACCCCACCCGAAAAAAAGCCAGGTTCTAATAAAGGTTGGAATATAGACAAGCAGCAAAGTGGTTGGGAGACTGTCCTTGCTAGGTTTCCCAGGGGCGGCGGTACTTTGCTTGACCTGGAATTTCTGGTCGATGAGAATGGCCGTCGTGTTGCTGTTCGTTTTCACCCCGAATCCGTTTTCAACCAGTGCTAACCGGAGTTCCCAGGCCTTCGGCTATCACGCCGGGTTCGCTGGTGCTGCCCTTGCTCTTGAAGTATGGGCTTGGCAGTTGAACCACAGCGAGCCCTTCCCGGGGGTCGAGAGCTATCCTAACGAGGATGCGCTTGTCTCGAACGTTAAGAAGGCGCTGGCCTCGGGCGTCGAGAAGGCAGGACGCTCGCCTCGTGTCATTGTCATCGGTGCCCTCGGCCGTTGCGGGTCGGGCGCCGTTGAAGCTCTGCGCAAGGTCGGCGTTCCTGAGGAGAACATTGTTAAGTGGGATATGGCCGAGACCGCGGCCGGCGGACCGTTTAGTGCGTCTACTTCTAGTTGCGTGGGCTGTTTGTGTGCGTGAGTCGTCGCTAACACGTTGCTCAGAGGAGATTACCGACAGTGACATCTTCGTCAACTGCATCTACCTGACCAAGAAGATCCCCAACTTCGGTAAGCATCCCTTTACAAAACTGAACACCCGAACCCACCTTTTCGTCACAGCCACTAACACCACCCAGTCAACCTCGAGTCCCTCCAGGTCCCGGACCGCAAGCTTTCCGTCGTGTGCGACGTCTCAGCCGTACGCTCACCCACCACACCAACGCTCTCCCAACCCGTTCCCAACTAACACACAACCTTCGCAGGACACCACCTCCCCCTTCACCCCCGTCCCCATCTACACCGTCGCCACGACCTTCGACGAGCCGACGGTCGCCGTCGAGGGCCTGCAGAGCGGCCCGCCGCTGTCGGTCATTTCGATCGACCACCTGCCGTCGCTGCTCCCGCGCGAGGCATCTGAGGCCTTCAGCGGTACGTATCATCCCCTCCCTTTCTACTGCCTCTTGGGCAGCCCATAAAAATACCAGAGGACTTGTGACTAAAATTAAATAATGCAGAGGATCTCCTCCCGTCGCTCCTCGCCCTCAACGACTGGCAAAACACGCCCGTTTGGTCCCGGGCTGACAAGCTGTTCAAGGAGAAGGTCGCGACCCTGCCGGCTAGCGCACTCGAGAAGTGAACAGCACCAGCAAGATGAGCACAGCAATCTTGAAACTGTCTTTAGAATAGACGGTGATAAAAACGGAGTCTTCCTTGAGTAATAGACAAAAGCTATGACCGGCTAAGCCGTCTTCGATCCTTCTCGGTGCCCTGATGACGTTGTGAATTTGAGTTTATGATTTCTAACATGGGTTCGCAATAGAAGGAACATGGGTATCAATGCCATTTCATTGCCGGCAGAGCAAGTCGCATTTCGTATATTCAGCATATATGCTAGAAAAACGTGTGCCCGAGGGCAGATTGACCGTCTCTTTGGAGAGATGATCGCGGCCCGATGACCCCCCTATTTCCCACCCAACTCCGTAACATCACAGCAGCCATCCCAAATCATTTCATTTTTCCGTTCCATTTACGTTCATCGCGCATACCCAACCGTGTTACCTAAGCGTAGAGCTTCTTCTCGTACGACTCCATGTTCACACCGCCCTCCAGCTGCGCGCTGGCGGTGCGGATCTCGAACCTTACGGTGCCATTGGCGACACATTCATGGAGCTCCTTCAAGCTAGTCATGCCGCAGTCCTGCATGGAGTGCTTGAGACCAGCAGCAAGGTACGGAAGGAACTTGGAGATTGATCTATAGCAGGTCAGCATAATGTTCAAGCTCGTTAGATGGAGATTGGAAACTCACCCTCTGTGTGCCACTGAGCCAGAAACACCCTGTGCAACCAGGACGCTGTCGCCTTCAGAGAAGTAACGAGCAGTGCCAGCATTGCTCTTCTGGCTGTCCTTGGCGCCGGCACCGGCCTTCTTGTCTTGCATGGCGTCGATGCTGCCCATGCCACGGTAGGCCTTGACGAGCTTGCCCTCCCGGGACACGAATGAGGTACCAGGAGACTCGGTGGTGCCAGCCAGAAGGCCGCCCATCATGACAGTCGAGGCACCCAGGGCAAGACCCTTGACAATGTGCCCAACGTTCTGAATGCCACCATCGGCGATGCAAGGCACGCCAAACTTGGCGGCAAACGCGCTGACGCTGTGGACGGCGGTGGCCTGAGGGCGACCAACGGCCATGACTTCTTGGGTGATGCAGGCACTCCCGCTACCCATGCCGATACGGAGACCATCAACGCCAGCGGCAATCAAAGAAGCAGCCTGCTCCCGAGTCACAACGTTGCCGCCAATGACTTCGAGGTCAGGGAACTCTTTCTTAACCCATTTGATCATCTCAATCTGGTACATGCTGTTACCCTGGCTACTGTCAAGGATAACGATGTCCAAACCAGCATCGACCAGCTTCGCCAGACGAATCTTGTCCTCGGGCCGGGTGCCGATGGCAGCAGCGCAGATGAGCTGCTTGGAATCGGCTGTCTTCGAAGAGAGAGGAAAGTCAAGGTTCTTGGTCAAATCGGAGCGAGAGATCATCGAGACGAGGTTCCCCTCTTCGTCAACAATCGGGAGCTTGCCCTTCTTGGACTCGGCAAGGATCTTGTTTGCTTGGCCCAAGGTAACGCCAGCCGGGGCCGTGATGAGATCGGTAACCATGACATTGGACACTGGCTTGCTCAGATCGTCCTCGAACTGAATGTCACGGTTTGTGACAATACCTAGGAGCTTTGAACCCAGTTTGCCGGATTCTATGATTTCAACCGTTAGCGCAAGGCCGATAAGGACAAGCAAAATGTAAAATATCCATGTGGTTGAGCAGCCATCATAATTTTCAGTGATACAGTCCCCATGACGCATAGGTCGATACGGTGGAACGAAAGTTATAATAAAGGTTTGTAATCATAGCAGGCGGGAGGAGAGTGGGGAGGCAAAATCAAACTAACCTGTGACCGGAAAACCACCAAAGCCCCACTTCTCCTTCAAGGCGATGGCCTCACCCACGGTCGTCTCCCGCTGAATGACGACGGGATCCAGGATGAAGCCGTTTTCGTACCGCTTGACCTTCCGCACCATGTCGGCTTGCGCCTCGGGGGCGCAGTTGTGATGGATGACACCAAGACCACCCTGGAGTGCCATGTGGATCGCCATGTCATGCTCAGTGACCGTGTCCATAGGCGAGGAAACCAAAGGCGTCTTCAGGGTGATCTTCTTGGTGATTGGCGAATCGAGCGCGACGGCAGAGGCGGGAAAGCCAATGTAGCCGGGGAGCACCAAGAAGTCATTGTATGTCAAACCGCCCTGGACCTTAGAGTCCATGAGTTCGTCCACACTGAGGCCATCTCGGTGCTCGTACTCCTGGAGGAGCTCGACAGCCTTTCGGTAGTCGAGCACACCCGCGCTGGCGTTGGGACCGTTCGTCGCCGGCATTTCTGCGCAACAACTAATGATCAATTGCAATTGACTCGGTGAATGAAGTCAAAAAAGAAAAATGGTCGGCGGGGGGATACAGCGACGAGTTCTTTGGCTGAATCGACCGACTGTTCCCCCCCAAGAGAAAGGAAAAAGAAGAATTTTGAAGTTCGCCCTCGAAATTTTTTTATGCCCGTCCATCGAAGGTCCGACTGCGGGGCATTGGCGGGCGGTGAGGCTGGCTTTCATGCCGCTGGCCCCGCTTTCGAGTCTTTTGCCGGGCTTTCGTAGGGCCGCGATCAAGACGGCAAGGCCCGGAAACAAGTGGGGTCATGTGCGTCGAAGCAGCAGCGGGGCTGTTGTGTGGTTGCCGGGGCGTCGCTTCTGCATGTAAACAAGACGAGCGGCTCCTATCCGATGCCAACCTGGAACCACTAAACTGCCGGCCCACCCCGGTCACTTCCCACCACTTGTTGCGACCCAATGCTGCTAACAACTTGGGCAGAATGAGGCCATTGCCGTGCCTTCTTGATTACTTGCATTCTTGCAACACTTTTTTGTGATATTTTGCTTCCCCTTGCGCTGCGCGCTGGTGTTTTGCAGGGTGTAAGACGAGATATTTTGCACGCGCCAATCTATCCCTGCCTTGCCCTGCCACCATCGGATTCTTGTTTTATTGGGGTTGAACTTCCAGTTTGTTTCCCTCTGTGACGACTGCCTAGAAACCACGGCCCCGCAGGTTGTTGCGCTTCAACCTCGACGACAAAACACGGCGCAATAATCCACCATCTAGATGTTGTCGTCGTCGGCAGCGCAAGCCGAGTAACCATATCTTGGGCGCATCAAAATAAAAAATGTCTTCGTCCTACAGGCCGCACCCGCTGCGGCAGGCCCAAACCGCCGACTATGCCGTTTTCCGACGTATGTATAATCGGCGATATATCCCCTTCCCCTCCATTCCTTTCCTGGACGAACGGGAAGAATTGCTAACATCCTAGGGCAGAGCCTTCAACAGCATCTTCATCGGCATCCTCAGGTTATTCCAACGCCTCATCCGGAACCTACGAGCTCGGTCGATCCTCCATTTCATCTTCGCCATCCAGCACCTATTCCAACCACGGGCATAAGCGCGGCCAAAGTGAAGTCACCCGCCGACCTCCCCCACTTCATTCGTCACAAAGCCACCCCTCCACACCGATGTCAGAAAATATCTACCATGCGGCTCGGCAATCTCTCCGGCCGCTCCCTCAAGTACCGCGCCCTACAACACCACCCCGCGCTCCTACCCGTCATGACCGCGGCCACAGTGTCGACATCGGAAAGCTGTCGATTGCTGACCATGGCGCAACATCACCAACCTCGCCAACTCCCCCTACGCCACCCCACCGTTCACCTAATGCCCGCCCGACCTCGATGCTTTTAACGCGCGCCGACTCACCTACCGCTCGTCCAACCTCGATGATCTTAACGCATTCCGATACGGTCCGCCGGGGCAGCGATCCCCCGCTCCCGCCAGCTCTCCTCCATGCGCACACAGCCCCCCTTTCTACGCCAGACCTTGAAAGACTGGGCCGGTCCTCAACAAACCAGCTCCGCACCTTATCAAGGCTGGCGCAATCCAGTTCTGCCGAGGAATTTTCCATTACTTCCCCAGCGCAGGAGGTGGTCGGTCTCAAGGGTCGGCGGAGGCTTCAAAGGGCTGACAAGGCCGGGAATAATCGCCCAGCGCAACGGACAGGCGGCTATGGTTGGGAGGGTAGGAACTGGATGGATAAGCAGCGCCAGTTCCTCCAAGCTTACGAGTATCTTTGCCATATCGGTGAGGCTAAAGAGTGGATTGAGGACGTTATCCAGCGCGCGATCCCGCCCATCGTTGAGCTAGAGGAGGCGCTGAGGGACGGTGTCACTCTTGCTGAGGTGGTCGAATCACTGAATCCCCAGCGCCGTTTCAAGATCTTCCATCATCCTCGACTTCAATATCGACATTCAGACAATATCGCCATATTTTTCCGTTACTTGGATGAAGTCGAACTTCCGGACCTATTTCGATTCGAGCTTATTGACTTGTACGAAAAGAAAAACATCCCCAAGGTTATTCACTGCATCCACGCGCTGAGTTGGCTGCTCTACCGGAAAGGCATAGTGGGCTTCCGGATCGGCAACCTCGTTGGGCAGCTGGAGTTCGAGCACCATGAGCTGGAGGCTATGCAGAAGGGTCTTGATAAGCTCGGAGCCAGCATGCCTAGCTTCGGCAACATGGGGGCCGACTTCGGCGTCGTTGAAGAGCCGCCAGAGCCTGAAGAAACCGAGGAGGAGAGAATCGACAGAGAGCTGGCCGAGAATGAAGCGGCAGTGGCGGACTTGCAGGCCCAGATCCGCGGCGCTGTCCTTCGGATGCAACTGGGCGATGTAATGCAAAACCTCTGGGATTCTGAGGATTGGTTGATCGACCTCCAGGCGCGCATTAGGGGCGACTTCACCCGCCAAATTATGGATTATCGGCTCCAGATGAAGCGGTTTGCCGTCAGACTTCAAAGTGCTGCGCGCGGTTTCCTCGTCCGCCAGCGCCAGGAAGGGACAGAGCAGGTGTGGAAGAGTGTTGAAGGTGACATTCTGAAGCTTCAGAGCTTGGTGCGGGCAAGCAAGGCCCGCAACGAGGTGCGAGATCAGCAGTCTGAGTTGGCCGTTGCAGCGGGCCCCATCCGGGACATCCAGGCGACCTTCCGGGGCTTCTTGCTCCGGAAGGAGATGATGGCCCAGGAGAAGGAAGTGAAGCACACGGCCGCCCCCGTTGCCGGGCTTCAGGCTGCCGTCCGCGGACTCCTTCTCAGACAGAAGCTGGAAGTGGAACAGATGGAACTGCAGTCAGAGACCGGCGCCATCACCAGTCTGCAGGCCGCCGCCAGGGCCGCATTGGCCAGGGGCGAAATCGCCTCCCAAAGAGACGCCCTCGAAGACTTGGCACCAATGTGGGAAACGTTGCAAGCCGCCAGTCGAGGACGTCTCGCTAGGCGCGACGTTGACGGGGTCAAGGCCGAATTGCAACAACACTCTACCTCCCTCGGCCTCCTCCAATCGCACAGCAGAGCAGCTGCGGTGCGCAGGGAGATCTCTGAGGTACTCGAGGGTCTAGGCGATGCGGAGGACGAAATTTTGACTCTACAGTCCACTATCAGGGGAATGCTCGAACGGAACCGAGTGTCCGATCTCCTCGAAGCCTTGGACCAGGAGGAAGATTCAGTGACTCAACTGCAGTCCCATATTCGCGGTGTTCTATGCCGGCAACAGAACAACATCCTACTTGATGACCTTGAAGAAAACGACGAGGAAGTTGCCGCCTTGCAATCTCTCGCGAGGGCAATGCTTCTTCGAGACAACGTCGCTAGGGTTCTGGATGAGCTTGAGGAGAACGAAGAAGTCGTCGGCGAGATTCAGTCCGCTGCCAAGGCCTTCATCGTCCGGGCAAAGTTTGAGGAAAAGAAGCGGCATTACAACGAAAACATGCAAAAGGTGGTCAAGATTCAGAGTTTCGTCCGGGCCAAACTTCAAGGCGAGGCCTACAAGAGCCTAACATCTGGGAAAAATCCGCCGGTCAACGCTGTCAAGAACTTCGTGCATCTTCTCAACGACAGCGATTTTGACTTCAATGAGGAGGTCGAGTTTGAGCGGATGCGCAAGACGGTTGTCCAACAAGTCCGGCAGAATGAGATGCTGGAACAATACATCGACCAGTTGGACATCAAGATCGCTCTTCTCGTGAAGAACAAGATCACCCTCGACGAGGTCGTCAGGCACCAAAGCAACTTTGGCGGACACGCCAGCAACCTCCTCGCCAACAGCTCCATGGCCAGTGTCAACCAATTCGACCTTAAGGCCCTGAACAAGGGTTCCAGGAAGAAGCTCGAGTCCTACCAGCAGCTGTTTTTCGCCCTTCAGACACAGCCTCAATACCTGGCCAGGCTCTTCAAGCGTCTGCGCGAGCAGGGGACCGCCGAGAAGGAGTGCAAGCGGGTCGAGCACCTCATGATGGGCCTCTTCGGCTACGCGCAGAAGCGGCGAGAAGAATATTATCTTCTGAAGCTCATTGGGCGGTCTATCCGGGAAGAAGTCGATGCTTGTAAGACGATCCAAGACTATCTCCGGGGCAACTTCTTTTGGTCCAGACTTGTCCACAATTACACGAGATCTCCACGCGACAGGAAATATCTGAGGGACCTCCTCGGGCCTCTGATCAGGGACAATATCATCGAAGACCCCGAGCTCGACCTAGAGAGCGACCCTATGCAAATTTACCGGTCCGCCATCAATAACGAGGAGCTCAGGACCGGCCGACCCAGCAGCCGCCCACTAGATATCCCCCGTGAGCTCGCCATCAAGGATCCGGAGACGAAGGCGGTGTTTATCGATCATCTGCGCGACCTCCGGGAGATCTGCGACCAATTCCTCGCCGCTCTTGAAGATTTACTTCCGCGCATGCCTTACGGTCTCCGATTCTTGTGCCGGCAGGCTTTCGAAGCTCTCTGCCAGCGGTTCCAACGGGAGCCCCAGGACCGCCTGCTGCAAATCATCACCAACTGGCTTTGGAAATTCTATCTCCAGCCGGCCGTGACCACGCCTGAGAATGTGGGCGTCATGGACAAGCAGCTGAGCCCTCTCCAAAAGCGCAACCTCGGGGAAGTCGCGAAGGTTCTGGGCCAGATCACATCCGGCAAGCAATTTGGGGGCGACAACATCTACCTTCAACCTCTCAATGCCTTCGTCGCAGACGCCATTGAACGCTTGGCCGAGCTGACGCAAAACCTCATCACCGTGCCCGACGCGGAAAGCACGTTCGACATTGATGAGTTTAACGACCTGTACGCCAAAAACAAGCCCACCTTGTATATCAAGATGACCGACATCTTTGCCATCCACAACCTCATCGCCGCCGAGCTACCACATCTCAGCCCAAGCAGGGATGACATGCTTCGCGAGATCATGCAGGATCTCGGAAGCGCAAAGCACAACGAGAGCGAGATGACGGCGGCAGGCTCGGCGGATATCCAGATGTTCTTGACCCCCAAGCTGCATGATGTCGAAGACCCAGATGCAAACATCAAAACGCTCTTCATGGAGACGAAGCGATGCATTCTGTACATTATTCGTGTGCAGACTGGCGCGAACCTCCTGGAGATCATGGTCAAGCCCATCACGGCAGAGGATGATCACAAGTGGGCGATGCTGCTACGGGATGACTTCTCCGGCAACTCGAACACCCGCGGCGCTTACTCTGACGCTAACATGGTCGATGTAACCCGCATGACTTATTACGATCTGAAGAGGATAGCTCTCGAGAACATCTTGCGCCTCGAGCAGCTGGGCCGCATCTCGCGCCACAACCACTATCAGGATGTACTCAATGCCATCGCCGTCGATATCCGAACCAAGAGCCGGCGTAGGGTGCAGCGACAGCGAGAACTCGAGGGCGTCCGTCTGACGCTGGGTAACCTGCACGACAAGGCCAAGTATCTTGAGCAGCAGCGGAGGAGCTACGACGACTACATTGAGCAGGCGATGGCCACGCTCCAAAATAAAAAAGGGTAAGCGGTCCACTGCAGATATCTATTCTACAAAAACATTACTAACCTCTTGCCCCTCCAGCAAAAAACGTTTCCTCCTCCCCTTCACAAAACAGTACAACCACCAACGCGAGCTCGAGCGCTCGGGCCGGGTGCCCAAGTTCGGCTCGTACAAGTACAGCGTGCGGGCGCTGTCGGACAAGGGCGTGGTCGTCTCGTGGCAGGGCATCCCCGAGCGCGACTGGGGCCAGATCAACCTAACCATCTCATGCGACGAGGTCGGCGTGTTCAGCATCGAGGGCAGCCGCGGGCACATCCAGATGCCCGGCGCCAGCGCGCTCGTGCCCATCGAAGACTTGCTGCAGGCTCAATTTGAGGCCCACCAGTTTATGAGCCTGTTCGAGGGCGGCCTGAAGCTCAACGTCAATCTGTTGTTGCACTTGCTGTATAAGAAGTTCTATCGGACGCAGTAAGGGGGCCGATGGTTTGAGTTGGGGGTTGTCGACGTGGTGGGGAAACCGTTTTGTCGGTGTTAGATAGATTTTTCTTTTTTTCTTCTCTTTTGAGGTTTATTCTCTGATGGATGGCTAGCCTGTCTGTTGAGGTGGTGGATTTCTTTTTTTATTCCCGGCTTGTTTTGTCACAGATCAAGAAGATAAGCACCAGAGAGCGAGGCGCGAGGATATGATGGGGGCTTGGGTCTGTTTTGGCTGTGCGAAGTTGGCGGTTTGGGCGGGTGGACAGACGACTGGGGATGAGAGATTATGGGTGGATGACGGACGACAGGTGGCGGGTGGGTGGGAGGCAACTGGCTTGGGAGGTATGGATGGATGGATGGGTGGGTCGGTGGGTGGACGGACTGTTTGTGTGTTTGGGAGGGAGGAAAGACGAGGTGCGCCGGATATTCACAGTGTTATTTAGCCATGGGAATGAGTGAAATGATACCTTTAGTTTCTATTCGTAATACTGGCGTTGGTTGATCAAGGTCCCTTGCATGTTTCCGCGCCGTGTGTTGTTGTTTACTCACCCCTTTTCCTCGGTTCTGCTTCATCGGTTTGGTGGTTTTTGATTCCCGGACAATGAATTCGGGACTCTGACCAGACAGAGCGAGCATGGGCTAACACTTGGACTAGAGCGGCACGAGAGGGAGTCACAGGGACAATGTCACGTACGGGGCAGGGTCCCTTTCAAGCTTCGCATACTCACCTCGAGTATCAGAGCTACAATTATGAAAAGTATGGAAGTGGATAAGCGGTTCCCGTATAGTGTAAGCGTCTCTTTTTTGAGTGATACCCTACTATTCATGGAGACAACTGTAAATAAAAAGTACTTGGATATGACTCTCGCCCTCAACCAAAAGACATAGACACGCCGATACATTTTATTACTATCCCCCGAAACGCAAATGACCCATGTATATACAGGTATGTTTTCCCAAACCCAACGCCTATCAAAAACCTTGACGCCGCCTATGCAAGAGGCACGCAAAATTACCGCCACATCAACACATTTCCCCTCTCATATCACGCATTAACTGCCATGACAATCATGCCTCGTACCCCGTTATTTTCCACATCCACGTCCACACCCCTACCCACCTCATCTCGACACGCCATTAACAGTCCCATACCCCCTCGCGCCCCCCCTCTTCTTAACAACCTCCTCCCCTTCCGAGTCCGACACCGCAATATCTCCATTCACATCATCCTCATCCCCCTCCCTCTCACAAACCACCCTCCTCCCCCTCAACAAACTCTCCCTCTCCCTCTCACCCCCATCCACCTCCTCCTCATAATCCTCCTCCCCCCCCTCAGACCCCGCCCCCAAACTCCTCGTCGGCCCCTCCCCCTCGACAATAAACCACGGCGGCACGGCCCCCACCATCGCAATCAACGCCAGCATCCACCACGGCGCGATGGCATACCCCTCCTTCACGCCCCAGCTGAAGACTGCGCCGGCGGCGGCGGGGCCGACGGCGCGGCCGAGCCCGCTGAAGGTGGTGGCGAAGCCGTTGAGGGTGCCGAGGATGCGCAGCGACGAGGCGCTGTTGGTGAGCAGGATGGTGGTGCACGGGAAGCCGATGATGACGACGAAGCCTTTGGCGAGCATGATGGTCAGGAAGACGGCGTAGCGGGTTGTGGTGTCTTGGATGAGCGCGGTGTAGGGGGTGAGGAGGTAGATTAGGGGGAAGATTAGGGCTGTGTTGAAAGATGGGTTAGTTTGTGTTTTTGTATTATTATTTGTTAGGGGACGGGGGGCCGACGTACTCGCTGTCCGGTAGCAGTTCAACACGCCGAAGCGGGCGCACAGGGTCGGGAAGAGGAGGAACTGCACGACGCCGCAGGCGATGCCGTAGACGGTGTAGATGGTGCCGATCTTGTCGGAGCTGAGGCCGAAGCCGCCGTTGAATTTGAAGGGGAGCTGGGTGTTGGTCTCGTCGGGGATCACGCGCGGGTAGTTGAGGAAGACGGGGAGGACCTGGTCGTAGGCGACGGCGTGCAGGGCCAGGAAGGTGTACGACAGGAGGTTGATGCTCGTCTGGGCGGTGAAGATCTCGCTGTTGGAGACGGGATCTTCCTTGACGGCGCCCTGCTCGGAACCCGACATGACCGACTCGGCTAACAGGGGCGCTGATGCCTCGTCGTCGACAAACGACAGTCTTCTCCGCTTAGCCTTCGCCTTAGATGGTTTGAGGGAACGGGTTAGTTTCTCGCCCAACACTAAACCCCAGTCGCGCCTGTGGCGTTTACTGTGGAGTGTTTCCTGGAAGAATATTAGCTTTGTTTACCTAGCCCCTGATTTTCTGGACTCACCTTGAGGAACATCAGTCCTGTCATGAAAGAGATAAAGAACACGAAGCAGGCCATCAGATTTGGTAACACGAAAGGATAGCGCTTGAAGTACTCTATGTTGCCAAAAAGGCCGGGGTACTGCTCAGCAGGGCGAGCGAAGAAGCCGCCAAAGGCAGGACCAAAAACGGAACCAATACTCCACACAAGAGGCATGAGGGAGAAGGCTTTGGGCTGGAGTGACTTTTCTGGCACCATCTCTGCTACCATGGTTCTAATAATACCAACTGTTATGTGTTAGTGGGGGTGCCCCACGATGAGCAGGGTGAATCAAAGGCGGACATACCATTGCCATTGCCGCCTCCCATAATGGCACGGACGGCGATGGCCATTGGGAGGCTGGTCGACATGCCCCAGATCAGGAAGCACACCATGGTACTGGCAAGGCCGGAAAGAATGATGGGCTTGCGGCCGAACTTATCGGAGGCTCTCCCCCAAGCGACAGCAGTGCAACTCTGAGCGACGGAGAAGATAGCTCCCGTAAAGCCTGCCCATTTTGCGACGTCGTTCTTCTCGACGCCAAAGCTGGCTATCATCTCTGGGAGATAGGGGAAGACGGAAGTTAAGGCTAGGGGCTCGGCAAACCTAGCAACGGCTATAATGGATCTAGGTTAGCTATGGTGACACAAGATGGGAACGGTACCCGGGCCCCATGGAGCGAGCCATGACGTTATCGGCATGATTAAGCCAGAAATGAAGCAAAAGCATCGTGGAGCCCTGTACCATCGACCAGGGTTGTTGTAGTTGTTGGTTGGAATGATAGTCGGGCGTCGGATGTCTTAAGAGACAACGAAACTGAAAGAACAAGACATTTCACAACAAGACGAACAGGTATATGCGCTTACCTAGAATTGCCAGCTGCTGCGCAGGCAGCTTGGGCCCTTTTTTTGTTTGATTGGCCATGATGGACGATGCATGGACCGGGAACGAAGTGTTACAGGGCGTGTCTCTCTCAGTTGTCAATGGAACTGAGAATCCGAGACTGGCGCGTGTTACAGAAGATGACTCGTTTCTCGGCAGAACAAAACAAACTGTAATCTGTATTTTAAGCACCTATGCGCAGAGTACGGAATGCAGCCAACTAGAGACAGCGATGGCGATAAGATGGAGAGAGTGTGGCAAGAACAGGATCCGTCGGAAATAGCGGAGCAAAGGGTTGCTTTGTACTTTGTATGGGAAAAAATACAGTCATGGGCGCGGCAAAGTCTGACCGCAGAGCTGACAAAAACAAAAAAGTTGGAGGCCATCATCCATGCTGTGCAGCAAACTCAGCCTAGGCGCCACCGGCTCTTGAGAACATGATTGGCTTGCATTCAGTTGTTGGTGGGGAGCTGTCGGATACGGGCCCGATCCACGGCTGGGCCGAGATCAGAAGTCGGCAGCCAAGTCGGAGCGGCTTCGGACATGAGTGGTCGGCAATGGCCCGGGGATGCGAGAGCCAAGAGAATTCGGGCTTTCCTCTTTGAACTTCCAAGTAACTATTTTCGAAAGCACAGGAAGTTAGAGCAAGCTATGTCCACATATGGTACTTAACAGATTTGTTGTTATTTTGGATATAACCTTACTACTCTGTAGAATACGAGTAGCGAGCGTGATGGGCCAAACCAAACGCCGACGGCCATGAGGTCAACAGCAGGAAGCGGCGCAAACAAGAGTTTCAAGACGGTGTTGGAGGTTGGGTCGGCTCAGCGGGTCCGGCTGCGGAGCACCAAGCCAAGCCCGCCACCCTCAAGCAAACCCCACTTGCCCTTTCAGTGCTGAGGTGACTACTTGGGAGGGGGAAGGCGCGATGTTACAGGCTGCCTACTTGACAGGCCATGCAAACGAGGAGTCACAGCATATTACTACCTTCACTACCATGCACAATCTTACGGTGTAACCTGGACTTCGAGGTTTTATCATGGGATCCGGGGCGGTTCATGCACCTCGGCGGCATGGTGGGTTAGCCGCGGGACGTACCCCAGGTTCCCCGGCGGCACGGTGACGGGTCCAAATGCCCAAAATGTCCAAAATGTCTTGGTGCGTGATGGTGAGTTGGCGCCTGTGATGAGATGTCTCAATGCCGCAGGCGGATTGAAGTCGTCAATCTTCCATTGCTTGGGGTTGAAGAGGGGTTGCTGTCTACCCTATAGGTAACTAGGTATGTACGAATACCCAACCCGAAACGGCAGCTGTTCGTTCAATTAGGACCGGGCCACACGGCAGATCCCGCATTGCGTCAGCGTTCCCCCAAGCACCTCTTGACCAGCCAGCCAACCACCCACTCGCCCACTGCAACACACCCCCAACCACCACTGATGTATCAACCTGCAACTGACTGAATTTCCAACCTCTCACCTGCCCACTCCGTCCAACCACACCTCCGACCAACGCGGTAATCCGAAAAAGAGCCGAATCTGTGAAAAAGAACATGCCAACATAATCCATAATTTCGAAAACCAATTGATGTGAGATTGCGAGGCTGAGATCGTGTTGCTGTGAGTGGTAGTGCAATTTATCAATTTTATCCATTTGCTTGCTTTGATTTCATCGACACAATATCGACACCACATTTCCTTTTCCGTCATGAGACCTACATGCATTATTGCATTAGTTTGACAGTAACAAAAGAGATCACGATGGGACTGACGGCCACAAGCCAGAACTGCAACAGACAGCCATGTCTTCGGAGCACACGCCGCTCCTCACCAAGGTCCGGGTCGCCGCGCCCCGGCCCCGGTACCCCCATGCCGTGTTGCGCCGCTTTTGTACCGTCGCTCTGGCATCCATCTTGATATGGTTCTTCATCGCCGTGGCCGCGACCATACCATTCCTGGATGGCCACTCCCACCAAAAACCTAATGACAAGTGGTCATGGCCCGGCTGTGGTAAATCGAAGGTGGACTACGATCAGCTGCAGCGCATCCTCCTGGACACCCCTACTAGCAAAAACGCCGAGGAATGGAGCAGGTACTACACTTCCGGGCCTCATATTGCAGGCAAGAACTACTCCCAGGCGCTCTGGACCAAGAACAAGTGGGAAGAGTTCGGTATCCAGGCCGATATCGTGTCCTACGATGTGTACATCAACTACCCGGTCGATCACCGCCTGGCTCTTTTGAAGAAAAAGAAGCATGACGACGGTACATCGGCTTGGAAGGTGTCATACGAGGCTTCCCTTACTGAGGACGTGATCGAAGATGATCCGACAAGCAGCTTGTCCGATCGGGTTCCCACCTTCCACGGCTACTCTGCCTCGGGCAATGTCACCGGCTCGGTGGTTTATGTTAATTATGGCACTTACCAGGATTTTGCGGACCTGGTCAAGGCCAACGTCACACTCAAAGACAAGGTGGCTATCGCCCGCTATGGCGGTATTTTTAGGGGTTTGAAGGTTAAGCGCGCCCAAGAGCTCGGAATGGCCGGCATCGTTCTGTACAGCGATCCCGGCGACGACGGAGACATCACCGAGGAAAAGGGAGAGAAGCCCTACCCAGATGGGCCCGCCCGCCAGCCCAGCAGCGTACAGCGGGGGAGCACCCAGTTTCTCAGCTTTGCCCCAGGCGACCCGTAAACCTCACTCGGCCTCTCTCCACGGACCCTTACTGACCACGCCGATAGGACAACGCCGGGATATCCCTCTAAGCCGGGCGCCCCCCGCCAGCCGGTACACACGGCCATCCCGAGCATTCCCTCTATTCCCATCTCGTACCAGGATGCGCTTCCCATTCTGAAGGCCCTCAACGGCCACGGCCCAAAGGCCGACGACTTTAACCAGTACTGGACCCGTAACACGGGGCTGGGGTACAAGGGCGTACATTACAACATCGGGCCCACCCCCGACGATGTCGTGGTCAACCTATACAACAAGCAGGACTACGTGACCACGCCTTTGTGGAATGTCATCGGCGTCATCAACGGCACCATCCCCGACGAGGTCGTCAGTATGTAACCCCCCCACGTTTTGCCACCAGTGTGGTACGCTAATCGCACCATTTCAGTCGTCGGGAACCATCGCGATGCCTGGATTGCGGGGGGAGCCGGCGACCCCAACAGCGGGTCTGCTGTGCTGAATGAGGCGGTACGTTCCTTCGGGGAGGCAGTCCGTCAAGGGTGGAAGCCTCTCCGAACCATTGTCTTTGGAAGCTGGGACGGCGAGGAGTACGGACTTGTTGGCTCCACTGAATGGGTAGAGGAGTACTTGCCCTGGCTCAGTCACGCCAACGTGGCCTACATTGTATGCCCCGCCACCCTTTCCCATCTCTGCCACCTTGCTAACCCTAGTAGAACACCGACGCCTCGGTCCGGGGAACCGAACTGCGGACATCGGCAGCGCCCCTGCTTCATAACGTCATCCACGCCGTCACCGCTGTGGTCCCGTCTCCGAACCAAACCGTCCCGGGCCAGACAGTTCACGACCTATGGAACAAGCAGATCAGGACCATGGGTAGCGGCAGCGACTTCACCGCCTTCCAGGACTTCGCTGGCATCCCATCCCTCGACATCGGTTTTATCTACGGCCCCGACTCACCCGTGTACCACTACCACAGCAACTACGACAGCTTCTACTGGATGGAGAAGTACGGCGACCCGGGCTTCATCTACCACCGCACCATGGCGCAGATCCTCAGCCTGCTCGCCGCCCGGCTAGCCGACCTCCCCATCATCTCCTTCCGCGCCGCCGACTACGCCCAGTCTCTCGACCGGTACGTGAAGCAGGTCGAGGACAAGCTCGACGCGGCCCTCGCCCCCCCACCATCCGCATCAACCCTCGAAACAGCAGCCCCCCTGATGCTAGACGACGACGCCTACTTCGAGCTCCGCGGCAGCACCCGCAACACCTCCACCACCCTCTCCGCCGCGTCCACCTCCTCCGCCGAAACCTTCAAGGCCTCCCTACTGCGCTTGCACCAAGCCGTATCCAAGCTAGCCGTACGCGCCGCCAAGCTCGACAAGCGCGCCGACGAGCTCGATGAGAAACTGCGCGCCCACATCCCCTGGTGGAAGTGGCCTGCCAGGCTGCACCTGGGTTGGCAGGTCCGCAAGGTCAATACCAAGTATAAGCTGATGGAGCGTGCGTTCTTGTTTGAGGAGGGCTTGGATGGGCGGTCGTGGTTCAAGCATGTGGTGTTTGCGCCGGGGCTGTGGACAGGGTATGCTGGTGGTGAGTTCTTCCTTCCCTCTTTTCTGTTAGCTATAAGGTAATTGTGTCGTTGTGAGGAGTGAGTGCTAACGTGGTGCTGATAGCGGTGTTCCCGGGGCTGGTTGAGAGTATCGATGACGAGGACTGGGTGAATGCGGAGAGGTGGGTGGATATCATCGAGAGCCGCTTGAAGAACGCTGCGCACCGGTTGTGAGCACTCCGAAACCGTAAGCGTTGGAAAGGTACATATTAAGGATTGAATATTCAACATAGGAGGAGGTTAGATTGTCTTGGAGACGTTGGTTTGGTCTAAGTATATGATCCATAGGCTGTACATGAATGGATAGATTGTATATCGCAGAGCTACTGGTTTGTCCGACCCTTCCCTTTCCTTACTTTATTATTACATACAGTAGCGGGCATCTGATATGAGCGGGTTCGGTGGTAAAATTATATCATTCTTTGCATAGACTCCCAACGGCCACTACCTGATTAAACACCCTGGGTATACATCCCTCACAAAATCACAACAAAACAAACAAACAAACACCCCTATTCAACCAAACCCCATACACCAACTCTCCCACCACCCGCCACTGCATATATAGAGGTAGGCAACCCGCATCTTAAAACCACCCCACCCCCTTCACCCAACAACAACCACCACCAACACCCCCCCATCCTCACCAACCAACTAAAACCCCCCTCACTCATTCGCACCCAACTCCCCCGCAACCACCCCCCCACCCCGATGCGGCAAGTTATGTTGCTGTTGCTGCTGCGGCGGCGGCGTCGGCTGCATCTGCGGCCCTCCGACCGAAGACGGCGGCGCCTGGCTGTCCCCCGTGGGCTGCGGCACAATCGGCTGCGGCTGCTGCTGCTGCTGCTGCTGCTGCTGCTGCTGCTGCTGCTGCTGTTGGGGATATTGCTGCTGCTGCTGCTGCTGGGGAGGATAGAACCCGCCCTGCGGCGGCATCTGCTGCATCGGGATGGGCATGCCCTGGACCGGGACGGGCTGGCCCTGCATGTGGGTCATGGGCACGGGGCCGTAGCCCGGGGCGGGGTAGAAGGGCGGCGGGGCCTGGCCTTGGAGGTGGGCGGGGTAGGGTTGTTGTTGTTGTTGTTGTTGTTGTTGTTGGTATATGGGGTTGCCTGCCTTGTCGGTGTAGATGACGACAGGGGCGGGGGCGGCGCCGGTGGTGGGTTGGCGGGGCCCGGGGGGTGTGCCGGGCGTGCAGTGCAGGCCGGCGGCGCGGTGGCGGTGGAGGTGGATGGAGTGGATGATGAGGGAGACGAGGAAGAGGATGCTGGCGGGGTGGGTTAGACTTGAGTCTTGGGAGGGAGGACTTGGGGGGGGATGGGGACATACAACTCGACACCGCCTAGCCCGGCCGCCGCCGCCTGCGTCGCGAGCCAGATGAGATCGCTGTCGGACAGGGAGGAATAGTCAAATGCCGAATAGCTATAGGAATAGCTATTGACGAGAGAGAAGAAGGCCCCCACGCGGGCCGCCAGCAGGGCAAAGGAGCAGAGCCACATGACGACGAAGAAGATATCGACGCCCAGGATGGCCCAGTAGTTGTAGGCCGCGGGTGGTCCATATTTGGCGACTAGGTGGTAGATGGAGTACAGCATCGTCATTATGGCCTGGACGGTTGCGGTCAGTTCTCATGACCTTGGTTGAGTGCGTGAGTGTTTGGTATGTCCTTACCACTGCCAAGATGAAGTTGTTCCCGTCAAACGGGCCGAGGGAGACGCCTTGGGCTGTTAGTCAAGTGCCCGTCAAGCAAAACCCAGAAATGAACACACCATATGCCGCCAACCCGAGGATGATCAAGGACAGGACGAGTTGCACAATCCTGATGGCAATGAAGCCCCTGGGTTGGATGGGAATATGCTCCCGCCCCGGGGGTAGGCCGACTGGGAACTGTGGGTTACTCATCGTCGACGTTGCTGTGTGGCTTCTACAAGTCTGAGACACGAAGGTCGATTTTCAAAAGTACGAAGGTGGTGTCGAGAGGAAGAGAAAGCCGAAAGACAGGGCACACAACAAGGAGAAGGGTCGCCCAACGGTGAAGGGGAGAGAGGGCCCGAGTCCGAGCCTTGTGCCATCTTGGGCGACCCTGTCAACCTTTTCAACAAGGGCAGTCCGCCTCATCAAACACGGCATGAACCCGCCTTTCCCTGGCCTTGGGCGCGGCGGGGGCTGCAAGCCACCTAGGCTTTCCCAAAATTAGCGTCCTCCCAGGGGCGCTGGTCGGACGCATGGTGTCTTGATTCGTGCCAGGGGGTGTGCGTGCGGCTGAGAAAAGCCGAATATTGATTGGAAGGCGGTGGATGGAAAGAGGGGAAGATGGCTGTGCCCAGGACCGTGCCGTTGATTTACCGACCCGACTGTCCATTGATGGAACGCCCTTCGGTACCCTTCAGTGCGGCTCTGAGAAGACTGCTGGTCGGGGTGAGGTCGTTCCTGGGAGCTGTGAGACTTCGGAGCCTGCGAGAGAGGGAGAGTTAGTGTTTTTTTTTATATATAAAAACATCAGAACTTGAGAAGGATGCATCGGGGAAACAATGGCGATAAAAGGTCATCTTTCGAGTACTGTGTACATTCATCAATATTAGACCCCTGTGCCGCATGTGCCAAGGTAGAACATTAACAAACATGTGGTGAAATGTCTTCCACATCCATCCGTCCATACATATAGATATATCGGGGCCTTTCGTCACTATCATTGCCTGCTCCTGCATCACCTGCAAGCCCGATCTGTACATAAATAACATGCAAAAGGCTCGCTCGCCTTGCCTTCCCCCTGTATATAGCACCACCGCCCAATACTCGCCCGAAGACGTCATGTAAGTAAAGTATGGCAACCATCTCCGAATGAAAATGCCGCTGGGATGAATCTCGAAGATAAAACGGACCGGTAATGAGTAAGCAAATGGCAAAAGTGGAGATGAAAAGCAAGAACCATCGACAAACGATGAGAAAAAAAAGCCAGGGGCCATGATGGGTATCCGAACAAAGCCTAAGCAAAGAAAACTGCAATTCCTCCCTCCAACACCTACTAACCCGGTGTATGCAACTCAAGCATCAAAAACCGGAAGAGACAAGTCTCTTATGCAAAGTCATCTGCGCCGCCATCCAAAACGAGCCGGTCGAGATTCTGCACGAGCTCCTTGGTCTCGCGTCTAATCTCAAAAGCAATGGGTGGCAGCGTCTGGGTCCACATATGCCACTCGCGGCTCGTGCTGTCGCTGCCGCCGGCCGCGAGGTCAAGCCCGCGGCTGCCGGCCTCCATGAGACGTTCGCGGCACGCCACCAGTCGCTTGACTAGCTCAGGACCGTCGGGGCCGGGGCCCACCGCCGCCTGCGTCTCCGCCGTCAGCTGCCCGACTACGTCCGTGATGACGCCGATCTCCTCTGTGACTTGGTTGATGTTGGCATCATCGCGGACCAGCTGGACGAGGTTCTGGATCGTCTGGACAAGGACGGCATTTTGATCTTCAAGGTAGATTTTGAGGTCCTCGATCCGTCTGTCGGGTTGTTGGGCGTTGTTGTAAAAACCGTTCCCGTTCCCGTTGGTGTTGGGAGCGATGGGTAGGGCCTTCTCCAGGCCACCGTATCCCCCTTGACCGCCGTTGGCGGCCACCCCGTTGCGAGCCATCGGGCCCTTTGCAAACGACTCGCGCGGCGAGCTAACCGGGCTGTAGGCGGATGAGTCGGCGCTCGCCCGGCTCCTAGGGCCCAAGCCCTGGAATGGCGGGGGTGGCGGCAGCGAAGCTTGAACCGACGTGATGCTAGATACCTTGCTCTGTCCGTTGGTTTGCGGGGAGAAGAATCCGGTCGAGTCCACAGGGGTCACGGTCCCGTCATCATCTTCTTCCAACTCGTCCCCCGGAGTGGTGCGAATCTTGGCTGCGCGAAGCAACTCAACGACCGCCGCGACCAGGTGGGATGCCGCTGCATCAAGCAGCGATACCGGGGAAATGCCAGCTGAGCTCGCAAAATTCTTGGAAGCCGTGATCATGTTGTTGGCCGTAGATGAAACCCGGGACTTGGGCTTTTGATACTGCATGGCCGCCTCTCCGTTTTGCGCCGAGGTGTCGATGTCTTTGGTGATCCGCCGAACACTGACCACGACTGCCTTCATCGCGTCGATCACGCGCTCCGGGTCCGCACGAGCCTGCTTGAGAAGATCGTCGATGGCGAGCTGGAATTTTGTGACGTGGATATCCTTAACCAACCCGCCGTCTTCCACAAATCCCTTCTCGCGAACATATCTGCCGGCGTCCTGGTCCATCGTGAGCCCGGCAGAGGAACCGCGCATGTCGCGCAGCTGCGTTTTGGTGCGCGCATAGCGATTCTGCCACTCTCGTACTTCATTCTCGAGCGACTCTATCGTCTTCTCCATCTCGGATTGCCTATCCCAGGTGGCGCCGCTCTGCTGGGAGATCGTCCTCATCTCCCGAAGGAACTCTTGGGCTTCCCGCCGCACCTCCTCAGTCACTTGCTCCTGCTCTTCTAGCGCCATACGTAGCGCTTTGTTCTCCCGTTCGAGCTCGGGATCGGCCGCTCCACTTGACACCGAACGGCTCGCGTTCTTGACCTGCTCGAGCTCGTCCCTCAACTCTTGCGCCTCATTCTCGTGCTCACCCCGGAGCCTATCGATCTCCCGCTGCAAGGAGTCGTTTAGCTCTTGAGCCTCGGCGAGTTTATCCTCCAAGTTCGCGCGGGTACTATCCCACTCGTGTTTTGCCGAGTCCGCCGCGGCCGCTTTCGAGCGTTCGCCATCCAAGGCGCCGTTGAGTTCATCATCCTTTTGCTTTAATGTGTCCTCCATGCTGTTGACCTTCTCCCGCAAATCCCTGATCTGCTGTTCGTATTCTTCGATGAGCTTCTTGTCCGACTATAAACTTTGTGTTAGCGATCAATGCTCAGTGGTGCGGGAAGGAGAAAACAAACCTCGGTTTGCCCTGCGGCGCGCTGCATCCCATATGGTGCGTTCGGGTCCGGACTCGTGGGACTGATAGCGTCATCGTCCTCCTCTACCATCGTGCTCTTATTGGGGACGATGGTGTTGCTCTGAAACTGCTTCGGCATCGGTCTCCCGTAGTCGCCATTTGGTATGCCGGGTGACGGCGGAATCGGGAAACCAGCCTGCAAAGGCGTCGGTAACCCGCGCCCGCTTCTTACCGAGCTAGCTTCGGAGGGGCGTCTCCGACTCTGGTTCCTCGGAGGATACCCGTTCATTCCGTTTACAGGTGTCTGCGAGCGGCTCTGCGGTCCTCCACGGACCGACATTGGGCTTCCCACACGAGGAACATCCGGGCCGGCAAAACGCGGGAACCTCCGCTCCAGTTCGCAAAAGACATCGGTGGCTAGGTCACGGAACCGCGGGGGGCCAAGGGAAGAGAGTTTCTGGCGTGCTTGGTTTCGTTTTGGGTGGAAATTTTCCTCGGGCAAGAGGTAATCTGGAGGCCCAGAGCCGGGCGGAGCACCTGGGGGTACTCGACTCGCAAGTTCGCGTCGCTTCAACTCGTCGTAAACATCGGTACTGAGTTCGAGAAATTGGACGCCGGTAAGGCGTTGCAGCTTATCGCGAGCCTTGTTCGGTGGGGGTTTCGGGTTGCCATCGCGCGATGTTGCTGAGAGGAAGCGCTTGAGAGAGACATAGTGCTCTGAGAGCATCAGCTCCTGGTTTTCCGACTGACTCTGACTCCTCCCGCTCTCGCTCCTTGCATATAGGTTGGTGCCGGCGCTCGATCGGCCGACGGAAGCGGGCGGCGAGGGACCGCCGACGCTCCTCGGCCCCGGTGGGAAGTTGTTCATCGGCTTGACTGGTCCGGCAGAGTCGGGCGGTGTGCTGAGTTGACCTCGGTTATTTTGGTATGGGAGCCCGTCCTTATCGATGGTTGGATATGACCATTCGCTACCGCCTACAGAGACAGGTGACAGTGGTGCATTGCGGCCATTCATGGTATTCGGGTGTGGTTCGTAGTGGGCGTTGGCCGTCGTAAGCGGGCACCAGAGAGCAACCGGCGGGCGCAAGGGTACGTGGCGCCGAAGGGCGGAAATTGGCGACGCTGAGTGGCGGCGAAGGGCGCACGCAACGAAAGGAAATTATTACAAAGGATTAAACCGGACGACGACGCAGCGGGGAACGGTGGTCGAAAGTTGACACAGCATGAAACGCCTTGACGCTCGGCCAACGAAGGGTCGCCAGGAGCGGCGAGCGTGCAGCTCTGCTTCTTCTAGAAAGAAGGCTGAAGTGGCACGGCCCGACCACACGGAACAGCACACACAAAGATATACAAGATCTGGTCCGATATGAGGCGGCCCGGCCTGTTGGACTGCTGATTGTTGTTGGGGGTCGTGTGCTCGTAGCTGGGGGGCACAGGATGGCCGTCGTGAAAGGCCGTTTCGTCGTCTGATCTCGTCTAGTGCGGTTTCGTCTTTACTCGGTTGCCACGAAGCTGCAAATGAGTGGCGGAAAATAGCGAAAAGAATGTAAGTCGAGCACGAGTCGGGAGAGCAAGAAAGCAGAGCAGCAAAAGGAGCAAAAAGGAGCGAAAAAAGAACCGGACTGTCTGCAAAGCGCAAGCAAACAACGACCGCGTCCTTTTAGGCAGCGTGTAATTACAGATGACCACCGACGACTTTGAGTGCGGGTCGTGGGAATCACCGAGACGTGGGATTTGGGGGTGCAAAAGGTCACAAAAAGGGCAATGAATCGCCCAAGCGCCCCTGATGACGACCCCGGCAGGGCCACTGCTGGGTGGCGATTGGTTTGGCAGCTGAACTGCTGGGGATTGGTGCTGGGGGTGTAATTTCCTTGTCCAGGTAGTCGCGCGCTACGGCAGGAACATCTCGGCGAAAGGAGGCGGGAAGGCGGAGACAGGGATGGGCGGGGGATCGACCCTGCAAGTCAACTTTTTTTTCTTGAAGCCGATGTTGTCGGTCGGTCGAGCCGGCTCTTTGCATCGAGACAAAGCATGGAGAGCTGAAGCGAGACTGTCTTTGGCCGCCCAGGGAGAGGAAATCCGGGGATCTTCGGGGGAAAGAACAAAGGGATGTTTTGTATCTCTAACTACAAAGTAGATAATCTGAGCCGAGTTCCGTGAAACACAACGCTTTCCCCGAGACATTTGCGGACTCCCTCGAAACCCAAAGCCTCTTTCTTCTTTGAGCCTTCTTTCAATTCCCTTTCCCCATCCATGGGTGGGTGATGGGGGTCTTTGAATTGAAATGCCGGATGCCAACAATGAATTTTGCAGATACAAGACACCCACCCACAGGGGTTTTTCAAGTGGTTCTGTGTACTGAGAAGAAAGAACGACATATATTTGTAGTTATCCAACAACATAGTTCGGTTATACAGTAAGCTGACCAGTCTTGATAATCCGGCGATACCGGTTGTGCGGCTCTCCCCGTCACACAAGGCCGACGCAGGAACAAGAGCTGTCAAGTCAAGGCCCGCCCGCATTGGCTCCCGGGCCCTTCTCCGCATATCCCCCATACTTCGGCGTTTGATAGCCCGGGTGGCGGATAAAGTCACGATTTCCTACTCATGCCACTTCGCTCCCGCAGCTTTCGCAAAATTTCTCGAAGCCGAGTCATCATTTGTTTCGTCGCGAGTCAGCCAGGGAGGAAGGCCTCCCACCCCACCCCAGTCGCTTTAAAGCAGCAGCAAACACCGGGGCCTCCGAGAGTCCACACTAGCTAGGATGCTAGGAGGCTGGATATTAGTTGGTACTTCGCAGTTAACTGATCACCACCCAAAGTTCCCTTTTCCTGTGAAGATAGCGGGGCGGCGCCCCATAACTGCTTGTCATAGTATCGTAGTAAAACTCATGGCCTGATGATGCCTGGTATCTCTTGAGCCTGCCCTGAACCCCAATCCCGTACTCCGAGTCGCCCAACCGTTAAACGCCTTTGCACATGAAAAATGAAATAGGACCACTCAAAACCAGGACAAAGTCCACGTCGAAGGTAGACCGGGCCACCTCTCCTGCCACTCGCCTAAAACTTCGGGCACCCGTTCGTCAAAGCTCGCACGGCTGGCAGCGCCCCCGGCATCGAAAACGGCCGCTCCCACTTTGTCACGCTCCTCAATTGCGGCTCTGTTCAGAGAATCCGCGAGGTCGACCATAGCTCCACCGCCAATCGAAGCGTCCTGGTGGTTGTCCTTGATGTCGATGTTGATGACGTGAACGGGCCGGTTCAGCGGAGAGCCACGGTTGAGGAGGTCATCGACAACGGCGTCCCAGCAACGTTCCTCGCAAGTGATGACAATGTCGGGCACGCCAGCCTCCATGCCTATGCTCCCTTGATCCTTCTCGTGCTTGACTCTCGGCATCCCGACTTGCCAATCCTGCCACCGCTCGGGACCCCATTTGATGACGCGGTTCCGGCCCAGCATGTTCAGCAGGCCGTTCGCCCGGTACAGACGGGGGTCCTTGGCTTCGAGCTCCCGGTAGATGCTATCGTATGAGGTCTCATTGAATTTGTAGACGTTGGGTTGGGTAATGGTGGGCCCTGGCAATCGTACAAGGGACCCGGTCCCGAAGGAGATGACGGGGTAGTTGGCTTGGGCGAGGCGGAGATGCCCTTCCATTGACCTAGTCCACGTTAGTTTGTTGCTGGCCGGATACAATGAGTCGCGGGCGTCTTTACCGGTTCTGGTTGCTCGCACAGACAGTACAGAACTTCAACTTGAACCCTGACGCGTCTTCCTGTGGGCCGTTTTGGGCCGGGGCCGCAGAGCCCGCGTTTCCGTTTGCGGTTTCCATGGCGGGGTTGTGAGAATAAAAGCGGTGGTCGTCTTCGACGGTGCTCGTCGCTTCACCAAAAATGCACCCGTACTTGCTCTATCGGCGACGTTAGCTATGATATCAGGAAACAGGATTCCGTAGATATTTCCGCAACAGCCATGTACGATCAGAAAAAAAGCGTAATTATATAACTTGTCATCACCGCCTGCGAAGCAGGACTACAGACAGCTCCAATAAGGCTCATCATAAACAAAGAGGGGTTGAGACAATCGGGGATAACGTATGCGCTTACCTTCGGGGAGACACCAGAGCAGCAGTGCTATGTTCTCATCATGGGTAATGAACCATGCAAGAAGTATGGCCCAGGTGCGAAATGGACCGGCGGGCTCGAAAGAAGCTTCTGGGTGTTCTTTGGGTCGGTTTGGTGACAGTAGAGGAAAGCTTGTGAAATGTTTTCCGCAACTGGGTCCGACCTTGGCAAAAGCTCCCGACCCGCATCACCGAATCAAGATACTGCCAGTCTTGACCGCCTAATTATTGGGTTGGAGAACCTCTGGTCCGTGTGCTTGCACTTGCGGTCCCTAAACGGAAGAACGGCACAAAACCGCCCCCAATATAATGTCCTTCGTGCTCGTGAGAATGAAATGGTCTAATAAAACTGGCGCTGCCTCGCTTGGGCTCCTGGGATAGTAGTTCCCGCCGTGTCCTCGAGTTGCGGCTTTTTCATCGTCCCTCGCAGCGAATTCAACGGAACATCAACACAGAAACGATGAGGCTTTCTTCACTCTGGGCAGTCGCCGGCCTGTCACTTGCGGTGAGTGCTCGCCTAGATCTCGAAATCGGTATCGTCCACCCGCGCAACACCACGTTCATAGTCGCCGAGGTCTTTCCCATCGTCTTCCACATCCAGCACCTCCAAGAGATTAGGCCGCCTAGGAGTGAATTGAACATTCTTTGGGACATCATGCCTTATGGCGGGGGCGTCACCCCAGGGGGCATTTGGTATGATTCGGGAACGATCCGGGTCTCGAATGATACCAACTCGAAATCCAATTACCTCATTGCCACCACCAACGTCACCGAATGGATCACAAGGTCACCCCGCGATGACAGATTCATGCTCCAGTGGTTCTTTTCGTTCGACTCCTGTGGAGACGATAATTTGACCGGAGGGGATCTGATGTTCAATATCGCGACCGAGGAGGAGATCATAACATACGAGCCGGGCGAGATTCACAGGGTTATGGACGTCCCAGAGTGTCCCGAGCTTGAGGCGATCATCGAAGTTCGGGATAACACGACGGAGTCCCAGTGCCCTCTGGGCCAGGTAGCCGAGCCCGCGGAAAATCACCCGTGCTACGCCCGGGCCGCTCGAGATACATACAGCAGCATTCTGAGCCACGCATCTAGTTTGGCCGCTCCAACTTCGACCACTACATCGGCGACATCAACGAGCAGCGCCGGGGTTAGACCAGCGCGTACGGTCCAGACGGCGTTGGCGGCGGCTTGCCTTCTCGGCGGTTTAGCCTTGTGAGGAAGGAAACGCTACGGACGGTTGATATCACGAAGATGTAATAGTACGTGGACTACATTACCTATATAATGTGTTTAATACAAATATGTAATTAGGGCAAATGTATTTATTCGAGATATTTGTATAGTTATAGGCAGGTAAGTAATTTCGGGTCACAGTTCGAATCTTGGCCTCGACAACAGCCTCACCCTCATTGGACCTCCCACCCAGAACCAGTGTTTCAGACGCAACCCCTGCCTGTCTGCCCAACTGCGCCCCAATATCGCAGACTCCACACTGGCAAGCTTTGGTCGAGTGCAACTCTCATGAGCGCGCTGAAGCAGATTCTTCAGCCAGAGATGTCACTCCTGACAGAACAGGACTTCAATTTGGCGGTTGGCAATTGTCGAAGGAGTGCCACGCCCACTCGAGAGACTCGATGCACTGGACAGTGGACACCGACGAGGACAGATGAGTTACAAGGCATTTATTCTAAAAATAGTCTACAAGTTGAAGTTTATTGGTGGGCTTGGGTTGGACGGTTGGTGACAGACAGCAGGCAAGGAGTCCTTTCTGTCTAACCTACCTTACCTTGCCGGCGACCTCTCGATGATGAGGCTATGTTTTGTTTCGTCTAATTCCCATTCCCAACGGGGGGGTAAAAGGCGAATCCAGGAGGGAGCCCTATCAGTTACCTCCCTGTCGTCAATTTTTGCCCGGAGCTCCGAGGAAGGACGCCCGGCCACTTCTCCCTGTATCCAGTGCATTCGCCAATTAGAGATGCATCAAAACACCATGCAGTTGGGGATGGTGATATTGCGTGTGGACAGCTGGAGGCGGCTCTCGCCTGGATTGAGAAGACCTGCCCCTGTTGGTGCGTGTCCCCGGTGACCCAGGGTTGGCTCGCTGGTTGCGAGGAATGGAACCTTCGTAGTTGGCCACCCAGCGAACCCCGGCGGTTGCTGGGTGGGGTCTTGCAGGCCTGCTGGAGCGCGCTTAGCAGGGTGCCCGGCCTTCCATTGCTGGCCAGCCGCCCACCCTTTGTGCTCTCACAGCGCTCAACTTCTCCACTCTTCAACCCCCTGAGGGGCGGGCAGTTTTCATCGACTTTCTCATCTTCGACTCCTTCTTTTCCTTCGCGACCTACCTAGATTTGCCTTCCAATTGTGCCCGCTCCATCCCGGTGGCCGGACGCGCTGCTCCTGAGTGCAAATTACCGCGGCGAACTAGTCGGTCGCTTCAGGGCAAGAGACCGCCGGGTCCCGTTCTAATAATACAATCCCGACCGCCGGGAACGACAAATTGTGGAGAGAGTCTGCCCTGCAATTGTTCCTTTCCTCTCCTGGCCTGGCGCTGTCTGAGCGCAAAATCGGGCAGTCTGACGAAACACGCATCCACGCATCCACGTTTCCTGGCAACACAGACGGGCACAAGAGCCATCGATTTCCATTTACCGCCTGTCAAACTTCTCCACTGCAACTGTGCGACATCGATAGGGAACGAGCTAGAAGAGGCCCCTGGCGCCAAAAAGAAAAAGAAAAAAACTGCAACGGTTTGACAGACCCAAAGACGAGGGGTTCGCGAGTTTTCCCCTTTTTCCAGGTTGTTCCCAACCCTCGGTTCCCCCGAACTTGCAGTGGTGGCAGCGCCGGCGTTGCTGGGGGTCCCACCGACACAATCCCCCCCCAAGCGCCCCCCGAAAGCGAGCGAGCCAGGGCGAGGCGCAACCAAACCCCACACTCTCAGCAACCCCAGAATCCTATTGATTCTTCCTCATCGTTAACTCGCCTTCCCCGAACCATGACGGCGGTCATGTCGCCCGGCTCGTCTCCTGCGACTTCGCCGCCCGCCATCTCATCTCCTGCTCCTAACGCGGCGCATCCCCCTCTTCCCCCGCTCATTACCTCGCCGCCCGCTCGCAGGAGCAACCTATCGCGCCCTATGTCGCACGTTTCCAGGAACCGCTTGTCGCAGTACTCGACGGCGAGCTCCATCCCCTCGAGGTCGCGCCCTGCCTCGCACATATTTCCGATTTACCCGTCGAGCCTTCCCTACACACTCGTGCGAGACTTTGCTTACCCGGCATCACATCCCATGCACTATGGCCCTCCGCCCGAACCCTCACGACCCCCGTCGGGCATGTTCGCCTTAGGGAGCGAGCAACAACGTCTGTCCGATTTGCCGGCGTGGGATACCGGGACAAATTGGGACACCCACTCGTGGAGCCGCGCCTTTGCGAACCGGCCCGCCGACTTGCCCGCGATTCACTTTGGTGACGGCCCGCCGTGGAGCGAGGACGAGGATTTGCAGAGCCCCGTCGTTAGCTCAAGGCATAAGAAGCACAAGAGCGCATCGGGCGGCACCTATACCAAGAGCCGGGTCAGCCGCGATGCCCAGGCCGAACCACAGACTTTCGATGGCGACCGGGGATATTATGTCGGTACCAGCAACGACGGCAGCGAACGGTACTATGTGAACCAAGGCAACGAGGCCAATGGGCCGGGCGGCGAGTATGTCACATACCCCCCAGACGAAGCCCGTCACGGGGGCAACGCATATCAGCTGGCGAGCCATCAACCCCGCCAGTTTGGTGGAGCGGGCGATTTTGGTTCGGATGATTCGAGCGCGTGCTCGTCTCCGAGCTTCCACAACGTGGACGAGTCCCGCTACTCGAGGGACTACCAGTTTACCATTACGTCGCCAGACGAAGAAATGCACGGGAAAGCCGTTGCGCTTTTCGACTTTGAGCGGGAGAACGAGAGCGAGCTGCCCCTGGTAGAAGGCCAGATCATCTGGGTGTCCTACCGGTACGGCCAGGGCTGGCTGGTCGCTGAGGATCCCAAGACCCAGGAGAGCGGCCTCGTACCTGAAGAGTACGTGCGGCTACTGCGCGATATCGAGGGCGGCTTGAACAGTCTGGCTGGCAACCTGATCACGGGCGATGCCAGCCCTGCCAGCCCGAGCAACGACGTCGGCACGCCCACACAGGCCGAACACACGCCGGCGCCGCAGTTACCCCACTCGCCGGCCGTAACCACGGCCAGCGGGTCGTCGACGGCAACGAACAACACGGCGTCCACTACTACTAATACTGCAACAACCAATGGCTACCATCAGCCGGTCCTCTCTACCTTTTCCACGTCGAGCAAGGACCTCGATCCTTATCCGCAACATCTGCTCGGCACCCAGGCCGGTCAGCCCCCACCACAGGTCGTGCATTATCACGGGCAAAGAGGCGGCAGCCAAGCAAATACCCCGACCCTGGCCATTCATCAAGGATTTGGATCCCGGCGGGCTAGTCAGGACACGATATCTGCCACGGCCGCCGGTGCGAAGAAAGGTGACGCGGCAGCCAGCGGCTTGGAGACACTCCCCGATGCGAAATTAGAGAGGTCGGGTTCCGGGGCCGGGTTGCCGAAGAAGAGGGAGTCGAGGTGATACATCCGGAGAACGCGGCAGAGGGAGAGGCAGGGCCCCAGAGAGGAGAAACAACAAGGGGAGGCATGTTCAACGGAGCATACTTATCGGAGGCTGCATACCAGGGGAAACGGGTTGGGGGGCTGCTAAGCTTCCCACGGGTTCGGGGCTTGGGGGGCTGGGGTGTTGGGAATCTTGTACCAATACGACTTCAAGCAGGGTCGAGCGATGGGCAAAACCATCGCGTCCGTTTCTTCTTGTGGTTTGATGTTTTATGATTATGATGGGAGGAATATATCTCGGCGTTGCCTTGGCTACTTCTCTGGCCCCTTGCTTTCGGCACGATATGAGTGATGCTCTTACCATATTTCTTCTGCTCGGCTCGTAAAGCTGACCTCCAATAGTTGATTGGTTCGTAGAGCTGTTCCTCGCTCGAGTCCGATGAACACCTATAAGGTATTGTTTTCATGTACCTTACATAGGTACCTCGAAAGCTAAGACCACCTCAGCAACCTACATAAGCTGAAGTATCACATTCAGCCCCTGAAAGTCTGAAACCCACCCAGTAAAGGTCGCCAAGGGGAACGCGGCTTCAGTGGGCTGAATGACGTAAACCGCCCGAACTTGGCAGGGCGCCCGCCAAATCTCAATGGGCAATCGCAGGGCGGGAGCAAGATCGGAGGGATGAACAAGCTCCGTCCATGTCCCGCCGGTCCCGGCTGTTTACAAATCGCACCATCGGATCGCGACCCCCCCAGCCCGGGTTGTCGCACATAATTCTCTCTCCCATTGACAAGCGGCCACTCGTTCCGCATCCCATTCCGACCCAATTGCCGACATCATGAGCCTGTTTGTCGCCAGCCGATCTGCTTTCCGGGCCGCCGCGCCCCTCAAGCGGGTGAGATTCTTCCTCTGCCCCTCCATCCGTTTGCTTGACTATGTACCTCTACTGCCCCTCGCAGCCGTGCAGCTACTGCGCAATTTTGTAGCTATGTGGCTCGGCAGCGCGACAGCTCTAGCTCTATGCAATCTCAGCCTCAATCCTTTCATTCTTACTAATTATTCTATAGCAATTCCAGGTCCGCCGCTATGCCACCGAGCCCCCCTCCGCCGACCCCAAGAAGGGCAACAACACGCTGCTCTATGGCGCAGCCGCCGCCGCTGTAGCCGGTGCCGGCTACTACTTCCTTGGGGGCACCCCCGCCGCCAAGAAGGCCGAGGAGAAGGTGAAGGACGCCTCGAGCGCCGCCGCCGACAAGCTCTCGACCAGCGAGGTCAAGCAGGCGCTCACGGGCGGCGAGCAGGGCTGGGTCAGCCTGAAGCTCGAGGAGGTCGAGGTGGTCAACCACAACTCGAAGCGGCTGCGCTTCTGCCTGCCCGAGGACGACATGGTATCAGGCGTGCACGTTACCAGCGCCATCCTGACCAAGTTCAAGCCGGTCGACGCCGAGAAGCCCGTGATCCGGCCGTACACGCCGACCAACGACGAGGACGCGCGCGGCTACCTAGACCTGCTGGTCAAGAAGTACCCCAACGGGCCCATGAGCACGCACCTGCACGACCTGGTGCCCGGCCAGCGGCTGGACGTCAAGGGCCCGCTGCCCAAGTACCCGTGGACGGCCAACAAGCATGGGCACATCGCGCTGGTGGCGGGCGGCACGGGCATCACGCCTATGTTCCAGCTCTGCCGCGCCATCTTCAACAACCCGGACGACCAGACCAAGGTGACGCTCGTCTTCGGCAACGTGCGCGAGGACGACATCCTGCTCAAGAAGGAGCTCGCCGCGCTCGAGAACAGCAACCCGCGCCGCTTCCGCGCCTTCTACGTGCTCGACGAGCCCCCCAAGCACTGGACCGGCGGCAAGGGCTTCATCACCAAGGACCTGCTCAAGACGGTCCTCCCCGAGCCCAAGGATGAGAACATCAAGGTGTTTGTGTGCGGGCCCCCCGGCATGATGGACGCCATCTCCGGGAACAAGAAGAGCCCCAAGGACCAGGGCGAGCTCAAGGGGATCCTGAAGGAGCTGGGCTACAGCCCGGAGCAGGTCTACAAGTTCTAGATGATGTGGTTTTCTGTCTTAGCCTAGCCTTGCCTTGCTTTGAGCGGCAGCTTGTAGAATAAAACATGGATTTCGAAAGCTTGTGAAGATTTTGATATCTATTGACAACTAACCCAACCACCTCAGCCATCATCCTATCCGTTTTCCCCTAATAAGCCCACACGTCTGCAAATTACGACAACCAACCCGCTAGATCCACCACCAAGCACACTCAGGCACGCATGTTGAGATCATTTCATTCATCAGGGCAAACAGACAGATGGGGGGTTTCTTCATCCGGCATGAGGGACTCATCGAAGTTGTCCCATTATCTTACTACCAGTTAGAGCAAGTTACTCGGCATTCATGTCACATCACAAGTTATCACGAAGGGAACAATTGTTTGCAAAAGGCAGTGTATTTCCTCCAGCCCAGCCCAAACCAGAACACCATGAATAACGCCTTGCTCGTCACAAAAGCCCCCAAAAAAACTCCAGAAAAAGTCATGGCCTGCTCCTCCACCGGCTCATCCGTCCGCCTACAAAAACGCCAATTCTCCATGTCCCATGCACCAGCAATGATCCTGCCACACTCCCGAGATACATGCCACCCATATGCCTCGCAAGGCCACTTCCCCAGCGTCATTTTATGACGAGAGGACCTCATTTTATGATTGTTATCCTCTTTCTCATTGTCATGCCTCACCAGGCTACTTCTTCAGCGTCATTTTATGACGAGAGGACCTCATTTTATGATTGTTATCCTCTTTTCTCAATGTCATGCCTCACCAGGCTACTTCTTCAACGTCATTTTATGACGAGGGGACCTCATTTTATGATTGTTATCCCCTTTTTCCGATGCCTCGCCAGGCCAGGCCAGCTACATCCTTCAGCACCAATCCATGACAACTCTCCTTGTCGATCCGAGAACATGTGCCCTCCGTTGCACGAGACCGTCAATTTATGACGTGTTCCCAATCCGAGCACATGCGCCCTTCCAACATGAGATCGTCGCTTCATAACTCGTTTTCATCGTCACCTTGTGACTCTCTTCTCGGCGTCACTTTATGACTTGTCCCGAGTGTCACTTTGTGACCTGTTCTCATTGTCACTTTATGACTTCTTCTCGGCGTCACTTTATGACTTGTTTGTCCCGAGCATCACTTCATCACTTCTTCTCGGGCGTCATTTGATGACGTCCCATCACTTTTCTGAAGTCCGCTTAGGACATTTCTCCATTCGTGTGCAAAGCCTGTGACAGAAAGTTAGGCAAGGTTCCAAGTACAGCAGGCAAACAGACAGCGTGAGGAGCGATGTATTGTGTCAGAGAGAAGATTGACTCGACATGTTCCAGCTTCGAGACATGGCCCAAGAACCCCCATGGGGAGAGGAGCCGCGCCACGTCTCGGCCAGAGTTCCGGCTAAGGATGACGATACGAAAGATCTCATCATGGTGGGTGTGTTAAACGGGGTATAAGAGGGTGGCAACTTACACTTTAGGTTTGGTTTTGGTGCGTACATGGTTGTTGTTTTGGAGGGTTGGGTTGTGGTGAACTGGGCGCGGCGCGATCCAGCAAAAACTGACGTGGAGGAGGTTTGGCCTTTTGGGATTTGGCATGTTTGATGTGTCCCTCCCCCGTCCTCAATCGTCGTAAGAGATGCGACGTCGCTGGATCGCGCTAGCTTTCACCGGCTGGTTGTTTTCTTCGCCGTAATCGAGAGTTGCTAGGCCCTTGTCCACCACGTCCCATGTTCGCTTGCGCAGATCAATCGGCTCTCCCCCGTTGGTCGTCTTGTTTCTTTTAGACTTGCCCCGTTTCCGCTTTTTGGATTGTTTTGCGGTGGCGGACGGCGCCGACGAGACCTCGCCATCTTCAGACATGTCGTGCGCCGCATCTTCCTCGGGTTTCATGGTTGTGGTTTTCCCCGAGTTGGAAGACTCCCTTGCGCGGCGCAGAGCTTCGAGTTCCGAGTGTCTAAAGATGGCAATCTGCTCGTCGGTGAGGGTTCGTTTGACGCCATCGGGGTAGTAGCCGAGCCCATCGTCCTCCTCTTCATAGTATTTTTCGTTATCCGCCGCATTGTATGTAATTTCTTCTGCGGGCGGATGATCGGGTCGGAGGAACTGGGCTTGGAATTGATCTGTCGCGAGCGTGGAGAAATGAGCTTCGTGGAATGCAATCATCTCAGCCTGCAAGAAAGAAAAGAGTCAGCGATCTTTCTTCAAATTAAGCACTCGGCAGCATCCTTACCTGGCTGATTTGAGGCACTTTGAGTGATGTGCCAGCCATTTTGGCGTTTTGGCGAGAGCGACGCGACCGCGCCCGGTTCGGTGGATGAATGGCCGAGATTTTGATGGGTCGATGGTAGGGGTTGATTTCTGGGGTCGATTTCCGGGGTCGGTCACGTGCTCAAATACGGCGATGATGCTCCGAAGCTGCTTCAGAAAAGTTGGCTGTTTTTGGTCTTATTTGATTGTGTTTTTCGGGGGGTGGGTTTTGTGATGTTTTTTTTGGTTGGTTTTTTGTTTTTGTTGCTTTGGCCGCAGTGGAAGAAGAAGAAGCGACCTCTCAACCGGTGCTGCGCAGGTCGGGTTGAGGAGGGGGTGCAATGGCTAGCGATTTTCTGGCAGCCAGGGCAATGGGAATTGTGCTGGGCTCAGGTTGATTGATTTGTTAGGAGCGTTGATTTTAGTGTTGCTCAGAACCCGAGCCCAGCGCCCCAGCTGATAAGCCCGCCAGAAAGTTGCCCAGTTCGCCGCCAGCCGTGATTTGTGACCCCGACCATGCGCGCCGGAAGAGGTGTGTGTGGGTTGTAAAGATGACGCTCCCGAGCCTTGAGGATGTCCCTGAGGTATGGAAAATGGGGTTTGTTGCCTTCTTGTCCAACCGTCAGTGTTTTTCGTGGTTGGAGGCTAGGTTTGGCTCAGGAGCGCCAGCGCACTTTGAAAAGCGCGGACAACCTCTGAGACTGTGCTTGTCAGTAAAACGCCCAACGTCCATAGAGGTAGGGTTGTACCCACGGTGCTTCTTCTTCTGCGACAGACTCTGCTCAGCGATCCTGACGTATCGCTCCCTGGTCTGGAGTCTCTTGATCCCGCGCTCAGTATCATTGACCGAGGCAGCAGAAGCCCAAACATTGAAGAACTGCGCGATACTGTCAGCAAAGGCCCACCGCACAAGTCCAACACTTGAGCTTGACTCACCTTGACCAGTTCCTCAAACTCTCGCAGGAGTTCCTGCTCATCGCGATCGGCGTCGGCAAGCGCCTCTTCGTAGCGAGCCTCGAATTCATCCCAGTCAAAGGGTGCCAGATGTCCAGGTGTACTAGGTGATCTTTCGCCGGGATCTTTGTGGCCGTTCAGACGATCTCTGGACTGGCGAGGCTCAGGAGTCTTGACCTGCGGGCGACTGCCTTGATGTTTGGAAAAGGCAGTCTGTGCATCTGCCATGGTGTCGGGAAACACGGGTTTCGGAGGATTGTTTCTGTTTATCTCCGCCTGTGAAACGGGAAGAATGGGTGACTCGGGTGACTCGGGTGACTCGGGGGTCTTCGCCGGCGACTCGTGACCGGGCGTCTGGGAGGAGGATTGAGAGTGTGACGCGCTGGCCATGGGAACCGATTGGATGTTTTGGTTTGGTTTTGGTTTGTTTGTTTCGTTGATGAATTTGAATTGAATTCGGCGAAGACACCTGCCGAGTCGAGATTTGTTCCCGAAAATCTTCCGGGCCCTAAGAATTGAGTTGTTGGTTCTTTTTTTTATGCCCCGACAAGGACAGAGATGCTCTTTCCCAAGTTCGAGGTGATCGATAGGTGCGGGGAGAAGGGAGTCAATCAGAGGTTCCGTTTGGTGTGTGTCGAGGCCTGTTTTTGTTTGGCTCGACACACATACTTGTATTTGAACACAAGCTTCGACTCGGGTCCATTCGCAAATGGAAATGCTGCATGCAGGCTTCTGGTTCCTCAAATTTCGTCCTTTGACCCCGCTCCCATGTCTCTCAGATTGGTTGGAAAGATGCCCGAGAGGTTGATGCCCGAGGGGAATTCCCGCGACCGCTGTGCCGGCTGATTGGTGTGCCTGCAATTCTGCAACTCAAAGTTCTGATGATGAGTTGTCAACGGTTTTGACAGAGCGCGTCGCGAATGAGAGATCGCGGGGATGATCGACCGAGATGCCGTGAGCAGGGGAGATTGATTGGTGGCCTGTGGTGTGGGGGAAGGGCCACCTTCTGGCCAAAAAAAGCCGATCTCGAAAAAGGAGCGAAAAGAGTCAAGAAAAGAGAAATAAATAAAGAAAACCCAGGACAAAGAAAGGGATGAAGGAAACCGAGTAAAAAGGCTCAAATGGAAGAAACCGAGGAAAAAAGAAAAAAAGACTTTAGGCTCCCGAATAGCCTTTTTCTTTCCTCTTGTCGAAGACTTCGTCGTGGAGTTCGGCTTTTTTTGTTCGGGGGTGCGTGCCCAGGCTGCAGCGCGATAGAGGGCCCTTGCACTGCGTGAGCGACTGTGGTTTCCTTCGTTGTCCGTGAGACTTTGAGAACAGGTGACTCGAGATTTTGAAGTTACCCGATACCTCCCAGCTTCCACTGTTTTCTGGTTTGTTGTGGAAGGGGTTTCTGATTTTGTTCTCCCGAACAACAAAGGAAACTTGAGATAGATTTCCAGGTTGCCTCACCATCAGGACGGTATCACGCCGCCACGCGATCCGATCCCTGAAGTGCAAGGCGGCCACAGTGCAGCAGCACCAATTGCCCGAACATATAAAAGGCCTGCCTTTGCCCGCCCGCTGCCTTCCTGCCCACATTTCTTTAAACACCCACAAAAGCGACGAAGCCGGCCATGATGAATTGCAGCATTTGCCACCGCCAGCACCATGCGAGGAAGCTGCCGTTTCTTTGTGCCATCGACGCGAGGAACTGCCTGTATGAGAGCCGAATCGACTACGTCCAGGCTCTGATTGAGAGCGAAGATGCTGAACGCCGGGTTGAAGCCGTTTTATCGAGCGAGGCCGACCGGTTGAGGACCGAGGAGGCCGCTACTCGCGACCGAACGAGCCAGATCATTGCGCAGGCCGATCGGTTGAAGAGTGAAATCGATGCTGCGCGGAAGGAGATTGCTGCGAGGAAGGATGCAATCGCGAGGAGGAAGTCTGATCTGGCGTCGGTTTCGGCTGGCACTCAGGCGAGGCGCAACAGACAGCTGGAGGAGGCCGAGCGATCTTGCCAGAGGCTGAGGTATAAGTGGAATCGTTGCGCCGATAGTATCGCCGACGTCAGGGGCTTTCTGTGCGAAGGGTCTGCCAGGCTATATGGCCTTCGTCAAGTCAAGAAAGGCAGCATCAAGCGGTATGAGATTGGCGGGGTCGAGATTATAGACCTCCATGCCATGAATAGTAAGTTTTGTGCACTCGCTTGATGACCGCCGCCGCCGGAGGAGATGTGTTGTTTTTTTGGAGTTGTTGGATTCTTGACTGACGATGCTGGCAGGTTTGTCGCCCGAGGTGATTTCAACCTCCCTTGCGCACATTGCCCATATTTTGGTGCTGGCTGCCCGTTATTTGGGGATTCGGCTGCCGGCAGAGATCACGGTTCCCCATGCGGACTACCCGCGACCGACCATCTTCTCGCTTGCGTCATCTTACAAGCATGGAGAAGTGGCTTTTCCTGGATCGCTGGTGTCGCAGATTCCGTTTGTGAGAGAGGATGGTACCGATCTGGAGCATGTTCCGCGTCCTCGTCCGTTGTTTCTCGACAAGTCGCTTCCCACGCTGGCTAGGGAAGATCCCTCTGCATACAAGTTATTCTTGGAGGGGGTGTCTCTGTTGGCATATGACATCGCTTGGGCATGTTGCTCGCAAGGTGTCTCGTTCGGCGACAAGGACTCGTATGAGGATGTGTGTAATATGGGCCAGAATTTGTGGCGTCTCCTCATCGGTGACCAACTGCACCGTCGGTCTGTCGAGCCGCCTTTCCGCTCCTCGCTCACTCCGCCGACAGGGAGCCCTAGGGATGAGGATCGTGGCGAGATGACCAACACAAAATCGACTATGGGTCGTTGGTCGCACGCAACGCTGCACAGCTTTCTTGGGGGAGCCGAGGGTAGCGAATTCGTCAGGAACTTCAAGATCATGCCGCCCCTCAAGCTCACGGATCAACTCAAGAAGCGCCTAGCGAGCGAAGCCCCGATGCTGGAATGGGAGAAGATCGAGGGCGACGAGTTCGATGACGGTTTCGACGACGGCGTGTTGGTGCGTGGTCATGATAGCGGTGGATCGAGTGTTGGGCGCGGCGACCTCGGCGCTGCGAGCATTATGACAGTGAGGACTGTGGGGTCGAACGGCGGCGTGTCCGACGGCGCGAAGAAGACCAGTGGTTGGACAAGGTTGAAGAGCCGATAGACAGCATAGACTAGACAATGGTTACGGAGACAACAAAAAGACCGGAGGCCCCTTTCTGGCCCACCCTCCCTACCCTATGCCAGAAAGAGCTGATAATGCTCACGGTCTTGATGTGTTCCGGTCCCCGTTCTGCCGCCTGCAGTGATTGAGCCCCTTCTCTGCGTCGGTCTACTCCTCCTCGCTCTCAGTGGAGTCGTCCCAGTCAACATAGTCCTCTTTATCCTCTTGAGCCTCCGCTTGCCGCTTCGCTCGCTCGATGGCCTCCGCTTTCCGCTTCAAGCGCTGGGCGGCGTCTCCTTCCTGTTGAGCGGGGCGGTCTGGAGCGGAGGTGTCGTCTTCCCGGGGGAGGAAACGAGCTTCCTCTTCACCGGACTCGAGCGATGAGAGGGGAGTCGGGGCAGCCCTCTCCCGAGCGGCAGACTGTGCGACGGAAAGCGAATACGTCAGATCGAACTTCTTCGCCGCCGCAGCTTACGCCGCAAGTTCAGCTCGCACGGCCGCTCGCGCAGCAGCACCCGCCCTGATCCCAAGCTTGGCCTTGGCCTTCCCCTTCCCCTTAGGGTCGGCCGCGTCCTCCTCTGCCTCCGCCTCCGCCGTCTCCGTGCCACTGGAAACGACCTCGGCCTTGGCCTTGGCCTTCCCCTTCCCCTTGGGGTCGGACGCATCCCCCTCTGCCTGGGCATCAGCCGTCACCTTGCCATCGGATCCGGCGTCGCCCTCACCACCACCCGTCACCGCAGAAGCCGCCGCAGCAGCCCTGCGCGCGTTCTCCTCAGCCCACTCCGCCTCGGCCGCGGCGAGCTCCGCCAAGACGCCCTCGTCCAGCTCGCACTCGGGAACCTCGTCGGACCAGGCGGCAGTGGCCTCGGCAACGGCAACAGCAACGGCGGCAGCGGCGGTGGCAGCAGCAACGGCGGCAGCGGCGGTGGCAGCAGCAGCAGCAGCAGCACCCATCTGCGACGACTCGGCCACGACAGCCTGCACCTGGGTCGGGGGCAGCCGCGAGAGCCTGCCCCGGGCGGGGAGGATCCTGCGCGCTGCCGGACGGGCCGGCACCAGGCGCGGGGCGAGTTGAGGACTGGCTGCCTGGGAGAGAACGGACTCGTCGTCGTCGTCGGACACCTCGGTCGGGAGCGCCGCGGGTGTCGTCGCCGGTGAGTCCGCCCCGAGGACGGACTGGGACACCGGCGCGACGGGCGTCGGGATCGTCTGAGGGGCCGTGGTGGTTGGTCCGAAGTTGATGGGGATGGGCGGGCCGGTGGTGGTGGGTGCGTTGGTGGTGGTGGTGCTGGTGGCGGCGGGGGTGGTGCTGGGCGTGATGGGCAGGGCGAGGCCGTTGGGGGTCACGTAGGCTATGCCGGCGTATTTGTCCTTTGTGCCCTCATCGGCCTCCCCCTCCCCATCCTCCTCCTCCGCCTCTGCCTTTTCCGCTCCCTCGTCGCCAGAAAAGGCACCAAACAGGGAGTCATCATCGCCATGCCCGCCGGGGGCGAGGTATTGGATGTCCTCGTCGGTCAAGGACGTGTCCGAGATGTCGGAGTAGGCGTCCCGGTCGGCGAGGGCGTCGATGGCCTCAGGCCCGTAGCCGGCGTTGGATCCATGCGCCAGGCGTTCCTCGTAGGCCTCGACACTGGCGTAGTATGCATCCAGCTGCACGTCGGTGGCCTCCCGCATCGCGTCCGTGCTCGCCGTCAAGTCGCCGTGGATGGCGTTCTGCCCGCCGTCGGCAACAGACCCGAATGCCAGCTCGGGCGCAACGCTCGTCATCTCTCCCGCGTCGACCTGCATTGGAACCCCCTGGCCCAACTCCTGCTGGTGGACTTGTTCGAGATGGGGCTGCTGCTCCTGCGGATGCTCCTCGGGTAAAGACTCGGCGTGCCCCAGAAACTCAACTATGGCATTCAATACCTGGCCATCTGTGAGTTCGCCGGACTGGGGGGCGGCGAGCCCCGACTGCTCAGTCATCTCCGCGTCGGCGTCGGCACACAAGGGATCGTCGGTGTCCATCTGGTCATCGGCACTGGGGTTCTCGCCCATGACGCAGTCCCCCTCCTCGTCTGAGGCCTCGGTCGTGGTCATGTCGACGGGGCTTGTGGCATACCCGACCGTCTGCAGTCCGTAAGTGCCGAGTATGGAGGGCCGGAGTGATGTTGGCGGTTGGGCGGGTTGGTATAGCTCGACCATCTCTTCGTCCCCGTCCGGGAGGGAGATGCCGAGACTTGTCATGGCCAACTGCGCCGTCTCCAGATCTTCATTAAAGGCGCCGGCCTCTGGCTCGTGGACTGACTCGACTTCCATCGTCACATCAGCCTCGTGCGAGGTCTCAGTTTCCGACTTGGTCGGTTGGTCAGCGTCCATGGGCTCCTCCCCCTCATATGAGGCGGTGGTTGTAAATTGGGCCGGCGTATAATAGAAGATGTTGTCCGCCTCTGGCTGCTGAAATGAGGCCGTCCCCTCCGGCATTTCAGTCGCGTTCCCAGTAGCCATCCCCCCTGAATAAGCCTCAGCGGCGAATTCAGTTGCCTTCACCGTCCTCTCCATGGGAGTCTCGGGTTCCTCGGCAATCTGGTTAACCTTCACCGTCCTCTCTATAAGAGTCTCGGGTTCCTCGGTAACCTCATCATCAACCTTCACCGTCCTCTCCATGGGAGTCTCGGGTTCCTCGGTGATGTGGTCAACTCCGACCTTGGCCTCTTCCTGCTCCACCTCAGGGGTAGTAGGCTCTTCGGCGAGTGACAATTGGGGGGTTATGATGGTAACCGGTTCGGCGAGTATGACGGGCTCGGCCTCCGGTTCCTCGGCCACCTGGTTCAGCTCGGCGGCTTCCTCACTCGCCCAGACGTCCTCGAACTCAATCTCGGAATCCTCAATGTCTGAATCCTCTGGCTCGGGGTCCTCCGGCTTAGGATCCTCCGGCTCAGGGAGGGTAAAGCGGACCTTCTTCGGCGCCGGCGCCCTCGCGGGCTCGGGCTCCTCAGGTACCGCGGCGACAAACACTGGCGCAACGGCGACCTCAGCCACTGCCACGGCCTCCTCACCCCGCCCCTCCGATGAAGGCTTGGGGTGGTTGTCGACCGTGGCGGCGATGGCGGGGTCGGCGATGGCAGAGTTAACGACAGGGGTGTCGATGACGTCGGTGTTAGGGATGGCGGGGCTGGGCGAGGGTGCCGCGGCGACGATGGCCGAGTCGACAAAGTCAGCGACAGTGATGACGTTGCTGACGGCGATGGTGTCGGTGTTGGTGTTGGGACCCACGACCAATAACCCGTCCAGCCGTCTCTCCTCCGCAAATGCGGACTCGAGTACGGCCGTCTGGGCGGCAACCACAGCGCGCGCGGCTTCCCATGCGGCCCTCAGCCGGCTCTCCTCCGCCAATGCGGACTCGAGCGCGGCCTCGGCTGTCCGACGGGTCTCGGCGGCGGCGATACGCTGTGCCTCGGCAGTCAGAGCGCGAGCTCCAGTCGCGTCCTCGGCGATGGTTGCGTGCGAGACTTCTGTCGTCTCGGGTGTGCGGTCCCTGCCGCTGAGACGGCGCTTGGCCCGTCTCTGGTCCCGGCGCTTGGCGACGTACTCCCGGCGGAGAATATCGGAATGACTGGCGATCTTTCCGTCAAACCCGTGGGGGGTGGTGGCAAAGCGACCGGCGTCCTTGGCGGCGCGCTGCTCCACGCGCACCCGGTCCTCGCGCTGCCGCCGCAGTTGCTCCTGGTGCCACTATGCCCTCTAGGCGACAGTGGAACCCAGTCGCTCCTGGGCGGTGCGGACGAGACCTTCTTCCCTCTCTGCGGGAAGGTGGATGGGGGAGGTGGCGGCGGCCTTCTCCTCGGCGGTCGGCGGGGAAGGAGGCGGAGGAGGGAGAGCCAGGTCGGTGCGGCGTCGGGGAGGCGGGGAGGCGGGCGGGGAGGGGAGAGGGGCGGTCCTGGCGGCCGGGCTGGGGGAGTCGGCTTCGGCGGCGGGGGCGGCGGTAATAAGAGCCGTGTCGGGGGAGTCGACAACGGCGAGGGTGGTGGAGGTAGTGGCGGCGGTATCCTCCCCCTCCCGGATCCACTCCTCTGGTCTGCGGGTGACGATTCTGGCGGTACGCGCGATCTGCCATTGCCGGCGAGACTCTTCCAGAATAAACGCAGTGCGTTGGTCATCCTCACAGTCCAGAACCTGGTCGCTGATCCTTTGGATCTGTCGTGACCTGAGCTTCGACTGGTCCTCCAGCTCGGCAATGCCTTGCTGGTTACGCTCCATTGCCGCTTGGATGCGAACAATGGTTTGTTCGGACCAGTAAACGCTCAAGTCGATCCTGTGACGCAAGCGGTACCAGTGGCTGATAGGGGGAACCGGGCCGTCTTCAGGAACCGTGATTTCGACCCGACCAGTGAACTCAGTCGGCCGAAGCCTCTCGAACTTCTCGGTTGGCCATACCTGAGCCTCGCTCCAGGCATTGTTGGCGTCCCGAGAAAGCCGAGTGACTTCATCGTTCAGCTTGTCGAGTCTGTTCTTCTGCTCGCTATACTGACGTTTCACCGACTCGAGTTCGCCACGCTTCTCGATCCGTTTCTCCTTGTCGACACAGACATAGTCTGCGAAGTCTCCAAGCCTGTCCAGCGCCCATCTTTTCCAAAGGAAATACTTCCTCTGGATCGGCGGGACGAAAGGACTCACGACGAGGAGCAAGAGAGGTTGGACGAGATTGCGGTACGCCCAAGAGACGGAGACAACGACAGTGTTCAACTTGAAGGCATTGATGAACCCCCAAGCAGCGCCGAAGACCTGATCGCGGACCAGAGTGGCCCGACGAGCGGCTTCTGCAGATAAACACGCCCGGATCTGATTGATCCGGTCGGAAACCACGGGGAGGCACTCCCCAAGACGGACGGAGGCGTAGCGGTATACGCTAGCCAGGGTAAATACTAGGCAACATGTTAGCCATTCCGGTCGCGTGCCTAGTCAAGGGAAATTCTAGTTGATTGCGATGAGTTCACGGCAACCCGAGATGAGATGGCTTACAGGAGGTGATGATGTGGACGTAGTCCACGATGGATCGGGGCCCAAAGATGAGCTCGCCCATCACCTCGAACACGTTGGTGTCTTCACCGCACCACCATGTGCCGAGGGTGAAGAAAGCCATCACGCCGGCGAAGGCGAGGTAAACACGTGCCGAAAACAGTTCCGCTTCCACTGAGCGAAGGGCTCATCAGGTTAGCCAAGCTGTCCCGCTTCCTGACCCCATCGCAAAATGAAGCGACCGATCGACTGGTCTAGCGACCGACCGACCAAAAGTCGTCCATTTCGCGATGGGAAAATCAGAAGAGAGAAATACATACTGATTGAAAATCGGTAATTGACAACAATCGTTCCTTGGCAGTATGCCGCTTGAGATGGCGATGTTGCTGTTGGAGGATTGTTGTTGTGATTTTCGGTTGGATGTTTTGGACTGACGAAGGAAAGAGGAAGAGAGGGGAAGAGGGCAAAGTGATGGGGGATTTATAGCCGTGGGCGAGCGACCAACACGTGCGGCAGAATTTGTTTTGAAACTTGCTGGCTGTGAGCCCTACTTTGCATTTTTACTTGGGATGAGAATGAGGAAGCCCTACTTCCTGCCCAGTTCTCAAACTTGCTCACTGTGCCGGTGTGGAGGCAACCACTGGGCAAAAAACAAGGTGAATCACCCTCCAAGGGTGCGGGGAGGGGGTAAACAATCCGCCTGTTCCACGGCAAGCGGGATAACGGAATAACGCTTTGGGGGGAGGGGGGGTGGGGGGGGGGCATTAAGGTTCCTGAGTCTTGTAGTAAGTATTGGACTCGGCGAGTAGGACTCTGGCCCTCGCACTCAATACTTGTCGGTAGAGGCCCGGGGAAGTAAACTTAAATATGTTTTAAGGCAACAAGTATTGCTTACTGCTTACACATGGCATCATTTAAATAGGAATTCCGTGCCTCTCCCAAATATAAAACAGTTAGACACGTGAACCCAGGAGTCACTGTGTTTATTTCGGGTTCCAAGTCTGGATTGGAAGTACACCTGGCGTTTGGCAAGCAAATCCTGATTGTGTGATACGGTAAAACGCATAGCTACCTTGAACAACGTGTGTCAAGTGGCAGTATGTTCATTCTTTGTTCAGGTACAGACAGTCCTTCAACGCCATATGGAGACTTTGCTGGGTCCTGATCGCTACTTGCATCGCAGAACATGATTTGGCGTTTTGGGGAACCACATCACTATCGAGCTCCGGGAGCAGAAATTCTGATCCTACGCGTTTATCCCAACGCGCTTATTTTTAAGAGTACATCCCAAATGTTTGAGAGATTTTTATTTCTCGTAGGTGCTGGGTTACCAGTTCAAAGACGAAATCACACCCTTTGGGTTCTGAGTCAGGGCAACGCAAGCTCCGAAGGTAAAAATGAGCGGCCCTTCAGTTTCTCCATTGTCAAATTCAAAACTAAACCGAGAATAAACTCAGTACCATACCATGGGCATAATTTATTGCTGAGTCCTCCCTCGCTTGATGGTATTGTTTGTGACCGACCTTGAAAATTCAGGGGCAAAGGCTTGGCATCAACAATAGCACTGCACTTATTCAAATCTGAACAATAAAACTGAACGGTGAAAACGCTTGATGTATGGGAAGTGATGTTCTCCCAAGACGCTCAAGATTTGTTTTACAGCCGGGCACTCACTAGGGAAGGGTGATGATGGCATTTGGGTGAGTTGGGGGTCAGTCAGTGATAAATGACAAACTTCGTCAACACTAGCCAAGAAGCATTCAAACGCGCGCGATAAATAAATGGGATTATCATGACCATTATAATTGGGCTTAAATTTGATATTTTATTTTCCATGAAAGATGGGCGTTTTTTCCCCCAGTTTCCCTCGTCCTTGCCCAGTCCTTGCCCACGAGAGTTGTCGGGATGGCCTGACGTTGGGTGGTTGCGCGGGGCAACGTTGAGCCGCAACTCCAAGCAATTGTGCCTTGGGTGGAGAACGGGGCAGCATCACCATGTAAAGTTCCAATTTTCGAGCATCAGGCTTGAATACCTACCTAAGCAGGCACATGGAAAAGGCAGGCATATATATTCCCGTAATCATGATACAATACATTCGTCATAGGGTATTATCGCATTTCAACCTGAGCTTCCCAACCCCAAACCGTGCCGTCACACCCAACCCATACCAACCAACCAAGCCAACCAGCCCATAGGACACTAAGAAACCGTTCCCAAAGCCATTCACTGCTTCTGCTTCCCCTTCGCCAACAACTTCTGATACAATTCCAAAACAGCCTCATCCCACCCCATCTCCCCACCCTCCTTCCCACCATCCCCATCACCACCACCACCAACCCGCCCGATCCTCCCCGCCAAAAACTCCGTCATCTTCCCCACATTAAACGGCTCCCCATACACCACCCTCACCTCCGGCACAGCCACCACCTCAAGCCCACCACCACCCCCACCATCCCGACTCCGCGCCTTCAAAGCAAGCACAACCTCAACCCTCGTCTGCAACGGCGCAACTAACACCGACACCGTAACAGCCACCGCCGATGGCTCACCCTCACCATCAGCCACCACCACGGCGGCGGCGGTGGTGGTCGGGAACGACAGGTTCAGCCGGCGGATATGCTCCGTCACGGCGGCGGCCTGTGTCCATGCCGCGCTGATTGTGCTAAGTAAGTGGCGGGGGGAGGTGGGTGGGGAGGTTTGGAGGCGGGCGCGGAGGTGGCGTAGGACGAAATCCTTTTCGGGTGGGCATTGTGAGGGGGAGTCGGCGATGTAGTGGAGGTGGATGGAGGTGTCCGCGTCACGTTGTTGCTTCTTTTGTGGCTGCTGGAGGGTGGCGAGGTCGAAGATGAGTTCGATTTCACGCTTGTAGCGCATTGTGAGGGTGGTGCCGGCGATGGAGGAGAGGGCCCAGCCGTGCTGCTTCTCGATTGCGTCTGTCTGGGCTGTGTGTTGTTAGCGCGTGTTTGTTACCCATGCATGGTTCGGTGTGTGCACGAGGGCTTACCTTTGTGTTTGCGGATCTCCTCCGATGACCATCCCCGGCACTCCTCGCGGATCTTGTCGGCTTCCTTGATTTCTTCCAGATATTGCTGTTTTTGTTGCGTGAGTGCTTCAACACTCTGGACGGATTCATCCAGTTCTTGGCGGAGTTCGGCGAGCTTTCTTGTCTTTTCCTTAATGCTCTTATCCACGGACGCCAGTTCGCTGCGTGCATCTTCGAGATCCTGCGGGTCGCAGTCCGCAAGCTCCTGCGCAACGGCTTCTAGGTCCCCGTGCTCTAGCTCCAGCGCCTCAAACCGCTTGACCATATCCGGCAAAATTGACGATATGAGTTCTTGTTGCTTCGACAGCAGCCGATCGTCGTCGTCCATGCCTTCCGCGGTCTTCAGCAGGCCCTCTTTTAGGCCGTCCTGCAGCTTCATCCGCCACTCATACCACATCGCTTTGCTGAGTAGCCGCGCGTGGGTCTTGACGTTCTTGAACTGGTTGTCCATCAAGACCTTAAACTCGGGCGATGCCGTCATGTACTCTCGGAATAGCGGCGGGTTCTCTTCGAAAGTCTCGGTCTCAATCTCGTGGACGATGCGGCGGCCCTCGGAGATGTATTTCTTCAACTCACGGCAAGACTATGCACAGTTAGCACCCCGTCATTAAAACATTAGAAGGTTGTCCCTTACGTGCTGATACAACTCCAGCATGGGCACGGTGCACGCGCCCGCAACAACGCATCGTTCAAGGGACAAGTCATCCTTCGTATCCGCAGAGGTACTCTCTCTGGACGTCCCCGGAGCAACCGTGTGTCTCCTCTTGGTGGTGGTCAACTCCATGAAACGGATGCTGGTCATGTTGAGGAAATCTTGCAAGTGGATACGTTCTCCATCATCTTCCTGCTGCAATTCGTTTTCATCCATTGGGGTAGTGTGGTCGAAATCAACCGTGGCCGTTGGATGGTCGTCACCAGCACCCCTGAACCGGTTTTGGCCTTTAGGCGTTGTGGCCCTCTGCGGAGAGCTTGCCACGGTTGGCGTGACATGGTCGCTATCGGAAGGTTCAGACGGCCTGATGCTGGCTCGTGTTTTCCTCCCTGTTGTAGTCTCGGCCTTTGACGGTGGTGACTGTAGTCTGATGTTTTTGACCGGGCTGCCTTGGTGGCCCTTAAGGCGCTTGACACCGTCCGTTTCCGAATCCTCGTCATCTTCGAGCTCGACCGGCCGTTTGCCCAGGAGGCCTCGGGCGCTACCGACATGGAGGCTCTTCCGCCCTCGGAAAGGGTTCTTTTTGGGACTCAAGCCTTGGATCATCTCCATCAAGTTGAGAGTCCCTTCGCGATCGTCCTGGGAACCGTTGACCTCCCGTTCGAGGATCCTCCTGCTGTCTTCCTTCTCTTGTTCATCCCGACGCTCCCTATCAATTTCAGCCTCCATTTCTCGCGGATCCGCAAAGGCGACGTTCCGCCGAGGGTTGGCAGGTTGACTCGGCACGAAGTCGGGCGCTGCTTCCCCGATAGATTCTCTGCGGTCGAAGATCTCGGCAACCCGTGGCGAGCCCAGACCAGGACGGTCAGCGCCGACTCCCGATAGCCGCCGACCCTGTGGCGTGAGCACGACATGAGGTGTGCTGAGCCCGGTACTGGGGTCTTGATGAAAAAGCTTCAATCTGGCGGGCGAACGCGGCGTGGCCTTGACCGGAGACGAGAGGTTTCGCATCGGTGAACTAGACCTGCTGCCAAATACCGAGGGCGGCGTCTTCGCGGGGCTCTGCCGTGTCTGAGCTGTAGTCCTCTTGGGTGACGGAGTGTGCCGCATCGGGGAACTGCTGGGTTGTGCTGGTGACTTTGCGACCAGCGAGGCTACTGGCGAGATTGCGCGGGGCGGGCTGCGTCGAAGTCCCCTACCTTGGAATGGCGAACGCGTAGGGCTGGCGTTCTCGTCCCCAGCGTAAACAGTTGGCCGCTCCGGAGATGCCGAGCGTTCAGCGACTGACGCGATAGAGAGATGAGGCTCGTCAGCTTCCTGCTCCATAATCTTCCTTGCTGCAGTTCGCGCTTCTGGTGTAGATGCTGATTTGATGATGCCTCCCACAGCCATTGTCATATCCATCCCCATTGTTTGGTCTCCGTCCTCGTCCCCACCTTCAGCCGGGAGAATCCGACCAACACCCACTGTCACATCCATCATAGCGCCGTCCTCGTCTTCATCCTCATCCTCTGCAGCTATTGTCCGCCGCCGGCTGTTCTGTCGGCCGCCCGGTAGAAGGCCACCCATAGCGGTCGTGAACTCCATAGACATGTCTTCATTGACCTCCGTGTCGTCATGAGTACCCTCGGATATTCGGCTCTGTTGGATACCACCGACCGCCGTTGTGAAATCCATAGTCTGCTCACCAGACTCGCCGTGTTCTGGTTGAGCATCAGGAATGACAGATTTGCGGCGTAAGAACGCCTTGGCCTTGGAAAGAATTCCACCGAGGGCTGTCGTGACGTCCATGGACAGATCCTCGTTTATTTCATCGTCCTTGTCGGGAGACGGAAGTTGGGGGTACAGAATTCCACCCGCCGCGCTAGTCATGTCCATATCCATATCCATATCTGAGCCTTGGTCGCTAGCATTGTCTTCAGGGGGCTGATCCGCCTGCGCATTGCTTTGGCTAATACTCTCTTGCGACGGGTTCTTTCTGCCCCACCCCGCAAAGCCTGCGATGATTTCTTCGTCTTCGTCAATGCTCTGAGTGACAGCCCGCCGGGCAGCAAGCCGAAGATTTTCATCAAGGCTTCCAGACGTGTCACCACCAAAAGCAGACCTGGGGGAAGCTGTTGATGCCGACGTCATCTCTTCTGCGTCAACCGTCATGATGGTCCCGTCCTCGTCGCTAGAACCTTCCATTTCTACTGCTTGGATTTCGGCATGCTCAAAGTCGGAATCGTAAACCGTAGAGGCGATGGTATCGTCGGATCCATACGTAGATGACGCGGCAGAGCTCCGCCGACGTTTCCTCTGATGAAGGTCTCTCTGGTTGGCTGGGGACTCGGCGATAGGGTCTTCTTCCATCTCATCCGGCGGTGTGGATGGCGGGTCTGAATCGGGGTGTTGCTGCGGCTCCTGCTGTTGTTGCTGTTGCTGCTGAGATGCTCGGCGCGTATGATCGGTAGAGGTGGTGGAATCCTGCATTTCCTCAAGATCGTGGAACGTGTGTAATGTCGCCTCCGCCGCAAATGACACTCGGCGGTTGGCGAGCGATTTCCTCCTTGCCTCTCTCCTGTCCTTTATTTCTTTTTCAAGCTGGACACGCTCCCGTTCCTCCCGTTCCCGCGCCGCAGCCTGCTGCTCCTCCTCGGTCCGCAAGGCAACCTTGGTCCCCCCGGTCTCGTTCGCGACATCGTTGCTTCCTGACGCTTGCTTCGGCTTAAAGGACGGAATATCGGGGATCAATGGTACGGTGGGCTTCAGAATCGACCGTGGCGTTGCGACAGCTAGGGACTATCAGGGGTCAGCAACCAAGTCTCCGACCGCATCAGTGTTGAGGTAGAGAACTCACAGCCCTGCGGTTCCCGTTGCCCATCTTAAGGGGATCGAGTCCGCCAGGCCCCATGCTTTTGCTTCGAAATTTCTTCCTAGTGGCCCCCGTGGTACTGCCCACATCGAGTGTCGCATTTTCCTTATCGAGTGTCCTCCTCGTTGATGGGCCGCCTCCGATTGACTTGCGAGTTCGACGCGTTGCCGGAACCGTGGCTTCGCCCTGTGGCGCCATCTTCACACCGTTGATTTCCCACGCGTTTTGTATGTGTTGTAGTGGACGGGAATTGGTGTGGGTGCTGGGGTCGTTTCGAGACGCGACGCGGGCCCTGAAAGTTCGCGACAGCCCGTTTGACGGCAGAGGGGCAACTTGTTGACCTCCTGCAGTGCTTGATTGGCCAACACAGCGAAAGTCAACAGACGGTGTGCCCCACTCGGTCACCATGCGAAGGGGTCCTGTGGCTCGTGCACTTTGCCAAGTATAGCAGTGTCTCGCTCTGGACCTCCAGCATACAAATTACACAAATGGATATGGAACGCAGCAAAAGAGACAATGGAGATTATCATGCTCCGTGAATGTGGTAGGTAAATTCGTACTCAAATCAAATTCTCTTGTTTTCCTAGATTAGGACTCATCCCAGGACATCGCCCACATGCAAGACAAAAGAGAGGAATGAAAACAGAGAAGTACTGCTGCTGCAGGTTCGTATCAATTCTCTTCAAACATTGTAATCCTGGATCGGGCTAAGCCGCATGGTGATTCCCCAAACCACATCACAGTTGTTGCTGGTGTATTGGCTTACACGTCCAAAAGTCCTCAACTTCCAAACTCATGGGGTGAAAGTGGGGCTTATAGAAGGAGTGCTGGTCATGAAAATGTCCGTGCGCTTGGGCACGTGAATGAATGGCCCGAGCTTCTGCACAATCGTAGCCAAGCAGTGTGCGACACCCACAAAATTCAATAGGCAAAAATTCCGAGAATTTCGACAACCGCCCCTCGACACCAGTACATCTTGGTTCACGCCCAACCGACAAGATGGCTACCGAACTGACCGTCCAGAGCGAGCGCGCTTTCCAGAAGCAGCCGCACAGTGAGTTTTCCTCGAAATTGCTGCATTCGAGTGCGGCGAAGAAATAGCGATGAGGCGGATACTGACGGCAGCAACCCCACAGTCTTCCTCAACAGCAAGACCAAGGTCAAGTCTGCCCGGCCGGGCAAGGGCGGTCGGAGATGGTACAAGGACGTTGGTCTGGGTTTCCGTACCCCTACCACTGCCATTGAGGGCCAGTACATCGGTACGTAAACGAAAAACCTACGCGCGCGCTCCCAGCCGACCGACTCGCTCCGATTCCACGCGACGACATCACGTTTCGCCGACAAAAAGAGGAATTGGCGGAAAGAGGAGGCCATATTGGTGTAAAAAGAAACAGTGGTTGACTGGTGTTTCTCTGCAGACAAGAAGTGCCCCTTCACCGGCATGGTTTCCATCCGCGGCCGTATCCTGACCGGCACCGTTGTCTCGACCAAGATGCACCGTACCATCATCATCCGCCGCGAATACCTCCACTACATCCCCAAGTACAACCGGTACGAGAAGCGCCACAAGAACCTCGCCGCGCACGTGTCGCCGGCTTTCCGTGTTGAGGAGGGTGACCAGGTTACCGTTGGCCAGTGCCGGCCTCTGAGCAAGACCGTACGTTCTCGAGATTCCCGCACCATTGGGCCGTTCCCGCGAGGCGCAACCCAGACACGCCGTAACATAAACTGACTGGCTGAAATAGGTGCGGTTCAACGTTCTCCGCGTGCTTCCCCGGACCGGCAAGGCGGTCAAGAAGTTCAGCAAGTTCTAAAGGGTTGGCGGGGTCTTTCCATTGGGCATTTCTGGCGTGGTTTGCTTTGAGGGACTTGAGCTTATCAGAAACGGGACGGCTAGGCAGGAAAAAATAACTGCTCCGGAGGACATGATCATGTGCCATAGAGGCAGGTCTTTCTGAATGAAATCCGCCAAGTGAACTTAACAGGCGCTATGATACCCTCGCAAAGGCGATGTACTGTAGATCAGTTGCCGCGAGCTCGCAAATGACGAGCCCAGATGAGACTCACAGTCCCAAATCAACCACCAGTCAAGCCATCCGCTTGAGTCCTATCAGTGATTTTCCCATCCATGTCCATACGGCAGCGTTCAGCCGCTTCTCTGGGGTTTCCAGACCTCCTGGCAAAGCATTGGGGTTTGTGTTTGGGAGTAATAACATACATAAATCTTGACCACTTCGTATGCTTTTGATGGAACGGATGTATGTACCACTCGGTTAGTCTTTGAACTGGCGTTCAAGCATTTGTCAAGGGCAAAGCAGGTGTAGTGGCATATTCAGTTATTTACAGCCAAGGAGCCAATAATATTGCACGCGAACGAAGCCATCATCATTTTGATACCGAGTCACGAGGACCAAGGATGCCGACATGAACATACCGACACAGCTCTCAAACCACATTCAGACATACGAAAAAGCATAAATTGGATTTATTACGCCCCTTGATAAGCCCGCCCATCATGATAGAGGGGCAGTACTAAGCCCAATTCCAAACCACGAACCAGCCCCAAACCACCCAAACAATATAACAAACATGAAACCACCACCATCTCTTCCTTTCACTCTTTAGAAAACTCTCCAGCCTGTCACCGGGAACATGCATCTCCCAGCCTACACCCCGTATACCTCCGCACCCAAGACCACGCCATACCACGGCCCTAGCACGGAAATCCGGTATACGCCTTGCCGCCCGCTCATGCATCCAAGCGCGGCGAGCCGAAACGGGTGTCCTACAAGCCCTCTCCGGCGGGGGTATGGCCGCCCGTGCTGCCAGCATGCTCGACGCCGTGGAAGGCGTCCCCAAACGCCGAGTCCTCCAGGTCCAGGTTCAACTCGTCGCCGCTCGGCGGGTCGTAGTTCGCCAGCGCGTCGCCGGCCGTGTCGAGGTCGCCCAGCGAGCCGAAGTCGTTGTTGTCCGCGTCTAGACCACCGACAGCGGCGGCGTCGGCGCCGCCGCCGGGCGTGGCGGCTGCTGAGACGGGCTTGTTCTCTGCCGCTGTCGTGGTGGCGGTGGGAGCGGCGGACTGGGTGGTAGGTGCGGTAGCTGCAGGGGGGATGGTGTCGTCTTTGGGGACGACCACCCAATCGCCGCTTCCGGTGCCTTGGTCGGGTGCGGTGGCAACGTCTTTGGGGGCTTCGACATCGACCATTTGGGTGTCTTGTTGCACTGGGGGTTGAGAGACGGGTACAGGCGCAGGAGAAGGGGAAGGGACGTGGAGGTTGGATGGGGTGGCAGCGTTGGAGGGGATAGCGGATAGGTGGGGTTGCGGGGTTGGGAAGCTGTTCATGGGAGTGGAGGTGGACGAGAAGCCGGTGTGCATATCCAACAAGCCGGCCGCCGTGCCGCCCATGTCGATGTCTGAGTCGCTGATCATAACCCCAGACCCGGCTTGAGAGGGCTGCCGAGACATAGCCCCTGGTAGGTTAGCACCTGCCGGCGCCTGGGGCTGCGGTTGCAGAAGTTCTGGTTCAGGCGCCGGTTGCTGATAACCGCCGTCCTGAACCCGATGAACGTCGTTTACGACGACGGCACGCTTGTTGACCAGCTCCTCAACGCGAGCAACGATCTCGTCCAACGACTTAGACGCGCCCTGGTTCCACTGACTGCCAGCTTCATCACCGTCCTCGAGCCGCCCCTCGAGCCGCCATATCTCGGTCCCAGTGCTTTCAACGGCGCCGCGCAGGTCTTTTTCCGCATTCTTGATCGCGGCATTGCCCTTAAACTTTGCCATGACTGCTTCATGTTGCGCTTTGAGTTGTTCATTCTCGGCCGCGATAGCCTCATTTCGCTCTTGGACCCGCTTGCGGAACTCGGCCGCAAGACCTTCTCCAAGGTGGCCGGTATATGGCTTCTTGGGTCCCGCGGAAGCCGCATCGCCCCCTTGAGCTTCGAAAATCCCCTCGGTGAGCGAAGCAAGTTCGCCTTTCCGTCCTAGGCCTAGATCCGCCGCCTCGATCTGACCAATGCGATACGGGGAGGACAATATCTCCTCCATCCACTCGTGGTTTTGCTGATATCGGGTCATGCTTAACTCGCGCGGGCTCAAATGATCGAACATGTCGCCGCGGGAGATGTCCTCCTCGTCGTCAAACGCAGTTTCGTTGCTCTGATACCCTGCACCCATCATCTGAGCCTGGTGTCCCGCGGGGGGATGTCCACCCCTCCTCTTTGGTGTAGGGCCAATCGCTGGCCCCGCGTGCGGAGGGTAGGCCATAGCCTGCGGAACATGGCGTTGCGGCATCGGCGGCGCATACATAGACTGGCCTCGCTGAGGGAAGGGGATCTGTGGCCAGTTGACCCGATCGGACAGCATGAACTCCTTGCGGACAATTTGACCCATCTGGAACAGATGTTGGCGGAAGCTGAGAATCGGTTGCATCGGAGGCGGAATGCCGATCGCATTGGCAGGCATTCTATCAGGCTTCTCGGCCGGCCCATAATGGACGATCCAGAGGTTGGGGTCGACCTGGGGCAGATTGGGCATCGGCACCTGGGGGGGGCAAAGTCGGAAGCGTCGCCTAGAGTGTACGGTGAACTGCTCGCCGATTCGGTAGCCGGCCCTCTGGAAGAAAATCTCCAGTCCCTGTTTCCCCAGTCAGTTCACACATCCAGAGTCTATGAGGCAGCGCCCCGGTTCACGGAGGGGTGTTCTTACCAAGCCATTCCCCGCGCTCTGCTGGTAGGAAACCTCAGGCCCCACCCAAACATATCCGTCACTAGCAAATTCGTTGCCCCGGCGAGCAGTCGGCTGCCAGGTGAGGAAGATTGAGCCGTCGGGCGGGCAATCGAGGTATGTCCAGTAAAAGGGCGCGGTGTCGCGAGCGATCTTTGGAGCTTGCAGAAGCCATTTCGTTACTTCGGGCAAATCAACCCTCGGCATCGATGCATATCGAAACGTCGACAAGAGATGCACATGTGGGAGCTGGTGCGATGGGTTAGCATTTCTACGACGCGAGGTGGGCGGATTAGCGGTCGATCACGACTGTGTAGACGTACCAAGTCCCCATGAACGTTTTGACTTGGGTCACCAGCCATTGTTGATCCCGGCAATGATGGCTTGAATCAATGATGGTTTTTCGGGCAATGGCGGAACTATCGCATTTAGGGCCCGAGGTTGTCGAGACAGCGTCTTTTTGTCTGAAGCGGATTTTGGATTTATTGGTGTGACGGTGATGATAGGTGAATTGGGGTCTTGTCGCAAGACCGGGGCAAGCTTGGAGTTTGCGCCAGAGTCGCGCTTTTCGCGAATTGACTTGGAGGCTGCAGCACTTGACACACCCTCGAAATTGCCAAGCCTGGGCCAAAATAACCATTGCCAAGTCACGTGGGTTCGTCGTCACCAGCCAAAGATGTCTGGGGACTTCGGATGGAACGTTCAAAGGCAAAGAGGCTAAGAACGCCGTGTTGCTCTCAAAATTTGCATTTACTTGTAATGGAATTTGGGTATTCATTGATAGTATTTTCTATCTCCATTTTACTCTACGTTCGTTTCGTAAGCTGTCAACCCAGAAGGCATTTCCATCATTAAACAAGCTCTCCCCTCCCTATGATTTAATTTAAGCCTGGTATGTCGACGCCGCGACGTTGCCTCCACGGCCAGTCCAGTTGACGTGGATGTCCTTGCCCTCCTGGTACTTGGCGTTCGCCGCCTCGGGCTTGATGCGGAAAGTGTGGGCACCGAAGTAGTCACGCTGCGCCTGGAGCAGGTTGGCGGGTAGGTCCTTGGTGCGGTAGCCATCGAACCACGACAGCGCGGTGGAGAAGGCCGGGGACGGGATACCGAGCAGGGCAGTCTTGGCAACGACGTCTCTCCAGCCGGGCTGCGCCTTGTGGATGGCCTTGTTGAAGAAGTCGTCGAAGAGGAGGTTCTCGAGGTCGGGGTTCTTGCGGTACGCCGCGGTGATGTCCTGCAAGAAGACGGAGCGGATGATGCACCCACCGCGCCACATGAGGGCAATCGACGGCTTGTTGAGCTTCCAGCCGTACTCGCGGGCGGCCTCCTGCATGAGCATGAAGCCCTGGGCGTACGAGATGATCTTGGAGGCATAGAGGGCCTGCTCGAGGTCATCGAGGAACTGCTCCTTGTTGCCCTCGAAGGTGCTGACGCGGCCAACGAACTCAAGCTTGCCAGACGCCTTGACACGCTCCTCCTTGATGCCGGACAGGCAGCGGGCCAGGACAGCCTCAGCGATGAGGGTGACGGGCATGCCCAGGTCCAGCGCGTTGACAGCGGTCCACTTGCCGGTACCCTTCTGGCCGGCCTTGTCCAGGATCTTCTCGACGAGCGGGGTGCCATCGTCATCGTTGTAGTACAGGATATCCCGGGTGATCTCAATCAGGAAGGAATCCAGAACGCCCTTGTTCCACTTGGTGAAAACGTCACCGATCTCCTTGCAGGACATGCCGAGGCCACGCTTCATGATGTCGTACGCCTGTGGTACGTTCGTCAGCCTCACGGGTTGCTAACAAGGACAACAACGGTAGCACATACCTCGCAAATGAGCTGCATGTCACCGTACTCGATACCGTTGTGCACCATCTTGACGTAGTGGCCAGCACCCTCGTCACCCACCCAGTCGCAGCAGTCCTCGCCGTCGCTCTTGGCAGCGATGCTCTGGAAGATGCCCTTGATGTGAGGCCAGGCATCCTCGTGACCACCAGGCATCAGAGAGGGGCCGTAGCGGGCACCCTCCTCGCCACCGGAGACACCGGAGCCGACGAAGCGGAGGCCCTTGGAAGCGAGGTACTTTGTCCTCCGGTTGGAGTCGGGGAAGTGTGAGTTGCCGCCGTCAATAATGATGTCGCCAGCCTCAAGGAGGGGCAGGAGGGTCTCGATCCAGTCGTCGACGGGCTTGCCGGCCTGGACGAGAAGCATGATACGACGGGGCCGCTTCAGCTTGGAAACGAACTCCTCGACAGAGTGGGCGCCAACGATGGACTTGCCCTTGGCCTCGTTGGCAAGGAAGACGTCGACCTTGGACACGGTGCGGTTGAAAGCGCAAACGGTGTAGCCGTGGTCGGCCATGTTCATGATCAGGTTCTGGCCCCTGCACACGATTATCAGCCTCATGCCGGGCGCACCGGAGCTTTCGGGAAAGGGTAGGGACGGCGACTTACATGACGGCCAGGCCGATGAGGCCGATATCAGCGCTGGCGCCATCGTTAGCATTTTCCTTAGAGGGTAGCGAAAAAGTGCCAGCTTTCAGAGCTCCGCCAACGTTGATGTTCGCTAGGCGGGCGCTGGAGGGAACTCAGTAGGTGGTAGAAAGAAAGCTGCCGTCCCCGCCACGGGACAATCAACACCCTGAGCAGCGCGTCACTGCAAAGCAACGCAAAGCAAAGCAAAAGGCAATGCGAGCTTGAGGTGCGGCCGCAAATGCGTGATGCGCGAGTTGTTCGGAAAATGACTCCAAAAGCTGTTGGAGGGGCAGACGGGAGGCGGGGAGGTGGGGTAATTGCGACTTACACTGCGCCAGACATTGTGAGGTTTGTTTGCTTTTTAGGTCTTCGATATGTCGATGACAGAAGCGTGGCAGCTATGAGCTTCTCTGCTTGCGCAAGCTCGAGAAGTTCAAAAGTGGTGGTGTTGGATGGGAAAGTCCTCAGCCAAGGATGTCAATGGGGGGAAATGGAAGGAGGAAGAAATGGAGCCGTGGGGTGGGAAGGTGCATGACGAAACTTTTAATAGGAAGCGAGCTTCGATGTCGGAGGGGCTCAATCGCAGGACTGCCAGCTAAAGTGACAGCCACCGAAGGCCACCTCTCGAACGAACCCTGCGGGTAATTACCGCGGGGGCTTACTCAGTCATGACCTTGCTTTGCCTTCCTTCCACCATCTGGGCAGTTACGAAACACTCAAGCTGCCCCTCGGGGCTTTGTTCAGATCCATCATCTTCTCCTTGGCCGACGCCACTGACAGCCTTGTTTTTGGCTTTGGCTACCTACCTGGTTACCCAGATCTTCATGCCACGTCTTGCCCTCCTTCGATATTAGGTACTCTAACTGTGTTGCACAAATAACAGCTGAGGGCCATCTCCCGAATTCACCACGAAGCCATAGGGTAATGGCAACACAGGGTATCCCGGGGCGGCAACAGCTGTTGTTTTGGCAACAGGGTTGCGTCTCTTCTCAAGCTTCGGCTTTGACGCCAAGAACCGCCCTGAGCTTCCTTGCTCTCCTACGATAGGCACGCAGCACCGTTGGCATGACTGAGCCTTCATCAGGTTGCCATTGAGGTAACAGAGAGGCACAACATGGCGTTATTTTTTGCCCTTGTCAGACACTGGGTGCGTCGAGTCGAGCATCTGTTGGTTTCGGAACCCGGACGCCGCGCGCCAGGGAACACGGCACAGGAAGGCGGGTCACACTCAGGGGGGACTCTGTATGTTTCCAACTCCGGCAGCCACCATACCAACTTGGGCAGCTTACAAAACAAGAGCGGCCCCAATGTCGATTGTTGACAATGCATTACCGCTGGTCCCGGGTGGGAGGCTTGGAAGTGTGCCCGGTCGGCTGTCGGACTGGAATACTGTGTAGATTGGCACCGAGATATCGGCCCTTCCAACCGCAAGTTTCCGCGGATCGATCGGAGTTACACTGGTCGGACATCCAGAGCGCGGGTTGTTCGAGATGTTGCCCCCCACTGTCCAGACTCTTACGGCGCTTGATAACCCCACCAAAGAGGGATTGCAGAGATGCAGTTGCTGACCCAAATTCCCGCACTTGAGCCATTGTGTCTGGGGCTAATGATTTCAGGCTCTTTTAGACCGGCCAATGGGAGAATCCTTGGACATGGTAGGGGTGAGGCGAGGAATTCTCTGCCTCCGATTGTCGTCCGTTTCCGATTCCGCTGTCTGGAAATGTTGAGCCAAGCGCCGCAAAACACCTAACTTAGGAGGGGTCCGTTGCCCCTCCATTGGGTGGAGGTTGGGGGCTTGGGGGGACAAGGAGACATCCCACGCTGCATGACGCGCAGGTTGTAATCACTGCGTGGGCAGCTAAAAGAACAGGGTGCGAGGTCTCAAATGAAAAGTCACAAATTTATGTTGTCCGCACGGCTGCACAGACCATCTCCAGCCCCGAAACCGTTCCTGTCTGGCAATCTGGGTCCATCAAGATGCCCCACCTTTCCACGCCACACTCTTCAAAAAGTTCAGCCACTCGGCAAGCACCCTTGTGGCCTGGGCTCTTCTGGCAGACACCGCAATTTCTCGACACTTGCAAAGCAGGCGCGTCGTCATTATCTTGGCTATCGCATCGAGTCCCCTTTGCAGCTTTTTCGTGAGCCAGCCACAGCCAACTCGCCAACCCGATCTAAAGGTTGTAAGAGCATAGCCGCCACCGGACTGGGCTCACAGGTACGTCACAACTACCGCGCATTGCTGCACAATACATTTCCCCCATCGGGCGCAAGAAATTCATCATGTCGTACCCGGGTCCTCCAGGTCATTCATCGCTCCCTCCGCGCCCACCGGCCAGCAAACTCTCGGGGTTCAAGCCCGCTTTCACCCCAGCACAAGTAGCACTTCCAGCTGCCTCGGGTGCCGGCTACACAGCACCCACACCGTCATACCCCGGCTACGGGCCCCCCGCGACACGCCCCAGCTATGGCGCACCACCGTCTGCATCGCCCTACGCGGGTAACCCTTCAGCTCCCACCATAGGCGCCGGCCGCGGGGGCTACGGCCAGACCGGAACATACAATTATGCGCCACCCCAAGCCTACTCACAACAGCCGCCTTCGTACTATGGTGTCCCTGCGGCCACCGGGAACTACTCGACGCCACTTCAGATCCGAAACCCATTCCCCGCGCCCGATAGCGCGGGCGCCGATTTCGACCCGGAGATGGCGGCACAGGTAGCCCAGTGGCAGAGCGCGTACATGCCCAAGGACCCCAACGACCCGACCAACAAACCCGCCGCCAACAACGGCCGGGCCGGCGCCGGGACGCCGGGGGTCGCACAAGGCAACACGGCGGAACCAATCGACAACGGCGCGAGCACGGACCCGAACGAGAAGCAAAAGACGGTCTACCGCGAGGGCGGCGGCAAGAAGTGGCAGGACGACTCGCTGCTGGAGTGGGACCCGGCGCACCTGCGGCTGTTTGTGGGCAACCTGGCGGGCGAGACGACGGACGAGTCGCTGCTCAAGGCGTTCGCGCGGTGGAAGAGCGTGCAGAAGGCCAAGGTGGTGCGCGACAAGCGCACCACCAAGAGCAAGGGGTTCGGGTTCGTCAGCTTCAGCGACCCGGAGGACTTCTTCCAGGCCGCCAAGGAGATGAACGGCAAGTACATCCAGAGCCACCCCGTCGTCGTGCGCAAGGCCAAGACCGAGATCAAGCCGGCTATGGTCAAGGAGGACCGCAGGGGGAAGAAGAACCAGAGGAAGGGTGGGGGTAATGGGAATAAGGGTGGTAATGGCATGGGGGCTGGGGCCGCGGATGGTGCGGGTGCGTATGAGCCGCATCTTGGGCCGATGGGGGGCGGTGGCATCACCAAGCCTGGGCAGAAAACGAAGGGCGGGTTGAAATTGCTTGGCTAGATGGTTTGGTTGGGCGGTCATTTTCGGCATTGCGGAATGGTAAAAACTTAATCGATCGACAAGCTTCTTTTAGCCAACAAGATACAGATACCAGAACCTTAACCTTCACCCAAGCCAGGACGAGGACAAAGTGTGTACTTATATCAACACGCCAAGCAAATGAGATATGTTCTATGATGCGTTGCCTAATACCAACCCAACAGTGGTCTTGATGTGCCTGTCACCAAGTCTTTCTTCCGCGTTCCCAAGTTTCCTTACCCCAACCTTTCGACACAAGCCAAATCAAAACAGAAAAAGATACGCAGGTTGTGTGGGTATCATGATAATGCCACTTTGAATCACGAGAACATGTATAAACGCAGAATTCAAGCCCGACCTGTCCTCCCATCCCCCGACGCCCGCCTAGCATCAGGCGCCGATGCCAACTCCATCCCAGGCCCGGGAACAACATCCCCTCCGTCGGCGGTGAACAGCACAGCGTCGCCGTCCACACTCCGCCTCAACAGACCCGCATCCTCCTGGTCATCATCCCTGTCACTCCCACTGCCGCTGCCACTACCACTCGGCGAGTTATCCTCCTCCTCGGCGGCCAAGTGGCCGCGGTGCACGGTCGTCTGGGCCTCGCTGCGCATCTTGTTGATCTTGATCCAGTTGTAGGTGGCGATGGCGGCGATGGTGATGACCAGGCCGACAACGTTGACGACGGTCATAGTGTCGCCGAAGACGAGCGCCGCGGCCGAGATGGTGACGGCCTCCTTGAAGATGCCCGCGATGGAGAGGGTCACGACCGAGGTGCGCTGCAGCAGGGCGAACTCGGACGCCGTCATCAGGAAGGCGATGACACCCGGGAAGAGGATGATCAGCGGGGCGACGAGCAAGCCCTTCTCCTCGGCGATGGTCTCCAGGCCGGCGAACAGGGCGCGCGGGCCCTCGACGGGGATGGCGATACAGACGAGGGTGACGAACATGACGGGGGCGAGGAAGAAGATGCTGGAGAAGGGGTTCGATGTGGCCGGGTTGCGGAGGAGCAGAATCTGGGTCAAGGCCCAGCGGAAGCCTGAGAAGAAGGCGGCCGCGATGACGAGCACGAAGCCGCTCAGCCTGAACTCGACCTCGCCTGCCACCATCATCACGACGCCGAGTGTCATGGTGCCGATGATGCCTACAAGCTTCCAGGTCGGAGATTCGAGGCGGAAGAGGAAGGCGAAGATCAGGACGAAAGCGAGTGAGGAGGATTTACACATGGCTAAAGGGGGATTATTAGACGCGCGGGGTGGCATATGGATTTGGCATCAGCTAGACTTACTGTAAAATGTAAGGGTGATGAACTGGAGCGAGGTGTTGCCCAAGCCAATGTCAAGGCCGGTCGCCACGCCGCAGGGCCCAATCCTTGTGAGGTAGAACATCTTCGTCATGATGGGCCGTTCTGGCTCTGTTTCATGTCTTGACTGGCCCAAGTCGGACCTGTAGCCGTTCTTCGGCCGGAACGAGGGGAAAATGAACAATACCAATGACGCCAAGGAAAATTGCACGAGGAAATGCATAGCGGTTGTGAACATAGGAAAACGAAAGTCGAGCTTGTCGGGTGAAAACATCCATTTGTTGTACTAAGCGGTAGTTAGCAAGCCGGCCCGTCTTAACACCATTATGGATGGGGCATCATGTCCATACCAAGGATATCAATAAAGAGAAGAAATACCAGAGCCCAATCAGAATGCCATTGATCAACAGGCTCTTGGCGACGCTGCGGTCTGCCTCCTGCTTCTCCTCCGGGGAGATGTCGTCACTGACTACCCGCTGATCGAGCAACTGGTTTCTCCTCTTCTTCCGCTTCTTCCTCCGCCTGTCTTTCCCCGTCAGGCCCGTTTCCTCATCATCGTGGAGGTCTTCGTCGGTGAAGCCACCCTCATCGGTCTCGTCGAGCCGTGGAGTCTCCCCATCGCTGCTCTCTTCGACAATCTTGCCCTCGCCGTCCACGGTGGAGGGCGTCCGAAGTGGCTGAGACCTCGCTCCTGGCGAGCGATGGCGATTATTTGAGGCATTGGCGGGATTGATGAGACTGCTTCGCCGGCGGCGGTGGCCGGAGGGCGTAACGGCATCCATCTCGATGTCGTCGGTGCCCAGACCCGGGGCTGTGGATTGTGGGTTCAGACCCGTCCGGGGGGGTTCGGGAACCGGTGCAGCGGATACTCGGGGGTCCTGCGCTCCGCTGGTGACTGCTGTCGCGTGTCCCAGAGTTGAGGGCGCTGACGGGTGGGAAACGGGGGTTGAGGCGACCGAAATGCCAAAACTATCTTCTAGAATGGAGGTCGGTGGAACAGGATCGGAGGAAGAAGTGCTCGATGAGAAAGGAACTGGCATTGTTTGGGCAAAGGACGAGGCCTCATCGTGGTCCAATTGCACAGGCGGCGTCGGGAGGCGCCCGTCGGCAAGGTCAAGCCGGATAATGCTTGCATGCCAGAAGGGCAGATGAGCAGTGGAGTTGCCGAGCACAAGACGCGACGGGGATTGGCTTTGAGGGGTCCAGATGACCGGGTCCCCGGTTGAGTCTCGACCCGGAGCAACACCTAACAGCTGTCCACAACTGACAACTGCTGCTAGGGCACACCGCCAAGGCGCAAAGCCAAGACCACTTACCTAACATTTGTGGCGGCATCAATGAGCTGGTGAGCTGGCTTCCTGCCTCCTGCCTCCGAATCGCCAGTTCCAGAACTTCACAATTTCAAACCAGCACTTTCTCACTTTGTTTTGAGCTTGGCTGTGCTTGGGTTCCAAAATGGTCGTATTCGCGAGTCTTGACTCTGAAAATCCATTGTTTCAGGTGGACGGAATAGCTCGCTGAATTTTTAACCAGACCGGCAAAAAAGGCAGCGATTCTTCCGAACTGAAACGGATGTGCTCCGGGATTTGGAGCTTGAATTGGAGACTCGGAGCAAGAGGTGGGAAGTTGAAGGTAGGACAGCAATGTCTTGGGTTCGGACTTGACCGCCTTTTACAAGAAACTTGACGGCATGTTACAGATCTGTACGAAGTACTTCACAATGAATTATTCGTACTTCAAACCTTGTCAGCTTAAACAGCAAGCCTGTCGATTTAACTCTTTCGCCAGAACCTATAACGGTACACCAATGCCCAGCCATATTATCTTCGAGGTATGACAAGAAGGGATGGAGAGCGCACGATACCACCCGATCGGGCCTTCCATGTGGCTCTCCAACACCGGCCCTATCACCAGCGACTGGCTAGACTCGACCCGACTGCATGTTGCCACTCTCTCTGCCGCTCTCAGCTGCAAACCCCACCGCGATTACTCAGGCGCGTTTAGGTCGCGCTGCGTCATGGCTGATCGACTTGAGCCCCTCCACTTACACATACGTCACGTAATCTGGACTCAGCACCAGCGCAGCGCCGGCTTCAAGCAGAAGCTTCCGCGCGCCGCTTCAGCATGTGCAGCACAAGACAGCAGCATGCAACCAAGGTGGCTGACTCAGGATCACAATGCATCCCGCAGGACCCCTAGGAGCCCAGATCCAGTCACTTAGAGATCGTAAAGCTGATCTGGAATGCGGGGTGATGCGACCTGAACCATAACGGGTGTTCCCCCTTTCTCTACCCCGCAAGTCGTAGGTTAGGTGGTTGGACGTTTGAATGCATCTCCAAATTCCAAGTTGTTGTTATAAGCCATCCCTGGAGTCCTGGTCGCGTAGTGTAGTCTCCGCTAAAAATCAGGAAATCAAGTTCAAGTAAAGGAAGCTCGGAAGCCGGAGCTGGTTCATCCTTTCCTTTCTCCCTCTGTTGGCGTCATTGCCCAATGCGGTCCTCCCTTCAGCTCATGTTCATCTCAACACACCATAACCCAGCCTGAACTTGGGCTACACTACTTCTTGCCTCGCTACTAACGTCATTCTTGTGACACATCCTCCACTGCCTTCTCAGGCTGTTTGCTTTTCACCATGGCTGCCCCTTGCTCAGCCCAGAATGAGAGCCAAATGCGGAAGTCCGGGGCTGGCTACCTTCCCATCGAGAACTATGGCTTGATTGGCAACATGAGGACCTGTGCTCTGGTTGGCATGGATGGTAGCGTCGATTTCATGTGTTGGTGAGTGCAGCGTGTTATCGAAACGGTCTTATATTTCCCATCCGAGCCTTCCGATAGCATGTTCTGTTTATACTGAGTCACTAACATTCCTCAGGCCCGAGTTTGACTCTCCTTCTATCTTCTGCCGTCTTCTGGACAAGGATAAGGGCGGCTACTTCAGTATCCATCCAGCTGCCCACCTCAGCTGCACCACCAAACAACAGTATCTCCCGTCATCAAACATCCTCCAGACCCGCTACATCCACGAGGATGGAGTTGTGGACCTCGTCGACTTCTTCCCTCGCCCAAAGAATGCCAAGGTCATCTTCAAGGGGCCGAAGCAGGGCGCTTACCGCGAGATGACGAGTGTTCAGGAGGAGCTCAAGCAGTGGTTAGTCCGCCGGGTCGAGTGCATCCGCGGCCGCCTTCAACTGGGTCAGTACTGGCAAGTCATCTAGGAGAATGAACATCCAGGCTGACAAGCTCTCCTCTAACGGGTAGATGTGGAGATCTTCCCTGCCTTTGACTATGCCGCAGAGCCACACACTACCACCGTGCTCCAGGAGGAAGGTATCCCGCACAGCCCTCAGAGCAAGACAGCAACCTTCCACAGCAAGAATGCCAAGCTCCAGCTCGACGTCAGCATAGACCGCGGCGAGGATAGCAACGAAAGCTGGCCTATCGTGCGCTTCAAGAAGGCTTCCAAGCCCGGCATGCTAGGCGAGGGTGTGGTCGCCAGCATCGATATCTGCGAGGGTCAAGCCGTGTCTTTTGTCATCCGAAACGATGTCGAAAACCACATCACCGAGAACATTACCAGCACGGTGCTCGACACACAGCAACACGACACCCAGACGTACTGGTACAACTGGATCTCCCAGAGCAAGTACAAGGGCCGCTGGCGTGAGGTTGTGGCGCGGAGTCTCATGATCTTGAAGCTCATGACCTACGAGCCAACGGGAGCCATCATCGCCTCCCCGACATTCTCCATCCCCGAAGACATCGGAGGCGTCCGGTGAGATAAAGACATTCTTTCTTAGGCCCCTCACCCCCCCACACCGTTCTAACGGACACACTGACCCCCAGATCAAGCAACTGGGATTACCGGTTCTCTTGGGTCCGCGATTCCAGTTTCACCATTTACATCCTGCTGCGCCTAGGATTTACCGAGGAGGCCGACGCCTACATGGAGTTCATCAGCGAGCGGTTCGTCAAGTCGCGGGTGGAGGACAGCGGGCTACCCATCATGTTCACCATCCGGGGCGAGACGGACATTCCCGAGCGGGAGCTGACGCACCTGGACGGGTACCGGGGTAGCAAGCCGGTGCGGATCGGTAACGGGGCGGCCTTCCACCAACAGTTCGACATCTACGGCGAGCTCATGGACGCCATCTACCTGTACAACAAATACGGCAAGCCCGTGCACTGGGACCTGTGGTGCGCGGTGCGCAAGATGCTCGACTTTGTGCTCACCATCATGAACCAGCCCGACATGTCCATCTGGGAGGTGCGCAACAACAAGCAGAATTTCACCTACTCCAAGGTGATGCTGTGGGTGGCCTTTGACCGCGGCCTGCGCCTGTCGGAGAAGCGCAACTTCCCGTGCCCCAACCGCGTCAAGTGGCTGGCCGCCCGCGACAGTCTGTACGAGGAGGTCATGGAGAAGGGTTACAACAAGGAGATGAAGTGCTTTGTCCAGAGCTACGAGAGCCAGACCATGCTGGACTCGTCCATCCTCATCGCCCCGCTCGTCTTCTTCATCGCCCCCAACGACCCGCGCTTCCTCAACACCATGGACCGCATCATGCTGCCCCCGGACAAGGGCGGCCTGACCAGCACTGGGTTGGTGTACCGGTACGACACGGAGCTGTCGGAGGATGGTGAGTTACCATTTACACTTTTTGATTCCCATATGAAAGTTAATTAACATCCCCTCCCCTTCCCAGGTGTAGGCGGCCGCGAGGGTGCCTTCAGCATGTGTACGTTCTGGCTAGTGGAAGCCATGACGCGGGCGTCTGTCTACGAGCCCAAGTACCTGGTGCGCGCCATCAACCTGTTCGAGAACATGCTCAGCTTCTCCAACCACCTGATGATGTTCTCGGAAGAGATCTCCCGCAGCGGCGAGCAGTTGGGGAACACGCCGCAGGCTTTTAGCCACCTGGCTCTGATCAGCGCGGCGTTCAACCTGGATCGCGTATCGGAGTTCAAGAAATAAGAGGGGGTTGGGGGCTGTTGGCAGGTGCTGATTGCTTGTGTTTGCAGCGAAAACTGCGCTTGAATGGTCCTATGCCGATTACTGTTCTTCAATGATATATCCTGCTGCATATTCCGAGGTTACCGTTGATATGCCCTTGTGTACCCCTGTTCCTGTGGCCTTGCCGGTGATACTTAATTAAGCCAAGGGGAAGCAGCCCACGAAGTAATGGATTTCTTTATTCCCACCCGGTCCCAAACGCCATCGCTATGCTTCAACCCCCCGTCGACTCTCCCATATTGCGACCATGCGGCCCTCCGTGACATGTTCCTTCGATGGCTAATATATTCCAACACACAATACAGTAAATACGGCGAAGCTGCCTCTTATGACAGGTCCATCTCATCCGCAATGCTGCGATCGCCGAGCGAGCTCAGCCCCGAACTAGGCGGCCGTGACTCCTCCCTATCGCCATCCCCATTAACTTCCCCGAAATGATTCTGCAGAACCGGCGGCTCAGGCGTTTTCTGCCCCGCGATCCGCCTCCGCTCCTCCCACACGAAAATGCTCGGGCACTCGCCCCCTTCGACCAGCACATCACCATGCTCGATGCTCTTGCCGAGTAGCGTGCCGAGATATTTCGAGTCGTCGTCGTTCTTGCTGTGCTTCTTCTTCAAGGCTGTTCCATGCATCAGCAACCACCCCGCCACAATAGAAAAAAGAAGCGCAAGAACTCACCATCCAAATAATCCCCGGCCTCATCCACCCCATCCAGCGCGATCCTACTAATCTCCTTATTGAGCGACCCCATCGCCCACGCAATAAAATTCTCCACGCCGCGCATGTCCTCCTCTCCCAAATACTCCTGCTCCTCGAACAGCCGCTCAGGCAGCAGCGCGCCAGACCGCTGCAGCGCCATGCGCACGTCGACGATAGTCGGCGCGGGAATCACCGGGTTCACCACGGCCGCGCCCGTCGTCGCTAGCGCTGGCGCTGGCGCCGGCGCCGGTACAGGCACAGGCACAGGCACACCATCGACGCCCTGGCCGTCGCCGTCGCCGTCACCAAGAGTGCTGCTGCGGCTGCTGCCGAGCCCGTTCGCGGCGGGGTGCGGGGGCCCGAGTAATGATAGTAGTGATGACGGCGGGAGGTCCTCGTTGTTGTGCGCCGCGTAGACGGCCGTCAGCTGGCACAGGTGCAGGAAGTAGCGCGCGGCGAGGTCGGTGACCGAGTCGATGACGGAGGTCTTGGCGCTGTGGTAGCCCGTGGCGCGCAGGATCTGGAGGACGGCCGGGCGGAGGAGGGCGTGGAAGAGGGGTGGTGGTGGTGTCATCTTTTTGTTTTATTTGTGTTTGTAGCGTGATGGTGGTTGATGGTGGTGGGTGTGGATGGATGTTTGTGGTTCTCGTTTTGGTGTTGGGTGGATGGGAAAGGTTGATGTTTGAACAATGAGAAAAGCTCGTCGTCGATGTCTGGATTGGAGGCTCCGGCCGAGAACTCGTGAAAAAGGGTTTATGACAACCCTAGATGGGATGCGAATGGATCAAGGTTGGAGCCGCTGTTCTCTCTGTTTCACAGGCTGCTCATGCAATAGGGAAACTGTTCATGACCGGTACGATACGGTCGGGACTGGCTCATTGACAATCAGCCCCTGTGAAGTTCTCTCCCTCCGTCTGATAAATAGGGTTCTGTTCTGCTGTTTCGCCACTTTAAACAACCCACCAAGTAGGGCCAGAATATATCACAACGTCTGTCGAGGTGGGTGTGTGGTTGCTGGTTCGTGTGTTGGATTTCGATTGTGTTCAGATCGGGTCCACGGGTGCAGAAGTAAAGTGGGGTTTCCTAGCGCGTAAAGATGGGAGCGCATGGGTTGTGACCGTGGCGCCAAGTTATCCATCCATACGGTGTGTAGCTCGGCCAGTTACCTATTGTCTTCCCACCTTCTCTCAGAACAATAATCGAAGAATAGGTAACAAGCATCAAGAGGGATAATAAAATCTTCCTAATCCCGTAGCGGGGACGATCCTTCGCATAGATTAAAGCGGATCTAGCCCAGTAAACAATCTATTTATTCAATCAGTTCTCCTCGCCAGTTGTTCCCAAACTTCCTTCCACACAGCTTTCCTGTGCAAACGTTCGATTCAAACCGCATTTCAAGGTACGAAAGAACGACGGCATTCCCGTTTTAGACCCCACCACAGGCTTTGATCCCTGTCGACCACCACCCCACACCGCTGGGGGTTCCAGACCATTGCCAAGAAGAACTCGGGCCAGAGCCAGGGTTTATCGATCGCTACATCCAGTCGGCGCATCGCGTCGATTCTCAGCAACCATCAACTCCAAGGAACCAACCAACCGCCGGCCATCAAGCCGTACAATCGCGACCTCGGAAGAACTGCAGAACGGCTCACCGCGACTCGTTTTTGCCTTTGACTATTTGTTTGACCGTGTGTAGCCGTCAGCCACATCCTTTTTCGGGGGAGCAGTTAATGTGACAGCTTCCATCTTCAGCTACCCTCAACCTTAAACGTGTTCCTTTCCTCGACGTTAACCACGACGACCCCGTTCCCGCGTCTCTGAAGGAAATCCGTCAGACCCTTTCAGAAGATATACTCAAGATGGAGACCCCGCAGCAGCCGCCTGGGCCAAAGCGGCTACCTAGTCTTAAAATCACTAGCCGCGCAACACCCGCCGGCGGTGCTGCGATGATCACTCCCAACACTTCGTTCCAGTCTACTTCACCTACTCCGCCAACCCCGTCTCAGGGTCCGTCAAAGATTCGCCTGGTTACGAAATCGCAGCCCTCGACACCCGCCGATTCCCGTCCCCCGAGCCTCGCACGTCCTGGGACCATCTCCACATCGAACGGTCTGGGCACAATATCGGCTGTGCCGAAAATCACACAGACGAAAACGGGCAGAATCAGCAAGCCCTCCGCAAAGAAGCGAACGAGAGAGGAGAGCGATGATGACGAGGAGCCACTTAGCAAGGGTACCGCCCTAGCGCACCAGTCCAAGAAGACAAAAATCACTCTCAAGCCGACCACACCTGGCCTCGTGAGACAACCAACACTAAAAGTGAAACCTGTCGGTCGGATCCCGACAAAACCGCTCGGCGAGGGCTACGATTCGGAGGCGGAGGATCGAGAGGTCGACCCGGTCATCGAAGAGCAGTTCTTGTTCCGCATGATGCCGGGAGAGCCCAGCGACTACCTGCGGACAGCAATCCAAAATAAACAGATTGGTGTTCCCAAGGCACAAGGAGGAGCGGATTTTCAAGTTAAGTGGCTGGACGAGGAAGGCCGGCGAGCCGTGGTCACTGTTATGGGCCAGCTGTACGCCGCCATTCTTCTGGATCTGCCCAGTATAACCGAGGGCATGAAAACATGGGACAAGAAGTCCATGGTCAAGTCGTCAGACATCTGCCAGATGCTGATGGCTTTCGCACGAGTTCAGAGCGAGGAGGAGGCCAAGACGGCGCCTCTCCCCAGAGCCGTCGAGCACGGCCACAGATGGCCCCACGGCATCACACCACCAATGCACGATGCTAGGAACCGCCGGTTCCGCAAGCGGCTCAGCAAGCTGGAAATAAAGAATAAGGAAGCTGAGGTCGACAGGTTACTGGCGTCCGATCGTGAGGCTTTGTCTGTCCGGACCGAATGGATCGACAACAGCAAAGACGGTGCGGAGGACGAGGAGGAAGAGGAGGAGTACGAGGAAGACGCCGAGGGCGAGGCAGACGACTACTTCGGCGATGGGACCATGGGTCAGCAGCCCGATGAGGAGGAAGAATTCGAAGTTGATGACGCCGCTCTCGAAGCCGAGTTCCTGGAAGCCGTCGAGACCCCACTCGTCGAGACCCCCGGGTTGGTACCCGATGCCACTACACCCAATACCGCAGCCGCCCCCACGCCTGCGCCACAGGCTGAGGATGAAGCGGGCGACGCCGAGGAAGAGGAATCGGACGAGGAAGACGAAGAAGACGGAGACGAGGACGAAGACGAGGACGACGGCGATGAAGACGAGGCGGCCGCCGCTACTCGGGCCGTCATTGCGAGCCTTAAGAAGCAACTCAAAATGTACGAAACCCAGCTGGCGGCCTCGGTGCAGCCCATCATGAGGAAGCGACTCGAGGGGAACATTCGGAACGTGAAGGCGGAGATACTGCTCAAAAAGTCGTCCATTGGCGAGGCGGAGGAGGATTAGGGTATCCGAAACCTGGTCCTGTAATTTACGGGAGGGTGGTGACTTGCTTTTAAACCTAGCGATGTAATGCAGCCACGACCATGCGAGCAATAGGTTAACCGCCCATGGATTGGCACCTCATGAACTTGAAATATAGTAACGAGGACCAAAGCCGATGCAATGGTGTGTTTGTGCCAAATAGAATACATACAATCACAAATGTTTGTACACATCTGGGCGCCCTCGCCCATCCATCTCCCAGTAACTCTATATCCCGTCACCGGCACCCACCATGCATCTCCCCAGCCAGCACCACCACCACCAACACCAACAGGCAACAACAACCCCAATACCCCCTTTACATCGCCTTGAGGTAATTGGCCTCCTTGATCCCCGCGCGCCGCTCCTTGCGCATCGCCCGCCGCAGCTCCTCGCGCTTGTCCACCGCCGCCACCGCCTGCCCCACGTTCCCGGGCTCTGCCCCCGGCAGGTTGATGGTCTGCTTCTGCAGCGGGATCTTGGGCACCAGCGCCTCCAGGTCGCCCGACGCCAGCAGCCGTGCCTCTTGTACCCGCTTGCGCTTGAGGGCGAGGCGGCGCTGTTTTTTGGATTTGGCTGGGTGGGGGAAGGGTTAGTGGATGCGTTTGTGGTTGGGTTTTGGGGGCGGGGGTGGGGTGTGGGTGAGGGAGGAAAGGTGAGAGGGAGAGGGAGGAAAGGTGAGAGGGGGAGGGAGGAAGGGAGAAGCAATAGCAAGAACTGGAACGTACAGAACTCATCTCCCGCGTCCGCATCGGCCGTAGAATCAGCCTTCTTCTGCACCTCCAGGCAGTTCCACAGCCATGCCGGGTAGGCTTCGTCGGCGAGCGCAACCGGGTCGTTTTTGCCCTTGATGTAGTTCAGGCCTGAAAGCACTGTACCCTCCGGGCAGGAGGACCGCGGCTCGGTGGTGGCCTCGCTGTCGCCGGCTGACGGCGGTGTGAGGGGTGTTAGGTCGGGCGTCGACTCGGCCGCCGCAGTGGTTGTTGCGGGTGCCGCGGTGGGTGCTGTTGGGGTGGCATTGCGCGTGCGGAGGGTCGTCGTGAAGGTGCGTGCCGCTGCCGTGGCTCGTGTGAAGGGTTGCGGGGTTATTTGGCGGGTTGTGAACCCCGCGGCTCGTCGGAGACAGGTTCGGCAGATCATGGTTGTGTGAGTGTGGTGTTGTACCGGCTTGTTGCAAGCTGCTAGGTGGGTGGGTGAGGGACGGAATTGAAGCCAAACCAAAAATTTCTATGGAGATCGAGATGCGCCAAGCGCGCAGTTTTGATATCAAACATCAAGACAGCCCACCAGAAACCAACTAAAAAAAACAGCCGGAACGTTTGCATTTACGAATATCATTGCGAGCAGGGGTTTTTTTGGGTTTTAATGCGTTTCAATTGCCTGTATGTACACTCAATTGAATCCCTAATGTTGGGATTCCAACTTGGCCAGCTCCAAGCTCACATGGCCTTCCACTGACCTACGCAACCCCGGGACGCATTTCCTCTTCATGAACCTGCGTCCGGTCCAAAACGCTCATTTGCGTATCCCCAACAGCGCAATTGTTTATTGCTGCGCACCATCCTTCGTGAAGTAGTTCTGCTGCTCGAAAAGGTAGCCCTTGACCTTGGCGCTCCCCAGCAGTTGGAGGTATCGTTCTGTACCCTTGTTAGCATCCTGTTATCCTGCTATCTGCTATCCTGCTACGCCTGGCGGTTGCTCCAAGTCTGTTGTCGGGAGGCTGCCAACTGCATATATCCATCCCCTCTACCCCGCCAGGTCTCCCTCTCTTCCGTCGGGGATGGACTGACCTCTCAGCCGACCGCACTTCTCCAAGTGGTTGACACCTTCCCGGTAGTAGCACTTGCTCAGCTCCTCCCGGACCAGCCGCCCCATCATGACCTGCACCCATTGCTCGCGGATGATGGCATCTTGGGCCTGCTTGAGGCGCTTCGTATCGTCGTAGTCGACACCGTCGAATGTAGGGGCGACCTTGGGCTTCTTGGCCAGGAAGGCCTCGGATTCGGGAGTCGGCATAATGACGTGTTGCTGGCTGCACCGAGCGTTTTATAGCGAGCGCAGGCCGTGTGTTGGGGTGGGTGCTGAGCGGGAGGTCGGTTCGGCCGCTGCAATGGAGCTGTGATGCGCACCTTACCTGGGTTTCGCTGGCAGCCAATAGCAAGCTGGCGGAGTTCGTGCCCGAATTTCAAGGCAGTCGAGCACTCCATCTTCTCTTGGCATGCAACCTTGCCGCCCACCGGCCCCGCCAAAATTTTCAGCGATAAGCTTATCTACCTCCAGCCACTCCTTCCCCAAGTTTTTTTTCCTTTTTTTCTTCCTCGACTTCTCTTTCCTCACCTTTCCTCACACAATTGTCCATTCAGAAAACTTTTCAATCCATTTTCCATCAATCACTTCAAATTCAATATGGGCAAGACAAAGGACACCAAGGCCGTCAAGGCCAAGGCTACCCCCGTGAAGGCTGCCGCGCCTGTCAAGGCCGCTGCCGCAAAGGTCGACAAGTCCAAGGGCGCCGCGAAAAAGGTCGTCAGCAAGAAGTCCAAGAAGGTCGAGTCTGAGTCGGAGAGCGATTCTGATAGCGATTCCGCTTCCGAGGCCAGCGACAGCAGCTCGGAGGAGGCCAGCGACTCCGAGTCGGACGTCGAGATGGCTGATGCCCCCAAGGCCGCTCCCAAGGCCGCCGCCACTAACGGCAAGGCCAAGGCTGCTAAGGACAGCTCTGATTCCTCTGAATCCGGCTCTGATGGATCCGACTCTGATGAGTCTGAGTCTGAGGAGGCGGAAGAGGAGAAGCCTGCCCCCAAGGCCGCTAAGGCGAACGGCAAGGCCAAGAAGGCCGAGTCTGACTCTGATTCGGATGACGTAAGCTTTCTTTAAACTCCTATGACAGTGCCCTGGTTGCTAACGTTTGCTCCCTAGTCTGACGAGGATGAGGAAGACTCCAGCGACTCCGGCTCTGACGATTCCGACTCCGATGAGGAGGAGTCCGCCGATGAGAAGCCCGCCGTTGCCGAGAAGCCCTCGAAGAAGAGGAAGGCTGAGGAGGAGCCCGAGGCTGCTGATGCCTCTGCCAAGAAAACCAAGTCCGACGGCGAGGATTCTGAGAAGAGCGCCACCCTGTGGGTTGGCAACCTCGGCTGGGGTGTTGATGACAACGCCCTGTACGAGGAGTTCCAGAGCATCGAGGGCATCGTCAGCGCCCGTGTCGTCAGCGATAAGGAGACCGGCCGCTCGCGTGGTTTCGGCTACGTCGACTTCGACAGCGCCGAGGCTGCTCAGAAGGCCTACGATGAGAAGAGCGGCGCCTTCCTCCAGGGCCGCGACCTGCGCCTTGACTTTGCTTCCAAGCCCAGTGCCGATTCCGCTCCCAATGCTCGTGCTGCCGACCGTGCCAAGAAGCATGGCGATGTCATCAGCCCCCCGAGCGACACCCTCTTCGTTGGCAACCTGCCCTTCAGCGCGGACGAGAGCTCCGTCTCCAACTACTTCAACGAGGTCGCTCAGGTCCAGAGCCTCCGTATTCCCACCGACCAGTGAGTAACCATGCCCTCCACGCTCGACTTTTCAGACTGTTAACCATTTAATTAGGGAGTCTGGCCGCCCCAAGGGCTTCGCCTATGTCACTTTCTCCTCCATCGATGATGCTAAGAACGTGTTCGAGACTCTCAACGGCGGCGACCTGGATGGCAGGCCCGTCCGTCTGGACTATGCTAAGCCCCGTGACAACAACGGCGGCGGCGGTGGTTTCGGCGGTGGCCGTGGTGGTGGCCGTGGTGGCTTCGGTGGTCGTGGCGGTGGCCGCGGCGGGTTCGGTGGCCGTGGTGGCGGTGGTGGTTTCGGCGGCGGCCGTGGCGGTGGTCGTGGTGGTGGCCGCGGCGGGTTCGGCGGTGGCCGCGGTGGCGGCAGTGGCTTCCAGGGCAAGCGGACCACTTTCTAAGAAGTACATGATACAGCCGCACATGAGGGACACAGCGAGGGTTTTGCACAGTATCATCCGAGGGCTTGTGGGTTGTCGGCTTTTGAACTCTAACTCCCGTGCCGGGAGCCGTGGGCTTTGAGAGAGAGATACACCTGAGGGCTTGACCTTGACTCGTGGGCTGCCTTGACTCGTGGGCTGCTTTGCTCTTTGGCAGCTCCTTGACGCATCGGCGCAAAAGCCATGCTGGTGGGCTTGCTGATCTTCGCCTCCTAGGCGGTCAGATAATGATGGGTTTACTGCATTCGTGGGCTCGTTGGCTCGTGGGCTCTGTGGCATACCTAGCGCCGCGGGGTGGCAGAAGGTTCTCTGGAGCCGTTCCCATCCCGGCGCTCGTCCGCTTCCCGAGGGTTCTGAGGGCATTCGAGGGCTTTTCCGTGGGTCATAAAAAGTTTGGGTTGATATCTTTGTTTGTACGGTACGGTCACGGTGGTCTATCATCTTTGTTTTGCATTTCCCTCGGGCAACTCCCCCGACCAAGGCCAGCTTCAGTCTCGACGGGTACGCGGGCGATTTTACACGGCTTGCTTCATCTCATGCCTGGTGAGTATCCCACCCTACATACCCTGATACCCTTTAGCAACCGATCGATGTACGAGAGTCATAATAGATAGTCGGGACGACGTCCGCCATCCCTACCAATTGAGGATGTTTGTTGAAAAAATGATGCCGAATATCCCCTGCTAAACGAGAACTCATGGATGAACAAAAACTACGATGGTGGTATTGTTGCTACGAGACGATCTGAGACTACCAATATCCCCATGAACCAAGAACCGCAAGACACCTCCCAGGAAGGCGCAACCATGGCCGGCCGACCGGAACGAAAGAAACGGTTTCCATGCAGAAACGGGTAACGAACCTAAAGCAAACCGCCCCGTATATCATCGGCATCTGAATAGTTACACATGTCCCGTAATCAGCCGCTTCCAATGCAACGCCTCGTCCCCTCCACGCGTCATTCGTATTCCATACATAAATCATCGATATATAACCCGCTTGAGGTGTGACCGAGGGAGAAGAAGCATATAAGTGTCCTCCTGCTTCAAGCAGCGACGCTCTTCCCCACGCCACCCCAGCGGAACCTCCGCAGCGTGCCCCCAGCGCCCGCCCTAACCAGCTCACCACCACAGCCCGCAGCGCCCGCGGACGAGGCGTTCACCCCGCTAGAACCGACTAGCGAAGACGACGCGGCGGCGGCGACGCTGCCGCCGCCGCCCTCCTGCCGACCGACCTCGCGGCCGATGACGTAGCCGGCGCCGAAGCCGACCACCGACACCAGCACCACCACGCCCGCGCTGACCACCCACGTGAGCAGCGTCGGGCTGACGCTGAAGAAGGGCGCCGCGTCCGTGGCGGAGTCGCCGTCGAGGAGGGTGGCCGAGGTGCGCTTCTTCTTGGCGGCGCGCGCGGGACGGCCCTGCGTCGTGGACGGGAGCCCGCGCTTGGAGTCCCGCTGTTGCTGCTGCTGCTGCTGCTCGCGGCCGGAGTTGGAGGATGGCGCGCTGGGCGCGGAGGAGTTGGATGCCGTCCGGGCGGTCTTGGCCCCGGCCCCGCTGGCTGGGGTTGTTGTTGGTGGAGCCGGCGGGCTGTTGGTGGCCATGAGCTCCGATTCGGGGACTAGACGGAGCTCCATTGGCTGGGAGCTCGGCACGACGCCGGCTCCGGCGCCGGGGGCGGTCCGCCGTTCCTCGTTCTTGGGCAACCCGCGGGCTGCGGCGGCGCAGGAGAGGAGGGTGGTTAACGAAGCACGTAGCGCGGCATCGTTGTCGGCTTCATTGGGAGGGGACATGTAACTTTGGCCCCGGTGGGAACGGGCGTGTGGGCGGTTGGGCATGGGAGGGCGGGAATGAGAAGGATGGTTGTATGCCGCTGAGCCAGTTGAGTGGCGGTGGGCCAAGTGTGAGGGAGGGTGTGAAAAGGCGTTTGGCTGAGGCCGAAACACAGGGCTGTTGGACGGCCGACCAAGGGCCGTCGCATTCTCGTCTCCATCACTCTCCGAGTCCATATCCACCACGGCGGATGCCCTCACAGCGGTTTGATGACGGGGTAAACTCGCGGACGGATGTACCGCTTCTGTCGAGCTGGTCATGACTCGGTCCTCTTCGCTCTCCGTCTCATCGTATTCCTCCTGGCTGCTAGTTGTGCCGCCTTGTGTCGCAGGGTGGCCGACGATAAAAGAAGCGGGCATCGTATGCTGTTGGTGTGCCCGTCTCCGCCTTGGTGGATACGAGATCCCACCAACCCTGAGTCCTGTTGTCACGATCTCGTCTCCGATAGACGATAAGGACGACGACGACGACGGTTGCGAGGTTACTTCGACCCAGGACTCTGAATTTACGGGTATTAGTTCCTGGTTAAACGTCGATGCAGCGGCGCTCAACTGACCATCGTTCCGGCGCTGGGTCGATGGCGCGCCTGTCCGCGCTGTGGTCTCGGCGGCGCTGCTGACATTGCGCAGCCCTGCCTGCCGTGGGCGATGCGTATCCGAGGGCGCCATCGTGCGCGAACAGTCACTTTACGGAATATTGAAGAAGAAGACGACACTCGAGTAGATGGATGTTTGCTTAATTTCGCGGGAGGTCCAAGATCGCTCGTCTCACCGTTGGCACCGTGAGCCCCGCCTGCAAGAGTGGAGTCGTTGTTCGGACGGTGAGGTTGGAGATGCAGGCGGTCAACTGGAACGTCGGTGTGGCAGACGAGAGCCGATTCGCAGGCGTTTTTTGTGAAAGGAGCAGCAGTCGAGTTATCGAGTATCCGGAGGCTCAAATCGCCCTGTCGCAGCACAGAGCTCGAGGGAGGAATGGAGGGCTGAAGAGGCTTTGTTGTCTCGCTGGTTTTGTTGAACCTGGGCAATCGATTGCAATTGCCAGATAACGCCTTGGTGAGAAGCGGGCGGAGCCCAGCGTGACCCACCGTTTGGGGGGTGGGACGGTCACCCCGTCCCAGATTCGCCTTGTGATTGGTTAACTAGAAGCTTGTCACTTCGCTTGTCTGCCCAGCTGCTTCAAGGGCGCACCAGTATGACGTTACGCAGCCAGGCTAGGCGACGAACTGCAGTCTGCAGGAACTCCACCGAACGCCACGCCGTAATCTGGTGGCTCGAATCATAATACTCCATCAACTGTGAATAGCTACCAGTCAGAGCACCTTCATTATCCGCATAAAAAGTGATGGGTTTTTCTGTGCGGGTTTTAACCTCTAGTCATTAGTTGACTATGTATCACCTAACCCGTAATCGACAACCCTGCCAAGGAATATAATTGTCACCCACCAGTTACCAAATCTATATGGACAACCGCAGGACTACCAGACCTATGTAGGTAGTTGTCATAAGAACAATATTCACATATTATAATGCTTTAATTTGGGTGTCCAACCATTTCAGCATTTTTGGTGCTCGTCGCCCCACAAACTCATGTGTTGAATTTCAGACAATTTTGTGTAACCCGAGACAGAGAAGGACAAGTTAGACAACTGACAACTAACTGGACTCTAAGTTTATATTTAATGCCAGCGAGTGGATAATTTTCTTGCTCTTCTTTCTTCTTTTTCTCTCATCTCCGCCCACACGTTTTTTTTTTTTTTTTGCGAGGCTGGGGATGTGAAAATAAGGACGAGGACAAGAAGCGGACAGCTCTGTAGGGAAGTGACAAGTCTAGACACCACGCATCAAGCAACCCGGCAGCCTGGATGATGGGGTTGCATTAGCGTCTAAAACCTCGGCATCGTTTCTGAAAACAACATTGTGGCCGAACTGTCCAGGCGCCTGGTGATTATGTTGCCAGACTGCATGATGGTTACGCCCACAAACCCCCCACATACTGCAGAAGGACAACACCTTCAGAGAGGGAAGTGTTCGAGATGGGCAGGGATGCAACATCCACGAGACATTACCGTGACTGATTCTGCAGTGCCAAGAGGCGAGAGCCCGAGGCCGTAGGCCGAAACCCCTATGACGGTCGGGGAGAGACTGTGGCAACCCGGCATGTATGCTTCAAGGCTTTTTCTCGCAACATCGCAGTTCCATCGGATGGCAGTGTCAAATCGCATAACCGAGTTCCAAGACTACCAGTATCGGATGAATCCCTCGTCAGGCGACATCAACTTCGAGACCCGGGTGCATAGGTATTGTTGGCCCCTTGCAGATCGGGACAGGGCCCGGGGCCTCGGCCATGGAGATAAAAAGCCAATCCCAGGTGCTGTAGCGGTCCTGCGACAAGAGTCGCTGGGTATCTTGACGTTTGCTTTGGAAACCGAGCCTACTCATACCTAGCACAACCAAGGCTCTGGGAGCTGTAGAGTTTGCGGCTTGAGAAAAGAATAAAAGGAGTTGGGGAAGTTAGGCTCAAGGGAAGGAACCATCAACACGCGACTTCCTTCGGCAAGCCCCACCCCCCAAGCAGCCGTTCATTTATCTACAGGTAGTTGAAGTTATCGTTTTCTTTTAAAAAAATTCTTCACCCTCCTCGAAGTAAAGCCGTTTGAGCTTTTGGGTCGTCCACACGAGACCCAAGCGGCGCTGTAATGAGATGGCAACTTTAAACTTCCAAGCCAACCTACGAACCGACAACTTTGGCTCTCCCAATGAGATATACTGTGTTTCTCAATAACCCACCCTTGTTCTAGGTAGTAAGTAGGGAGCTCCATAATGATGTTATTTGCTCGCGCATCTCGGTTCAGATTCTGATCGAGCCCGAACTCCAAACCGTTGACTAGACCTCAAATGTAGGTATGGAAAGCCCCTCAAAGGTCTAAAAACACTGTATTTATTTTACTCGATTTCTTTTGTTGAGTTCCTTTCCTCGGCTTCTTTCGCTTGTTTCTTTTTTTCTTGATTTTTTGCCAAAGGTTCCGGGCAAGTTCCATGATTTCCCCTGGAACGTCTCGTACTTCAAGTGTAGGAACGCCGCCCAACTCGAACTTGGTCTTTATTCCAGGCTAGCCATGAGTGCATGATACAGTCCAATCGGGCCCATCGGGGCAGATCCGCCGATAGCAGGCCTCACTCGGGGCCCTGTGCCAACCCCTCCGATTCGGCCGACAGCTCGAGTCCACAAGAATCTACTTTTTTTAATTGTTTTATCAGCGGCAATCGGGGCAACCGGAACAAGTGGACTTGAATAAGCATGCTTTGTCTCCCAAAACTAAGCCCGGTGGGCGAGTTGGGAATAGCTCCTGCTTGCGTGGTCACACAAAGAAGCGATGCAGTTGGCTACCCAAGACGTCGGGAATGCCAACTGCCACGGTCCCGTTTGTTATGGGCCAACGCCGCCCAATATGGGGAGAATCTAACGATGGCGTGCACTGGCCATGACGAACCGCGCAAATGATGCAGGTGACGTGGCAGTTCACTGCCGAAACCGTGCCGCCGCGGAGCTCGTCCCGAACATCAGGGAGCGGCGCGGGGGACGTGCCGCTGGGTAGCAGTCCGTCATTCGGCGGTCGATCATGATTGGTGACCGGTCATTTCGCCGGTCATCAGTGCCACCACCCGGTCAAGAGCTACTGGAGGGTGAAAGGCAGTGACTCTGACCAACCAGCTTCGGGTAGCTCTGTTAGAGAGCCTCAATGAAGCACGGGACCGGGAATGGTTCCCAGTCCCTCGTTGTCAGTGCCGCAATTTATGGCGTGGAAACTGGTGGCCAGCTTCAGTGTGAGTGTGAGCGCCAGGCTCAAACCGTTAGATCTCGCGATGCTTCGCGTTGCCCTTGCTAGAGAAGATCCTCAGGAGCAACAGTGACACAACCATCGGTCCGGTAACAGGTCTAGACTTCACACGGCACTGGGCGGAGGTTTGGCGGGGCCCCTTGCCGCCCACATGCCGGGCGAAATTCCATATCCGCGATTCGGAAATTGTATTTTCGAATTTGGTTGTAAGTGGCCAGGGGCACAAACATGAATTTGTTATAACAAGGCGCCCTCCGGCGCTGTACTCCTGAGGTCCCTGGGACCATATTTTTGATTTTGCTTTCTAAAATAAAATGACAGACATGTCATTGCTAAACATGAGTGCTTCTTCCAACACTGCCGAGCATCCTAACATGGCTGCAACGCCCGGGTAAGCAACTGTCCACCAACCAGGTTGGCCACACCTACTAACACTTGGACAGCAAAGCTGAGAGAAAGGGCGCTCACATCAGGTCATGGCCCACGGCATGTTGGGCTTCCCGGACAACACACAAATCCTCCGCAAGTGCCAAGCATTGAAGGAGAGCTCCAAACAAGCAGCCCGCGCCGCCGTAACCGGCCGCAGCTGCACTGCTGCAGAGGCAGCAGAAAGCATGGCAGAAGAAGGAGAAGAGGGGGTGCACCCCGCGCTCTCCAGATCGCGGGGATGGCGAAATCCCCGAAACATGCGGCTCTGCCTCCTGTCGGGCCGTCTTATCCTATCCAGGAGAAGTTCCGGCCTGTCGCCGCCTGCAACCCCCGAGCAGTTGTTCGCCAAACCCAAAGCGCCCCAGTCTACCAATGAGACCGCCGCTCATCATGCACACCCACGGCCTACGGGTGCCGGCAACTCTCGACTGGACACTCGATCTGTTCATGTGGACGATTGCTGCCAGGCCGGTCTGGCATCAACCCCGCTTGGGTTGTGACCTGCCGTGACGTCTTAATGCCCCAGATGGATGGGGGGAGGGGTATATAAGAAGCTGGTGATTTCGGGATGGGGCACGTTGAACCACCCTAAACCCAACGCTTGCTAGTCTCGGCGGAACACCCTTTTATCCTTGCCACCGCTCGCCGTGTCTGCTCGTCTTTCATAAGCAGCTCGCCCAACTGCACCAACGAGCATCACTCGTCCGTCGACGCCTGAAACCACCAAGGCGCGACAATGGCAGACGAGGAGAGAGATCCGTTTTACAAGAGGCCAGCTCCTTCTCCTTCTCCTCCGCCTCCGCCCCCATCGCCGCCGCCGGAGTCAGGGGGTTCGTGATCACAAAGACGCCACCGGCCACATGCTGCTTCTGGTGAGCGCCCTGGAACCCCTGCGCTTTTGAGGGTGTGGTCATGCAACCCAAGACCACTCCCAGGTAAACCTAGCCTAACCTTACAATCCCATAGCAGCAAGGCATCGTAGAATATCATCCTCCCGACGTTCCTCGCTTGGCGCATACACCATGGTTTCAAATACGAAGAGGCTGTTATGGAGCGAAAGGGATACTGTTGTTGGCTGGTAGTGGAAGAGGACAACAACCCCTGGCGGGCACAACCAGAAACTTCGGCACTTTCAAACCTGTTTTACGTTGACTTTGTGCGTCTTTTGTTTGCTTTCTTCCCCCTCGCACAATAAGAGTGGGACATGAACACCAGCGCCCACCTGCAACAGGCGGTTATGAGTTATGATCTTATACCCAGATACCGTTTCCCATCTCATCCAGGGGATTCCTATCCCCTCTCACATTCGTTCCGTTCCTCCTTTTGGTAGCGTGCCGCTCGGCACAACTAGTAACGTTATGGGGAGGGTGACATTTGAAGTGAGCGTTTTTAGTTAGGTAGTTACGAGCGATGGCCCGTTTACTCTGAACCGGGCCCAAGAATGCCATTGTGTTTTCATCAAAACCCGAGTCACCGTCCCTCTTGCCATGACCGTCAGACCCTTCTGGGCCCCCTATCTGGTTCCTGCCGTCACGGATGTGCCAAAAGAGGAAAGGTGTCCGATATCTCGTTGGATCTTAATTTATTTCTCTCATGTAAAACATACAGCTACGAAGCCCATCTAACCGTTTGCGCCCCCAATGTGGCTCACTCCTTGGTACCTAAACCAGCTATCTACAGTCCCACCTAGTTATGGCCACAACCTTTACGAGTCGAGCCAGCAACCCATGCACATCATCAAACTCCATCGCCAATCCCCCATCGCTAATCCACCCTAGAAGCAGATCTAAAAGGCGCTCAAATCCAACGGTACACTACTCCCCCTACCAGCGCGGTACTTGCGTGCCCCGCCGGTAAAGTTTCTCGGTTTGGGGAAGTTCTCCTCACCATGGAAGCGCCATCGCGAGTCCTGTACCACATACCGCTCGCCGCCGCCACCACCGCCGGACGAAGCAGAGAGACCAGGCGACGGCGATGGGCCGCGGCCTGGACTTGGCGTCTTGGAACCGCTGCCGTTGGGTGCGAGCGTGAAGTTGCTGGGGTCCAGCATCGAGAGCATGGATGCGCGGCCCGATGCGCTTGAGGCGGAGTGGGAGAGGGATGGGGGAGGGGGCGCAGGTGCAGATGAGGGTGGGGGTGGAGGGGCCGGCGCCGGCGGTGGGGAGATAGGGGGCGCTGAGCGTGATGGTCCATTTGGTGGGGGAGGGGGTGGAGGTGGAGGTGCGGCCCCTGGAGGTGGCCCAACGCTAGACGCAGCGCGTATGGCTGCTTGCGCGGCAATACTTTGAGATATGTTACTTGTTGACGCGGACGGTGGAGGTGGTGGCGGTTGTGAGCGCGCCGGGGCTGGCGGCGGCCGTGGAGCAGCAGCAGGAGGCGGAGGTGGAGGAGCTGGAGGTGGTGAGAATGCGGACGGTGATGGGGTCGGGGGCGCGAAAGATGGCGGCGGCGGCGGTGCTGCGGATGGAACGGTTGAGGAGGGCTTCCTGGAGCCTGGAGGGGGCGGCGGTGGTTTCTTGCCGACCGGAGGTGGTCGGGCCTTTTTCGGAAAGCTCGGCGCGCTGTTTGTGTTGGGAAGGGATGGTCTCCCGGGTACTGGCGGCGCGGCGGCGACAGGCGGCCTCGGAGCAGCTCGCGGAGGTGCCTTTGAATCCGACAAATATGAAGCATCTCGGTTTGCTAGAGAGAAGTTAGATACGTGATGACGAGAGGTCCACGAACAGCGTCTTACCCCCTGTAGCAACACCCCCACCTGTCTTGCGTAGCTTCGGCATCCCTCCCGTAAAGAGACCGGCAAGTTGCGGAGGTCCATCCATGCTTGATCCGGCGGGTTGAGCCCTGTCACTCTGATCGCTGTTGCTTCTTGCACGAGCTCCGGGGACAGGGGGGGCGAGTCCTCCTGGTGCTTTCGGTAGTCCTGGGATGGGGGGTGCGCCGAGCCCCGACGGGCCCGGGCCGCCCCCTGATGAGGATTTGGCTACTACGGGCGCGGAACGATCGTTCGTGACAGTCTTCTTCAGCGCCCTCCCCTTGTGGATATCTGCGAGAAGAGCTCCCTGCGAGTGCGTTAGCGTGGCTTTCGCAAAACCTGGCTATGACCAAACGGACCCTCGCTGGCGCGGCCGCCGCAGCTGCTGGTGGTGGAGGAGGAGGAGGCGGTGGTGGTCCGCCAAACCCCGGGGGTGGTGGGGGAGGTGGTGGTGGCGGAGGAGGCATCGCGGGTGATCTGGGGGTCGATGTCGATATTGATGAGTTGGGTGGGAGGTGGAGGTGGTGGAAGACGAAGGGGTAACTGGTGTGGTGTGCGTGCTCTGAGCCTTTACTTGGCCAAGTCGGCGATGGTGAAAAAAAGAAGAGGATTTCAAGCCAAAGTTTGGCAAACCCGACGTGAATAGCGGTAGCGCAAGTCGGACGTTGTCGTCGAGGTGGGAAAGGGAGGAAACAAGGCCAGGCACTCGTGGCGCGAGGTGGTGGTTGAAAGTTGAGAGTCGCAAGTTGCTTCAGGGTTGCCTTGCGCCTGCGTCACCTCCCTCGTTTTGACCCTGGGCTGTGGGGAGGTCAAGCACCTTGGCGCCAAGTTGCGATGCAGGATGGATGCATTGTCTAATCGTCCCCTTAATTGCAAGGTTCTTCAGGTTGTATTGTGTATGCAACAATCGGGCTCACTGAGGGACGAGAAGTGGGGTTTCGGCTCAATTGAGGCCCTGGACCCTGGACCCTAGGTGAATGCAACGATCTGCACCATCGTGCGTAAAGTTCATGAGCTCTCTTTCAACAACATCACAGCGAGCCTCACCATCCCGACTTTTTATTTTCTCTCGACCCGGTTCTGCGCCGAACTCAAGCGCCCAACCGTTTACCTTTTTATTGTCACCAGTGCGACCTGGACTAGCTGGTGGTTTGAAACTGGTGCTGAGATCGATCCGGCCGAACGGGGCTGGCATCGAGTGATCGAATTCAATCCTCGATTTTGAGAGTGAAGGGAGGGCCATTGCTTTTATTTTTCAAGAGCCATCGGCTTGGCTAGCGGCCATGATGCGTCGGCCATACTCGCCCGGATCCGGATTGCGGCTTTGCCAGGGCTGCGGGCTGGTTTCCGGGCGCCAATCGATACAACCCGCAAACCGGCCTTCAGTGGTGCTGCAGTTCGGGCAACGCTCCGCCGATATGTCCCGAACAATCTCGATCCGGCCGGCCGCAGCCCGCTATTTCGCAACCTCGCAGCCGTGTCGAAAGGTGAAGCGGTCGCAGGAAGCCCAAGCCCCGGATGTCTCGAAGACCCGGTTTGGCAGGACAGCCGCGGCAGCAACCTACCAACCACCTGGCGTAGAGCCTGCAGCGGCCGCTTATACCGTGCGTCATATCCTCACGGCTTTCCTCGGCCCCGGTGGTATTCCGTCCGAAGACTTTACCCTGTCGGCGCTGCAGGCGCTTGCACAGATTGAGGTGAGGCAGGTGCCAGATGCTGGAGAACGTCGCTCTGATGACGCCGTCGCCGAAACTCGCGGACCTGCCTCGCAACTCTTGGGGCTGGATGACATAAAGGCTGGTGAGGTCACACGGCCACAGCGGAGCCCCTCACAACGGTCACAGGACGCGATAGACCAAATCTCAGATGCGGCATACACGATTGTTACCCATAATACGGTGGTCATCACCCGGAAAATCCTCGCCGAATACGTCCAACTCGAAGCCCGCCTTGGTAGGGCAAAGAACTTGCCGCGGATCCTCGATCTTTACGCGAGTAAGCCCAAGCCCAAGATGGTCTCAAACACCATCAAATACGTCGAGCGCAACCCAAACAAGGCCGAAAGCGCAGTCGATCCTGCGGTTGCCGACATGGCCCTGGATGCGGCAATCGAGGCCAAGGACCTGGGGGCCGCCATCGGCATTTTGGAAACCACCTACGCATCCAAGGCGTATCTGCGGTCGAAGCTCATCAAGAAGGCACTGCTTCCCGGACTCGCTGTCACTGGTACCCCAGTCGGCGTCTACTACGCCGCTACCCAGTTAGCCCAACTGCAGCACGCTCTAGAACCCAAGATTGCGACCGGTTTTGCCTTTGCCGGCGCCATTTGTTATGTGGGGTTCACTGCCACTATCGGCGCGGTGGCCCACTTCACGGCAAACGATCAAATGAAGCGGGTGACGTGGGCGCTGGGCACACCGCTGCGCCATAGGTGGCTCTACGAGGAGGAGCGGGCCGCTCTCGACAAGATTGCCTGCTCCTTTGGTTTTTCGGAGGAGCACCGCTACGGCGAGGAGGAGGGGGAGGAATTCATGTGGCTCCGAGAATATATACTGAACAGGTCCATGATCCTCGATGCGGTGGATCTCATGCCGGGCATGAACTAACTAGGGACGGACGAGGCGGGCGCTGTGACGGGGTTACGGGGTTACGGGGTGATGGGGGAGAGAATGACGGCAGCTGATGACGGTGACGAGATGAAGGCGGTGCGCGTCGTGGGACACCAACGGCTTGGCACCTTGCACTGAAAGGCCGTTGCGGAAACTCCGATCGTCGCCCATTCGAACCCGGATCACTCTTGGCTCAACAACTTTCTTACCGCCGCCGCGAGTGATCGGCCGTGGCGCTCGCTCTGCCGCAGCCGCCGTGGCCGCCAAGCCGTGTGGAGCAAAATGTCAATCTATGTACCTTGTGCATACCAAACCGCCGAGACGGGCCTCAAAGCCCTTTCAAAATTGACTGTGCAAGGCTCACTTCTGCGGCTTTCCATGCTTCGTCCGTACAGCTTACAATCACGACACTGGCTTTTTCACGCCGCCAACACCCCCTCCACACCACACCCCTCCCCCCCCTGGAGAGGGCGTTGGCGTATGGACTTGGTATGAACCCCTGTCAACACCATGCTAGGGAGTTTTTCAACACCTTGCCGTCCACGACTCGAGCAGTGGTCGGGGTACTGGGGTGTGCGGATGCAGCTGCGGAATTGCTGCACCAGTGAGATGTGGGTGTTCTGCCGATGCAGATATCCCGACCGCACCTCCTTTCGCTTTCTCAATGTGCGTGTCCCACAGCAGCCGGTATGTTTCGATGATATAAAACCCCCCAGACGATCCCATCTCCCGGCCCCCTGGGACCCATCACCCCCATGAGCATAGTTCAAGACATCTTCCCGCCGCCACCGGGGATTTTATGCTAGTCTTCGTGAGCGCACTAGCTTCAAGAACTCCCATACCGCTCTTCTTCTTGGCCATCGGTTTCTTCTGTTTCCCATCTCATCACTCCTCATCTCCATTCTCGTCATCCCGTTCCCTTTTTTGATTCCCCGCCAGCCGAGCATGGCCGGCGGTTTTGACCCTATCGACCCGGAAAAGTGTGCCCACTATGCCGGCTTCGCTTCCCACCTGGACCGGAAGTCATTTGACTTTCTCTACTGGGTTCTCTTCGTTCTAGTCATATTCATGCTATTCCTGGCGTCATGGAAATACAGCGGGTTTGTCTCTCTCCCCGCCGTTGGCATCTCTAGCCCCCTTGGTTATCATTTGATAGTGGCGAGACTAACATGTCTCTCTTTGCGCTTCTAGTGACCTCGAGAAGATCCGGGTGCTGGGCCTAGAGCCGGATTCCCGGCAATACAAGAACAAGATGAAAAAGTGCATGCTCATCTGCAGCATCTACGCCACAGTGTCTATCGTGGGCGTCATCATGGAGGTGTACGCCCTCATGGCTCTACAGTTCTGCGACGGCGAGGACCTCATGCCACTCTATTGGTCGACATGGACCATGATGCAGGTTGGGTCTGTGATTGCCATTCTGGGCATCCTGCTCGCCATCTTCAACAGCTTGCGAGGGAGCAAGAACCCGTAAGTTGCCTGCCAATCCACTCACCACTGACTGCACTTGCCATGCTGCACCCCTTCGCATCAACATGCGCTCGGCCAGCCGCTCGTTGCAGATTTTTCTTTTCGTCAAAAACGGGAAATTGTTTGCTGACACGGCTCCTATTTCCCCTTAACCCAGACCCTGGGCATTAGCTCTCGGCACGCCAATTTTAGTTGTTGCAGGCATCGGCCACGCCGTCCACGGGGCCGTGCACAAGCGAGTCAAGCGGGTGCGGTCCATGAGTCGCGGCAGGCGGCGAGGCGTGTCCACGTCGGACAGCACCCGGCTCGAGACGGGCGCCGGCTTGCCCATGAGCAGAGAGTATGTCACATTTCCCCCCACCCAGCACCCCCCTACCGTCGCACGGAGAGGGGGGGGAAACCAGGGGCCAAAGCTAACCAACAACCACAGAATCACCCTCCGCGCGGACGAGAGCGAGCGCGAGGACGTCGAGATCCCGGCTCGGTTCGTCGGCCTCACCGCCGATGGCGCGCCCATCATCCGCTTCACCGAGGACCCGGGCAAGATCGAGCCCGAGCACGGCGTCGTGCTGGGCCGCCCGGACGGGCACGTCATCATCGCGTTCAAGAAGGCCATGAAGGTGATCCGCGACAGCGACGACAGCGACGGCACCAACGGGAGTGGCAGCAGCAGCAGCAGTGGCAGCGGTGGTAATGGAAACGGTTATGGTTATGGTGGCCGCGGCAGGTCGAACGGCAACGGCAACAGCAATAGCAACGGCGAAGTGACGCCCACCCCCAGATCGCCTGTCGTGAGGATTGCTTCGCCACCGAGGATGAGCCCGAAGTGGGAGGATTCGGCTGTGTGACGAAAGCCTGAGGAGGCTTTCTTTCTCTTCTTTCGGTGGCTACTTGTGGCTGCGCTCTTGTTTGCTTTTTTTCTGTTTGGCTTTTCTCTCTCTCTCGGCATTGCGCATCCCTGGTTTGGTTCATGGTCTCGGTCTCCTGTCATTCGTTTCTAAACGGGCTCTTTGGGAAATCTTGGGTATGACATGAATCTCGGTTTTGGCTTCGCAGGGCTTGGTTAGAAAGGCTTTTTTTATTCTCGCCTTTCGGTTCATGGGGATCAGGACGACGATTGGTCTATCCTGGTTAGAATGGGCTACAAAACGGGGAGCGGGTTTGGGTATTGCATCAGTTGAGGCTGGTTTGGGCTTCACCGGCGGGCAGCATCGTTTTTTCTTTCTCTTCGTCCTCGTTCGTTCTTGAGGGTTGTCTCACTCCAAGTTCGTATCTTACTCCATATCATTCTTCCATGACATTTATAAAAACTCTTTTCGTACAACCAGCATCATCCGTACATCTTACATCACATCAGCATCACTCGGCGATACAAGAAACCTGAGCGGACAATTTTCCTCGCATGTCTTGGGTCAGGGTCATGCCGTGCACTGTTACAGCGTCCGCAGCGTTTGACGGGTGGGGAGGGACTGACTGGGGAGGCATGTAGGTTGGGCTGGATCGTTCGGTGCTTTTTTGGCAAGCGAAAATGGCCCACGTTAGGACGACACCCCCCCCCCCCCCCCCTCTGCGCGACGCTGTCTCACAATCTGTACCCATGCGGTGTTCCTTCTGTTTTGGGAGGAACGGTAACGATACACAGCGTGTTGCCATGCCTCGACGTCAACACAGTCATACCCATTCCGGGTGATCAGCAAAAGAGCCTCCCCCCGCCAACCACGCACGCCTATCAACGCCGTTGTTTGTTTGGCTCTTCGGGCAGGTTTACGCGGCAGCTCACTCCTCGCTCACCCTCACTCAGGGCACACAACAGGGGCACGGAGACACGGCTGAGGGAGTCCGACAGGGCGCTGCAGAGCGCCGGCGATGCCGGCGGAAGAGAGCATGTTTGTCAGGTCTGGGCAACATCCTGAAAAGTTTTCGAATTTGCTGCCGTGGTGTATGTGCAGTCCAGAGATAGGCTCGCTGCATCTCGGAGGTCGCATTCCCGTGTCGAGCTCCGTAGATCTGTAAGATCTTGGGTTAGCCTCCCAAGGCCAGGCGCCGGCATCCGATTCGCCAGTGATAACACAGAAATCTTGGGCTGCAGCCCGCCAACGACGCCAGACAGGGTGACAGGGTCCATCACCCCCGGGTGGACCGGCCGGGTGGGTTTGGTTTGTGATCTGTGATGACGATGGTCATCCTCGACGGGCAGTGTTTGCTTGTTAATCCAAAATCCTTGCCTAAGGGAGGCGGCATGGGATTTTTCGAAACACGAAGTGGGAATTGACCATTCAGGCGGTCAGGTTAGCACGTGGAGGAGGGCATGGCTCTGGATCGCTGATCGCCGAATGTCTCGAACGTTCTGACCCGGGGGGCCTGATCAGGGGCCCCTGACGAGGCTCGGCTGCCTTGGCTGCCTAACTGGAACACGGGGAAGAGGGTGACGACAACATTTCTCGCAGTGATACAGCAGAAACTGAGTCAGACAAATGAGTAACAGGAAATGGATGAAAGGGATTCAGCGAGGTGGACGGGGCTGGGCTGAGACACACCGGGAGGGTTGTGACGAACCAACAAATGTGTCGCCGTTGATCCAGAGCCAAGGATGGCACCCAACCCGACCCAGCAAGGGGGTACGGTACGCGCCAGTAAAAACGCAGAAAGCGCCTTTAAGCTATGGTGCATATCGGCATTTGCCTTATGCCCAATGCCTGATGCATTCCTTCCCGGCCCGTCCCAATGATTTTCGGCCTGTATTTTTCCCAGCTTGTGCCTCCCGTTCAGCCCCCACTACCCATCACCCACCACCCACCACCTTCTTATCAGATCCCACATCCTCTGATAACCGAGAGCACAATCTCGGATTTTTTGCTCCTTAAGCGTCATCCTAAGCGTTGGCGCGGGTAACTCAAGCTTCAGCTCTCCGCGAGCCGCTCCTTGGCAAGCCTGCCCCCGTGTTAACAACAACCAAGGTCTCACTCCCCATCTCCCGCCCTTCCCGCCCCCCCCGCCTCCCACCTGCCCCTGGTTAGGCCCTTCCGGCTCGGCCAATTTGGAGGATTTCACCCGTGAGACGGTCATCGCTGCGAAGAACCGGCCAAGAGCTGCCGTCGGCCTTGGCTAGTGACACCTCGAGCTTGGTGCCCAAAATCTTAAAGGTCGACTTGGCGGGATCGATGGGGCCGTAAAGCGGCACCTGCGTCTTGTACCGCTTTGGTACCGGAGCGTCCGTCGTGGGCAGGTCCAACACCAGCGCCTGTTCCTCGAACTCCACCTTGGCGGCCTCTTTGTCGATCTTCTTGAGGAAGAATGACGCGATGACAGCAGTCGGAGTCTGGTAGAAGTCATGCCTATGGAAGAGCGAGAGGATATGAGCACATGGACCGTCGGGATGCAGTTCTACCGGCGGTCAAGCGCGGGCTTCACCCGCCATCGGGGTGTTCCCAGACACAGCCAGTCTTGGCTGTTCCTTGGCCGCGAACACACATTCGTCCAGCGGCTGCCAAGTTGCACATCGAGGAAACGCGGGGCGTACTCACCTGACCGTCTCGAGGAGCTCTTCACCCCCGGTACCTGTCGGGCCCTTGCCGGCAGCATTTTTGCTTCCGCTTCCGACAAACAAATGCCGGTTCTTCGTCTTGCAGCCCTCGATCTTCATGAACTGGTCAAACTCCAGGACGCGGCGCTTGCAGCAGACGTAGCCCTTGCTGCCCTCGTGGAAGATGGGAGCGCCGGGGTGATGTACACATGTCTCTCCTTCCCTGCTCGATCCTTTCGTGTAGGTGGCACCGCAGCCCTTGCGTCTGCACACGCGCCCATCGGGGATCTCGGCGGTCTCGTCGTCATCCTCGGACTCCGGGGGCGGGGGCGGAGGTGTGGGTACGTGCTGAGGGGCGGCAACGGGCGCACGGGGCGGGGGCGGGGGCAGATTCGAGGCGGCGAGAAGCGCCGGGTCCGCCTCCCTCTTCTCGACCTTGGGCGGCAGGTCGGTGGTGCTGTGCTTCCCCTCGGTGCAGGGCTCAATGGTCATGAATTCCTCAAAAGTGAGGACGCGCGGCTTGCAGCACTTCCATCCTGGGCCGTAGAAGCCGTGGTCAGCTTGGCAAGAATAGGCAGGCGACAGACAGAGGCGCAAGTCGTGGGAGGTAGGGAGTGCAATCGGGCAGGTGCAGTATGACGCTCGAGATTGGCTGGATGTAGAACCAGAAACGCGTACCTTTTTGGCCCTCATGGAAAACCGGGGGCCCGGGGTGGTAACGGCAGACCTCCTCCGGATCGGTGTACTCCTTGCCGCAACCTTGATGAACACACTTCTGCGCCATTGTACGTGTTTCTCCGTTCAACCTGCCGAAGCTGGCTCGTGGTCGACCTTGTTAGACTCGACGGCGGATATGTTTTGAATATGATTTCTATCTCGGACGTGCTTACTGTTTCAACCAAGAAGGGCTGGAACGAGGGAAAGGCAAACGAAACAAATCGGAAGCAAAGAGATTTGTGGAAACTGTCTCGAAGATGATGGAAGCTTCCTCCACCAAAATTGCCGGTTGCTTGCTGGGCTGAGAAGGTGGGGGCGGGGGAAGGGGAGAAGCCAGGGGCGTCGCATGTCTTCCCGAGCTGCGCTAACCTACTGTGGTAAGGTAGCTTTTACAGGTGATTTCCATTCCAGGATGTGCCGAAATTGTTCATCAACGACGCCAGAACAACCAACAAGTCGCTGCTTTTATTCTTGCAACGTAACAATCGTCGTCATGCGTGTCAGCAGCAGGCTTCTCCAGTCCTGCAGGATCACCTTTTTTACCCGCACAGGTTGCGGTTTATGCACCCAAGCGAGATCGGTCCTATCTGACGTTTGGGATAAACAATCATTTGCTTTCAAAGAGGTCGACATCGTCAAGCCAGAAGCCAAGAAATGGCGGGATCTGTATGATTTTGATGTTCCAGTGGTGAGTCTTCTTTTGCCGAGCAAGAAATTCCTGCTATGCTTTGCTAACTCATGTTTAAGATCCACATCAGCAAGGCCCAGTCGCTTGAAGAAGACCCCAAACTATCCTCCAAGGCCGTCAAGCTCATGCATCGGTTTACCGTTGAGGAGGTCATGGCCAAAATGAATGCTGTTGAGAAATAAAATAACAGCACTGTTTGAACTCTAGTACCTCCTACTGCTTACCGGCAACGGATGTCAAACACCAAAGTCGGCCAATTGAGACAATGGAGGCTGCGGGAGGTTTCTGTAGTACCTCGCCGTGGTTGTTTATTTTCTCGCATAGCCTACGACAAAATGTGCCGAATCTATGTGGGGAAAGATACTGGTGAACCACCATCCCCCAAGGATAGTTACACGCCCTGCTATCAACCACTCTTGGCTTCATTCCCCTCGCCCCGAGCCACGGCGAGCGAGCTGGCCAACGCGCCGCTCATGGCGAAGTAGTCGGCAGCGGCAGTGATCATGTGGAACCCCATATCCGCATATCGTTTCGCCTCTGTCCAACAATGTTAGCTAATATGTTTCCAATCAGGGCATGGGTTCAGGACATGGGTGTCACTCGGAGCCAGAAAGGGGCATAGCTAGCGAGGACGGGTTCGACCTACGTTCTCCGGAACCACAGTAAATGCCGCACTTCTTGCCAGCCGCGATGGTGGCTTTGAAGATCCTCGCGACAGCGTCCTGTAGCTCGGGGTCTATCTTAGGACCCAAGATTGGATGGCCGATGCTGTTACCAAGGTCGAACGGTCCAACGAACACGACGTCGACAAGCGGCGCTATTTCTTCTACCACCTCTAGCGCCTCCCGAGTTTCGATCTGCACCATTATTAACAGGCTGTCATTCGCCTGCTGCAGATACTCCGTCATGTTCAACCCAGCCCCGAAGGTCTGCATTGCGAATGGGGAGCCAAATCCTCGCTGTCCCTGCGGTGGGAACTTGGCCGCAGCAACCAAGTTTTTGACCTCCTCGACGGTCCGAATTAGTGGGACTAGGATCTGAGTCCTGGTTAATCAAGCTGTCTCCAAACGAGTTGTAAGGCTCATCTTACTCCGTGTGCCCCGGCGTCCAGTGCACCTATCACCACGTCAGCACCCTCGTCCACGGTCACAAAATCAAGACGAATGCTCACGCTTCACCATCCATGGCTGGGTGTCTGGCAAGCGAACAATGGGGGAAACTCCCTCTGCCGCGATGGCAGGGACCGCTTCGTGCATCTGTGCGTCTGTGGGTGTGCCATTAGCCAGGTCCGGGTACAGAGAGAAACAGCTTTGACTTGCATACCATCGATATTGCCGTGTTCGCAGTCAAGCAACACCCAGTCCGGCCCCGACCTCGCAAGAAGCCTCGAAACGTTGGCCCCGGGTAGTACCTGCCAGAAACCGAAGGCGGGGCGCTTGCCTTCGTCGAGGATTTGCTTTAGCCGGTTGGCTCGCGCCATCTTGGGGCTCACGTCCATGGTGGATATTGGGTGATACTGCGGGACAGGTGGGTAGAAGCTCTTTGGAAATGACTGAGGATGAGAAGAGAAGATGAGTTTCTGGGACGTCTTGCGTCTAAAATAAGAAAACGGTGATCGGATCATTCGGATTTATGTGATGCTAGCAAAGTTATCCCCGTCTCATTAGCACTGTTTAAGGTTAGGTGCCCAATGTCAACAGGGCGTTACGCAGTAGTCATCACAGAACGCACTTCGTTCCTATCCTCGCATGAGGGTCGTAACCCCCCACTTTCCTAGTCAGACCAAGCTATGCTAGTGGGTTGGGCGTCGCGGGGTAGCTACGGCCGCCTGTCGGAGGGCAGCCCGAGGAGGATCGGGTCCGAACGAGGGGTCGGGCCGGCCACACCGAGGTAATGCTTCTCCTGGTTTCCTAGCCTCTGTGTGATTTATAATTTCGATCTCAGTTTCCTTTACGTTATGTTGGACTGTACCCCATTATTCTGTTTCTATCATTAGCTGGGAGGACACCCAAGATTACCCAAGACAGTGGAGTTGTTGATTTCATGTGATCGCTCATCTTTCTGACGTTGAGAATGTTGACATTTTGGGTTACAAGCTGATGATCATTTCTGTTTAAAGGAATGACTGTAAGACTGTAAGATCACTCCAACCCAATTTCAATGTTACTATCAGCAGAATACGCATTCTTTCGTATAAGGCATTCTCCGGCCCAGGGTTCGGGATAACCCCGTAATTAAAATAAACCCCGCTCCATTCATAACTATTAAAGTATTCGTACCGATTGTCGAATATTAATGAGACCCTTTGATAAGGCGATAAGACGACAAGGGTCGACGGGTTCCAGCATCAAGCTTCACAGCCGCAGCGAATTGAGACGGGATTCGGGACGACACCAACAAACAAGCGGCCCTGCACTCGTTGACGACGACCGACAAGCGAAAGTCGTTGCGATCTTAACCTTGCCATACATGGCAAGCAGGCCGACTGTGGCATAGACATCCCCGACCGACCTTCCTTCTTCAATACCAGCCCGAGCTCGACCAACCGCCGCCATGTCGCTGAACAGCTATATCGAGAGTAAGAACCCCCCAAGATGTCGTCATAACCCCTTGGTCTGGCCAAAGCCCCTGCCTTAGTTACCAGCATTAACGAATTTTATTCCCTGCAGAGAAAGTGTGCATCATCACCACCGACGGCCGCAACCTCGTCGGCACCCTCGCAGCGCACGACTACACCACCAACCTCGTAAGGGAACCCCCCTCCGAATCCGCCCCCCGAACCCCCAACCACTCACCCCCATCCCCCCCAACTAAACAAACCAAACTAACACACCCCCGCCCCCCCAGGTACTCAAAGACACAGTCGAGCGGGTGATCCGCGCCCCCGACGACGGCGAGCCCTCGGCCGAGGTGGAGCTAGGATTATACATTGTGCGTGGGGAGAATGTGTGCCTGGTGGGCCTGGTGGACGAGGCGCTGGACAAGAGCATCAACTGGACCGAGGTGAAGGGGGCGGCGATCGGGACGACGAAGCATTAGCGCGATTGGGTGGTTGATGGGCTGAGTGGTGGGTGGTGGGGGGCAGGGTAAAGCTAGCCTTGGTTCGGCGGCGGGCTGCTGTCTGTCGGTTGTGTTTGGTGGGCTTTTTTTCTTTATTTATATGCTCGCCCGGGTGGATATGGGGTGGGTAGGGATGGACGACGGCGGCTTGCTGAAGAGTAGGCTGGGGAGGTTGGAGTGGACGGTGGCATAACGGGAAAAAAGAGATGGGAGGTTGCGTTTTCAGTTATCATAATCGGCGTTCGGGGTTTGCGTGGGTGCCTTCCAAGGGTATGCCTCTCCCATGGCCCGGCTTTTATTTCCCCCAGAACGAGTTAATTGCTGACATTCGAGGGAGGCCGGCTTCGGTGGAGATACCCAGAATGAATCTGAACCAAATCTATGGTATCCAGGTGGCCTAATCTATTTGCTATCTACGCGAAAATCTTCTCCAGCAGGATGCCCGCGAAGGTATCTTTCCCAGGCGATTCCACCATCCTGTTGATCCTGTTACCCCTGCGCGCGCTCAACCAGCCCATGGTGTCGCCGTGGACCTCGTCGAACGTGACGGCGTCCATGGGATCCGCCGGGTGCGTCTGCACTGTGCTGTCCACCTCGGCGGGCTTCGCCCGGCCACGCTTGTCGATGACATGCATGCCTGTGGTCCATTGGCCGGACGTCTCGATGCGGATATCCTCGGGCTTGGGCACCGTCTTCCACGCGGGATGGTCACGGGTCAGCATGTACCAGATACACAGTGGGTCGTGCAGCGACAGGCCTTCGTTGTGGTCCGGGCCGAGCATCGAGTCGATCTTGTTAAAAGTGCCGGTCATAAAGGTGTCGGTCCACTGCGCTAGCGGACTGCCAGCTTCCTTGAGGGGCTGGACCTTGGCGCTGAAACCCCGCCTATTGATCTCGTGCGGTGTGGTGATGTCGAGTGGAAAGAGAGTTAGCTTCAGTTGACGTGATAGCGTTGCGGGGTACGGAGGCAGGAAGGATTTGCCGTCGAGTACGGGCGGCATGGTGGACGACGGGACGAGCGAGGTCAGGGCGAAGACGCGTGCAGCGGCCACTGCGTCGGCCATGGAATTGAACTCGGCGCACGGGGTGACGTTGCCTTCGACTTCCACGGCGCCTCCCATCACCACGAGCTCCTTGACCCGGAGGAAGGTCTCAGGGTCCTCGGAAGCCGCCAGGGCAACGTTTGTCAGCGGGCCGATAGCGACGATGGTGATGGTGTTTTCCGGCTCCTCCTTCAGAAGCCGGAGGATTTCCTTGTGGGCGGGCGTCTTGCTTGGGGTGAAATATGCCGAGTACGCTGGCGGCTCAGCAGAGCTATTGGATGCAACAGGATCATCCTCAAACAGGGTACGCCAGGTGTCTGCCGGGGACAGATGGGGGTGCTATGCCAGTTAGAAAGGGACCCCTGAAACCGGGGGGTTGTGTTCTTACCGCATCGTGGACTCCGTGTAACCCATCCGCACCATCTGAGTCGGTCAGTCTCTCACTTACTACACTACTCTGGGGTCATTGATGGGGTCGTGCTTACGGAAGTAGTCAGCTACAAGTTGCTCATCTTCGAGGGCATGCTGGGCGCCAACAGCGACAATAGGCTTGTAAGCCCCCAACGAGCCATAGGTGGGCTTGCCAGTGGCCTTCCGCCAGGCCATTTCCTTCTCGAGCACATGGAACAAGGCCACAACATTGCGGAGGCAGCTGCAACATCCTTGTGAGACAATATTCACAGGTTGTGTATGCACAAAGGGGCCAGTGACACGGTGTCTGTCATACCTTTGCAGCGGCACATTTCCGTATGTGACAGAGATCATGGCAACCTCAAGCACCTCTGGTGAGGCGCTGAGGGCCAGCAACAGGGCCATGACATCATCCACGCCTGAGATTATGTTAGTGCCGGACACAAATAGCATATAAAGCAACTAAATATGGACGAACCCGGATCGGTATCGATAATAATGCGGTTCTTGGGTGCCATGGTTGCTGAAGACGGGAGAGTGCGGGGCCGAGGAGGGGCACAATGAGATCTCGAAGTGAACGAGGAAGTCAGAATCTTGCGGCAAATACGGTTTACCCACGGTGTTTCACCAGGGTTTATATAAGTTGTGAAACTGCAGCCTTGCCCTCAATTTTAGCACCTGACTTTCCCTTGGGGAATCCTTGTTCTTCTTTCAATCTTGAAGTTGAAGGAATCTAAAGTGACAAATCTTGGAGACTCAAACTCTCAGGCTCCACGCCCTACAACCAATCCTGTGACCCCAAGTTCCACATCCCACCTTCCCCATTAGCATTTCCCCATTGGCACCCGCCGTTCTCCGACACACTTGGGTGCCTGACCTGGCAGAGTGGATCACTTGCTCATCATTGCTCGCGGTTGTTGTGCTGTGTACAGACTTGCTGATGTGTTTGATGCCTGTGCTCGGTCCCCACGGTGATAAGCACTTGGAGGAAATATTGACCCGTTAACATCATAAGAGCCCAATTGATTGCAAACACCGGTGTAATTGGTTAGTTAGGTATATGTACCTGGGCAACTTAGGTAGCGAAGACTGACTTGGTCAGTTAATCAGTGAGGAATGGCCATCTCAGTGCAACCACCAAACAATCAATCACATCGGTTGTTTTCTATCAAACCTGAATCCTCTTACAAGCAGAGTAAAGATCAAAGGTCTTGTTTGGAGATACCGCATATGTCTGCTGCATCGGTGACGCACAACAGGTTGCACGGGCACGTAGCGGTCACACCAAATCACGTGAGTTTATGCTGCCAAGAATCGCTTAACTTGCTGTTCCTGCAACAAGCCCCTTGCCACGGCAACTTTTCCGTGAGATTAGCTGGACGTGTTAACGAATGGGGATGCCAGATGAGGAACCGACCTTCTGAACACCTTTCACCTGCCAGCATTTGGCTCTTTCGCGATCCTTGAACTTTGGTATCTTCACATCACACAACCCCCTTTTCCGTTCAATTCATTCCTCCCAGCACACTAGAGCTGTATAACACCATTCAATCCCTTTGTTGATCCGGGAACAAGCCGATATCCTCCAGGTTTCCCTAATTAGCCACAAAATCCAAGCTGGGAACGACATCCGGACCTTGTGTCACCTGCAAGTTAATTATAAAGAACACCGATCTGCCATTTCCCCGACATCCCCGCATTGAGCTTTCGCTCATCACCCGATCATCCATCTCCATCGACCGCGTTTCGCTGTCGTCATCCGCGGCCCTGTCGAGCATTCGACCTCCGAAGCTCGGTCGCGATTTCGCCGGTCCCTGACCTCACCGACTTTATCATCTCCACCCATTGACCATGGGCGCCTCATTGTCCACTCTGGTCGGTTGGACCGTGGTCATCGCATGCGTGTACCTTGTTGTCATTGGGATTCCCGGGCAAAAGAAGGCTCGTGATGCTGTTAAAGGTGCCTCGCAGCAGCAGCGCCCGCGCCTAGAGGAGAAGCAAAACAACCACAGCCGCAAAGAGCCAAAAGAGAAGGCCAAGCGCCAAAGAGGAGAGGCTTACACCAAGGATGCCGAAGACACAAACAAGACATCACAGGTGAAGGCACGGGCAGCCAAGGCACCGGCGCCCGCCCAGCCGGTCGATGACAGCTCCGACGATGGCGTCGATAACCGCGAATTCGCCCGTCAGCTGGCCAACGTCAAGCAGGGCACCACCCTCAACGCGCCCAAGAAGAGCGACGAGAAGCGGCAGAAGTCTGTGAAACAGTCTCGTGCCCAGATCATCGATGACGACAAGGCCCCCCAGACCAAGGTCTCGGCCCCGTCCTCCACCGCCGGCGTGGATGCCGATGACGACGAGTCTTCGACCCCTTCGCCCGAGATCAAGGCCGCCGATGCCAGTGGCGTCAGCGATATGCTTGAGCCCAAGGCTGGCGGCCCCTCGGTCCTCCGTCTCACCGACACCGACAAGGCCAAGCCGAAGAAGGACAAGAAGGCCAAGGAGCCCGAGAAGACCGAAACCAAGAAGCAGCGCCAGAACCGCCTGAAGGCCGAGGCCGCGAAGGCCCTCCGCGAGGAGTCGGAGAAGCAGAGAAAGGTCGACCTGGAGGCCCAGAGACGCCAGGCTCGCATCGCCGAAGGCCGGCCCGCCCAGGACGGCTCCGTCTCTATGGCACAGGCTCAGCAATCCGTCTGGACGGAGAAGGGCGCCAACGGCACCTCCAGCATCAACAGCGGCCACCTCCCCGTGCAACCCCTTGACACCTTCGATACCAGCAGTTACACCGATGTGTCGGCTCCTAAGAGTGAGACCGCCAAGAGCGCGGCTCCTGCCAAGAACAACCTGGCTGACAGCTGGATTTCCACCTTGCCCTCCGAGGAGGAGCAGATGGAGATGCTCCGTGACGAGGAGGCCTGGAACACGGTGTCGACGAAGAAGACGAAGAACAAGAAGAAGGAGGCCGCCGCTGAGAGCCCGATCGACTCGGAGCCCACCATTATTCAGCCGCCGCCCGCCGCCAAGGCCGCAACCGCGAGCAACGGCACCAGCGCTGCTCCCAAGCAGCCCGCGAAGGTGTTCTCTCAGCAGTCGGCCTTTGCTGCGCTGAGCTCAAACGAGCCCGAAGGCGAGGAGGAGAACGAGTGGGACGTCTAACCCCTCGGCTCAGCACAGGCTGCAGCTGCAGGACCCACTGCCGCCTGTAACCACCGCCTGCTTGCATCTACTTTGCCGGGGACCCCACCGATGCATTCTTCGTTCTTGATCATATATTGCAGACCGGGCTTTCTTTGATGGGCAGGGCAAGGAGTTTGTGTATGTACATTACCGACCGGAAAATGCCTCGGGAGTCAAGCCTTTTTGAGATTTTTCTTTTTTTTTCCCTTTTCGTCATGTATGCTGTGTCGACTTCTCTTTTGCCTTCGTCATTGGGTGGTTACATTTCCGGGACGATTGATCCGTGAGCAAAAAGAAGGCTTGGATGGGAGAAACGAGTTGCAGGATGGGGGCGGTGTAAGCGTGGAGGAATAGAACAGGTAATCATCGCCTTCTGTGAGGGAGGACTAAAGAATTGAGCCGGCCACGACGGAATATGACCGCTAAGCAGGATCCATCTCGCTTGCCTCCTCGCCCCTTCTTTCATTTCTTAGTGATCTGTGAGCAGAGCTTTGAGCCTTTGGGTACCACCCCGTCCCTCCCTTGTTGATCGTGCTCGTGACTTTGAACAAGCCCACAAAGAAGTCGACTTCGCCGTTTCAAACCGGGTCACCCCCAAAGCAACATGAAGATCGACCAGGTCGAAACGTGGCAGCAGGGGGTGATTCGTCCCTCGACTTTCTCTGTGCCGTCCGCCAAGGCCGTCCAAACACTTGCAGGCGGGGAAGCCACCAGGAGGCGGGCACGATGTAACTTGCGTTTCGCTCCATTCGACGCTTTCCTTCTGCCTAATTTGATGCCTCGCTGCAGAAGACGTAGTCGGTGGAGGCATCAGGAGGCCGTGCACTGATCCCACGGTTATGGGCAGCCAGTAACTATGTAACAGCAGCAGGGCTTGATGACGCGGTCAATGCTGAAGGGCTGGTGCTTACACAGTAACTGGTATGGGATGGTGTCACGATCATGGCTTGCGCAGGCCTAAGTGACTACATATGTACATGTGCGTGCCTGATCGGGTAACCATGAGACCGATTCGTGCTGACGCCCTGCAGCGGGCGGGCAGGTATGTACATCCATCGATTGACCAACGGCGGGTTTCTGGAACACACCTGTGCACCTTGTTGGTCTGCTGTTGGCCGGTAGAAACCGCCCTGTTCCTGGATTTAAACCTTGGGCGGGTGCCCTTGGGTGTGTGGGCGGTTGATCTGATGGGCCAATGCAGGTAGGCTCGCTGCTGCTGTGGTCGGGTGAGTGGTCGGGCGTTCGCCGAAACCAACCAGTGAACCACGATTCCGAGAAGAGCATCTGTATCGCCGCTAGCGTTACTTTCCTGTGGTGCGTTTTCCCACGTGTCATCAAACGCGAAAGGCTGAGAGGTATTTTGGCATACCGGTGACAAACGTTCAGCCGGTGGTGGGCTGGCTGCATGCGGGAATTCTCCAAGTCGTCTTCTTGAAGTACTCTGTAATGGGTGAATCAGGGGTTGCCCGTGCTCCCTAACTCTAAGATAAATTGTCGCAACCGGGAGGTCGGACTTGCAGTTGCATTTGTCGCTTAAACGTGGGCCTCGAGTCGATGGGGAATTGCCCCCAGAGCACTTTGGTATGATACGGTACGGTACATCTACTGTGTGGCTAGCGGGAACAAGACAAACCTGAATCCTTCATCATCTCCTTGCCTTGCTTGGGCCTCCCTGTTTGGGACGTCAGTTGATGATCAAACAAGCGCCGTGTCTCTCCCAAGCGCTTTTAGCAGCCTTGCTGGAACCGGAATGGAAGAAACGGTTTCTGCTTCGCTGTGCATCTTCGTTGACCGTGGGGCTGAGCGAGGAGGGATCAGACGAGGGACACCCACTCATTAACCTGCGCCGCGCCTCTATCCGCGAATGCGGGCAAATGCGGGCTAGTTGTCTCCTGCCCCTGGCTGTTTTAGCGCCGCGAGTGGGCGTGTTCCCTGCTCCTGGATTCCAACGGGGCATCGGTCTCGTGTATCAAAATTACACAACCCAAATCTCCCCCCCACGGGCCACCTTACCTTGGTGCGCGCCAGCTGCATGGTTTCCGTTTGATTGACCTTGATCGAATTCCCACACCACACAGCCGCCTTCGTGCTGCTGTGTTCTGCTGTGTTTCAACTTCGATTTTGACCCTCGTTTTCTGGAATTCTCCTTCCTTTTACATTCTTCCAAGATACTTCAAGTTACTCTAAAGTTCCATACTGTAACGCTTCTCGTTTTCCTTTGAACATTTGAACATTTGAACAGACGGATGCTGGGACCACCCTGTCGTTCTGTCATTCCGTCGTTTCGCATACCCCCATCCTTCCCGGTTTCGAACCTGTACCTCCATTACGCATGCCAGCGGCACACCGGACCTCTCGAATTGACTGCGTATGCGTGGCGTGTTGAGAGGGGTAGAGGCATTTAGAGTCGAGGTCTTGGGTAACTTCCCTTCCCAGCAGCCGAGAGAGTGCCGAGCACCATTCCTCGCTTCCCCGCCCCTACGGAAGGATCCAGTCCGCCATTGCCCTTGACTTGGCCCTCTGGAACGGACTCCAACTGGATATTCGACCCTACCGATTATTTGTTGCCGACATTGGTGCTTTGTGGTGTCCCTGCTATGCCCGTTGCCGTGGTGGTGTATACTCTGACAGCCGCCCCACGTTCGTTTGAGTTGTGTTCAAAAGGAGAAAGTGTCAAAGGACTGTTCCCGGAGCGAATCACAATCCATGCGGTCGTCATAGGCGAATAACTCCAGAGCGCACTAATCACTCGACTACGGGATGCCGGCAACGAGAACCGACCATGTCGTACCTAGCCGCCTTACAGTCCGCCCTCTTCTACGTCCTCGCCTGCACGCCATGCAACCAACTCCACACCGAACACAAGACGCGGCAGCAGGCGAGGAAAGAGAGGGAGATGAAGGAGCGCATCGTGTCGGAACAACCCCACCTGTACCGGCACCCCGACCCTTTCGACACGAACCCCTACTGGGGCGAGGAGATTCGCATGGGGCCTAGCTTGCCTAAGAAGAGGAAGGGAAGCGACGCGATAAGCAAGAGTCTCAGCCAGCGGCGGCTGACAGCGGCAAGCCGAGATGGCCGCCCGAGCATCGGCACCGGGAGCAGCGCCGTGATCAGCTTGTCGGAGATGGGGTCAATAGCCAGTCCGAGACCGTCCCTCGGCCCTGCTGAGTTGCCCGGTACCGGAAGCGCCCCGACGGTAGTACCGGAGGATTACCCAGCAAGCCCAACACTCAGCAAGACGATATCAATATCGACGAGCGCCGACTGGAACTACAAACGGTATCAGAGAGAGGACGAGGAACTGTGGGGACACGAGCCCACATGGTCAGGACACAAATTGATGGACGCCATCAAGCAGGCTAGCACTTCGGCTGGCCGCTACATGGAGTCAAAACTCGGGCTGGAGAAACAGATCACAGACGAGGACCGGCACAACTTTTACACAACGCCCAGAAACCCGCCCGTGAACGAATACCACCCACCCGTCGTCAGCAGCAAACCCGCGCACAGGGATGCCCTCCGCTGGATGCTTCAACCGCCTCCGCCGGCTAAGGTCATGGAGGGCAAGGTGCCCGTCACGAGGAGCGCGAGCATGGTGAGCGCGGCGTCCAGGAGAACGGTATCGACCCGGGACGCAGGCTCGCTCGGGCGACTAGTGGGGGAGAGGGCCGTGGAGGCCAGGATACGGAGGGGAGAAACGCCGCTAGACGATGAGCTGCGGTCCAACCCTTCCCTGAGGAAAACAAGGTCCCGCGTGTCGTCGGCGAGGCGGACCCGGAGTCGGCGCACGGCGAGGACGAGCTGCTCCTCGACGGACTCAGAGGACGACTGGGAGGAGCTGAGCCGCAGGAGGCGGCGGGCCAGCCACCGCGCGCCACAGGTGGATTCGGACACCGAAGACGAGGGGGTGTACGTGTCGAGGAGCCCCGAAGTGAGCAACACCTCGCTACCCAGCCATGCCGCCCAGAAACCCAGGCTGCCTACCATCTTGAGCTCGGGATACGACGACAGGGGCTCGTCGGGGCTCGATAACAACGAATCAGCGCATTCCCTGCGCGTAACCACCAACTTTATCCCAAAGTCGGAGCTGGCCAAACCGAAAACTCAGCCGGCCATCTCCCTTAACGCCAACATGGCGATACCAGCCTAAGCCTTTCGCTAGGATTTTCTTTTCCGTTGTCTTTTTTTCCCTCGGCCACAGTCCCCCTTTACCTATTTTCTTGTCACAGCATGGGCCTGGCGTAACATGTTGATATGGGAATCGCATTGTTGGGACCGGGCTCGGTCTCCGGGTTGGGCAAGGCGTTTGGACCGGCAGCATCCACAAAATGGGGGGCTTTTTCTCGCACAATACAGCATGATATTTCCTCTGTCTTTATCAGTTAGTTTTCTTGTTACTCGTCGCCACCCGCGCTGGTAACATAATCCTCACGCAACCCTGGAGGCGTCGTGTTTTACACCCTGCCGTCTTCATCGCCATCAATGAATCAGATTGTTCTAGTGGCCTTGGCGACCGTAGCTGGGTATTTGTGTGAAGTTGTGTTATTTCATGCTGGCCCCGAGATTACTGGTGGTGCATTCCATCATAGACCTCGCCACCCCTCAGAGATGCAAACCCCCCTCACCATCATCCTCATCTGGTCCCAAACCCCTCATCTGCTGCTCTATCCGCCGCAACAACTCCTCATCCGTAAGCGACCCCCCCTGTGGCGCTCGTCCAGTAGGGCCGTCATCCATCTGCACCACCCCGCCCCTAATCACACCCGTCTGAAACGTCCCATCCCTCCACGGGTTACTCCCCTCTTGGCCCTCCCCATCTCCATTCACAACCCCAGCACCATTAACCAACCCCTCCCCCTCCCCCTCCCCCTCTCCATCCCCACCATCACCATTCACACCCACCCGTTTCACCCTCTCCGCCTCCCGCTCCTCCACACTCTGGAACTCGGCCCACCCCAGCCCGCGCCGCTCGACCTCGGCCCGCACCAGCGCGATACGTTCCTGCATGCGTGCGATCACGCCCTCGTTCTCGCGGATCGCGTCGGCGCAGTCTGCGTCGGGTTCTGCTGTTGCCGCGGCTGATGGTGTCTGTTGTGGGGGGGTTGTGGTGGAGGTTTGGGTTGTGGAGGTGGTGGTTGCGGTTGCGGTGCCTTCGGCAAAGGGGCGGAGTTGCTCGTTGGAGTAGTCGAGGTGGGCGATGCTGTTGCGGAGTTCGAGGACTTTGAGGTGGAGGGTGGAGAGGGGCAGGTCGGGGAGGGCGGCGGCGAAGCGCGTGGGGGATATCGGGAGGGCTTCGGAGGACATGGTCGTGGTTTGGTTTGGTTTGGTTTGGTTTGTTGGTGGCTAGAGAGTTGGAAGGCTGGAAGGTTGGGAGGTTGGGAGGTTGGAAGTCGTTGGAAGTCGTTGGATTGTGGAACGGAGGTTTGCCTGTGGTTGCGGGGTTGGTTCGTGGATGTTGATGAAGATTGGAATTCGGGAGATGTTGTGTGAGCGCGGCTAATCAGTTGGTTGGCATTAGCTATGATGACAATTGTTTCGGTTGCCAGTGTTGGAAGTCGCCGCACCGAAGTTGGTTGATGGAGAGAAATGTTGCTCGTGCTGTAGACGCAAGCTCCAGCGTTGCCTGCTTGGAGCTCCCCTCCCTGCAGCACCACACCCGCGCGGGACCGCTGCCCCGCTGTGGGGCCAATTGCTTCGCCAAGACAAAACCCCCCAATGGCGTTGCCTGCCGGATCGGCTGGGCTCGATTCCCGACCACCGAGCTGGAATTTTCCCTAGCACCTGTCCACTAACAGCAACCTCCACCTCTTCGATACCGATTCCTCGGCCGGTCAACGGCGATCTCCTCAACAGTCATCTACTAGAATACCCCAGTGGATGGACGGTTAAGCGAACCGGCGCAACTGCGGGCGCCAGATTGCAACAATGAACGGCTGCAGCCTGGGCGTCCATGCCTTCCGGTCCAGCGTCCAGGCCGCCGCGCACCACCTGACGAGGCCGTGTTCCCGATTGTTGCCGGCCGCCCCTCTCTCGAGTCGCTGCTTTTCATCCTGGCCGGCTCCGCAGAAACAACAACGACAACAACTGCAGCGAGGAGGTCATGGCCACAACGCAGTTACAGGGTCCGCCCTCCTCAAGAACGCCCGGCCGGTGTTGCCGCAATGGGTCGGCATCCGGACAATACTCGGGGGCCGGTCCGTTATTACGCACTATGTCGACCTGCCGCCGGGATACGAAGATCAGGACGGGCTGCCCTTTGCCAAAAACGATCTGACAGCAAGTGAGATATTTGCCATTTTTGGGTCGTTGATGAGCACAACGGGGGGCAACGAGCTCCTGCGGATCCTCCACGGCCGGCGCGTCGCGGGGACGCTCGACGACCCGATGCTTCGGGTCAACACGAGGGTGTATTCGAAGGAGCAGCAGACTATCGCTCTGGCCTATCTCCGCGAACATGTACCCGTGGACGAGATCGCCAACGCGGGTCTCCGGGCCGAGGACGAGCTCGCGGCCCTAGAGAATGGCGGCACGGCGGTACGCGCCGAGGAAACAGACAGCGATCCATCGGAGAAGGCAACCAAGTTCAGGCTCTACGGAGAGAGAGAAGAGCTACGAAAGAAGAGCGTGTACGGACGGAGCGCACTCGATGCGATTCGCGAAAGAAACAAGGCAAAATGGGAAGCGGAAATGAAGCGGCGAGAGGAAGAGAAGAAGAAGCAGGAAGAGGAACAGCACAAGGTTGGGCCGGTGCAGGTTCTTACCGACCATCAGCCGCGGCAGCTGAGCGCCAAGATGCAAGAGTACATGATTAAGGGCCAGTCCGACCTCAAGGAGCCGCCCCAGATGAAGTTGTGGCAGCGCCTTCTACCATCTGCGGCCGTCGTGCTTGCCCTGACTGGGCTCTGCGTAGCGTACGCGGAATTCTACCAGCCGGCCAAGCGGGCAGCCAGGTGGTTTCCGGATATCCCACCGGCGGCGGTCACGGTCGGCGCGCTGATAGCGCTCAACGTGGTGGGCTGGGGGCTGTGGAAGATCCCGCCCTTGTGGGGGCTCCTGAACCAGTACTTTATCGTGGTGATTGCCACGCCACGGGCCTTGACCATGCTGAGCGCCATGTTCTCGCACCAGTCACTCCTGCATCTCGCCCAGAACATGTTTGTCCTATGGTTCTTGGGCGTGCGCTTCCACGACGACGTCGGGAGAGGCTCCTTCCTCGCGACATATTTCGCGTCGGGGGCGGTGGCTGCCTTTGGGACGCTGAGCTGGGCGGCGATCACAAACCGGCTAACGATTACGTCGTTGGGAGCATCCGGGGCGATCTACGGGGTCGGTGCGGCATACCTCTGGCTGCACCGGTTTGAAGGCTTCCGTATCTTGGGCCTGCCGCCGCCGCCAAGAGATGGCGTTGAGGGGCTCACGCTTCTCGCCTTCGCGACGGCGCTCAACATCGGCGCTGCGTTCACCGCCAGGCGCAACACGATGGATATCACGGGGCATCTAGTGGGCTTGTGCAGCGGTGTGCTTGCTGGCCACCTTATCGAGAAGAAAAGGGCGGCTAGGTCAGGGATAGCCCGCCCAACTAAGGTGCCGGTTGCTGCCAAGTGATGGATGCCCGAGGGGAGAAGTAGGATTGGATATCTTGACTACGCAGGGAGCGAATGGGGGCGGGGATGTATGCCGTTGCCGCTGTTGTTGTATGTTTAGGAATATCATGTATATAATTGCATTGTATGTCCATTGGGGTCATCTCGAAGCCACTCCTCGGTCTCGTGAACAAAGGGGCCCTTGTTGACTTCAGCCAGTCGTCCGGAGCAACCAGACACATGCCCAATAACTAAGTAAACCCACAGGGGTCCACGTTTCAGCTGCATCCGTCTGTGCTGTGCCGATACCCGGTCTTGGCGCCAACGTTATTCCCGGACTCGGCTGGGGAAACAATGGCAGCGATTGGTGGGCCGGACTTGGCTCCACCGAATCAGCAGGGAGTTCGAGGGCAGCGGAGCAGCGGTGCGGTGCGCTGACGCAACAGCTGGGCTCCTGCACCAACCACCAGAGTTTGGGCCCTGCGATCTCCCGAATGCGCAGGGATGCCCGCGGCGGCCTCCAGTTCCATCTCAATGGGGGGATGGAAAGAATCTGCAAGCAGAAATTATGAGTGACAGAGTGAGGGTGAGACGGGTGATGATTTATTTGGGTTTATGAGTTGGTCAGTTAGTTGGGCATTGCCGCAAACAGAAAAGCAGAGAAGAGGCACACACGCAACCAACATTTCTAAAGCAAAGACAACGAACGATTCCAAGACCCCCCGAGACATCAGCGCTCCAACGGTGTGACTTGGTGTGTGTCTTGGCGCTGTGCCGCTCCAACAATCCGGTTCCAAGGTTACAGAAAGGAAGGATGCTAGTGTAGTTATCTGAAGTTGTCATCCTCAGCCTCTTTTTTTACCTTCTTCCACTCTCTTCCCCCTTTCCTCCCAACATCAATTGGCCTCCCGCGACAAGCGACAAGCCCAGCGCAACCCGCGATATCCCGCGAACAACCCGCGACAATGGCCTCGCAACACCCTCACAACCCCCTCCCCCCACCGCCACACAACATGGCCGACGCCGACGACGGCAGCACCGACGCCACCAACCTCCCACCCCCCTTACCTCCCAAGGACACCCCTCCACTCACCTCCATGGCCTCCCCCAACCCATACGCCTCCTCCAGCCGCTGGCGCCACGCCGAATCCTCCGCCTACGCGCGGTACGAGAAAGAGAACCGCCACCTACAACACCAGCAACACCACCCCGTCGCGCGCGACGCCGACTCGCGCGGCGCCGGCGTCTCCGACCTCGCCAACTTCCTCAACAAGTCGCGCCTCGACCCGAGCGAGACCCGCGCCGACGATACCGCCGAGGGTCGGCCCATCACGCCGCGCTTCAAGCCGGTTGTTACCGGGGCGCATGAGGCGAGGGTTGCGGTTGCTGGTGCTGGTGGTGTGGATGCTGGTGTGGATGAGGGGGAGGGTGCGGGTGCGCGGGAGGTGCAGGGCCCGCCGCCGGATGGGAAGGAGGTGGTTTGTGGGCCGTTGTTGAATTATCGGAGGATGGAGGGGGGACGGTGGGTGGGCAGTGCGTTGGTGGTTACGGCGGGGGGTGGGAAGACGCAGCCGATTGTGCCGACGGCGAATTTGTGGAGGGCGGATGGTGGTGGTGGTGGTGGTGGGAGGGGGGGAGTGGCGGTGGTGGAGGGTGTGTGTCTCAGCTCGGACTCGCGGAATACTTTTTGGCGGTTTGATTTGGTGGTCGAGATGGATGATGTCGAGACCAAGTGGGAGTATGAGCTGCCCGGTCTGCGCTTCGCCAGCAGCACCAAGCCGCGCGTGAACAACTTCTACGTGCCGGCCATCCACGAGTCCATGAGGATCATGTTCCACTCGTGCAACGGCTTCAGCGTCGGCACCGACGAAGCTGCCTGGAGCGGCCCGGCGCTGTGGAACGATGTCCTGCGCAAACACGAAGAGAGACCCTTCCACGTCATGTAAGGTGTCCTTTGTTTGGGAGCAGATGAGATATTGATTGGTGGTGCTAACGGTTGCAGGATTGGCGGCGGCGATCAGATCTACAACGACGGCATCCGTGTCTCCGGCCCGCTCCACGACTGGTCCAACATCAGCAACCCCAAGAAGCGGAAGGACCATCCGTTCCCAGAGACCCTCCGCCAGCAGTGCGACGACTACTACCTGAAGAACTACATCCGTTGGTACTCGACCGAGCCCTTTGCGAATGCCAACGGCCAGATTGCCCAGCTGAACATCTGGGACGACCACGATGTATGTCCCTCTTCTTTCCTTGGGGGTATGGAAAATACTGACCGCGTAGATCATCGATGGTTTCGGTTCCTACGTCAACGAGTTCATGAAGTGCGACGTCTTCAGGGGCATTGGCGGCACTGCTCACAAGTACTACATGCTGTTCCAGCACCACCTCCCGCCGCCTGCCTCTACCTACACTTCGGGTAAGTAGCTTTCGAACTCTGAGGTGGCTTTTCTAACGTACCGCAGATGCAGTCACGGTGTCCGAGGCGGGACAAGGAGTCGACCCCAACCAGCTCATGGAGTCCTACGTCCACCCTCCGCTCTCAGAGCCTAACTACATCTATGGTCCCAAGGCCGGGGTAAGTCGTAGCCATGAAACCCATCCAGGTCAACAACTAACAAGACACAGCCGTACGTTGCGGAACACTCCCATAACATGTTCACCCAACTAGGGGCTAGAATCGCCTTTTTGGGTATCGACGCCCGCACCGAGGTAGGTCTTTCAAGCCACCGCTCATGAACTACTGTCTGACCGAGAATAGCGCACGAGGCATCAGGTCAACTACCCCGAGACGTACGACGCCATCTTCACCCGCCTGAAGCGGGAGCTCTCGGCTGCCGCGAGCTCTGGGCGGCCGTTCAAGCATATGATCCTCCTGTTGGGCATTCCCATCGCATATCCGCGCCTCACCTGGCTCGAGAACATCTTTGCGAGCCCCGTCATGGGCCCCATCAAGTTCCTGAACCGCCGCATGGGCATCGGCGGCAGCTTCTTCAACAGCTTCGACGGCAGCGTGGACCTTTTGGACGACCTCGACGACCACTACACGGCCCGCACCCACAAGAAGGAGCGCAACTGGCTCATAGAGAAGCTGCAGGGTATCTGCGCCGAGTTCTCCATCCGCATCACCATCCTGGGCGGCGACGTGCACCTGGCCGCGCTGGGGCGCTTCTACTCCAACCCGCGCCTCAACATCCCCGCCGAGCAAGACTACCGCTACATCGTCAACGTGGTCTCCTCCGCCATCGTCAACAAGCCCCCGCCGGCCGCCGTAGCCAACCTCCTCGCGCGCCGCAACAAGATCCACCACCTCAACCACGACACCTCAGAAACCCTGCTCAAGCTCTTCGACAGAGACCCGGGCGACAGCCAAAAGACAGCCGCCCACAACCAAGTCACCATGCCCTCGCGCAACTTCGCCATGATCACCGAGAACTCCCCCTACAACCCCGCCCCGCCCAACGGCACCACCAACGGCTCCCACCTAGCACCACCCGGAGCCGGAACAGCCCCGCACCCCCCAGGAACCGCCACCTCCTCCACCTCCTCCTCCGCCAACCCCCACCACCACCCCAAACCCAAAGACGAGCGCCTGCCCCTGCACAGCGGCGAAGCCGGTTGCGGCACCACCCACAGAGCGGCATCGGGCCCCGCCAGCCACGGCCGCAGCGCCGACGGCGGCCTGGACGTGTGCATCTGTGTCGAGAAGGACCAGCACGATGCCACGGGCCAGACCCAGGGCTATGGGCTGACCGTTCCGGCGCTGGATTATAAGGGGCCAAGGCCGCCGAGCTTGGAGTTGTTGCCGCCGAGGAGTGCGGGGAGGAGTGAGGTTGGGAGTCGGGGGAGTTAGATGGAGTAGGGTTTTGTTGGACTTCTTTGTGTTTTGAGGGGGTGATGTTGGGGGTGGGATGAGGAGGTGGGAGGGGGGTGATGTTGGATATGCTGGGGGTGATGAATGAGTGATGTTGGATGAGTGTTGTGAGGATGATGATGTTGGATGAGTGAGTGTCTTGGGAGGGCGAGTACGAGGCTGTTGGCTGTTTGTTGGACAAGAGTAATGTAATCAGGATACCAAGAGTGTTTTGTATTTGTTGGAATTTTGCATTCATATTTCTAGTTAATTCTGTGGATCTAATCAACCTAGGCGTTCCAAAAGGAGCTAGGAAACTTGATGGGAAACTGGAAACGACCCAAACTCGAACCATGCTACAATATCGGCGATGTGAAAACAGCTCATTTGATAACCGCTACATGAGGACAGTAACCTCTCCCACCATCTATCACCGCCCTAACCCTGTTCCCGAGCGATCGCCGCCATGATCTAAATCGTGTCTACCCTCGGGGACAGTATATGCTTCGACATAAACCAAGATCACGCTGTGGACGGCAACAACTCTTTCATGAAAGGTATCATATGATAAATATGTACACTCTATAATCCCTTGTTTCTAAGTCTCATTCATCCAACCCCCACAGCCCCTTTTCCCGTCTAAACCAACCGAGCCCCTACCCTCCGGTCTTTTGTTACCGCATTATCGACCGCCCATCAACAATTTTAAACAGCTCGGTCCAAGCTCGAAAAGTCTGTCACTCTTCATCCACTAACCCCCTTACAACAGGCGGGTGGGAAGGGAGAAACATTTGCCAACATCCCCAGCTGCGCCGCTTGATAGCACCAACCGACCCAGCTCTTCACCGACTAGCCAGGTCTAAAAACGGGTATCTGGTTCGCATACATCGTCGCCTCATCCGAACGCGCGCAATCCAGGGCCATGAGAGCAGAACATGATAACATCCAGCCATCCATTCTCATCCCACGTGTCCCGAGACGTCTACCCGACGGCGACGGCACGGCGCGGCCTCGGGTAGGGTATGTATACCCCCCCACGGGACACGCAGGATGTGGGTGTGGAGGAAGGGAGAGGGGGCTGGTACAGGCGAGCCAGCGCTAGTGCTAGTCAAAAGCCACGCCCCTGGCTTAACCTCTGTCAGCTCGCTTAGGAGGCTCACACTAAGCAAGCCACAAGCCACGGCTTTGGGGGGAGGGCTAGGTTGTGTGGGGGGAGGGAGCGCGAGCTGTTTCACCCCGCTTTCCACAACCCAACCCCCAACGCCACACGGCTTGCCCCCCCCCCACAACGTGTTGAAACTGTGCTTCCAGGCGCAACACACAATCACCATCATCAAACACGGCGATCTGCCCAGGCAACCTCTCAGCTACTCAGCAAATCCCTCACGCTCATCCCGCGCGGCGCCGTCGCCGTGCTAGTACTCGTGCGCCGATCCATCTGATTCAGCATCAGCAGCGCGGTCGTCGCCTCCTGATCCAAATCCCTTTGGGGCGGCAAGGCCGGGCTCGTCAGCGCGGAGCCGAAAGCCGAGTGGGAGGAGGACACGCCGGTGGCGCCGCCGTGCTGGGGCCCGAAGAAGGGCGAGGTGGTGGTGGAGGTGCTGTAGCCGCCGCCGTGGAGGCGGTAGTCGGAGGAGACGGACGAGTAGGAGTTGTGCCGGCTGGGGTCTTGTGGGCGTAGCGCGGGCGAGATGGATGGTGCCTGGGAGCGGCCGGCGATAGGCGTGAAGCTGGGCGAGGGCGCGCTCGACGAGCTGGTCATCTCGACGTCGGGCGAGCAGGGATCGGCCGCGCCGCGGCCGCCGCCGGCGTAGTTGTGGCCGTGGCCGTGGTTGTAGGTGTCGCCCATGGAGGGGGAGGGTAGGCCGGATTGGGGGAGCCGCGGTTCGGGGTCCAGCATGGCTTCGGATCCGCATTGCGCCTTGAGCTTGGTGACGCAGTCTTCGAGGTACCTGACGTACTCGATAGAGGCCTGGGCGCGCGTGTTAGTGGGGACTGCAATATCAGAGCAGACACAACGACAGAGTACGAACCTGCAGGATGGCTAGCTTGTGCATCTCTCCGGTACACGCTGGTATCAACCCCTTGAGGACGGCAAACTCCTCGTTCATCTTGGACCTCCGCCGGCGCTCGATGAGGCTGTGGGCTGTTTTCCTCGCGATCTTCCTCCCGGCGGCGCTCGTAGCCGAGGGCTGTTTCCTTTTTGAACCGGCCACCTGCGCAGTTGAACTCGCCCCGGTATTGCCCTTGGATGCTGTCTTGGAAGTCGAGGCAGGGGTTTCGGGGCTGGGCTCCTCGCGGGGCTTCATCTGGATGATCTTGCGAGAGCGGGTAGGAGGTGGCGGGAGTGCGAACTGGTCCTTGGGCGGGTTGGCGGCAGAGGACCGCCTGCGAGACTTGACCGTTTCGCTGGCTTGCGTAGGGTAGAAAGTCGCCGAGGTGTTGGGATGGTTTGCGCCGGCCTCACTCGCCACGGCGGGTGGTGGCAGCTCGAAGGCTAGCTGGAGGGAGGCCATCTTGGAACCGTCCTGGCCCTTGATGTCGGTTGACGACGCTGGCGTCGGGAGAAACGTATTTCGAGGCATTATGGAAGTCAGGGACCAAGTCCGAGAGCGTAATCACGAAGGTTCAAGGGAGGCCTGGGGCGGAAGGATGGCGCGTGCCCAGCTTTTGACGGGTAGAGCAGCCGAGCTTGGCAGATCGGATCAGAAACTCAAACGTGAGAGGTGAGAGATGTCTGAACTGTGTGTGACGATCTTGGGTAATAGAATACACGCCTCAGTCTACGAGCAAGATGGAAAGAGACGAGGTCGGAGAAGAGAGTAGAGAGGAGGACATGGTTACGGTTGCTCGGCAAAGCGGGTGGTCCACGGAGAGTGTGGGATGGGAATAGGTTTGAGACATTGCAACACACGCCAGCTTTCCCGCCAGCTTTACGCACGCCTCTCAGCCTGAGGTCACAACCGAGGAGGGAAGACGACGGGGGGAGGGGCGGTGCCTGGGGGAAGGGGATGATGAGCGGTCGCGTGCTCAGCTCCCTTGTTTAAGGCACGAGGTGCAATTCCGAGTGCTGATTGGTTAAAGAGCCGGGAGCTGTCGGTGAGGTGGATGTCAGCTACAGAAAAAAGGAGGGGAGGGTAACATTTCGTCAAGCTTATCGTGCTTATCCCCAGACTCGGTCCCGTTTTCTGTATCCCGCTGCTTCCACATTCGCCCTTGTGTCAGTCGACCTCTTTCGTCCCGCCAAAGCTCCCGCCCCGGGGGGCGAACACCCAAATCCACTGCAGCATGGGGAGCACCTTTTTGTCCAACAGTCTCGAGGCTCGGCGACACGCCCCCTCGGAACCTTGCGGGTTTGTCGATCATCACGACACCCTGTCCAATGCTTTCAACACGCGTCGGTCCTAGCCCCGATTTCCCGGAGCGCATCTCCCTTGTAGCAATTGGACGGGCTCTATCGAGTGCTCGCGTGTCAAGAGAAAAACGTTGGATTCGAAAACAGCCTGGGAATTCTAGGTCGCCTTAACTCCGGAATGCCTTACTCATCGCTCCCTTCGTCGCACAATATCCAATGCAAGCCGGTGCGAAGTACATACATATCATTCCCACCCCCGTGGCCCCGCCCGTTGGTCCATGGGATTCCCATGCAAAGCCGTGCGCTCATGACCGCATATCAAGCATCCAAGGTGGAGGCGAAGGGGCTTCGTCAGGCCCATTAAACCTCATTACTGGGGTACTCCACCTGCGTAGTGGCGTTAAACTCCTCCTTAATGCTCCTCATGCTGACGAACCGCCCCAGGATCGCGATGCTCCCCGCCTTGTCGTTGGTCCCGCTTGCTCGGCTCCCGCCGAATGGCTGCTGGCCCACCACGGCGCCGGTGCTCTTGCAGTTGATGTAGAAGTTGCCCGCCGCGTTGCGGAGTTTCTCCTCTGCGAAACGCACCGCAGCACGGTCCGCCGCGAACACGGACCCGGTCAAGCCGTACTCGCTGGCCGTATCAACCAACTCACACGCCTGCGCGAAGGCGCCAACGGGGTCCTTGCTATCGTCGTAGACGTAGGCGGTCAAGATGGGGCCGAACAGTTCCGTCGAGAAGAGCTTGTGGTCCGGCGTCTTGGCCTGGTAAATGGTCGGGTGCACAAAGTAGCCCTTCGACTTGTCATAGGTACCCCCCGTGAGCAACTCGAGGTCCTTGTCGTTCTTCGCATCGTCAATGACGCCCGAGAGCTTCTTAAAGGACGCCTCGTGGATGACGGGACCGACAAAGTTCTTGTGGTCCCAGGGGTTGCCAACGGCCAGCTTCTGGGTTTCCTCAACCATGCGCGTTTTGAACTGCGGCCATACGGAAGCAGGGACGTAAACGCGCGAAGTGGCGCTGCACTTCTGGCCCTGGTACTCGAAGGCGCCACGAACGGTTTGGATAGCAGCATTGTCTAGGTCGGCAGACGAGTGAATCAGATGGAAGTTCTTGCCACCGGTCTCGCCGACAATGCGCGGGTACGACTGGTATCGGCCCTCGGCGACGCCAGCACCGATCTGGCCATACAGCTTGCGGAACACGGCGGTGCTGCCCGTGTAGTGCAACGCGGCGAACTTCTTGTGTGCCAACACCTCCTTGGTCACCTCCTCCGGGTTGCCTGGCACGAACTGGACAACGTCCCGCGGCAAGCCGGCCTCGAGGAGGATGTTGTACAGCAGCCAGTTGCTGGCGATGGCGGAATCGCTCGGCTTCCAGACCACGACGTTGCCCAACAAGGCCGGGAGGCCGGGCAGGTTGCCGGCGATGGCTGTGAAGTTGAAGGGGCTGACGGCATAGACGAAGCCCTCGAGCGGCCTGTACTCGACCCGGTTCCACACTCCCGGCGAGTTGTGTGCAGGCTGCTGGGCGTACAACTCCTCGGCATACTGCACGTTGAAACGGAGGAAGTCGCAGAGCTCCGCGGCGGCATCGATCTCGGCCTGCCAGGCGTTCTTGCCTTGGCCGAGCATTGTCGCGGCCATGATGTCGTAGCGGTACTTGGTGCTGATCAGGTCGGCCGCCTTGAGGAAGATGGCGGCGCGGTCTACGAACGGCAGCGACTCCCAGTCGGCCTTCGCAGCCAGTGCAGAGTCGATGGCGGCCCTGACATGCTGCGGCGATGCTTGGGAGTATGTGGCAATGGTCGTCTGGTGGTCGGCCGGGTTGGCCTGGCTCTTCGTCTCAGGAGTTTTGATCTAGGCAACGAGAGAAGTTAGCAGGGTGATCAAGGCATAACAGGTCACGGACAGGGGCTTACCTCTTTCCCGCCGACAACAAGCGGCACCTCCAGTGTGCCCTTCTTCTGCAGGCTCTCGAGGGCCGAAGTCAAGCCCGCTCTCTGCGGTGAGCCTTTGGCATAGTGTTGCTGCCCAATGTGTTAACATCACGCAATGTACGCATCGCCACAGAACACCAAGCGGGGATATCGTGCAAGACTCACGTTTGGCTCGTTGGCCACCTTGGGGATCTTGAAGGCTGCGATGGTCGACATTCTCGTGGTGCTTGGAAGTTTGGGTGTGTGCTGTAACCTGGGTTTGCTTGCGGAGAAGGCAGCTCTTGTGATGCCTGAAGGCAGTGACAGAACTCGAAGTTGCCTCGACGCCATGGTTGCTGCTTCTAAACTCTCAAGTCTAGCTCGGTCGTGTGACGCAGTGCGAGCCCAGCTTTGGTGCGGGACGGTTTAAATCGGCAAGGAAAAGACGTAATGTATTTTCCCAGATTTTATGCTAGTCGCAGCCACCATGGATGTGTTCCCAAGATTCGTCGAATCGCACAGCTCTTACCCCTCATCCGATGTGTTGTGCATCTCTCTCTCTCTCGAAGGAAAGAGACGCCCAGCTGTTGGATCGCTTTGCTGCGGCTTTACACATGGAGCTCTCGCCATGGCTAGCGTCATGAGGGGCGGCGGGTCACCCATTGGCCAATGACCGCGCTTGCCGGCAGCGAGGAGATGCTTGATAAGGCCCCGGCAATCTTATCGGGGCCGGTGCTTGGAGAAATCGGCGGCTTGGAAGAGCCGAGACTGGGGTTTGGACATGCCATGCCGTTCAATTGAAGGTCACGCGGTCTTATTTGGTGTTTTCGGGCAAAAGATATTGTTTTGGAACATCCGTCTCTCCGACATCGCTCCGGAGAAAATAAGAGACTTTCGGCAAAAGTTTGGTCTCTCGACTAGGTAGGAAGGAGTGATGGAGGTGCTTCCGTGTGTAGTAAGTGATGGCCCGGCTTGAGCCCGGCAGCCCGGGTACAGTAGCACCCCACATTTTAGCGGACCGGCCTTGAGTCCAAACCACAATGGAAGTCACTTGGACGACTACTTTTCTTATCTTCTTGATCAAGAGAATGCTAAGTATGTAACTGCTTGCCGATTTTGCTACCATTCGCACCCAAGCATCCTTCTGTAGAGCTTGAATATTCGGTTTCTGATTTCGTCCGAACTCGTACCTCGCTGGAATCATCGCTTTCTCTCCTACAGCTGTTAGGTAACCCTACTTGCTGTTAGGTCTCTCTTATTGACGGCCACAGCCAGCACAAGGAAAATGTTGGCATTATTGATAGAGACAGTGATGAGGGCGATAACATCATGGAAACACTTCCGAGGGCTATGTAATTACTAGCAAATCGACCAATTGCTACCTACGAACCAATGCCTTCGCCTCGTCAACGACCACACCGTTGCATCACAAAACCACCACCCATAGACAGTATCCCCGCTCCGCTCCGCCTTGTGCTCCTAAGCATAAGTCTGAATCATAACTTCCCTGAAATAACTCGGGAACAGCACCCAGGCGATGCACTCCATCAACGCCGCAGAGCAGCAGACAAACCATCGGCCAGCCCACGAACTACTCAAGTCTGCGCCACCTGGGCCTGAGTCGTGCATAAACAACGTGGGCCAACCGCCGGAGGGCCACAGCAAGACTACAACGCAAAAAGGCGCCGATGCATGCATGCATGCAGGTGATGTAAGACGATTTTCTACTTCAATATGATGCTGCGGCTCAGGGGCACAGAAAGCAGAGAAAGTCTGGAAAACCACGCACCAACATCGGGCGCCAACACTGCAGCAGAGTGAGCTTGTACAACCTTTTGGTGAGTCGTTGCGTGGGTTTACCTTTCAAGGAAGTAAAAGCAAAGCAAAAAAGGGCAACGGAAGAGTGCCCTTCTCATGCCTTCCTAGCCAGTAGGGGCATCGTATCGAGTCGCCTACTCGAGTTACTACGCAGCTCTAAAGACTACTAAAATTGTTACGCCGTTTCCTCGCCCAAACCTGCCACCCGCCCGTGATGTATGTATGTACTTTCACGCTGACATCTCACACCTCAACACACAGCATCGCCTCCACCATCAATACAACCAAAAGCCAGTTGGTAGAGAGAGAGAGATGTCACACAAACACGTCCAAGCCCAATGAACCTCCATTGCGCAAACCCGTGCTACGCTAAAGATGATGCAGGTTCCGTTTTGCACACCATCGGTGCAGCGCAGCGATGGGGCCACCGGGGCGGCGCAGCACGCTCATGCCATGCCATGTATGTACTCCTTCGGGGGCCGCTGGTGTGGTTGCACACGCCCTCACGGGCCAACAGTCCATACTCGCATCCGCTAGAGCTTGAAGCTGCGCCTCTCCTTGGGTTGCTGCCATGGTCAGCATCACGGCCCAACACAAGCTCGCTATTCAGAGGTCTATGCAGTGCAGAGCGCGCCTCGATCTTGCAGCATGGGCGTTGTCATGTGATCTGCCATGTGCAAGACCTGTCGTGATACTCTCATGGTCTTCCCGGATCAGCCTGGGTAATGGGCTATGACGATCTGGTGTGTGGGGAGGTGAGAAGTTGGATCGGATTCCTGGTTTCCGGGAATGCATCACACTCTACTCGAGACTCTGTCAGCATGTCAGCAGCGTTTTGCTTTTCGATTGGGAAGCTTGTCATGTTCCGAAACATAGGCAAGTTCCAGTACTGTTTATGAGTGTGTTTTGACATATGCCGAAGAAACCGCGGTGGTGGAGGGTATCTGGAGAACTTTGGGTGGTCAGCGACGAGGTCTGTGAGCCGGTCCCGTAACTTGTTAGCTTGACGATACAACAGGTTCCAGGAATCTGGGTGAGGCAAATGCCGCGGCCGCGAATTCGCATAAACCAGCCGTTGGAGATCACAGGGCTGAGTGGATAGGTCGGGCCCGAGCCGTCTCGAATAAACGAGTCGTGCCGATATGGACCAACGAGATCGAATCCCAGCTCCAGAACATGGTTGTCATTCAAAACAACATGAAGCGGTCATGGCGATGAGGTGTTTCCAGTCCTAGGATCTTCCGTGCAGAGTTGTCAAGCAACCCCCACAGCCTCCATCAAGCCCACCCATTAGTCGACCCAACAGCTCCCCTTTCGGGCTGCGTTAGACAACGAGATGGCGAGCCACCATCTTCTTCCCGGGTTTCAGCTCTTCCCGGGGACCCGACGAATCAGATCCGCCGAGACAAGCTCCGAAGCATGCTCCGGACTCGGCATGGCAGCCAACCCCGCAAGACGAGCCAGTTGCGGGACGGAGGTGCCTGGATCCAAAAAAGGTGTAATGCATGGGGTGAGCCTTATCCGGGGCTGAACAGATGTCTTGCATCTGGTGTAGCTGATTGGTTTGGGAGCTCGAGATGTCGGCCCTCACATTCCTGGCCACGTCACAGAGGAACTCCTGCGGCCTTGCGGGGTGGCCCCTCTTTCGAGAGTTTCGGCCATTGCTGGGGCTTGAATGGCTCGATGATGGGTGCAGATGGGGGCGGCCCGCTGGTGTCCATCGTGAACCTCAAAGAAGAGAGACGAGGGGAAATCAGGAAAGATCTGAAGGAAATTGACGGGTCCTACGCCCATACCCGAAGGGACTGGAATGAGGGCATCGGGCTGACATGAGCTCTGGAGGTTCCTGACACTATGTCGTGCCTTTTGGGGGAATTCCGCAAGCGCCCAAGATTGATTGATTTGCATCACTCCATCGATACCATGCCGGTCGGATCGAGCGGGGTGGGATATGAGTGCGAGTGTCACGATTGCGGGGTGGCGGCCATCGCATAATCCCGCTTGAGACACACGCCTGCGAGGTTTGCCTTTTATTTTTTGCGCGCCAACAACAGCGAATCCCATCAAGCCCACTCGGGAGACGGGAAGCCGAAAAAGCGGGAACAGGTCTGGCCCGGCAAGCTTCTTGAGAATTCACGGCTTAGAATAGCTCCTTGAAGCTTGCTTGCAGCGAAAACCATGATTCGAAATACTTTTTTTGCACTCGCAGATCTCTCGAGAGTAAGGCCGAGGGACCGTGCTTGGTTGTCTTGGTTGTGCAGGACGGCAGCAAGCGCCTTCATCTGCGGGCACGGCCTGATGACAAAAGCCGAGTAGCATTCCGACTGGTGTCGCCTGCCGCTCTGGCGGCTGCTAAGCGCAGGGACGCCTCTTGCTTTCGTGAGGGGAGGTCGGTTGTGCTGCAGCGCACGGTCGGCTTCCAAATCGACAGGCCCGTTTATCTTCCCTCCTCCATGGCGGCTGCAGCGGAAGAGAGACTTTCCGTTCACCAGAAAGTTATAGTTACTTGGTAAACAGAGAGAAGAATACGATCACGATAGCGGCTTTATTCCGGCTTGGTTTCCTCGGATTCTTTTGGTGCGACAGCAACCCTCCACAGGGCCGGTCTTCTGACATCAAGAGCCCTGTCAGAACGGTGAATACGAAGGCGTTGGTTGGCTGCCACTTTGGACGGCATGCAGGAACCATCTCCAAAAGAGAACTGGACGAAGTTGAGGTGGCATCGGATTTTTGTTAGCGTGTCGTCTCAAGCGAAGCGGTTCCTGGCAGGCTCGGCAAGCTTCGCAGGGTTCTGGGCGCCCGCCTGTTTCTGGAAAGGCGATCCCCCGCTTCGGGGCGCACAGACCACGTAAACGACCCACTGCTCCCCGGTAATTACGGGAATTTACAGGGATCTCAAAGTTTCAGGAACAGAAACAACGAACGCAACTCTCCACTTCACACACGAATCTTGCATGTTGCAGGGCCTTCACCGCTTCCTGACCGCCGCTCCCGACGAGAAAAATTCCTCAGAAATCCCCGAGACACGATACACACCACGAAGCAAGTCCTGTCGCAGACTTCGGGTTCTTTAATGGGGTGACAAATTCTCAAACCCCCGCTGATCTCACGGACTCGAAATCGAATCCGTCGAGTCTCCCGCGCACATGGCCATTGAAGCGAGCCAGGCCCGGAATGGAACTGGTGGGTAGAGTGTTTGTGCAGCAGCCGCAGACTCATCCGACGTTTCCGAGCGGCCTCTTCGCTTTCATTCAATTCTGCCATGGATTCTGCCATCTCTCTCGGTCTGCCCAATGCGCAGGCACAAGTCAATCCATGTGCACGCCATGTGTGCTGGTAAATGTCACCATTCCCCGATCTTCCCCCCCCTTTCCACTCGTTCTTGGTATTGTGCGTGTACCGGCGTACCGACCCTGTCCCTGGCCCTGGCCCTGACTGGACGGGGGTCTGTCGCCGAGACCGTTGATTTGCCCTGTTTGGCTGGCCCAGCCACCAACGCACCCACCACATCTGCAAGCACTTGCTGCAACACACGCCAATCCCCAGCGATAAGGCCCGGGTTACTCAAGACAGCGGCGTTTCAGAAACCTGCGCGGCAGCCCGCGGATCGGTTTCCTTGATAATTCCAGTTATGGTTGTGTGCCTCTCTCGATGCCGTCGGTTGGTAACGGTCGCCGCCAGCGCACACGCATTCAGGGCCCAGCCAATTTCGGCCATTTCAAGCCATTCCCAAGCTTGTCACAGCCGTCACAGCCATCACAGCCCATCATTGCCCTTGGCTGCACGCCTCTTTCCCCAATGCACGTCGTTCCCACTAGCGTGCGTCGAGCCCGCTCACTGACACACCACCGTGGCACCCAAAGTGGTTCCCAGCCCCAGCCTGGGCGGGCCATGGTGCGGTGCCTGTATGTACTTGTCTGTGAAGTGTGTGTGGGCGGGCAGGCATGGGGGCTTGGGGGTAGAAGGGAGGCGGGGGGGAGGCTACGCACGCCAACCCAGCCCAGTCCACCTAGTCCGGTGTGGGTGTGGACTGCGGACTGTGGAGTGGGCTCGAGCACACGGGGTATATCTGCCGACTCACCCATCTTTCCATGTCCAGGATATTTTTATGATGGCTCGGCAGGCCACCCTCCCTCCTCCTCACCGTCCCGTGGTGACCCCCATCCTTATCTCTAATAAGGGCATCTGGATATAGACGTGGGAGCTTCCCTCTCCGTCTACTTGTCCCTCGTTCCCGCTCGAGGTCCCGCCGACTCGAACTAAGGCCTTTGTGCCCCCCGGACCGATGCCCCTACAGCTTCTCGAGCTGTTGGGTCTCTCAGTCTGAGTTGCTTGACCACGTTTGTCTCCCATCTCCATTCTTGACAATTGTTTCCCTTTGCCTTCCACCGTGCTCCCCGGCTGTCGAAAGAGGCATATCCGAGCTTGTGTTCGCCCAATGGCTACCTAGCATCGGGGTATGCTGTCTTCCCTCGACCCCTCATCCCGCCTCCTCTAAGACCACCATCTATCTCTGGGAATGTATGTACCATGACCCGGTCAATACTGTTGGCGCTTCTTTGCACGGCAGTGTTGGGATGGTTGGTTGGGGCATTGCCGGTGGTGTCTCGTGGGTTGGACCAGCACTCGGAAGTTCGAGTTGGGCTCCTGATCGAGCCCCGACAATGGAAGGGTCCACCGCCGTGGTTGATCCCGAGCATCAAAGCAACGACAACGACACTAACTTTCTCGGTCCCAGGAGCAACAGGACTGCCCTCGCCCACTTTCTCTAGGCTTCCGGCTAGCGCTATACCGCTACCCACGGGCGTACCCACTGCCACTCCAGATGCTGGCAATTCGCTGCCTTCGAGCACGGTAGACCGGCAATCGTCTGGAGAAGGCTCCATGACCGATACTATGCCCACAGACACCACCAACTTCTCAACCGGAACCCCGCCCGCGACTGATATCTCTGAGCCTTCAAATGAGGGCGACTCCGGAATCGGGAGCCACAGGACGCTCGTCATCAGCCTGAGCACCATCCTCTCGGCGGTGGGGTTGGCGTTGATACTAGGGGGGATATTCATATGGCGGAGAAGGCGCCAACGCCGGCTGCCTTTCCTCTCACGTGGCGTCTCGCCCATCGACGACGACGAGATCGAGAGATGGAAGTCGCCTAGGGACGAGAAGGCCCCGTTCCCGGCGGGGGATACCGACGTTGAGGCCGACGCAGCCTTCAACAAAGAGACAGGTGCCCCGTCGCACGCGAAGCACCCGTCGACAAGCTCTGTGAAGAAGCCGCCGAGTGTGATCGTCTACAACCGACCGCACGACGCCCAAGGGACCCGCCAGTCCACCGACGCCGAATCCCGCCGCTCCTTCGCCCAGAACCACCCGGCCTACAGCGGCAAGACCAGCTTCGACAAGGCCCTCCCGCAGACCCCCATCCAAGCCCGCGCCCCCAACGCCCGCGCGGGCCTGACGGACGAGTCCGTCCCCGGCGACGAGCCCTTCATCTTCAGCCCGAAGCGCATCCCCTCCCGCCGCCTCTCCAAGGTCCCGCCCAACTCGGGCCGCAGGGCCCAGCACGCGAGAGCCCGCAGCTCGCGGAGCAGCACCCGCAGCTTTGGGGAATACTACTACGCCTCGGGCGGCGCGTCGAGGACCGGGTCTGACCTGGAGCTCTCGCCCCGCTATTCCCACGACCATGCCCAGCATCACAGCAGGGAACATTCGAGGAGCCATAGCGGGCCTAGGGGGAGTCACTCCAGGGTGTACTCGTCGTCCTCCATCCCGCCGAGGCTGTCCTTCGGTGATGAGGTGTTGTTCGGGGGGCTGTCACCGGCCCGTCCGAGGTTTCCCGGTGAGGCTGAGATTGGGCGGGCTATTGGTTAGGGGGGGTTGATACAACACCCACCTACATTTTGTTATTACGTTATAAGGCTAGGTTATCCGTGCCTTCGCGCTTAGCTACCTCACACTCTTCACCAGGCTGGGGGGCTGAGAGCCCCCCTGGCGCCTGTTTTGCTTTTCGTCTTCACTTTTCTTTCTCCTGGGTGCTGACTCCAGCGGAGCGGCTCGAGGGGGTGGTGGTGAGCAACTTGCTTACCAGGGGGACTCGAGGCCTTTTTGGTTCACTTTTTCTTTTTTTTCCGATGGCTGGATCAGTGTTATGAGTGACGAAGATGATGGATATACCCCGACTAGCGCTTGAGGAAGGAGAACCTTGTTCTCGACGGCCTGGACCGGCCAATCTACTTGGACGGATGAATAGCTCTCTGTTACTAGCAGAATGACACACACTGATGGTGCTTTTTTGGGAGCCCGTTAGGTGGAAGAATACGACTCAATCCATCAGACTTACACTAAGACAGTCCGTCTTGTTGCCACTATCACAACTTGTATGTATGTGTATGTATGAAGACCAAAATGGTCAACCGAATCCGGCACTCGATGCGCAACGCCCACACTCCAGATCCAGAGACGCCGTCCCATTGTGATGAGACATTTTAGCTTGCATGCAGACAGCTCTTGCCCGTCAAATGGGAAGCCTTCCTGCTCCGAAACCTGAAACTGTGGGCTTCCGGGGCCGAGCGGGGGGCGGGAATGCGGATCTAGGATCGGGTTGACACTAGGAATGCTAACTAGTGAGCAGGTGGCGTTTCTATCCCTGGATCTGGGAAAGGTACTTCAAGTAAAGAAAGGGAGGGGGGGGGGGGGTAATGAGGGCATCAGGAGAAGTGAGAAAAAAGAAAGAATATAAAGTCTGATTACTAGTGTCTGTTCAAGCTCGAGGCTGAGCCCCTATTCTCGGTCCGAAATGAACCCTAACCCTGTCTCACCCATAATCCCCCAGAAAAGCAATTGACCAGGAGATGCTCGGGCACAGCGAGAAACACATGATTTTACCGTAATGACCAGTTTCTTGTAAAAGAGCACGATGCACCTTATTTTTAGGGATGGCAGAAACCAAGGTGTGAGGAAGTTGAAGAAAAGAGGGGTCTAAGAGTTAACGACTGGTAGCCACCCTTGAATTGAAGCTATGACCCCTAACTAACTAAATCCATTTACGCGTCAATTAACAGCGCGACGCGCCACAATTTTGACTTCCTTCTCCACAACTGACCGCTACCTACCCTGCCTGTAACTACAGACCTACGACCCGTGAGTCGCAAGTGACGAGCATCACGCCAGACTCCTATTCATGTGCCATTGACTACCTGGAGCCCGTGTCATAATCAGTCACCCCTTCCCAAACCACTGAATCTACGACGATATCGTCTCCCACATATTTCCTCCCGCCTCCCGCCGAGATCCAAGCCACCCGCCATGCCCTCGCGCAAGAGCGATGCCCGCCGGAGCGACGTATCCGTGGCAAGATTTGTGCTCGCCGATGAAGACAGTGCCATGGCTACAGACTCCCCCGCCCCGGAACCAGCAGCACCAGCGGCATCAGCAACAGCAGAACCCTCCGTATCCGGCTCCACACCCGGCCCGCAACAGACTGGCGATAAGAAAGAGAAGGACAAGGAAAGGGAAAGAGAGAGGGAGAGGGATACGCTGACAATCGAGGTGTGCATGGCCATCATGGAGTGACGACGCGGACAAGGCTGACCAAGCACGGTTGTAGGACCTAACGCTGCCCAAATCCATCATCACCCGGTTGGCAAAGGGCGTGCTACCGCCCAACACACAGATACAAGCCAACGCCATTCTGGCGATGACCAAGAGCGCAACCGTGTTTATTAGCCACCTAGCCAACGCGTACGTCTTCATCACCCCATCCCCATTCCAAATCCTAGAGAGGTATTTGTATCTAACATAAACCACATTCAGCGCCAACGATTTCACAGTCGGCGCCAACAAGAAAACCATCAACCCCGCCGACGTCTTCAAAGCCCTCGACGAGATCGAATACGGCTTCATGCGCGAGCGCCTCGAGGCCGAGTTTGCTAGTACGCCCCCCCCCCCCCCCCCTATTATTTCCCCACCAACCAACCGCCCACTAACCCCTCCCCCCAACACACAGAATTCAACGAAGTCCAAACCTCCAAACGCTCCACCTACCGCAAAAAAGTCGCCGCCGCCAAAAAAGCCGGCGCCGGCGGCGCCAGCAGCTCCACGGACCCGGCCAACCAGTCCATGACGACCGACGCCGGCATCGCCGCCGACGCGTCCATGCTGAGCATGGGGTCCACCACACGGGATGGTGGTGGTGGTGACGACGGCGACGAGACCGAGGTCGATCGCAGTCTGCTGTCGGAGCGCTCGCCGGCTCCGGGGGCCGGTGGTTCGGAGGGGCGTGCGGTGAAGAAGGCGCGGTTGGATGTTGGTGCGGGTGGGGCTGGGGCTGGGGCTGGGGTGCGGATGGAGGTGGATGGGGAGGAGGGGGAGGGGGAGGTTTCGGATGCGGAGACGGTGCCGGAGGAGGAGCAAGAAGAGGAGGAAGATGAGGAGGAGGAGGAAGAAGATGAGGAAGAGGAGGAGGAGGATGAGGATGAGGAGAGTGAGGATGGGGATGGGGAGGGGAGGGGGGATGAGTTGGAAGAGCGGGCGAACAGGGTGGATGAGGATGAGGCGCTGGATGACGATAGTGATTAGGGGAAGAGTACGGGGGTGCTGGACGGGCTGAGGCGAGGCAGGCTGGGTCTACGGAGTGGGTGGGGGTGGCATGTTAGAAAGAAAACGAACGCGCGCTGGTGATGGAGTGTCTATCGCCCTTGGGTTTGCGGTGGGCGGGCTGGTGGGCGGGTTGGCGGGCGGCTTTACTTGGCTGGTGGCAGGTTACGTTGCGATACTTGACCAAATAGAACGGTAATGATTCGAGCGCCGGCTTGTTGCAGTGCACTAACGCTACATGCAGGCTATTCCGTTTTATTCTCTACGGCGGGGGTATATAAAAAACGGCCCCTCTCTAAACTCACGCTCCCAACGCGTTTGTTCGTATTCCCCGGCCTCAACTGCATAACAAAAAACAAAGCAGGTTACCTATCACCTATCGCCCGCCCAAGGCGAGACATCGGTGAAATGTCGGCCATTGGACTGGCCTACCAGGTTGTAGTTCTGGCCCAGTAGCTCCGTACAGTTGCATTGTCGAAACCGTGTTGGGCAGCCTGGTGACTTCATTCCCCGAGTCAAGTGACTGAACCCAAGCCCACCGGTCTCGTCCTAGCAGGGATACGGCATCTCCAAAAGCCCCATCACGGGACGCCGAGGGGCTGCGATCCGAAAACACCAGATCGGCTAGTCAAGATCGGAGTTATAGGTTGTCAAGTTCCACAAAAACTTGGCAAAAATGATAGAGTCTCGGGTAGCTGGCCAGCCGGCCCAACGTCTCGGCAGTCAAAACTTGGCCGTCGACAGCAAGGCCATGGGGGGTGCTCCAGTCACATGTCGTGCTTGTTTGCTTCAGCTACGGCGGCGTGGGAGCAAACATTGGGCATCCGTCCGAGTTTACCGCCCAATAGGACAGACGAATGCACCTTCAGTGCCATGCTCTCAGCATACCGCCATCAGTCTGAACAGGGAATGCCAGTTTAAAGGAACGCGTATATTATCCAATGTGCTCTGCTCACCCACGTGTTAGTTACCATTCAAAAGTCGCCATCCTGGTAGTTAGTCGCGAGTAATCAAAATTCCCGCCCCGGCCCAAACAAGTCCCAGCCATCCATTTCCATGCAGAACAGGAACAAGAGACACAAATGGGAACAAAACCGAAGCCGAGAGGGCTGAACCGAACCGAACCGGAACCGAACCAAACCCCCAAGGTCACACATCAGAAACTAGAAGTCAGCTAGCCCTCTCACACAGAAAGATGTGGTGCAACCCAAACACAGTAACGCGCATGAAAACACGCCTCCAATGTAGACGGGGTGGGTGGAAGACGGAACACGGGATGGAATAACGACCAAAACTCCAGCAACGCTCCTTCACAAAGGTGGCTCAAAACAGAAGCCTCAGTTTAGGTTCGAGTGCGTTGAAAACCGGCCAAAAGCAGTGGTGGTGGGTAAAGTGAGTAAATAAGTGGTAAACAACACGCAGCGAAGAGAACAAGGTTAAGCAGGTTCGACCAAACAAAACGGTAAGACGGGCGGCGGTACAATTTCAGCGCGAGAGAAACCTCCAAAATGTGTGCCTCCCAAGTTTCCCCCAGCATCAGCCAGCCGACACATAACCCTCCATGACAAGCGTGATAACAATAAATGATGTACTCAAAAAAGGGGGAAGGAGAACAGTGGCGATAGGGATAGCGGGTGTAGAAAGACAAAAAGTTCCAAGTCCAAACTTGCCGCCTCCCTCCAGACAAGCCCAGGTTCGCCGGCGCCGGGTCGAATATGGTGTGAGGTAATCCAAAATCGTTAACCAGACAGTCGTTAACCGTGTTTGTTGGCGTCGGGTCCGTCGTGGGTATCGTGAAGAGTTGGCGACGGGCGGGGCGCCGAAAGGTAGAAATACCAAGAAAACCAAAGAAACCAAAGAAAAAAGAGTGAGGTATCATAGAAAACAGAACTGGTGAAATATGCCCTCGCCAGACTCCTCTATCCCCTGGACTGATACCCTCCCCTGCCCGGCCCGAATGCTGCAAGCCGACTGCACCTTTCCTTGAAAGCAATTTGCCTTCCCGCCCAGTAACGGATGATGCCTGAACCAGTCAAAGAAATGGGGAGAAATCCGCCCACCAGAAGAGAAACCGCCCAGGGTATCAACAACCGCCCAGCGCGCATTGGTAGCCAGCCAGTCAACCACCCCCCGGCGGACCAAGTCAACAACATATGGGCCTTGGCGACGGCTTTTCGGGATGCCGTCACTGTGGCTGATTAGGCCACCACTGTCCTGGCGCTTGTTGCTGCGACCAAGCCTGGGTGACCGCCGGTGCCTGCGGGCTCTGCTGCATGTACTGCCGCGGTGTCTGGTCGGCCGAGTACATCCCTTGGCCCCCCGCGCCGCCGTATCCCTGACCCATGGCAGGCATTCCTGGGTAGGACATACCACCTCCCGGCTGCACCGGGCCCGAGCTGCTCGAATGTCGCAGTTGCGGAGCGGGTGATTGCTGCGGGTGAGGGGAAGGTTGAGATTGGGTCGTGTAGGCAGGGTAGCCGTGCTGGGGCGTTTGGGGCGTAGGGGGCCACATCTGGGGCTGCGAGTAACTGTAGTTTTGCGTGGCCTGCGGCAGGGTGCCGGCGGAGCCCGAAGGCGGATATGCTGGTCTTGACGTGCTCTGGGCTGGGTCGTGGGTGATACCTCTCAGTGTGTTCTGGCCGGCCGGGTTCTGTGCGTGGATGGGCTGAGCGTAGGGCGCGGCCGACATCATCATAGGGCTTTGGTTGGGGACGATGCCGGATTGCTGCAGGTTACTAGCGCTGCTGTGGGGTGCTGCGCCGGCGCGGCTGGTCGGCACGGCAGCATCGGTCGAGGTGACAGGCTGGCTCAGCGTCGTTGGAGGGGGTTGCTCATGCGGTCTCCGCCAAATGCTCTGCATGTAATCATTGCGCATCTCTCGCTGCTGGTTAACAGTCCGGTTGAACTCGGCCGCGTGATGGGCCTGGGCATGTAATTCCGAAATGGGAGACGGTTGGATCCGGTCCTGGTAAGGTGGCCCGGTGATCTCCTGACGGGGGCCCGTCTTCAAGATGCTCGAATAATCCCTGCTTCGTGTATCGCTATAGTCTGGTCCTAGTGTTATCACAGGCATTCTGGTCGAGCTTCCTGGCGGTCCTCCAAGCATACCTGGTTGAACGAGCTGCGGTTGGGGTGCACCGCCGAACTGGCCCGGGTTGGTGCTGTAAACGATCTCGCCATGGGGCGCTCCAAGTATCGATGTGCTGTGGTTCGCCTCGGCCTCGCGAGCCTTGGAAGCGCCCGGTCGCTTCTCGCCTGCCGGGTCGGCCTCTGTGAACCCTTGCTTGCGCGCCTTGGTTTCCCAGTAATCGTCGCGGACCCTCCTCCCATTAACAATGACGCGGCTCCCGAATTGGCGGAACATACTCCTGGCAGTCACAATGGCAATCTGGCGTGAACGGTAGGAGAATGGCAGAATCTCCTGGTTCACCAAATCATCCTTCTCAACCTGGCTCGCAATGATTTTGAACAGCGACCTGTTCTTGTTGAAAAGCAGATACGAGTCTCGGTATCCGAGTACGCGCGCGCATTCGGTGGCGAGCATAAAAAGCTTGTCTCCACGGTTCGGGACGAGGAAAGTCCGGCAGCGGTATTCGCGATTCCCCGTGAGCTGGCCGTTGGGCATCACCTTCTTCTCGCCGGCCTCGTCGATCTCTCGCGGCAGGTACTCGTCCCCGCCGGGGCCGAGCTGGTCCGTCGTGTGGTCGCGTACGGTCGGGAGCGCCTTCAGAGTGGACTTTGTGGGGGTGGATTTCGGCGGCGACGCTTGAGGCGGGGCATAGGTGGGTGTCTGGGCCGGCAAGGGCGCATTTTGACTCTGGGGTGTCTGCGGTGGGATGGTCTGGGGGGTAGGCGGGAGAGGCGGGAGAGGTGCCGGGACGGCGGTCTCGGGAACGCCCCCAGATGTACGGGACTTCATCGGTCTTCCTCTTTTTCTAGGCTTGTCACCACCTGAAAGCGCGGATGGCTCTGTTAGCCTGTGTTCGCGGGTCATACGCGCAGGGGGTTGCACGGCCAGCGGGGTGCAACGTGGGAACGGCCGATTCAGTTGTAGAGCGCTTCAGCGACACAGAAACAAACACAACATACCGTCATCACCAGCCGAACCTGGCGGCCCTGCGTCCCCGAAATCGTCAGGGGATCGGCTCCGCTTGACGCCTCGAGGGGGAGGGTCAATCAGGTCTGCGCCGGACTGAGGTTAGCATTGCGCGTTGAGCGGCGCGAGGGGCAAAAAGCCGAGTTGAAGGATGCGCGTAGGCCCATCGCGAAGGGGTGCGACAGCATGATGGGCAACAAAGGATGAACGGGCGCATCGGGTTTGAAGCCTCGATGTTGTGACAAGAAAAACCAAGATTGTACTCGATGAACCGAGGGCTCAAGCAACCCGGACGAGAAGACAGAACGGTGGTGGTGGTGTACATTCGCGGATCGCGGGACCACAGGAGCTTGGAGTCTGCGATGCGCGCACAAGCTCTCTCATGCTAGGTGCAAGGGAGGGGGGGGTAGAACAGCACCAGTAGCAAAAAGGAAGGGGTCCCAGTTCCCAGTGACGCACCTGTGTTGAGCGCGGCTGGATTGATTGTTGCACTATCGGCGCCGTTGGGCTGTGCAGCGTACATCGGTGCCGTTCGACGTCGACCACACGTCGATGGGTCTGCGACACGACGTGTCTTGATATAGTTGGGCTGTCTAGCTGGCTTGAAAGGGGGGGGTGGAGGGGCGACACAACCAAAAAGCAAAGTCGTCAGAGCTTCCTTCTCAAACTTCCCGGTGTGGAATGCACGGGCGCGCGCTGGGTGGTGCAGACCAGGAATGCTCGTGCATGTGGTTGGCGCAAATCCACGGGCTGCTGCTTCCAGGGAATCGGGTGTCGAATGGAAGGGTAAAAGTTATAAAAAAAAGGCAGGGACGCGGGAACAGGCAGGGTGCGTGCTTTTCCTCTTGATTTGTCGCCTCCTCCTTTTACTCATCGGATTCCCTGCTGAGTTGCTCAAGCTGGGGTGCTGGGGGAGCTGGGGAGCTCAGGTTTTGAAAAGGAAAAGCACTTTCGCGTCGGCTTCGGGTCTTTGCCACGGGCGGCGTGTCTCGAAGAAAAGGTCTAGGGTGCCATGGCTCCTGTCAGGTTCAAAAATGCTGCGAAGAACTTGGACGGCTGCAGGACACACGCGGGGACCAGACTAGTCCCCTTCAGGTAATGGCTTGGCGCCTGTCCTGTTACGGCAAGGCAGAGCGGGGCACCCTGCATCCATCTGTTAACGGCTGCCGCGGCGTTATCATCATTAACACGAGCTGCGGCAGCACCAATTCGGACGACAAAAACGCTCACTCTCTCCTGGACCGAGACCCGTCAGCTTGAGGCCGACCGGGTCACAGCTAGGAAGGTATGTATTTGCGGTCTGTTTGGCGCAAACGAGAGAATAGGTACCGTCCAAACCCGTTGAGCGACTTTGCGATGAAACTTCCAATCATTTAACGTCAAGGGACTTCGTACGTTGGGAGTTACTCCACCTCAATTGTCGTCCTTCAGATATCAGGCCGTCGCTACCTACTGTGTATGGTCCCCACGACGACTTCCTTACCCAATATCAAGATGCGGCGCGTGCTGCTAGCGCCCTTTCCCTCGGACCGCCATGTGGATCCCTTGCCGGGGAATCCGCCCTTCCTGCGCAAAGAGGGGTTGTGTTGGAAGGGGCGGGACGGCTTCCTTCTTCTCTCCCGTTTGGGGAGCAGGTTTTCTTGGGTTGGGACAACGGGTAAGCTGGACATGGGTGCTCGCCGGCCTCCACGGCGCTGGACGAACGGCCGATCCCTGCCTGTTCTTCATCTAGTTGAACTTCTAGCAGCTATTCAGAGATATTTTAACATTTAACACGAAGATATGACGTTAGGCATGAGAATCCCTTGATAATTTTCTCGAGTTTGTGAGAGGGAGAGCGGGAATCGCCGGCTTCATTCGCCTCATTCGAACACGGCAGGGGTAAACGGAGAAGGTAGCAGGGCAGGGGCAGTCGAAACTCACGACCATGATGGAGCCTTGTGCGACTGACCCGGACGTATCCTGTCTGTGCCGAGGTACCCCCGCGCCAGAACAAAGTGCCGCCGGATCAAGACGATGACTGGTTTGAACGCAGGTGTGACTAATATGAAAGCTCACTTTCTCGACTTTTGACTGCGGACCCGAATGACGAAAACCCGGCGAGAGGAAGAGAAGTTGCAGCAGTCTCAGGGCGCTAAACGAGGCCCGCATGAAGCCTGCGGGCACGGGACTTGGTCGAAGGAAGGGTCTCCATGGCTTGATGGTGGTACAGAGGAATGAATAACACTATGCGGGTGCCGTGGCAAACGATTAAAGCATGCTGCAGATCTGATCGGGGAAAAAGGGTCCCCGTTTGCTTGCTGACGGCGGCCCCACCATGCGAATACTGTGAGGGGACTGGGCGAGCGCGAGACTCTCCTCAGCTTCCATGACAGTCGGTGGTGCTGTCACCTGAACGGTCAGGTGCGCTATCCATGGTGCCAAATATGACGAGAGGGTGTCATCTCAGATTTCCCAGCTGCTTGGGCAATGACCCGAGTTGCCTTCCATGCCTTCGCGACGTTCCCGATAACGAACTGGTCGGCTTAATCCGAAGAACACCCCAAAACCCCGCAGCGGCTGTGCAGGCAGGCGGCCTCGAGATTACCCCGGCGAGCGTTGTCGGCTGTCTGCAGGCCGGGAAAGTACTTGTATGTTTGTCGATACCTGATGTATGTGCGCATGTACATATATGTAGAGGGGATGCGTAAGGCTGGCGGACAAGGGGAAAGTCGTCTAATCGGGGATTTTTGCTGGCTTCTGGAATTGAAGTTGAATGGAAAATTCGATGCCACCTTGGTGTGGACTGACTCCCACTATCGCGAATATTTTAGTTAGTCTGGGTATTCAAGCTCCATTCCAATCATCTCAGTTACACAGGCTGTGTGTCCAGTCGTTGGAACTTGGAAAGGAAAGCACCTCTGAGAGACACAACGAAGCTGAGCATGGGGTCGGCGCCTGGACCGCATCCAATCAGGTCGTCCGATAGCCGTCAACCCCTTGCTTCCCAGGAATTTCCCGATAGGAATACCCCTCCTGCCCTCCGGACACAGCTTTGGGAAATGTTTGATCTGGAGCTCCCGTCTTTTTTCCTCTGTCTTTTTTCCTTTTTTTTTTTTTTCTCCCCCGCTGATGCTTGCTCGACCCCGAGTTTCTTGGATAGGATCCCATTATCAGTTTACTCCCAACGAAGGAGGCAGCGCGTCTTTTCCGCGCACGCGGAGTCGATAAATCGGCTTACTTGGAGTCATGCGCAAGCCTTGTCGCACCGCATGCCGTTCAAGATGAGGTCAGCCTGCAGCCGGACCCGACAGGTCGAAAGTCACTATCTGTCACATGAAAGATCACGGCGAAGCGAGCCGGATTGCGAGCTGTATGTCTCAGTATCTCCACATCGAACCCCACGCATTCGGCAACCGTTATGGTCAACTGTGTCGGCCCTTCGCCTGCCTTGCCTGCTTCCGCAGAGGACGGAAGCGATATGAAGCTGCCGTTGTACGGATCTTGGAGACTTGCAGACAGGGAGGCGAGCTCGATTTTCGCTCGCCATCCAGGCCCGCCGCGGTTCGTCAGCTGCCAATATTGTCTTGCCCATGCGAGTTTGATTGGCCGGCTGCCCGGCGATCCGGAGCGCGGATGACGCCACGGCTGAAACTGCGCGATCCCTCGCTTTGGGTCAGCGGCGGGAGACGCGGTCAATGAGAGTGACAACGACCCGGATCTCCCGAGGCGACTGGATTTTGACCGAGCAAACCGCGTTCAAATTTCAGGCTTACTCTCGGCTTGCCCCCAACTCGCCGGTCTCGAGTCAGAACCTGTGAGATATTTCTCGTGTTCGGACCGCCTTTCCTGGTGGGAATGTGCTGGGTGGTCGGTTGGCCTTGGAGCAAACGCGGGGTTCCTGCTGGCCGCGCGATCAAGACGCGCAAGGCAACGCGACAGGGCCAGCCACTGAGTCTTGCGAAATGAGGCGGAGCGCGAATCAGATTCACACACATCTTGGCATGCCATGATGCGGGCGGTTCCTCTTTCCGGAATTCGATATCAGACCCCGCGTTTGGTTTAAAGACGCGGCTAGTTTAACAGGCAAGCCATGTTACCACACGGGCGTAACGGGCTTTCTCATGACTCCTGAGAAACTCAAACTGAATCAGCCTTCTCGACAAAACGCAACGTCGCGCGCCATGTGACGCGGAAATAGCACGCCTAGCGCGTGTCGATTCTTTCCAACCTTGAGGAATCTGGGGAGAGCATGGATAGCGAACAAGATGGTGTGCTCGACGGCATGCAGCAGGGGGCGGAAAGACTCCAGAGCTTGGCCATGAGGTGGGAGGGGTGACAGGTGGGGCGCAAGACAAGACTAGACCGGGGTGGAAGCGAGTGACCGGGTGGAACTTGGCGCTTGGGTTTTTGTCGAGCGCGATTGGCTTCTGAACTGCAGCTGCGCTGACACACGGACCACTTTCATGCAAATCATGAAAGTGCCCAGTTCACTTCGATCGAACCACACCCCTTCTCTCTCTTCTGCTCTTCTCGTTGGACTGCGGGGGAAAGACAAGTCTCACATCCCCCAGAAATGTCAAGCCATCTCCGTTTTCCAGAACCTCTCCGGCCTGCAGTCTCTCTCGCCGGTCTCGATTCACTCACCAATTAACTGGCGTTTGCAGAAACCCAAGCCGATATTTTGTGGCATCGAAGCATCGGATCGAGAAAATTGGCGCCATCGAACATCACGCACACACCCACACACCACTGCAGAGCACGCAGCCTCCCATCCCACCTGCCCTGACCCGGTGGCCCGCTGCAAGCTGCTCTTCCGTCCGCGGAAAGGGTGGGCCATTTTATCGGCAGCAGATTGGCGGCCTACCTCCCCAGGTATGTTCCATCCGACCCTTCTCCACGATTTGCCCGTCGGAGAGGTCACTGAAGCTGCACCCGCTTCCCCCCCCCCTCCTCCTTGCTTTTGCATCTGTCATTCGAGCACACCTGGCGGCGGCCCCTTCCCGCTCCTGCAGCAGGTGGAGGTGGCCCGGCCGGGAGGTCGCTTCGCCGTGGCCTAGCTGTGGGTTCGTGGAATTCGACTTTCCCCACCGACCGGGAGGCATGTACTCACCCATCCCTCATCGTGCCGCCTTCGTGGGATCATGTAAGTCATCCGCTGGTCGACACCATCTCACCTTCAAGCAGTCGCCCGCCGAAGGTTCCATCTGCCGAGCGGCTTGTTTCTTCCTTGGGGCCAAGCATGTACCGAAAGCTGCCGTCGAGGAGACCACACCATGGTGCCATGGGAAACACCCCCATCGCCCCATGGCCAGGTCCATGGATCGGCGCTCCCACACCCGGCCGCTTCCCGTGCCACCCAATCTCCGCGGTACACCAGCCTTACCACATTCTTCTGTTTCTCAACCCTGTTCGAGCCCAGAACCAAGGCCGGGTCTTTCCAGGGAAACGTTGTTGGGTCTGGAGACCCAACAGGCGCTAAGATGCAACCAACATCCATCACGCGCACGGGACGGCCTCCAACCCTGCATCATCTTGATATCGGAATGCTGTTGATCGACCTCGAAGATCTGGGGAAAAGGAGGAGCAAGCCGGGTGGTAGGCAGCCCTTGCTGTGCCGCAACTGACGACACGCACAGAAACGCTGGAGAATATATTTTGCACAGCAGTGCGAGGTCACGGAGATACCACTATCACACTGGCACGTTACTGCCCGGTGTGTGTTGGAAGACGAGACAGACTCTCGGCCTGCGGTAGACCCACACCAGACGTGCAGGCCGATGCGCGAGCCAACCTGCCGATGCAGCTGCAACCTGCAAGCCTTTCGTCTCACGTCTGAAGCAGCAGGACAAGACGGGAAAGCGGGTCTCCCACGGAGTGCTACTTGGCGTCGCACAAGCGTCCTCGAATGGGTGAAGCGGGACCCTCGCAGGTCGTGCCTTGATTGTGCATGGCTCGCTTGTTGCTAGCTTTGCCCTGATAGCAGTTTAAAGACATCAGGAGCACGGCGCAGTTGCTGAGAACAGAGCCCAACTCCGTTGCTTTCCGCTCAGGCCGGGAGGCAGCTATCTTGCGCGCGCGCGGAGCCTTTCAATAGACGAGTGACAACCATAGTCGAGGTTACACATCCCACCCGGCAAGCAAGGCAGCGGAGCGGTGGGTTAACAGTAACACGGAGCTTTCCCATCTTACCCACAAGCGAGCGACCCTGCTATTTTAGGATTGAAAAGATTAAACGCAACGATGGCATTTGCGAGTCTGGTGAATCCGACAGGCTGACAAGAGCTTCCACGGCCCACCTTGACCCAAGATTCAACTGCAGAAGCGAGCATGGGATGGCAATCTGGCAAAATCGGCCGGATGAATCTTGTGCAGATCACTTGATGCAGCATGTGCAATCAATGACTACCTATTCAGATATCAACTCCAAAGCATCACTTGTGAAACCTGACCAACAGATGACTCCTCCCAGCGAGGGTGGGGGGTTGCCTCTATCTAAGCATGCGTTGTTTATTTGAAGCATTTTCTGGGACGGGTTACGGCGGCTCTCGATGGTGGTCCCGAGTACGGATCATGCCGACGACGGTCGGTTCTCGTTGGTGTTGGGTTGCGGGCGTAAGCAGTAGATTGCCAGCGTCCTTATGCGAGGAGACAAAAGGGCTAACTCACAGACTTTCGAAGGAAGGGTGACAGTGGCAGCGGCATAGAAACTTTGAATGGTAAGGGGACGAATAAAATACTGATTCGCATTTTTCTTATCTTGGTGCTTTACCTTGCCTGGTGTTTACGATGTCAACGGCCAAGTTTCCGTCATGCACCTTTTCTACTTCCACCCGTATATGTGATGGTATATGGGATGTGGCATGTCGTTGTTTTAAGACGACCGATGGCCTGTACTTGCTAGGTACACACACAGTAGAACAGCAAGGGGCCAGAGTTGATCCCTGTGTGGCATGCTAGGTACTGGGGCAACATGATTTGTGCAAATTGCACAGACACACACACAGGCGGCTTGCCCAGAGCAAGGTGGTGGGCACACCTCGAAAAGCTTGATCCCCCCTCCTCGGAGCTTCAGCGAGGGTTGTAGCTTTGCGCTGAGCTTTGTAACGGGGGGTGATGGCGGGGTGCTGGCTTATCGATAAGAGGTGGCTGCTGGTTTAGCGCTGCACTCTCAGTGATTCGTCCAACACGCGACGCCTGCGTTTTCCTGCTATGGTAATCAATCGCAGACCTCGAATAAAAAAAGTAGCCAGAACAGGGAGACTGACTACCTCCCTACCGACTTATTAGCACTTTTTGAGGTCGAACTTGCGATACCTACAATCTTACAGTCCAGCGCCTCATCAAAAATGGCGAGTCTCAAGAGGTCGGTCGATTCGGACCCGTTCGCAGCCAACATCTCGAGTAAAGTGTATGTGAGGTCAACAAAGAGCGGCAAAGTTCAGAAGATTGTTCGCGAGGTCTACCTCCGCCAAGACATACCCTGCTCGTCAAAACTCTGCACAAGTTGTCTCGATACCGCCCCAAGAGATGCCGCAGGCCGACGTGAGTAACCGAATCTGGCATCCCCTGTACCCCCCCGGATGTGCAAGACCTCCCACTCGGGGGATGGATGGATCGCTAACTCTCTCATCCCTAGCAACCCCGTTTGTCCTCTCCGAGGCACCCGCCGGCACTAGTGTCTTCCGCCAGGGTCACTACTTGGTACCAGATACCAATGCCTTCCTCACGGCTATGGACCTCTTCGAGCAGAGCTCAGCCTTCTACGATGTGATCGTGCTGCAGATTGTCCTCGAGGAGCTCCGCAACCGCTCCCTACCGCTCTACAACCGCCTTATCAGCCTAACCAAGAGCGAAGAGAAGCGCTTCTATGTATTCTTCAACGAGTTCCGTCTGGAGACTCACGTCGCCCGCCAGGAGGGCGAGTCCGTGAACGACCGCAACGACCGTGCGGTCCGGAAGGCCGTGGCCTGGTATGGCCAGCACTTGGCCCGGACGAAGTCAAAGCAAGTGCCCGCGGTGGTTATGCTGAGTAACGATCGGGATAACCTCCGCAAGGCCAAGCAGGAGAATATCCCTGCGTGTTCACTCGCCGAGTATGTCAAACAACTCAAGGACGCCGACACGCTACTGGACATGATTCCGGAGGACCAGGACCAGGAGATGATTAAGGAGAAGCGCCCCGGCGAGCCTTTCTACCCGGAGTACTTTACCATGTCCAAGATGATGACTGGTGTCAAGGCCGGCCTGCTTCATCAGGGCATCTTTAACGTTTCACCATACAACTACCTCGAGGGCTCCATTCGGGTTCCGGCATTCCCGAAACCGTTGGTCATTCTAGGGAGGGAAAATATCAACCGCTCCATCGACGGTGACGTGGTTGTTGTGGAGGTGTTGCCCAGGGACCAATGGAAAGAGCCTTCCACTCAGGTGATCGAAGAGGACGCCATCACCAAAAATGAGAACGCAGATGCCGAGGAGACAGGGGACATCGTCTCGGAAAAGGAGCGCAAAGCCCTGCAGGAGGAGGTGAAGCGGACGCACAGCAAGACGACCGAAGGGCACGCTCAGCCCACCGCGAAGGTGGTCGGCGTGGTGAAGCGGAATTGGCGTCAGTATGTTGGCCATATCGACCAGTCATCGGTCAGCCAGTCGGCGCAGCAAGGGCGGAAGCAGGATACCGTTTTTGTTATTCCCATGGACAAGAAAATCCCGAGGATCCGTCTACGCACGCGCCAAGTGGCCGAGCTGGTGGGAAAACGCATTCTTATCGCTATCGATGGCTGGGATCGCGGCTCCCGGCACCCTACTGGCCATTTCGTTCGGTCGCTCGGTGAGCTAGAAACCAAGGCGGCCGAGACAGAAGCGCTGCTTCTAGAGTATGACGTACAGTACCGACCGTTCCCCAAAACGGTTCTTGATTGTCTGCCGAAGGAGGGTCACGACTGGAAGGTGCCTGAGAGTCTGGAGGATCCAGGGTGGAAAGATAGGGAGGATCTCCGAGGTCTCCTCATCTGCAGTATTGACCCTGTCGGCTGCCAGGACATTGATGATGCCCTCCATTCTAGGCCACTCCCGAACGGGAATACCGAGGTTGGGGTCCATATCGCCGACGTCTCGCATTTCGTCAAGCCGAACAACGCCATGGATGCCGAAGCAAGCATTCGCGGTACCACCGTGTACATGGTGGACAAGCGTATCGACATGCTTCCGATGCTTCTGGGTACGGATCTGTGCTCCCTGAAGCCCTACGTGGAGCGCTACGCCTTCTCCGTTCTCTGGGAGCTATCACCCGACGCCGATATTGTCAATGTGAGGTTCACTAAGTCGGTCATCAAGTCTCGCGAGGCATTCAGCTACGAACAGGCACAGCTCAGGGTCGACGACAACTCGCAGAATGACGAGCTCACCACGAGCATCCGGACACTGCTCGCGTTGTCCAAGAAGTTGAAACAAAAACGCCTCGATGCCGGCGCACTGAGCCTGTCGTCGCCCGAGGTCAAGGTGCAGATGGAGTCAGAAACCTCGGACCCGATCGACGTGAAGACCAAGGTGCTCCTCGACACCATGTCCCTAGTCGAAGAGTTCATGCTTCTCGCCAACGTCAGCGTGGCCCGCAAGATTCACGAGGCCTTCCCGCAGACGGCCATCCTCCGCCGCCACGGCGCACCCCCCAAAACCAACTTCGACGAGCTCGCCAACCAGCTCCGCGTCAAGCGCGGCATGGACCTGAGCGTCGAGTCATCCCGCGCCCTCGCCGACAGCCTCGACGCGTGCGTCGACCCCAAGGAGCCCTTCTTCAACACGCTCATCCGCATCATGGCGACGCGCTGCATGATGGCCGCCGAGTACTTCTGCTCGGGCACGCAAGCCTACCCCGAGTTCCGCCACTACGGCCTAGCCAGCGAGATCTACACGCACTTCACCTCCCCCATCCGACGGTACGCCGACCTAATGGCCCATCGCCAACTCGCCGCCGCCATCGGGTACGAGGCGATCCACCCGACGACGCGCAGCCGCGGGCGGCTCGAGGCCGTGTGCAAGAACATCAACGTGCGGCACCGCAACGCGCAGCTGGCCGGCCGCGCCAGCATCGCCTACTACGTCGGCCAGGCCCTGCGCGGCAAGGCCACCACCGAGGAGGACGGCTTCGTGCTCAAGATCTTCAGCAACGGCCTCGTCGTCCTCGTGCCCCGCTTCGGCATCGAGGGCCTCATCCGCCTGCGCGACCTCGCTGATCCGGAGCCCGCCGCTGAGTTTGACGCCGACTCGTACACCCTGCGCACGTCGGGGAGTCGGGAGCTGGAGGTGGAACTGTTCCAGAAGGTGCGCGTGCGTGTGGCGGATCAGAAGGATGAGGCGACGGGGAAGCGGGGGGTCAAGATGGAGTTGGTGAGCGTTTATTGAGCGGAGTTGGGAAAGGGAAGGGGGGGGGGGATACATGGATGATATGTTATTTACGTGTGCTAAATGTGGCGAGACTAGAGGTGAATGAATGGCTGGATTCACAGGGAATTAGGGGACAATCAATAAGAGCAACAGCAATGTTCCCAAAGAAGCCGAATCGCATTATCATGCTAAACATGTCCCCCCAATCTACGATATCTCCCCCTTTTTTCGACGCCGCAACGCCCCTACCACTGAAAACCAGCTATAGTACTCGTAAAGATAGAACACGGCAGGACACAACCGATAATTTATTGCATCTCCACCTCCTTCACCCCCTCCGCCTCCGCCGCCTCATCCCCCCACAACCCCTCCAGCTTAAACTCCTCAGCCCACTGCGTCACAATCACCTTCTGATCCGCCATGACCTCCTCATCCGCAATCCTCACCACCCCATCCTTGCCGGCAACGGCGGCAGCGGCCCCAACGACGGGGGGCTCGGACCAGCCCTGGATGCGGCCGTCGCGCCAGTCGGTGACGACGGTCATGGCGGCGGCGGCGACGTTGGGCACGCCGCCGCGGCCGAGGCGTCCGCGCTTGCGCGCGACCTGGATCAGGAAATCTGTCGTCGCGTCGCCGCTCTCCGGGTTCAGCAGCAGCGGCGGCAGGTCGTACACCTGCGTCATGCGCTCCATCAGCGCGGGGGTGGCGGATAGGCGCTTGAGGAGGAGCGTGACGGCCGGTACGGCGTCGTTGATCTGTTTGGGCGGGATGGCGTTGAGGAGGACTAGGTGGGCGTGTGCTTCGGTGGCGTTCTTGGGGACGAAGGTGGAGGCGGAGGTGGAGGAGGCGCCAGGGTTGGTGGACGGGAACACGATACCTGGTGAGTCGAGCAGCGTGAGCCGGTTGTCGATCTTGACGGAGCGGATCGAGGTGGTGACGCCGGCTTCGGCACCGGCGGGGCAGGCCGCGCGCTGGTTGCGGGAGCTGCCGCCGAGGCGGGAGAGGAGGGCGTTGATGACGCTGGACTTGCCGACGTTGGGGTAGCCGATGACGCCGACGGAGATGGCGCGCTTGAGGTTGCGGGACGCGGCGTACGACTTGAGCGCGCGGAAGAGGGTGGCGCTGGTGCTCTGGACGGTGATGTCGCGGTGGTTGAAGGTGTGGGCGTTGGGCGCCGGGTTGGACGCGCGGAGCGGGAGGGTGGGGAAGAAGCGGCGCAGGTGGGCGAGCCAGGCGCGCAGGACGGGAGGCGGGATGAGATCGACCTTGTTGAGGATCAGGATGAGCCGCTTGCCGCCGCCAGCAGCCGCCATGACTGCCCCCTCAACGTCGCGCGACCGCGTGGCCTCGGGGTCGCGTGCGTCCAGAACGTAGAGAACGACATCAGCCTGTTCGACGACTTGCTTGAAGACCTTGTCGTAAGCCCTGCGCGACGACGCGCCGCCTTGCACCTCAATGGCCCCAGCGTCGTCGTCCTCGCTTTCGTCGTCCTCATCATCGTCCATCTCGTCACCGCTCTGCAATTCCTTGTCGTATTTCTCCGCCGCCTTCTTCGCGCTCGCGATGAGAGCAGCCAGCGGGTTGGACTCATCAAAATCGCTGTCGTCATCGTCCTCATCCATGACATCATCCACGTCCTCCCCAGCGAACTCCTCATCCATGCCGTCCTCGTCCATGTTCTCATCGCCCCCAGTCTTGGAGGCATCAGTCGACTTGGCCGCCTTGGCCGCTTCGCGACGGCGCTGCTGCTCCTCTTTCCTCCGGATGCGGTCCTCCTCGATCTGTTGCAGCAGCTTCTCCTTGTAGGGGAACAGGTTCGGGATGCCAGGGTCCTTCTTCAATTTGCTCCGCCATTCTGGGTTCTTCTTGGCGAGCTTTCTCGCCTTGCGCTGCTTCGCGGCCGACGCCTTCTCGATCTTGTGCCGCAGCCGAGTGGGCGTCCGCTTGGACTTGGGCTCTGTGGGGGGATTGTTAGCGGTTAGAAATGGTGAATTGAGTCGGCAATCATTGACTAACTCTTGGGTTTGGTTATTGATCCGGCCATTATTGAGAATTTGCTATACCCTCTTTTCTATGTGCCAGATTCCGAGGCTTCGCTGCTCGGCTACTGCTCGTCAAAAAATTACTGTGGTTGCAGCACTTGGAAAAGTTTCTGCCAAGGCTTACCGCCTCGATAACACAGCTTATCGCTGCAGCACCCCACAGTGCCGAGACTGCCCCTCGCTCACTCTTCCTTCGGCTTGTGGGTTTTCTGGTTTCCTGGCTCCCCACCCACCGCTGCATTTCAACACACCGCTCGTCAACCACTGATTCGGGCCAACAGCTCCACGGGTTCCCGGGCTTCGTTCGAGTGGAAGTCCACTCTTCAGAAGAACGGGCCGATTGGATCGCCCCCAGCCTCCGACAGTACGAAAAAGGGGCGTTACTCAGCGTTTTGGCAATGGAAGGGTTAGGGTGAAGACGTTGAGGCGGAGTTGCCCAATCTGTCAAGAGTTAAAGAATTTGGCTCTCTCTTCAGGGAGACTCCGACAATATCCGCTAAGCCCGATCACGGTGCAGCCCGAGATCCAAACCCGAGTTCGGTTTCTAGTCCCTCTCTCTCTTTCCTCTCTATTATAAAAGTCTTTTGTCTAAACATAGAAAAGGTTAAGATTAAAGTGATCCATCTTATATTCATACTGTGACACAACAACACAACCCAACCCTCAAACATTACTCACTCACCCTGATACCTCGGCAAAGAACCTTAACTTACTACACCGAGACTTCTTCAAAGGACAAGCACCATGGGTAGCACAGAGCCAGCACAGCTTTCCTACTCGGCGCCGCCCGAGGCTGTCACCTTCGACGGTCTGCTTTTTGATATGGATGGCACCATCATCGACTCAACCGATGCCGTCGTCAAGCACTGGGAGACGTGAGTAGCCAACCCGTAGATAGGCAATTTATAGTCGTTAACCCGATTGTGAGTTAAAAGGATCGGCAAGGAGATAGGGGTTGACCCCAAAGTTATCCTAGAGTGAGTAGTTGTTGCATCCCGGCATGTCCTCGGCACACGTGGCGCTGACCCGGTTCACCTGTAGGACTTCCCACGGACGGAGGACCATAGATACCCTTCAGCTTCTGGCCCCGGCAAAGGCGAACTGGGAATGTAAGTAGTTCGCCCCCACTGCACTCGTCAGCCGAGGGGAACGAGACGCGGTAGCAGTACCCATCTTGGCCCCCGCAGATACGAGTGCCCCCGAACAGAAAATGGGTGACGCGTCACTGTCGCCATCTTCCTCCGATGGCAGGCTGCCAGGCAAGTACTCAGACGACTGACCCGCCATCCCACACAGACGTCCGTGAAACAGAAGGCCGGCTGCCCAAGCTATACGGCGACGACGCCGTCGAGATCCCGGGCGCGCGACCCCTCCTAGAAGGCCTAATCGCCCAGTCCGCCCCCTGGACCATCGTCACATCAGGGTCTCTCCCGCTCGTCACCGGGGTAAGCAAGCAACATCCAACAACCCACTCCCCACCTTTCCAACTCACCTCCAATCCTTCAAACCTTCCCTCCCATCCCCACAAACAAACTCCCAACCAACCAACCAAACAAACAAACACTAATCACTGCCACCCCCACCACAGTGGCTCAACGTCCTCCAACTCCCCAGCCCCCCGCACCTCGTAACCGCCGAGTCCGTCACCAACGGCAAGCCCGACCCAGCCTGCTACCAGCTCGGACGGGAGCGCCTCGGGGTCAGCAGCAGCGTCAGCAGCGACGGTGAGGGCGCGCAGGTGCTGGTGCTGGAGGACAGCCCCGCGGGGATCCGGTCGGGCAAGGCCGCCGGCTGCAAGGTGCTCGCCGTCGTCACCAGCCACACGGCCGAGCAGGTGCTGGCGGCCGAGCCCGACTGGGTCGTGCGCGACCTGGCCTCGCTGCGCCTGGTGCGTGTTGAGGGCGGGCGCGTGACGCTGGAGATTCGGGATGCGTTGGTGGTGGCGGGCGCGCAGTGAGTGGATTTGATGGGGTGGGTGGATGGGCGAGTGAGTGTTGAGAGTCCTGGTTGGGGGGGGAGGGGGGGGGGGAGAGGGGGGTTGTTTTGGAATGGAGGAGGTGAGGTTCGGTAGTTGCTCTACTCGCTGTTCGGAGTCGGACGGAAAGTGCTTACGATACCGTCCCGTACTTGGGGGCGACTCACGTCCTCCCTCCCCCTTCCATTGAGTTGCGACTTCCAGGCGATGATGTAAGGTAGATCCCACCATAGAGATGATCTGCAAAGCCGTTGGTGACCACGAGATCAAGCCACGGTCGTTGTGTGTCCACACCCACAATGCTGTGCTGTACGGCGACGGCCAGTTTCCCCCGAAGTGACCTGCTGGGCCGACCCGGGTGTGACGTCCATGAGAAATCCCACATCTACCGTCGCCCCCCTTCGCTACCCGTCTCCATTCGGGGCTCCAAAACCCACACCCTCAGCTCAGTTCCCCAATGTCTCGGTCTCGTCCCGCACTTACGCCACTCACACGCACACGCTTCGCTGCCCCCCTCTGAGCGTTGGTCATGTCTTGTCCTCCCCACACCTGCATGGTGTGTGCCAGCCGTGTCTCCAGCCTAGCAAAGTTCCAACGCACGCAAGGCGAGACCGGACCCGATTCTAGGATCCATCTTCCACGAGAGAATGGCGATGATCGGCAGCTGGGGGGGGCAGCGGGATGGTGTTGCGTTGTAAGCCGGGTTGCGCGTCGGTTGGGAGTTGGGTTGGCGGTCCGGTTGACCAACTCCGGTTTGCATGTAACCCCCCGCCTCTCTTTCCCCTTCCATCCTACACTCTGCCGTACATACAGGTGGATGGAGTGGGATGAGTTGCCATGCGCGGTGCGTTGCCCTGCTGGTGGCCAGAATTCGGCAGTTCGGGCTTGGGTACGGACAAGGCCGATAGGGACTCTCTTCACATTCTCCACACAGCACAGCCCGCCTCCAAAAGTCCTACCAGAGTTCTAGAATTGAGGGGCTTGCTTGCTTGCCCTTGTAGCTGCCGCCGGAGACGGAGGAACTTCAGAAAAGTCTAGGCCAGCGTCACATCTCGCCCCCATGTCATCAAGAGCACGCAGATGCGGGGAGACGGGTTCGCTAGGATCCCGTTTCCTCTGCCGCTGCTGGCTGTGACGAAGAACGAAGTGGCAAGGATTTGTCCTCGTGGGAAACAGCTCAGGTGAGGCTGGGCCGAGTCGGGGCTGGGCCTTAAATGAGCCCGTTTCGGATACGATCGGCCTCGGCGGTCCAGCCCGCCTCAGCTTGACTTCGACTTGCTTTCTTGAATCTGCATTGTGTCAGAAAAGCGCCCAAGCTCGTTTCTAGCTGCTGCGCTGATAAACCATCAGGCACTTGTTTCGCCTCTGGAGAAAAAAGGTCGGAGTGAAAGAGCGAGTATCCGTAACCGCCTCCAGACTCGCCCACCCGAGATGCCGGATAGGGAAGTGAGCGCACAAGCACAGCAGGTCATGTTGCACTTCGTCCAACATAGTTATTGCTGGCCCGGCGCATCGCATCGGACGAGGAAATTAGGAATCGGCCGGGTGCAGGGCGGCTCCGGCGACCCGAGACGCGTTCTGCGTAATCGCACTCACCCGGCGCGGGCCCCGTGAATCAGCGACGGAAGGGCGGTTCGAAAGCGCTTCGTTTGTCTGAGAGATGACGGGCGCTTGCAGGCATTCGTCAGGAACCGCAAATTGGTCGGCGATTTGCGTAACGCGAGCATCAGCTAGGTTGATGGACAATCCCGTTCCTGCAGATCCAACTCCCGTCGAGAGACAGACAACTCCATGCCAGGTTCGGTTGGTGTCACCCACGCCCGTCGTTCTGCTGTCGAGCTGCAACGTTGAGCAACGTGCCCGCACCGAGAGCCTTCAACGGCCTGGTGTTTGTCTCTCAGGGACCTGGACTTCTGGCTGTGGACCACCACCGCGAGAGCCGCAGCCACAATTCAGCCCCGCGAACGGGGGCATTGAGAGAAGATGAAGCGAGATTAGCGCGCAGGGTAACTTCATCTCAGCCACCATTGGCTCGCAACTAACTACCGAGTTATCGCGAATTCCTCCTTGTTAGAAAGGCAGGCTTTGGATGCACTGATATCGTGATTGGATATCAGCTCTCCTTGTCCTGAAGTTGTGAGGTTGGCTTGCGATGAGGCTTAAAGCCAAGGGATTAAAATAAAATAATTAATGATTAATTGCCCCCCCGCGTTATGCTACCTCCCTCCCATCGGCTTGCATTCCGGGTTCGACAACCCCCCCCCCCCCCGAGGTCTGTTCGAGGGGGATATTTCGCGTGGAGAAGAACCAGCGTTTGATAGGAGAAGGATTTCAACCCCAGGGTATCTCACTCCGCGTTTGGCGTCTCTGCTCGTTGCCGTGTCTGTGTGGTTGTACATAATTCCCCTACCAAGTACAACAACCCGCAAAGGGGTCCTGCAGATAGCGCCGCTCGGAGAAAGATCTGTGCGGATTCGCTGCAGGGATGTCTGGCGTGTCGGTACCTCCTTGAAAGAGAAGTACCCCGAGGTACCTCCCACGCTGCGGATACGCGGCACACTGCGCTGCAAGTCGACGAACAGGGGTCTGGGGAGGCAAGGCTCCCTCCGTAAACACGTGGCCGGTGGGACCAGAACGGGAGATTAATCTCCCTTTCCTTCTCCTTCTGCAAAGCAATGGGTCCACGAAATTCTGCTGAGCGCGCGCTTGCTGGCGATTTTTGTCACTGGACGATGCACCAATTGCCGTCAGCTAAAATGTGAAAGAGGAGATGGAACGTCAATGAGAAGACTCCGGCTCGTTGGCTCCCCGTGGTGAGGTTGCACTCGGGATTCATGCTGGTCAGCTCCCGGCTCACCATGCATCATCAGGGCTTGACGCCCGGTCTTGAGGTCGACAAACTGCGGCTTGAGGGCCAAGCCCTCCCGCATCTGCCCACCGGTGTCGGTGCCGCGGGGGGAGAACTTCTTGTGAGCGGCACCACTAACCAGCCCTGTCAGAAGCTAGTCGTAAAAAACGGCTTGTTCGTCTCGTCCCCAGCTAGCACTGCCTTACCATCAGGAAGAGGTTCCTCGCCTGTGAAACGTCAACTGACCCCGTGCTAGCATTTGGTGGGGGGCTAAAGATCCAGCCTCTGCTGCAAAAAATAAAAAATAAAAAATACAATCTGGGCATCGTATGCTGCCCAATGAGCGTGCCGGCCCAGGCTGGCGAACGCTGGTGGGATCGAGGGAAGTCTGCTTTAAGAACAACCTGAATCCATCACCCAAACGTCGTAAACCCCAGGCACCTTTCGAAACTCGCCTTGAGGTGTGTCAAGTAACGCTCCGGGACCGAGCATGCTCGCGTGGCTGCAGCATCCTTGGCATGCGGGCTAGTGTTGGCTACGAAGTTGGTAACCAGTGGGGAAGCGAGGGTTTCCTCGTTCACACAAGGCGTCCCGTCGAGTTGGGTCGCCTTTGCTGAACGACCTGACTCATTGGATGTACATACAGTCAGTTACCCTTGGCCGCGCAGCGAGAGGCAGCTGGGCTACGAATAACCACTGGCTGCCTTACCAACATAGGTGATGATATCACAGATCTGCTGTGTAATATAAGGTTTGGAGGATCGGCGTGATCGACCGCTCTTGAGCGGCGTTGAGGCGATCGGCGGCGGGAAATGGCTGGCCATGCTGACCCACTCGCTCGCCCATCCCAGTCGACCACAATTGAGATCTCGCCGTCGACGACGAGAAACCGAAGCCGATTGCGAGAACTAACACGAAGAGAAAAAGGATGTGGTGGTTCCCTGCGTAGTTCGTAAAGTGGCTGGTACGAGTCTGATTGGGGCACTTGGCGCCCGCTTTCGAACGTCCCGGAATCGGTCCCTAGCGGTCAGCGACAGGTGACAGCAGGGAGAGGAAAGCGCTCTGGCCTGGATGTGTTGCCATGCACCAATTGAGAGAGAAGTTCCGTACGTTGCTGCCGTACCTAGCAAGCTGGAACAGCCGCACTCGAGCGAGCCAAGAAACGGCCTTCTCCCGCCCTCGGGACATCTCAATGCTTGAGCCCCCGCATCGCAACCGTGAGATGCGGGCTGACCGGTGCTCCAGCGAGCTCAGCAGTTGCGCTGTCGACGGTCGAGCCTCTGTGCTGGCACTGCGATGCCGCGTCTCTGCGTCTTGCTGATCCCGTCCCCCAATCACCCGCGTCTTCCGGGGGGTGGAATTGACCCCTACACATCAAAAGGAGGGCGGTCCATAAATAGCAACGCGGGGCATGCGGACGCTGTGTCACTCTGTGGGCTTGTCCCATGATATTTCGATATGCTACCACAAACAGAGCGCACGCAAGAGAGAACATTGCAATTTCTCGAGTGTCTCGGTGATGTGAAACTCACGGCGAGGCCAGCAAACCGAGCGGACACTTTCATGGCTTTGTACCGCCACAGCCTTTTCCGAATTTCGAGTACCGTTGCGCAAGAGGCGAGACTCATCGTTTGGTGATGCGGATGAAGGTGAGATCTCTTGGAGTCAGACTCCTCTCACAGATTGGTTAGAATGGTACTGATGGACGTTCTTCTGGGAAGCAAACCACCAGGGGGGAGACCAAACCCTGGCGGCGGCGCGAATCAGGCGCCCTGCTAAGCGAGAGCGGCCCACAGTGAGGAACGCAAAGAAAACCAGGGACCCCGCCAGTCGGGAAAAAGCCGCGGGCGAGACGTCCGGACTCGGCTGGGGCCGACCCCACGATGGTTTTCGGCCAGGAAATTATACAGCTTTGACGGGGTCGCCTTCGACACTTCTCAGGCTGGTGCGAGTGGGACGACTGCAGGTTTGAAAGTGCACCGTATGTCCAAACGAACATAGCATCTGCGGGATTCCCGAGTCCTTGTAGCAAAGTACCTACCTAAAGAAGGAAGGTCTTTTGTTCCGCGATGGCATTTAGGTCGGATTTTACGATGTCTAGCACCCGCTGGTCGGCGCAACGGTTTTGGCTCCGGATCGGGCCTTTCTGCGCAGGAGGAGCGGAAGGCAGAACGTGTTCCGGGCCATTGCGGAGGTTGCCGGTCGGGTGCTTGAGAGGGAGATGCGGTTCGTCGTCGCCCGAGACACGGCTGCGATGAGACCGGCACAGCCAAGACGTTCTCGAGGGTTGCGCTGGTGATCCGGCAACTGTAGTCCCGGCCGAGAAGGCGGTCTGCTGGCGGGCAGGCAGTGCTGTTGAAAAAGAGGAGTCGTAAAGGGGACAGTGCGCATGCTCCATGGGACGATTATGTTTCTTCTTGGAGAAAAGTCATTGGTTAGAAACAGGCATCGGGAAGGTGGCCGGTGCGTGAGCATTGGAGAACGAATCTCCCGATGCGGTTGACTCGCCTGGGAGTCTGCCAGGGACGGCAGGGGCATTGGGGCCCGAGGCCTCATCTCACAGGCCGCCATCCGTGTCCACTGTGCCCGCACAGTTAGCGCTTTCCCTTCTTCTTTCTGAATGTGGGGTCCAAACACCCTGGGTCACTGTCCCCATCGACTGGCAAGCAAAAGTCTCCGGAAACAGCTCAGACCTGAGGCCTAGGTTCTGTGTTTTCCATCACAACCGTCGCGAGGCTTTACCAACTTGGGCCGATTTCCGAACAGTCCAATTACCCTGTGGACATGTTGGGAAGCTACGAAGTACAAGTTTTCTTTTGGCCTTTTGCGCCATTTTAAATTGTTGACAGAGTCGGTATTTCTCGGCTTGGTTGGCGGGTCTGGGCCCGGGGCACAGTGTTTGCCGGCTCCGGGACCCCTTTCCGTCGACTCCTCCATTTCCCATTTCAACGGATCCTTGAGGTTCGAGAAGACGGGAGTTCACTCCCCACTGCGGCGGCCCTTGGGTTACGAAGCATAAGGCAAGGTGGCACCGGGCCCGCTGTTGGATCTTGTGCCATGCAGGTGCGCTGCATCATCTCCGCTCTGTGCCCCTGGTCTGATGTCAAGGCGGGGAGCTCGGCAAGGCGGGCGAAGCAGACAGAGCATGACGGTGTCGACGAGCATGCCAGCCGCGTCCCTCTGTTTCCTCGAGAGGGCGATGTTCCAAGATAACTACCGCACACAGCTCAGTTCACCAGTCTACATGGTAGGTAGGGAGCTAATTCCGTCTCCTCTTACCTACCATTTCGGTCCACATAGACTTAACACCTACCATCACCTCCCGCCACCTCTGTAGGTACCTTAGGTACTTACTTCAAGTGAGTAATCTTCATGTAAGATGGGTAGGGTCCTGTCATGGCTTTCGCTGGCACCGAACAGCGACATGTGCACCACATCCCAGCAACTGGGCGATGGAGATTGCTCCACCTGCAGCTCAGCTGGTACCGCCCCAGCCCTCAGAATTCGCAGATACGTACCTGGAGGTATCTCAGGTTGCTTCGGTTCCTCCCCTTTCTCGCCCCCTGCGCTTGGCACCGGACGACCCCTGTCGAGGATCGTTCGCCCACTGTGTGTTCTGGTGAACACACCACTAACACCCTTGCCCTGGCGACACGCCGCGCCCGCGGCACCGTGCTGTGTCGGTACTGTGGTAATGGATCGCGCCTACACCGCACCGGGCAGAAAGTTGTGCAGGAGGCCGGGTGCAGATGGAAGGTGCGCCCCCCCCCATCTCCCCCCTGTCCTGCACAACAGCGGCCCTCCCCACACCACCCACTGTTTCTCCCCTGTCCTCGTCCTCTCCTGCCATGACCTGATACCTCACCAACGCAGAAACACACACGGGAAAGACCTTGTCAGCTCTTGCCTGCATCTCGCCCTCTGCCGCCTTCACCACCCACCACCCACCACTACCCGTCACACTCTGGGCTGTCTGGCACTGGGTGACTGGCAAACCACACACTCTTTTTTTTCGCCGCCCCCGCCCTCCTCGCCAGGGCCCATCGTTCTCTCTTAAACTGGTTAAACTCCCGGCAGGTGGCCCATCCCATCCTCTTCTTGGCTTGGATCTCCTGATGCGGACCCACACTTTCTTTTGACTTGCCATCTGCCATCTGCCATAACATCTCCCGTTCGCGTCCTGACATCGGCGGCTGCCGTCCCCCATCCCACCGATCCCTCAGTCACTCCTCTGGCGCACGCCAACGACACTAGGTATCCGCCCTTCAAGACCTTGGCGCGGAAGAAAACTATCTCGCCTCATCTCTCTCGCCTTTTATCACCACTACCCAAGAACAGAATCACGGTGGTGTCTGTTCCAGCAGCACCCGCTCCAAGCTCGCGACTAGGCGATTAACGGAGTGCCCTTGCGACGGGGCAGCTCCAACACCAACCATAGTCACGATGGATATGGACTACATGGACCCTTACCGCCGCCGCTATGCCGGCCTGACCATGCAGCCCTACACCGGTCACCAGCAGGCGCATCCGCAAGACGCGCAGTATCCATACTGGAACCCGTTGATGGTGTACTACCAACAGCAGCACCGGGCAGCAGCGCTGATGGGCCAGGGTAACATGCATCTCTCAAAGCCCGCAGAACCCAAGCCAAGGCTCGCAAAGGACGAGGTGGAGTTGTTGGAACGCGAGTTCTCAAAGAACCAGAAGCCGAGTAGCAGCACCAAGCGGGAACTAGCCGAGCAGATGGGCGTCGAGGTGCCGAGGATAAATGTATGTCGCGCGAGAGACTTGCTCCGAGCCGAGTGTTGGTTTGCTAACGCGTCGTGGCAGAACTGGTTCCAAAACCGCCGAGCCAAGGAGAAGCAGATCAAGAAGACGGCCGAGTTTGAGGCTCAGCAAGCAAGGGAACGAGCGGCTTCCGATGCCGAATCCACCGGAGATCAGGATCAGGAATTGGCCGGCAAGTTCTACCCCGACAGCAACCAGGACCAATCCGAAACCTTGTCCACCGCCACATTCGGACAACACGACGACACGGTCCACAACGATTACGTCCAGCTCAAGACCGAACCTATCGATACGATTACTCTAGCTTCTGTACCTACTGCCTCAGCTTGCGAGAGCCCATCCGGACAACATGAATTCCAACCAACCACAACTACCTTCCCTTTTCGGCTCACAGCCACAACCGCGGTTGACGGACTATCTCGCCCCGATTTCGATGCATTAGTTCCTCAAAACGGTATGGCAATCGACGACGCAGGCGCGTTCAGTCCGTTTGCCGCCCCCGATTACTTTGCGCTCCCATCGGTTTCCCAGTTTTCGTCTGAAATGATAGCCTCAAATGCGCCCATCAATGCAGACAACCCCCTCCTAAGGCACCAAGCTTCAGTGGAGAGCCTCGCGCAATCCGAAGTTGTGTCGCCCGACTCAATGGCAGGCTCGTCGCCATCCACGGTGTCGGACCTGCGATTCAAGTCTCCACCCCCACCCGCCGATATCGCCGGTCGCAGAAAGAGCAGGCGGCCAGCACCGCTCGGCCTGTCGTCGCTGAGGGGGGGGCCAGGACCAAAGACGGGTATTGAGATGCCGAGACGGGCGGACACGGTGAGCCCTATGAGACGAGTTTCTTCGGCAACAGGTAGCCTCCGCGGCCGTGTCCAAAAGTCCTTCATGGGACCAGGCGGCCCTCGATCGCCCTTCCCCATGGATCGCAACAGAGAGGTGCTTCTTCAGAGCCTCCCAGAGGCGCAGGCTCCAGCCATGCCATCACTGAACAATGCTATGTCTCCAATGAGCCCCGAGAGGATTCTCAGCTCGGGCATGGGAGACTGCGCCGTAGGACCACAGGCTTCAGATGACGAACAAGGCTACCCGTTCAGCTCCTTGGGGGCGTTAGGCGGAGTTTCACTTTACAACAACAATAACAACCACAATATCGAACATATCAATTCGCCTCCGGGGACGCCAGGGTTGCACATGGGTTTTCGTGAAGGCTACTTCCCGGTTCCGATCGAACCTTCATGGAACTACGTGCCGCAGGACGAACCATTGCCGACACCAAGTCTTTGTAGCCACGGCGGATCCGAGCTAGAGTTTTCGATGGCGCCCCAACTTCCGGGTTATGTGGCAAGTCAGCCAGTGACGCCCTCGTTCCCGCCCACGATGGGTCCCGCGTATGCTAGTTTCTTTGGCACAAGCGCAGGGCAAACGGAGTATCACTTCCCGGATTCATATCCAACCGAGACCTCGGCCCGGTCCTCACCTGTCGTGCCTCCAAGGTCGAAGCAGTTTCAGTTTGCCCAGAATGTCACTCCTCAGGACTTCAACCCGGACAAATCATAATAATGCCTCCCAACACACAAGGCCCCCTTTAAAACGCCTGGACCTCCTCGCCCTTGCGCTTCCCCATAAACGTGGGAAGCTGCAGTGTACCAACAGCATTCCGATTTCGCACTTTTCTTTCTGCATCTGCACCAACTTGTTCGAATTTGTGCCCTTGGCTTGAAACGCCAGGAAACCGCTCATTTTTTCTATTTCCTTTTTTATTTTTCTTTTCTCTTTTTTTTTTTTTTTTTGGATCGGCTATTTCTTCTCTAAAATATGTGACTTGGGGAGGCATGATTTTTTAGGCTTGTACACGTGGCTACGGTTTCACGAAAAGGCGCATCAACAACACATCACCGGCAAACGCAAGACGAAGATCACTTTTCCTTAATTGTAACGATAAATGGGCACAAGGGTTTGAGGGTTGCTTTTGCAGAAGGGTGAAGGGTGCGTTCCCCCCGCCTCTTCTTCGGATATACCCCTTCATAGGGGGCAGGGAACTACCGGACAAGAAGTCAAGCGAGGAGCATCCCTTGCAATACATCCGACCACACCTCACCTTTTTGTTCCCCCTTTCTAGCCCGTTGAAATACGGCGTCAGCGGCATGGTTTAATGGGCGTCATGGCGGCGGTTAAGGCAGGGACACCAAGATAAGACGCTCGGTGGAGAGGAGTGTGAAATGACTGACGGTAATCTGGCATCGGGCCAATCTGAGTTGATTCAGTTTTGGCTTTAGTTGTCGGCTAGGATAGGACACTTGGATATACGGACGGGACCAGCCCAGGGAAGGGAAGGAAGAGAAACAGGATCGGAGAACATTGTGTTGTATAGTATCCATGATACCGCGTTTCAGGCGCCATGCGAGTGCGAAGGTGGCTTGGAAACTCTTATGTTTGGCCCGGCCGCCTATCTGTCACTACCTACGCTATGCGAGTCAACATACCATATCTGATTGCGCGACAATCATTGTCACAGCCTGTGCCTTGCCTTGCTCTGCCCACGTGGAAGACTCGCGGTGGTGGATCAGAGGAATGGAATGAGCGTGTTGTTGGTGGATTCCCGACGATCTGGGTATGTATAAGACGGTTTGATATAAGGGGCGTGCGCGGTGTGCGTGCTTTTGAGGCTTTGGGGGGATCGGCGGTAGGGTTGCTTCAGCACCGGCTCGTCCCGCTGCCGTCCACGTTTCATCCCCGTTGGCGCGCGCCCCTCCTTTCAATCAAATCAATTAAAATAAATCCGACTCCGTTCCGATTCCATGGGTGCGGTTCGGTAGGTCATGGTTGACGCCATCGGGGGCTAGTTAGTTACCGCCGGGTAAAATGGTGTGGGTGATGTGATGGCTAATAATGGATGGATAGTAGTTATCCGAGCGCACTTTGACGATGGCGCGAGTTGAATTACAGCGTTTTTGGTTTGTGGCTTCTACTAGGTGCCCCCCTGGCTTGGAAAAGGATAAATGGAACCTTGGCCAAGTCTGTGAATAGCTTCGCCATGAGGATACCTGGATATCACCTAAGTTAAATGACGCCACTGGTCGCGGAGTTCATTCCGTCGCATGGTATGTTAATGAGGGGAAAATGTATCATCCATATTCTGGTGAGCCCGCCAGACCAGACTTCCCACCGCTCAGAGTGAAAATAAATGAGATATTATATAGAATAATTCGACTCAAGGAAACAGCACGTCGATTTTGATCGATCACCCGGTAGTCGATAGAGAAAAGGAGACAGTAAGTAAACATGAGGTCAAAATGTAAACACGTGTCTCGTTATTACACCTCAGATGTCAATCTGAATACGACCGGTCAAACATTAAACTAGATGCCACATGTGGTCGAGCCGTACCTGACGGGGGAAAAGAGGAAGAGAGAGAGGAAGGCAGGGAAGAGAGAAAAGCTCCCAGAGATGAAACGAGGAACCGTGAGTTAAGTGATAGTAGTGCGGGACCAAGTCGAGACCAGAAAAGAGAAACCGCCAAACACCCAAGCCACCAAGCCGACTGACAACCTGATCCCGCCCTTTCCCCACCAGTTAAGCCTAACCCAACCTGACCTGACCTGACCCGAACCCCAGCCCGACCTAACCTAGTATTTACATAGTTCAGAAACTCTCGCCCACAAAAGTAGCCCGCATGGATGATGTGAGCGTGCTCGGCGTGTTTTGCATCGACCCGCTAGTATCGCTGTTCGGCGTGGAGGGCTCGACGACGCGATTTCTAATTGTCATGATCCACTCGTGCTGTAGTAGGTCGACGGCTGTGTCGCGTTTCTTGGCGTCGGGGTTGAAGCAGCGCTTGAGGAAGTCAATGCCCTGCGGGCTGAGCTGGTCTGGCGAGGGCAGTTGGGGCGGGTTGCCCTGCGCGATGTTATACATGATGGCCCACTCGTTGTCAAGGTTGGCCCAGGGCCGCCGGCCCGTTGCCATCTCAAGGATGACGCAGCCCAGCGACCAGATGTCGACGGCGCCATAGTGACCGTCGTTGTCGCCCTTGATGACCTCGGGAGACATGTACATGGGCGTGCCTGTCATTGACTTGTTGGCCTTGGTGCTGGTGATGTCTTGCACTAGTGTGCGGCCCTGCCGGGCGATGAGCTTCGCCGCGCCGAAGTCGACGTACTTTATGATGCCGTTGTGATCGAGGAGAATGTCTAGAAAACCGTGTCAGCACGCCGATCATGCTTCAACCCGTGAAAAACAAAGAAATGCATGCAGCGCTTACTCTCTGGTTTAATGTCGCGGTGCGCAATAGATATCTCGTGCAGGTAGGCCAGGCCTTCGAGCAGCTGTAGCGCATAAACCATGATGACCTGCTCATCCTCGATGCGGCCATGCTCCAACAGGTTGGCGAGCGAGCCGCCGGAACAGAACTCCATAAACATGTAGACACGGTCTCGATGGACTTCAATGCCATAATAAGACACGACGTTCGGATGGTCAACCGTTTCCAAGACGCGCATCTCTTCCCTAATTTGACCCGCGATGCTCGGAATTAACTTGGGGTCCTGCAGGCGAATCTCCTTTACAGCCATCAGCTGGCCCGTGTCAAGGTTCATGGCGGCGTAGACGGTGCCAAATGTGCCACCGCCGACAAACTGGCCTTGCTGCCACCTCATGGTGAAGTTGGTAGCCGTCGATGAGAGCCAAGCGAGCGAACGATCGACCTCGTTGGAGATTTCTAACACACGGCCCATGGCTGACCGCTCTGAGAGAATCTGCCTCCTGAGATCGTCGATCTTAGCTAGCTCCTCGAGACGGTGCTCCTCGACGTACTTGGCGGCGGTCGCGTCGTCTGCGCCTTGCCCCTTGTTAAGCCGTTTCAGTTGGTTCATAAGGGCCTCCGTCCGCGCTTTCTCGGCCTGTGCGGCAATACTGGACCTGGCGCCCATGATGTCGAAGTGTGAGATCAAGAGCGCCATGCACCCGGCCACCTTCGCCCGCAATTTGGCGTACTCATCGTCACCAAGGGTCAGGATATGTTTACCCCTGGTCATCCCCATGGCGAATTCGAGGGCTTGTACAGTCCAGCGGAATGTCTTGCGGTCGGAGGAGATGCAATCATCGCAGATAAAGCTCACCCAGTCTAGCGCAAGTTTGGTGAGTTTCATGTTGTTCATGGTCCGCCTGTTGTTGTCCATGTACAGCAGCGAGCGCTGACCGAATTCAGTGGCGAATATGAAGCATGTTTGGATCAGTTCCTGGCAGTTGAGGCCCCGCGTCTGGCGGCGGATGGTCTCGACACTGTCCATGAATGCATTTGATAGCTTGAAGGCAACCTTTCGAATCTCCATGAGCCGGATGTTCACCTTCTGGAGACTCGACCTCTGCTCAACAACAAGATCGATTTGCATGTCTATGCTGTCGAGGAACGCTTTCCTTGCATTCATCAGCGGTGCCTGGGAGCCGCCGGCGATAAGCCTCATGTGCCCAAGCTTGATGTCCAGCGGCTCGTCTCGGACCGATAGGTGGAGCTTTGCTCCAAACCAAGTGGGCGGTGCTTCAGCCCTTATGATGAGTAGGTAGGGATCGGAGGGATCTTCGGTGATTGTTTCGTAGGAGAAAGTGCTCATCAGAAGTTGTATGTCGGCGCTGCGGCCGTGGAGGCTAGGCGAGGCAATGATGATGACGTTCTCGTGCTCGGGACTTCCAGTGAGGATCTGGAAATGGCCCGATTCTACAAGGCGGTCGAAAAGCTCTTGGACCTTATCGGGGCTGAAGGCAACAGTGAAGTCGCAGGCGTTTTCGTAGTTGTCGCTGAGCATCCTCGAGAATCTCTGGAGCATACGTTGCCGCACGCGGACGGAATCCAGGATCTGCTTGTAACGTTTGGTCATCTCTGATACGCTTTCCTTGGGTCTCCTCTGGAGCTCCTTCTCGAAGGTCTGGTTCAACCGGCCAAGCGCCTTGTAGGTAAGGGAGCTAAACTGCTCAGCAACCTCGACATCTCCGTGCGTTAGGTGACTTCCAATCTCGTTACCGAACCCCCACTCCTGAAATAGCAACTCCGCTTCTTTGAAGGTATTCTTGTTGCCACTCAGCTTCCAGTTCAACATCTTGAAATAGTACTTGAGAGCATCCAAAATGACGCGGTCAAAGTCCTCGTCGATGCACGGGGGTAGGTCCCATCCGGGCTCAGGTTGTGAGATGGTCGTGTACTCGGATTTGATCTTGATTGCTAACTTTAGCAGGACCTGGAATTGAGAGATCATTTGGTCCTGCATCATGGGATTTTGCTGCGCTGACTCCTTCATTTTCTTGGCGTAGGCTAGTCGCACCTTGATGATCTCTTCGATGAGGCGGGACGGGAAGCTGATCAGCGTGAGCAGCTCTTCAATGTAGGGTGGTAGGTGGCGTTTTTGAAACGCTTCGGCGTTCTGGATCAGGGTGTCCTTGGCTTTGGTGATGACCATGGAGATGCTGTCGAGCATGCTCTTCTTGCTGAGGTGTTTTTCACCGCCGTCATCTGCATGCAGCGATTTCAGGCCCTCCTCCTTCATGAGCCTGTCCAAAAAGGAGGTTTCGTCGTTGAGTCGGCCGGAATTTTCCCCGGATCGCTGGAAATCCAGGTCGTCGTTGCCCACCCATTTCTTTAGAATAGAAAGTTCGATGTTGATCATCTCGTTAACGTTATGCCATGAGATGACGGCATCGCAAGTTTCCTGGTATGCCATGTACATTGCGGGTTTGAGAGCCGCAACTAGCCCAGTGCCGGAGGGGTAAAGGGCTTCAATCTTTTCGATTTTCTCGATGGCGTCTCGGACCTGTTCGATAGGAGGCTTTCCGGCCTCACTCTCGCCGGCAATGGAGAAGTTGATGACATCGTTCACGGAGCGGTCAAGCGAAGCGCGGGCCTCTTCCAGCATCCGCCGCTGAACTGGCAAGTGTCTCCCACAGACCCGGGCGCGAATCCCCAGCCAGAGCTCGGCCTTGTGTGCGCTCTTGCCGAAGTCTTCGTCAGCGGAACCAATGAGTCGCTTTTTCTCCTGCCTAACAACATCGCCCGTCAGGACTGATTCCAGCATCCCGTGCCATTCTAATCTCTCGCGGCTGCCGGAATCCTGCAAATCCTCCTCGGTAATCTGGTTCTCCTCATTATTGACGAACATGATGTGTGCGTCGTCATATGTATCGAACGGTCCCTCGGATGAGGGGGTCTCGCCTTCCGAGTCCGAGTCGTACTGTTCCACCGAGCCATATGCGTCGAAGTAGTCGTTGTTGTGATCTTGCTGGCGCAGCCTCCGCACGTATTCTCGCTCTTGTGCGCGGAACGTCGAGGTCCCGACCGGGCGTGGCCTCGAGACGTCCTTGATGTGAAGTCCGCCATTGTTGCCGAAGGAGGCAGTGCCAGGCTGGTTGGGCCGCCGCTGCGTGTAGGGTTGATAGGTGTTGGAAGGGGTCCTGGCAGGCCCGGTGGGACGTTGCGGCCGAGGTGCCGTCCCGTTGGTGTACGAGGCGGTTTCGGCGGTGCTACGCTGGCGGGTGCTCGCGCCATTCGATAAGGCGCCGGACGAGTGCGGCTGCACGCTGGCGGGATGGGCCACCTCAACGTATCGGCCGTGTGCCCCGAGGTCATCTTGCTGGTCGATCAAACGAGGGCTTAGGTGGATGTCCCCGTTCCCCGATGCCATTGCATTCTCCGAATCGGGTATTATTGTTGACGGGCGTCCACTCTTAATCTTGTCTGGCCGGGCATGTCCGTCGTCGTCGTGTGCTGAGAAGCGCACGGTGCGGGGAGAAGGTTCGCTCGCCATTCCTCGACCGGGAGACTACTTATTGGTAATAAAATACAGTCGACGTCGAGGAATCTCAAGGCGGGGCTGCCGGCGCAAGCACAGATGATTATGGGTGGGGCTCCGAAGAGGGCCGGGAGACCGATATTGATGATGGCCGGAGGTCAGTGCTGCCCGTTGAGGCGGGTGTGCACGATGATGAGCCGGCAAAACAATGCGAGCAAAATCACCCGCTGCTCTGGGAAACCGAGCTGCATTGATTGTTGGATCGATATAACTCGGCCATGGGCGTTGGTAAAGGGGGTTTGGGACGGCAGTTGTCAATCGTACAATCGATTCGGATTGAATGTCGTCTGATTTGGTTGTTTCGACTCGAGGGACCACCTCAAAGCTGCCAGTTTGTCAAGGTCCTTGAGAGAATGGTCATCCGAAAGCACAGTGGCGAAGACTTGCCCGAGCTCCATGGTTGATGGGGACAGCAGAAATGCTTCCGATTGGCTAAGCCTGCTCCTTATCGTCTGTGTGAGTGGCTTTCTCCTCACAGCTCAAGCGGGACCATGGGCCAGCTAAGTGCAGTAACATGATTTCACACTGTGCAAAACCTGCAACATTTGGAGGAATGGACCGTTTAAATTGATGCTACGAACGGTACGGCGGCCTTGGCTCGACATGCATGGCAAGACCCGATAACCATGCAGTTGTCAATTCCCCCCCAATCGACAAAAGTGTCGATCGCTTTTGCGGACCCGTTCATCAGCTGCACCACATCGAAACAGTGGAATTTGATCGTACCAATAAAACGAACGAATGGTGGAATGAAAATGGCGAACCTTCTACTAAGTGTGTCCGAGAGGGACGGTTGAATTCTTTTTCATCTTTCCTCTTTCTTTTAGAAATAGTCCACCACAAAAGGCTGGTAGTGGTGCTTTCATGGAAAAATACGCCACATATACCTTGGCAGCTTGGTTCGATCCATGTTGCATTTGTCGCCTTCGTTGTGGCGGTGCGGCATGCCGGCAGAAATGTGCCAGGAGTTGAGGTGGTCTGTGCGCGATCGCGTTAATGGTTTCCGCGACGCGCGACGCCAGAAGCTTACCGAGCGTGTAGTGGCTTACATCGCACACGCGCTTGAACAATTTAGAGATTATGTTGGGGGCCATGTCCACACTCCTATCCTTGGCGACCATAGACAACCCGAACCATTGATTGAATTTCCAATTGTTTACAATGTATCATTGATGGTTAGAGGCGTTTTTATTACGATATGTCCTCTTTAGTAGGACAAAGTGCGAGCCTGTCGCGTCCCGGGAGCAGACTTGACAATCGTTTCGACAACCGGTTCGACAATAGATTCGAGGCTAAACCGTCGAGCCGACCCTCTAGCAGAGCATCCGTTAGGCCATCCTCAGTCGCCGGTATTCATACATCCGCATACGATGCAGAGTTCAACCGCACCCGTCCCCAGAGCCGCCAGAGCTTGCCCGGTCCGGGTCCAGGTCCGGCGAGTCCCGGCTCCGGCAAGCGCAAGAGAACCCTCCCCGCTCCGACCGCCGATGATGGTCTCCTGAGGGCGCCAATTGTTCTCAAGGTATGTGAACCTAGTGCTTGAATGGCCCCTAAGGACCCGAATAGAGGCAGCAAGAAAGACTCACAGTTTGCTAGCCACACCCCTCGAGCCTACTAGCAAAGCCGCGCATTCTACACCCTCTCATGCTTCTACCTCGCGAGGCCCTGCCGCTGTCAGCTCTCGACCTCTCTCAACCTCACGGCGACTTTCCCGCTAGTCGCCTTTTCGAATCCAAAATTAAGATTCTCGATCTTGAGGGCCGTCTAGGATCTAATATTCTTCTCGCCCGCTCAGAAACAACCCGCCTGGCATATGCTGTCGAACGTGAGAGCAGTGGGCTATACGTGCTATGCAAATTAGGGTCGTGGGTGGATATCGAGATGCTCGGTCAGAGCGCCACAGTTGTGTGTAAGGAGCGGACGAAGAGCGGCAAGGCTGTTAAGCAGGAGCACGCCGCTGCCACGCCGGTGATCACGCCTTCGATGTACAACGAGAACAAGAGGCGGAGACTGGCTATCGAAGAGATACAGTCCTTGGTTCGGAAACGCTCAGTGTCTGTCATCGAGAAGGAGCCGTCAAAGCCAATGCCCACGCCAACGACAACAGAAAGCCCAGCGCCATCGGGAGCGGGCGACGTTCAATCGGAAAACCCGGTGATGGAACGCGAGGAAACCCCCATTGTGCCTGGGCCATCCGTATCGAGCATGCTAGATACCCCCGCACCAGCAACAGAACCCGTTATCGACCCCCTCGCACAACCCAACGCCGAGGATATCTTCCTCAATATCAGAGCTCAGTATATGGAAGCCCTGTATCATTCAAAGGTATTGTGTTTCTCTACGTGCCGTCCACTACCCGTTCTGACCAAAACAGGGCTCGTTAGCGTACTTTGCCAAAGGCCCTCTTTCCAAGGCGAGGGCGACGTTCCATTTGGACTGGGACTCCAATCTCAACATGAATGACCTGGTAGAGTTTCTAAAGAGTCTCGTCATGACCACCGTCATAATTGACAAGAAGTATCGCGAAACAATTCCTGAGATCGTGGCGAAAATGAAGACGCTTACCCAAGACTCGGAAAACGGCGCCTCAAGGCCCAAGAAGAAAAAGGCCAAAAAGCCGAAGTTGGGCAAGGACGGGCTGTACCCGGGTGAGATTGACCATGTCCGGCGATGGTGGACCTCGCACCAACCTAGCTCAAGCGGGGATGATGCGAAGGCTTTGAGTGCGACTGAGCATAAATACCACGTATCCTGTCTGCGAAGGAGGGAAACACAACTGCAGATGATCTTGGTGTTGGAGATTCTGGCTCTCGAGCCTGTGGCGTTGGCCAAGGGCGCTGAATGCCAGCTCCCTGGAATGGAATCTCAAACCCCCTCCCGAGAGGAGAGCCAGGAACCAGCGGCCAAAAAGAGGAACAGGCACAATCTGCCAGTGCTCCTCGATGTGCATGCGGACCGTCTTTGCATCTGGCAGTCCACCACATCGGACGAGGTCAAGGCGGTCGCCGAATCGCAAGTGCCAACGGAGGGCCATGAAGGTGAGCAAGTAGAAAGGGCCAATTCCGACCCCCTGAGGGACTTTTGTGTGGATATCATTGTGCCATTGTAAGTCATCGGAGATTCCACTGCCACTTACGCATGTACTAACCCACATCAACAGTTTCTCAGCCCGCCTTCCAGGTCCCTGCGACTCTCTCAACCGCAAACTAGGGGGCCCGGTCGCTCAGTCCCCCCTCAGAGCAAAGGTGCCTAGTTCGGCAGTGAAACCGAAGCCCGGCGCCCCAATGAAACGACCAGCGCCGAAACGGGACAAGGACAGGACGCTCGAGCGTGCCCTCTCCGTTGAGCGGAGCAGACGCAGCGTCTCACGAGGGCCTGCCGCAACAATTGCCCTATTGCGGTCCGCGACACAAACTGTGATACCGGGGTTGAAGCGAGAAGCAACCGATTCATCACTAATGGGGCTGGTCCCAAGGGCGGAATCTGGCTTGACCAAGGAGCGGCCATCTAATGTGTTCTCAAGGAGCCTGAGTTTGGGTGGGATCGACCTGAGGGCACAGAAGAAGGCCCAAGTAGACGCCGAGCTCAAGGATGCTATCTCGGCACTCAAAAAGCCGAACCGAACCCTAGCGGCCAAGGACATTGTCGAAGCAGCCGAGAAGCGGGCATCGGCTGGGCAGCTCAAGAGTGAGTTTCTCGACCCTTGCAATTTTCCAACAGACACTGACCTTCCCCCACAGAAATGAGAAAACCGACTCGTACCCCTGGTGTACAAGTGAAAGCCACGCCAGCCAACAATCGTTTCAAAGACGCCTTCGCAGCCGACAAGGCCCAGTCTCAGCCAACCCCGTTCCTCGACGCAGCTCCCTCCAGCGCTTCCGTCATCCCCGCATCCACCCTCCCCCGCAAGTTCACCGACCGACTCCCCGCGCCCAGCCGACCGGCCGGCCGCGTCCAAGCAACACCCGTACGACCGACCTCATCCATCCCCGCCACGGGCCTCCGGCCCGTCCAGGAAACGCCCGGCGGCCCCGGCATCTTCCCCTCCTCACCCATCATGGCCCGGAAGGCCGCGCCCGCACCCCCGCCCGTGTTCGCGCTCGCCCAGCCGCGCGCCAAGAACCTGCCTGCCCCTGCGGACCGCTCCGGAGGTGCCGGCGGGGACATTCCGTCGTCGCCTGGGCTGGGCATGCTCTTCGAGACGCCGGTCATGTCGCGGTCGGCGAGGGCGCGGATGGATGTTGTGGATGACACGCCTATCAAGTCGAGACTGCCGCTTGGGGTGGCGGGGGATGGGGGGAATAGGGCTGGGGGAGGGGGGAAGATGGGTGGGGTGGGGAAGGTGTTTGGTGGTAGTGAAGGGAGCGATGGCGCGGGAGATGTAGGGGCGGGGGCGGAGGAGAATGGAGGTGGGGATGGGAGTGGGAGTGGGAGTGGTGGGAATGCCGGCGTGGCGAGCATTTACCAGCGGCTTGGCTGGGATACGACAGATCTGGATGATATTGATGACTTGCTATGATGACTGGATAGATTTGTTTGCTTTGGATTTGGTGTTGGGCACTTGCATGCGCAGTGGTGCCTTATCATTAGCTAGGTGTTTGGGGGTTTGTTGGAATACAGGATCGCTGGGCTTAGATGTTGATACCTACTGAGAGGGGCATAGCTGGGTGGCAGGGAGCAATGTGGCATGGAGCACTGTGGGCTAGAGACAGGATCAGGAGCATATTTTCCAGTAGCTTTATTTGGTAGTTGGATAGGTGTACAATAAGAGAGAAATTATCAAACAACTCATGCCTCCCCCCTTTCATGATGTCCCCCTAAATATTCAATCACAGTCGTCTAAGTCCCCCCTGGTCACCCACCTTCAACAACAACCAACGGCAACTCCCGCACATCAGCATGCTCCTGACTCCCCAGGTCCACCACCCTCACAGCATCCAGCCCCACGACGCCCTCCCGGAGGGCCAAGAAGCGCAGCTCGGCGACGGCGCACGCGTTGGGGGCCAGGGGGCCGACCCGCACGTCGGCGGACAGGCACACGAGCTCGGCGGCGTCGACGACGCTGTTGCGCTGCATGGCGTGCACGACGGTCTCGTCGAGCACGGCGTCGGCGATGAGCGGATCGCGCCGGGAGCCCGGCCCGGCGGTGGAGGGCGGGCGGATGACGCGCAGGTCGTTGCGGCGGCGGCGCGGGACGGGCACGAGCATGAGCTTGCGCGAGGCGGCGGCCGCGGCGTGGCGGGCTAGGGCCGAGGGGGGCGCTGATGGCGGCGGTGGCATGTCGGGCTTGCTGCGGTTGACGACGAAGACGGTCCATACGAATTCCTCGCCGAGGCGCACGGGCCGGGTTGGGCCTGTGAAGGTCATGGTGATGCCGAAGTCGGGGAGGGTGGTCTCGAGTGGCCGGGCGGTGGCTGCTTCTAGGGAGGGTAGGGCGTCGGGCCGGATAACGGAGGGGGAGACAAGCGGCTGGGAGTCGACGCCGCCGCTTATGGAGAGCTGACTGGGTCGGTGGGCGCGCTGGATGGCGGTGGGTTTGGGCTGGCCGAAGCCTGGATTGACGGGAGGCGTGAAGTCGAGGGCGGTGGACCAGGTCATGACTAGGCGGGGTGTGCACGGGTTTGGCTCATTGTCTGGCCGGACGAGGACGACAACTTCGATGGTGATGATGAGTTCGCGGGCGAGGTTCTTACTGACAATATCGCGTTGCTGGGGGGCGAGTTTGTAGAGGAAGGTGAGGTGGTCGTAGGCGACGCAGCTGAGGGGAAGAGTCATCCCGTCTTGGTTGTTGAGGTCTTCAACAGTGCCGTCTGTGACACCGAGTGTGAGTTTGTCCAGGGCAACCTCGCAGTCAAAATAGGGAGTGAAGTCGACTTCGAGGAGCGCGATCAGTGAGGCGCTTGGCGGCGTGGTGTTGGGCCGCGAGAAGCGAACCCGGGTGTGGAGGACCGGGTAGATCCTCAGTTTGAGGTTTTGCAGTCCGCTTATACGGTGAAGGGCGTCTTTTGGTTTGGTAAGGGGCGCTACTCTGGACACCCTCTGGGCAGATAGTCGAGGTGCGGTGCCACCCAGAAACGGATCGTTCGCAAACGACTCGAGCACATTCATTCCCGACGGCATACAACTCTGCATGTATCCCTCACCCAGTGCGCCAAGTTGGCCAGAATCCGCGGTGTTCATCTTAAGATTCGCGGTCCCCGTGAACATAACAGACGGCAGCTGTAGCCGCATCCTGGGGCGGCTTAAGAACACCGGGCACTTCCAGACAGCATAAGCATGTCTTTGGCCGTCCTCTCCCTGGGGCTCTTCCGCAACCACAACAGCTTGCTCCACATCCTCGACGGCACCGTTGTAGATCGTTTCGGACGCGGGGGCGGCCCCATCTCGGTCAGTGATGGCGCCGTTTACGATATGGGTGTCGAGGTTAATGACGAGGCGACGCAGGTGCGAGCGGAGAGTCTGGTCGTCAGAGTAGGGCGCACGAAGAATAAAGTACACGTCGACGGTCTCATCTGCAGTTCGCGCATGAGCAAATGGCAAAATTCGAGCAGGAGCAGTTTGCGAACCTCGTACCAAAGAACAGCTGGTCGCGTTGCTCGATGCTGGAGATGTTGCTCTCTATTGAACCGCCGTCTTGCTGGAGCGCCTCCTCGGGGTCGAATTTGGTTGTGGAGGGGATGATGTATGTGAGGTACGACTGATCGAGGAAAGCGTCTGCCACGTCAGGCACATCACCTGTGTCGCGAACATCGACCTCAACACCCACGTCAACGCCAACGTCAACACCATCGCCGTCGCCGTTGGGTTCTGGGAGAGCCATGGCGTATGACGGCGGCGCTCTTTGTCTGTTTGTATCCTGCGGTGGTCGGCCTAATTACCTATGATCCCATGTAAGGAAATCTAGAAAGACACGCCGACCGGCGGCGTTGTTCCGTTGTTGTTCCGAAATCCAGGAGACAATTTCTCAAGTCATGAATGCAGGTAACTTTAGCTAACAACTAACCTGGCCACCTGCAGGTGCCGTGGCTGGATGGAGTTCAAAGCCGGTGCCTGCATGGGACCCGCTCTAACCCCCCGCAAGAACCCCTGCAGATGAAGCGCTGCTCATGGAGTCCCACGGCCACTAGCAACAAAAAAAAAAGACCGAACTCTAAAGGAAAGCAAGAAGTCAAAAGGAAATAAAGAAGTGAATAAAACCGAGGAAAAAAAGGGAAAAAATAAAACCATGAAATAAACGTAATTTAATAAATAAATAAAAATAAGGAGTAAACCGAGTCCGCTTGGACTTTGGGGGCTTTCGTTTCATTTCCCATCATCGAGTTTTGGTACATCTATAATCTACACTTGGGCCCGCCTACCAGCCCGACAGTTCAGCGCCCAGACCTTGGCATAAGACGCACAGGTCCGATTGTGACCTGTGCGAAACAACATTTCGAGCCATGCAACAATTTCCTCGTCGAGGATCGCCTTTCATCGTTCGCCATCGACATCAAAGCGCGTGACTCGGGCGCATCCAGAAAACCTCAGCTCGACACCACCTTGGACCCGACGCGCCGAGCCAACCCTACGGGACGTCAAACTTCCCAGATCTGCGACGCGACGCATCCCACGAGCATAATGAACGCGTCCTTTGCGCCGCCGGGCGCTGCCTGGCAAGAACACCGTACCCCTGATGGCCGCGTTTACTATTACAACCCTCTCACGAAGGTCACGCAATGGACCAAGCCCGAGGATCTCATGACTCCAGCGGAGGTATGTTCAAATGGCGGGGAGCTCCGGAATCTTCTCATGTATGCTAACCTAACCCTCCGTGAACCAGCGCGCGCTCGCAAACCAGCCATGGAAGGAATACACCGCCGAAGGGGGTCGCAAGTATTGGTATAATACCGAGTCGAAGCAGAGTTCGTGGGAAATGCCCGACGTATACAAACGAGCCTTGGCCGGCGGGGAGGCAACCCCGACCACACCAGTGTGAGTATCCGGCAACCCCCAACAAACCGGCGCTTAAACTTTTTGCTGACTGTTCAGAACTCCGGCCACACCGCTCACCGCTCAGGGCGCTGGCCATCACGGGGGATTCGGAGGTGGCGATAACTACCGCGATTATCGTGAACCTCTTGGTGAATCGCGCCAGCTGACCTTCGGCAACAACATCCAGGCCCAAGCCTTCGTTCCCGCCACCAACGATCCCGAATATGCCACTGCAGAGGAAGCTGAGGCGGCCTTCGTCAAGCTTCTCCGCCGCAGCGCCGTCCAGCCCGACTGGACGTGGGAGCAGACCATTCGAGCCACCGTTAAAGACCCGCAGTTTCGCGCCATCAAAGACCCGAGGGACAGGAAGGCTGCTTTTGAGAAGTACTGCCATGATGTTGTTGTGCAAGACAAGGAACGTGCAAAGGAAAGGCTGACAAAGCTGCGTGCCGATTTCGCGACCATGCTGCGGAGCCATCCCGAGATCAAGCACTACACGCGCTGGAAAACGGCACGCCCCATGATCGAAGGCGAGACCATCTTCCGCTCTACCAACGACGAGAACGAGCGGCGCCAGCTTTTCGAAGACTACATCATTGACCTCAAGAAGGCGCACAAGGAGCAGCAGGTTACCTTGCGCAAGAGTGCCATGGATGGCTTGATTGAGCTGCTGCCGAATCTGAACCTAGAGCCGTACACACGTTGGTCCGAGGCCCAGGGCGCCATTCAGGACACAGCCCCTTTTCAAAATGATGAGAAGTACAAGTCCCTCACCAAGTACGACGTCTTGACTGTTTTCCAGAACCACGTCAAGGCGTTAGAGCGCAAGTTCAACGATTCTTTACAGGAAGACAAGAACAAAAGGCTTCGCCGGGACCGCAAGGCCCGAGACAACTTCATCGCCCTTCTTTCCGAGCTCAAGAAGGACGGCAAAATCAAAGCCGGGACCAAGTGGACCGAAGTCCATCCCCTGATCGAATCCGAAGAGCGCTATTTGGCCATGGCTGGCCACCCTGGCTCCACAGCGATGGAGCTATTCTGGGATGTGGTTGAAGAAGAGGAGCGCGCTCTCAGGAGCATCAGGAACGATGTGTTGGACGCTATCGATGTAAGCTGACATCCCCCTTCTGCTATTGATAAACCAGTTAAGCTCACGACTACTAGGACAAACGCTTTGAGATCACCCCGAAAACTACGTTTCAAGAGTTTGAGTCAGTCCTCAAGGGTGATCACCGCACAGCTAACATTGAACGCGATTCCATGGAGCTTATTTTCGAGCGGGTAAGTTGCCGTACCCTTCTACAGGTACAAACAAGGAGACGTTTGCTGATATGATGCGCAACAATAGATACAAAAGCGGGCCAAACGCTCTGATGAAGACAGGCAGTCTGACCGCCAGCAGCGCCGCGCCTTGGAAGACCTCCGCTCGCACATGAAGCGGATGGACCCCCCTGTCGGCATCAATGACACTTATGAGCAGGTTCGGAGCCGGCTAGCACACGTTCCCGCCTTCCAAGCTGTAGGCTCTGACGAGGCCCGGCGGGGTGCCTTTGAGAAACACATCCGCCGTCTTAAGGAGAAGGAAGACGAGACCGAGAAGGAGCGTCGCCGCCGTGACCGCCCAGACAGCTATCGTGACAGAGGTGAGCGATCTCATCGCAGCAGTGCCCGTTCTGTGAGGAGCCGCAGCCCGGTCGAGCAGAATACCTATGAGGCTGAGCGCCGCCATGCCGTGGCCGAGCGCGAACGTAACTACCGCAAGACCAGCGCCGCCGACGTCCTGCTCTCGGACCGCCGGTCCCCCGCTCGCCGGTCCCCCTCGGTGCGCGACGCGCGCGAACGAGACCGCGATCGGGATCGCGACCATGACCGTGATCGTGACCGCGATAGAGAGCGTGACAGGCGCGACTACCGCGACCGCGATCATCGTGACCGTGACCGGGAGCGTGACCGAGACCGTGATCGCGAGAGGGACCGCGAGAGGGACCGCGAGAGGGACCGCGACCGTGATCGTGACCGTGACCGTGACCATCGTGACCACCGCGACCACCGAGACTATGACCGCCGCCCGCGCGCCGACGAGGCCAACCACTACGACCGCGAGCGCCGCACCCGCGAGGAGGACCGCGAACGCCTCTACCGCCGCCGCGTCCTCGACCGCGACGTCGACGAGCTGCCCTACGGCGACGAGCGGCCCAGCTCCTCCTACTCGCGCACGCGGCCCCGCCCGTCCGAGGAGGACGACCACGACCGCCGCGACGGCAACAGGCACGGCGCTAAGCGTGTCAAGCTCGAGACCGGCGGTGGTGGCGGCGGCGGCGGCAGCGGCAGCGAGCGTGCCGTCAGCGGTGGCGCCGCCGATCGTCCCCTGAGCCGCGGCCAGCGCACGCCGTTGCATACCAAGGAGGCCAAGGAGCCGACCCCGAGTGTCCGGGCTGGGAGCGAGGAGGGTGAAATTGAGGAAGACTAGTTAGTAGAGCCTTGTCGTCATAGAAAATTGCAGGGTGGAGGCTCTGCGGGCTCTGCGGGGTCGGTGGCGACACTCTGTCGCGGCCTCCCCGGACAGGGGAGGTCGGTTGAAAGGGGAGGAGGAAAAAGAAAAAGAAATTTAGTGTCCAGGATCGATGCGAAGGAGGGTCACCGAGAGGGGGGGTTAGAGGCAGAGAGCGGTGATGGCCCAGCGCCAAACTCAACAGTACGTTGCCCACATCAGCACTCTCTTCACCTAACCACGTCAGGTCGTTTTATATCAGTCAGTACGAGTACATTGTAATCAGCCGTGACGGGTGCTTCCTTGCTTAGAAAGGAAGTTGCATGTGGCGGCTATGTAGGAATAAAACTCTGGAGTTGAATAGCTTATATTCGAGCAATAGCAGCATAGGCAGCCCTGAATATCACATGATTTCATTTCGAGCCTACAATGGAAAATATTGCAAGTGTATTGACTTCTCAGCTCTCGCCTTTCATTTCATGGCTCAATTATCTCAGGCGCTACATTCACTTCAACCTTACGCAGATTATGCGCTCAGGTCTGGCGGCAGTCATCCAGCTTGATCCGTTGTCCCTCAATCTACCGAGATGGCCAGCCCCCGTCCCTCCTTTTTCACCGACGGGGGCCAGCTCAAGTCTTTTGGTTTGAAACTAATTCTCGGCAGGACCAGACAACAGGGGATCGACCGCCGCCGCCGATGTTAGATGTCTGGATCGTCGTCCTCGGACACGCCGCCCTCTTCCGATGCACCGTCGAGATGTCCCCGGGCGCCGCCGGGCCGACTCTTACAGCCGCCGCCATTTTGAACGCCTAAAACGCCAGAATCAGATGCATCGTCATGAGGGGAGCGGCGGTCGTGCTTGTTATGGGTATCCTGTGGAATGCCCTTTTCAAGAGCTCTTTTCGACATCTTCCAGGAAGAACTGTGGAAGAGTGTTAGTAGAAATCCGAAAGGATGTGAGACAGACCAAGTGACTTACGTAGTTGCCGCTGAGCTTCTGTTCCTGGTCGAGCTGCGAGTTCGCCTTGTTGATACGGGGGCGGTAGTTGGTCGGGTCACGGCGGAAAGTGACGTCCAAGTTCTTCAAGAAGGTGTTGCAACCGGTGAGCAGCGACTCGGGCTTGTTGGCATGCGCGTTGATACCCGGTTGGCCATCGAAGACGATGACACGGTCGGCGAGATAGGTAGCCATGATGAAATCGTGCTCGACGATGAAAGCCGTCTTCTTAGCGTGCATGATGAATCGCTTGATGACACGGCTAGCCACGATACGCTGTTCGGAATCGAGGTCTGGACCCATGTGAGCATTACCGTGACAATAGGGGTATTAAGAAACTGGGGGTAACTAACAGGCAGAGGGCTCATCGATAAGGTAGATGTCCGCTGGCATACCGAGGGCCAGGACAATGGCCACCTACTGGACGTTAGCAAGGAGCCGAGATCTCTCCTCGTGGGCAAGGAGGACATACTCTTTGCAATTCACCACCGGACAGGTTCTTCACTTCTTGGTCGATAAAATCATCAAGCTTGAGAGGCTTGACAACGTCGGTCTGGAATTGAGGAGACAAGAAGGCGGCCTTGATCTTCTTGAAGAACAGCTGCCGAACAGTGCCCTCGAACTTGGGCGTGATGGTCTGTGGCTTCATGCTAATCTTCATCTCGGGAACCTTCTGGGTTCCGTCCGGTTTGAGAGCACCGGCCAGAAGACGGCAGAAAGTAGTCTTTGCAAATCAGTCACCGAAACCGTAGAAAGATGGTATCCCAATTAAACTCACCTTGCCAGTTCCGTTCTCACCCATCATGACAATGATTTCTGAGTCGGAAAAGTCGCCAGAGTCGATGCTCAGCTTGAAGTTGCCGAGCGTCTTCTCCATAGCCGGGTAGCGGAAAGCCCGCGACTTCTCGACCATGAACTCCTCGGTGCCTTCTGCGATACGGAAGGTCAAGCTTTCTTCACGGAAGCGCAAGTTCTCGGTCGGAATATGGCCATCCAAGAAGATGTTGATGCCTTCGCGGACGGAGTAAGGGAGGGTAACGACACCGTAGACTGCGGGCTTGCCGTAGAGAACGCAAACGTAGTCCGAGAGGTAATCCAACACTGACAAATCGTGCTCGACGACAATAACGTAGTCGTCAGGACGCAGGAGTGACCGGATGATGCGGGCAGCACTCAGTCTCTGCTTGACATCAAGGTACGACGACGGCTCATCGAACATGTACCTGCCACTTGTTAACCAGGCCCGGCAAATAAGCGGAAGAATGAAAACTTACACGTCGGCTTTCTGCACGCAAACGGTACCGATGGCGAAGCGCTGAAGTTCACCGCCAGAAAGCAAGGTAACATCACGGTCATAAATGTGGCGTAGCTCTGTCTCGCGTTAGCAAACCGAACCTGGCTTCATTTGAAAAGGGGCAAATGTACCCAGGGTGTCGATCACCTCATCGAGGTTTTCTAGCGAGGCGCGGCTTTCAAGCAATGCCTTGACACTCTTGTCGGGGGTGCGGATAGCTCTGGGGATCTGGTCGACGTACTGCGGCTTGACGACGGCCTTGAGATCATCCTCGAGCAGCTTAGTGAAGTAGTCTGTTCGCGTGTTAAGCAACCGGAGGTCCCAATCTAGCGCAGTCCAACTTACTCTGCAACTCAGAGCCACGGAAATGCTTGATCACATCCTCCCAGTCAGGCGGGTTGTCGAATCTGCCTAGGTTGGGCTTGAGCTTGCCGCTGAGAATCTTGAGAGCTGTACTCTTGCCGATACCGTTGGTTCCCACGAGACCGAGGACGTTGCCGGGCCGCGGCATGGGCAGACGGTGAAGCTTGAAGCTGTTGGCGGAATAACGGTGGGTAATCTGGCTCTCGAGGTTCGTGGGCAAGTTGATAATGGTGATGGCACCGAACGGGCAGCGTTTTGGGCAGATACCGCAACCAATACACAGCTGTTCCGAGATGAAGGCGATGCGAGATTCCGGGGTCACCTTAGAGGGAAACATTTAGGCACGGGTGTCTTGCGAGCGGTAGCTGTTGGTTCCAAACATACCTCAATCTGCAACGAGTATTAGCTCCTGGGTATCACACGACAAAGAAAAGGGGAAACAAACACAAAGCTTGCCTGACCGGACCACCGGGCAGGACTTCTTGCACTCTTGACGGCATTTCTACCCTCCCCGTCAGCACCGCCACCCTGCTATGGCCTTCTTCCAAATCAAAAACACACCTTCGGTTTGCACTATTCACACCCATAGTCAGCCTAGTTCGGTTCTACTCCTTTCCCTTGTAGTTCCCGTGACAGAGGGAAAGGCCGAGGTTCGAGGATTTGTCGTACCTTGTCGGTGCTGACGATAGCGACACTATTCCGACGCTGTCAGCGCATGTCCCGCCGCAAGGTGTCCTCTGCCTTTTTCCCTCCTTTTTTTTCTCCAATTATTTCAGCAACTAGGACACATACCGAGTAAGTTTGTCGGCCATGATGCTGATTCTCGGTCGTTATGCGGGGCACGGCTGCCTACTTTTGAACCAACGACGGTTTTGTGGTTGAGAACTTGAACGGTCGCAAACCAGGAATAGCACGGCCTCCCTCAGACAGTGCACGGTACTCGGTGCGCGAGATAATGCGGGTTTCGGGTGGGCGTGAAACCTCGAAATCCAAATGCTAAAAGGAGGGGCACTTGCATCAGTGGGTCAAAATCTTGTCACCTTGTCCCGCGAAAATGCACTGCTGTTGGGTCTCGGCTTGTGGGGAGAGGGAGGGGCAGGGCAAAAAGTCAAAGACCCACACATTGGCACAAAGAGCAAAGGCGCGTCGGGCAGCTTGGCAACGTCAGCCTGAATGCGCCGAGCTTGATAGGCCAGGAGCTTCAGGCCAGCGGAACCAAAATATGGAAGTCTCGATTTCGTATGAACCTTACTGTGTAGGTACTTTAAGCTCGAGTTTAGGGACCCAGCTAGGTTGCTTGGGTAGTACGGGTTCCCTCGAGTTCATTGTCACGGATTGGGCCGCATACGTGCGGACCAGGGGAAGCGCCCAGAAGGCGCCCGGACCAATCATCAGGGTTAGGATGCACGGCGATCTGGATCGGTGCCAAGAAGGCCATATCCAGGGATAGAGAGGATATGGGCCATAGCAAGTACATCCACCACGGATATACTGTTGTGAAGGCATATCCATAGGAACCTAGATAGTATATAGTCACTCGTTCTGGAGAGCTCTGGGAGTTCTCCAGTTAGCAATCACAACTACAGTTCGCTACAAGCTCACAAGCCTACTGTTGAGACAAGTCTATTGTTGTGCACCCTTTGGCTGCACCGAACCTAAGCATCCTCGAGAGATTACCTTCAACGAAGCTGAACCCTAACAGGATAGGATCCTGGACAGGTTCGTCACATTCATGTTAATCAGCGTCCCAAGCCCAAACTAGTGTCTGAGATGGATGTTTGTTATTGACCTCGGAGAAGCGGAAACGGACAAGTGCTCAGGCCTTGGATTAGATATGTGTGTTTAAATAGGTGTGTTTACCTTTGGGTATGGAGGTCTTGCAACTCGAGGGTGGTTGATTTGCGTTCAATAAAAAAAACATCTGAAAGCTTCATGGGTAATCATAAATGATACTCTTAATAGTTACCTATAGGTTTATATTGCGCCTCAGTATGCTTTGCAGATAAATCGAGAGAAGATGTGGAATTCCAGCTACGGGAGTTGTTAAGTCATGGAAGTGATGGATGTGGTCTGGCTCGTTGGCAACATAAGCTAACAGCTTATTGCCCTCTTTACTCTTCTAAGTGGGCATTTTCTTTTATGTGCATCTAGCCTTGCGATATATAGAACCTGAAATAGCATCAAAAGCGACTTTATGCCAGTGCAGCTCGGCGGTGTGTCCATGGCAGTTCATTCTAGGTGCTACGATACACCTGCGGGAGGTGATGAGGGAAAGGCACTTTGTAACTGAATTCACGTTCCCTACTTGCAGAGAAAAGTTCTCATAAAAAAAAAACCACCATTTTTCATTCCTCGATCCCCATTAGCACCAAAAGAGTCAGCATCCACGTGAATAGGTTTAATGTTAGATCAGAGAGGCAGCTTTGTGAGGTGGCCCAACCTCACAACGGTTTCTCGTCACGGCTGAAAAGGCTTGGCTCTGGCGGCAGCCTCACCGAGAAAGCTGTTGGAGCCAATCCGCGCCTCTTAAGTGGGGTCTTTACCAGGCTCAGCACAGGCCGTCGAGTGCCTGGCTCCGATTCACCATTTTCCATTCTTTCTCCTCCGACCGACCACCACCGAATTTCCGCTACACCATCAATCAATAAAACGCACTGGGGTCTTCACAACTCTCTAACCCCACCACAACCTCGATCAGAAAAGACTTTGAACAAGTTGAATTAAGTGTTTGCTGCCTGGAGGTGTTGTTGATTACCTGTAAGTATTGCACTCAATGTTCCTTGCACCCTCCGCTACGTCGTGACCCGCCGCGTCTTGTCTATCGAAATCCGCCATCGATCCCAGCACACGCCCATCGAGATCACCCCCTAGCTGCCTCCTGGCGACATCGAGCCCTCGAATTTTGATGGAACCCGATGCCCTCGATGACCCCGATGCCACCTGAGTGGTCTACTCGGCGCCCAAGGCCGCCCAAGGCCGCAATGGCTCTCCGCCATCACTCCCAGCCTCGTCTTCATCACTTACACGCGCCGGATGCGACAAGCATCATTGAATCATGGCCATGACTTGTTTTTTACTGTTGTTTGTCGGTTCTGGATCGCCGGAGTGGGCTCTATCCAGAGCCCTCGATAAAGCCTCTCAGCCGTGAGAGAATTCTTGCTGACATCGTCGTCTTGCAGCAGGCAGCTCGAGCTTCGAAAATCGTCATGTCAACATCCCCAGAACCCGGTCCGATGAATGGGCATACCTCACCCGTAGGGGACGAAGATACAACACATGTGGCCGACTTCGCCAGAAGTGATAGCGACTTGTCGGACACACAACCAGCCGAGGTTGACGCCGCATCCTCGGACTCGGACGATGCCGCCGGCTCGGCGGACGAGGGCCCGGCGTTTACCACCGAGGAGCAAGATGAACAGTCCGGGTCCACTGATAATGATGGCCCGGGTGATGAAGATTTCGATGCCCCGGGCAGCCCGGCCTCGGGCCAATCCAAGGATGTTTCTGATCAGGCCGAGTCGGCCTCTGCACATGCCGCCGCCAAACGGAAAACTGGTCAGACAATAGAAGACGATTTCATGCGGGAGAATCCAGAGCTATATGGCTTGAGGCGCAGTGTATGATGATATCCCACCACCGCTGTTATTCTCGGCTGCTAACAATTCGCTAAAACAGTCCCGTCCCTCGCAACGTCGGAAACTCGTGAGTGCTGCTCACAGCAAGGTGGTCGCGGATCCTGTACTAACGATGGCAATAGGTTGACTCAGAAGATGAAGAGGAAGGCTCTGATTCTGATGTGACGCCTGCTCCGAGAAAGGTGGCGAATAAACGCCGTCGCCTCGAACGTTCACTGCCTAGTATGTCGGGCCTTGAATCAAAACTGCCCACCTTACCAACGATGGCTAACCTTTTTGACGTGACAGATTCTAAGCGAGGCACACCGGCTCGTCAGGCCTCTGCAGACGATTCGGACTCCGACACATACGGCGGTGCGAAAGCCCGCATGTTCCGGAAAAAGGCTCGGCGACAGCAAGAACTGCAACCGTTTGCCGAGAAGCGATGGTCCAACCGTCGTGCCGCTCAGGTGTCGGCTGGCGCTTACCAAGAAAGCGACGTGGACGACAACGAAGGGGAAGACGAGGCCACGCCTGGCCATTGGGCCGCGGACGTCGAGGACAACTCTCCCTACATTGAAAAGATCCTCCGCCATCGCCCCAAAGAAGGCATCGAGCTCACACCCGACGCTACTCGGCACGACTTTGAATTTTTTATCAAATGGCAGGGCAAGTCCCATCTCCACAACACCTGGGAGAGCACCTATACTGTCGCTGGCTTCCGCGGCTTCCGCCGCCTTGAGAACTACTATAAGAAAATGGTAGAATACGAGCTTGATCTGAAGTTCGGCGGCGATGAGATTAGCCCGGAACAGCGCGAGCAATGGTCGTTAGACAGAGAGCGCGAAGAAGAAGCATTGGAAGACTTCACCAAGGTCGAACGCATCGTCTCCGTCCGCGACGGCGACGAAGACCTCGAGTATCTCGTCAAGTGGAAAGGCCTCCAGTACGATGACTGCACATGGGAAGATGCCACCGTGATCAGCGGTCATGCACAAGACAAGATTGACCAATTCCTGGATCGGTCGTCGCGCTCCTGGCAATCAGACCGAAAAGAAGCGAATCTCGATACCCGGTCGAGGATGATCAAATTGGAGCAGCAGCCATCCTATGTCACGAATGGCGAACTTCGCGAGTTCCAGTTGAAGGGACTCAACTTCCTTGCGCTCAACTGGACACGCGGGAACAACGTCATTCTGGCCGACGAAATGGGTCTCGGCAAGACGGTCCAAACCGTCTCATTTCTCAGCTGGCTCCGCAACGCTCGCGGCCAAGAGGGGCCTTTCCTTGTCGTCGCCCCTCTTAGTGTCATCCCAGCGTGGTGCGACACTTTCAACCACTGGGCCCCAGATATCAACTACGTCGTCTACCTGGGCCCCGAGGCGGCCCGCGCCAGCATCCGAGAGCACGAGCTGTTCGTAGATGGAAACCCGAAGAAGACCAAGTTCAATGTTCTGGTCACCTCTTACGACTATATTCTTGCCGATGCCGAGAATCTCAAGAGCATCAAGTGGCAGGTCCTCGCAGTCGACGAGGCTCATCGCCTGAAGAACCGGGAATCCCAACTGTACCACAAGCTTAACAGTTTTGGTATCCCCTGCCGGGTCCTCATTACCGGCACACCAATTCAGAACAACCTTGCCGAGCTGTCGGCACTTTTGGACTTTCTCAACCCCGGAAAGGTCTTGATTGATGAGGAGCTTGAGTTGCTCTCGAATGCCGATAACAAGGAGGTCGACGAAGAGCAGAACGAGGCCAAGCGCAAGAAGACTCAAGAGAAGCTTCGGGAATTGCACACCTCCATTGCGCCTTTCATCTTGCGTCGGACCAAGGAGACGGTCGAGTCAGACCTACCTCCCAAAACGGAGAAGATTATTCGTGTCGAACTCTCCGACGTCCAGCTGGAATATTACAAGAATATCCTCACGCGGAACTATGCTGCCCTCCGTGATGCTAGCAATGGTCACAAACAATCCTTGCTCAATATCATGATGGAGTTAAAAAAGGTCAGCAATCACCCGTACATGTTTGCGGGTGCCGAAGAGCGGGTGCTTGCTGGGAGCTCTCGTCGAGAGGATCAAATCAAGGGCCTCATCACGAGCAGCGGCAAGATGATGCTACTAGACCAACTCCTTGCGAAACTAAAGAAGGACGGCCACCGTGTCCTGATCTTTAGCCAGATGGTCAAGATGCTCGACATCTTGGGCGACTATCTTCGAGTTCGCGGCTATCAGTTCCAACGGCTAGACGGCACAATCCCCGCCGGGCCTCGCCGTATGGCCATTAATCACTTCAACGCGGACGGCAGTGACGACTTCTGCTTCTTACTGTCAACAAGAGCCGGTGGCCTGGGCATCAACCTGATGACTGCCGATACCGTCATCATCTACGATTCTGATTGGAACCCCCAGGCAGATTTGCAGGCAATGGCGCGAGCCCACCGGATCGGGCAGAAACGGCCTGTTAACGTCTATCGCCTGGTTGCTAAGCAGACCATCGAAGAAGAAGTCGTTAATCGCGCGCGCAATAAACTCTTCCTAGAGTACCTTACCATTCAAGCCGGCGTCACGGATGAGGGTAAGGCCCTCCGTGAGCAGTTCAAAGAGAAAGGTGTGAATATCGACGAGGCAAAGACGGCCGAGGATATCTCTATGATTCTCAAGATGCGTTCTCAGAACTTGTTCGAACAATCCGGCAATCAAGAGAAACTCGAGCAACTTGATATCGATGCGATACTCGAGAATGCCGAGGTCACCAAGACTGACGTTGATGATAAAATCAACCTCAGCAGTGGCGGCATCGACTGGGAGAATTGGATGCAGGTCACGGATGTCAAAGTCGACCATCTGGCTCTCGACTGGGACCAAATCATTCCTGCGGAAGAGCTTGCTGCCATCAAGGCAGGAGAAGAACAGCAAAAACACGACGAGTACCTCGCCAAGGCGATGGAAGAAAATGCTCCTCGCAAGGCTGCGCTCAAAGGCTCTAAGAAGAGTATTGAAACGGACCGGGCCGAGCGTCTCGCGAAGAAACGACAACGCGAGAAACAGGAACTAGATGAGCTGGAGGAGCAGCGGGCGTTGCTCTCGGATCCACGACGTCCTCTTAACGAGAAAGAGACGCGCAATCTCATCCGCGCCTTCTTCCGTTACGGATTTTTTGACGACCGCGAGGAAGAAATCGTCCACGATGCTCGTCTTAGTGATCGGGACCACGGCTTTCTCAAGTCGATTATTGAAGAACTTTCCGCTGTGAGCAAACAAGCTGTGGATGCCAATGCTGAGAAACTGCGCGAGGAAGAGGAGAAGGCAGGAAAGCCTCTCGCGAAAAAAGACAAGAAAGCCGTTTTGGTGGATTTCGGGGAGGTCCGCAAAGTCAACGCCGAAACCGTTGTGGATCGGCCGCCTCAGCTGAAGCTCCTGCGCCGCGTGCTTGAAGAACACGGCGATGCCATGACGTTCAGGCTGCCAGATGCCAGCAAGTCAGCCCAGTACTCCTGCGAATGGGGAGCGCGCGAAGACGGCATGCTCCTTTTAGGAATCGACAAGTATGGCTTTGGCGCCTGGACGCAGATCAGAGATGATCCTGAGCTTCAAATGCACGAAAAGTTCTTCCTGGAAGAGCACCGAGTAGACAAGAAAGAGGAACGCCGCAAAACTGACGACAAGGGCATTCAGTCCCCGGGCGCTGTTCATCTTGTTCGGCGGTCAGAGTATCTCTTGTCCGTCCTGATGGCTAAATATTCCAACGATCCGAACGCAAAAAAGGCGGTCGAGAATCATCACCGCAGCAAGAAGCTTCTGACGAACGGTGTTCGTCGTGGGGAGGGCAGTTCTGTGTCTGCCTCTCCAGCTCCGCCCATGCTTAAGAAGGCGAGCCAACACCGCGATCGCGATCACCACCGGTCTTACAGCAATGCCAACGACCGTGGTACTCCACGGCCGGACAAACGGAAGTACAACGATGACTATGACGACCGCAATGCGAAGCATCGAAAGGTGGAGGCCGACAACAGGCACGAAAAGAAGGTCAAGGTGAAAGAAAAGCCTAGGATGGACGCGGCGACCATGGAGAGATACAAGCACGACAGGCAGAAGGCGGTTGAACGATTCCAGGAGCTTGCAAAGTTGCCTGATGATAAGATTGACAACTCCGATAATACTCAACTGGTCTGGTCAGTTCTCCGCCCGCTCAAGGCAAACATGGAACGCATTATATACTCCAAAGAGCGGTACCCGGCCACGAAAGAACGGGCTAGAATCCTGGGAGAGGAGATCCGCGCATTCGGAAGCTTCCTGAAGGGCCTGCGGGCAGATGGCACCGACCTTGACAGCCTGGAGCCCCAGTTCTGGTAAGCAACACCGAGCCTAGCTGACTATCAGATCCCCGCCAAATGCTGACGGATTCACAGGGAATTTTTGTCCTCGATCTGGCCCATCGGCGAAGTGAAGGTTTCCGGCAAGCGGCTCCAGAAGATGTTTGGCGATCTTCTGGAGAAAGACAGGGCGGAGCGGGAGGAAGGCCGGGCCAAGGAGGCCCGGCGTGGGAGGAACCCGGACCTCGAGGATGGCGAGATTGCGAGTGACCGCGAGGACCGCCGTGCCCGAGACCCCTACCGCGACGACCGGCGCGAGGAGCGGCGCGAGGAAAGGCGCGATGACAGGAGGGACGATCGCCGGGAGGAGCCCAAGCGCCGCAACTACTACGAAGACGGCGACCGTCTAAACTTCCAACGCCACCGCCGGTCGGAAAACAGAAACGTCCCTGTCCGGAACTCGCTGTGGCAGAACCGGAGCCCGCCGGCCCGGCACAGCCCTTATTAGGTTAGGGTGGAACTCAACCCCGTTTTGATTTTGCGGCCGGAGCGCGACGGATTGTCATTTTTTTTTCCAATGGGCCTTCAACCTCCCTTTCCCTTTTATATTCTACACACATCATGCATAGGTTTGGCGCAACGGAGCTGAAAGAAAGGGGGCGACAGGGCGGTGACTTGTCTATTTTTTTGTTTGTTTTATGTCACTCACCTTTGCGGATAAAGCACATACCCGGGAGTTTGCATCAGTCATGGCGAGGCTATAGGGAGACGCAGGGGGGAGGGCGCCATGGCATCCCATTTTGGGACTCTGGGGTTTTAGGCTTGAGCTTGAGGCAGCGGTGATGTTTTTAATTTCCCTCTACGTGCAGGGTAAATGATGGGCGGCGCCGTGGCAATATGGAGAAAGAAAAAGGGAAACCATGTGCATTGTATTAGCGTTGCTTGGGATCTGTTTTCTATTACCTATCACTCTCTCTGTTTTACGTATAGCTTGGGGTTTGTCGCTAGGGCGCGCAAAATGACGGTCATTGGTGCTACTTTTGTCTCATTTTTGCCTTGGGTTGTCAGTCATGGTCAGCGGCTCAGGCCAGATGGTTCCTCCGTTCCTACATACTGGCCGTTTTTATAGATCATGAGAATGGGGAGAGGCATGGCATATTTGTACTGCATTGAGGCGTCTGACGGGTCCTGGTAAGGGTAATTAACAATACCGCTGTATGTATGTATGGGTAGTTTATCATTAAATTTTGTTTTTGCAAGTCACCAGAGAGCATGAAGGGATATTTTTGAAGCAGCAAGTTCAGCCAACCCCCAGGGTGGGTTATTTATCTATATTTTCAAGCATAGGAACTCTCGACGGAAGGCTATCCGTTCTATCATGTTGCAATTATTTCGGTTTCCGAGCCGGGTTTGGCATCGCTGACTGGGACGCCCATATTCCTCCCAAGTGGTGTCCTCTCTCACTCACCCTCTCAAACCCGGGTACCAGCACAGCAACATCCCAGCCCATCAAACGGAAAAGAACCCTCCCGTGGGTCCCACGAGTAAAACCATCGTAATTATGCTCCCCAATTCACCAGCACCTCTATCCCGTTACTGATGCCACAGCAAACAAAGCCACGCCGCCCGCCGCAACCCCCAACCGGCCCACCCTCACTAAAAGCACCTGACCCTCCCTGTCACATGCCACAACACCCCGTATCCGGTCAATCAATGAGATGACTCATGCTCCTAGGCTTAGAGGTCGGCGAAATGGTGCCCAAGGACGCGGCGTTGGTCTCCTCGATCGGGGTGGTTGGGGGACTGCTCGCCATGTTCTCCGCCCCGTTCCTGGACCTTGCCGCGCCCGCCCGGCGAAGAGCACCGCTGTTATCGGTATTCGGGGGGCCGGTGAGGACAGTGAGCGGGATGGATTTGGTGACCTTGTTTTTGGGGCGCAAAGAAGGCAGGCTGAGAAAGTCGGCTGGCAGGTCGATGGGGGAGGACAAATCCGACGAGTCGGCTTCCGAAGGAGGTCGCCTTGGGGGGGTTTTGATGTCTTTGAGCGTCACTGATATGGTGGACTTGGTGGCGCGGAAGGTTTGGTCGAGCCTGTTTCTCGGCTTTGCGGGTTCCTTCTTGGCCTGACGGGGCTTCCGCTTGGGGGCAGCAGGTTTTGGTGGTAGGGCGGTCGTCGAAACGCCCTCTTTGCCGAACGCGAGGGTGCCCTGCTTCGATTTCCCTTTGGCCACCGGCTTGACGGAGGGAAGAGGGCTGCGGACTCGTGGGCTCGCGCTCGGGGTGGGCATGCCGCCGCGCCCTAGGAGCTCGAATCTTCGGTCCGCGGGTGCCAGCTCCTCCCGAGAAACAACAAAGCCCTCATCATCCGCGCTTCTCGACCGCTTGCGCTCGAGAAGAACGTCGATCCTATCGCGACTCAGACCGTCCGTGCACCTCTTCTCCTTCGTCTCATCCCCGGTGACCATATAGCTCTCACGGTCTCCAATATCCTGCTGATCCCAGCGCGGAAGGTTGACGAGCTCTGCGATATCGTCGCACTTCCCGCGCACCACGAGATCCCAGCAATCCTTGAAATCGGCGCCTTGCGGCTCCGGGTCAAGATTGACCCACGCTGTGATGCCGTCCCTTCTGCTCCTGGTCAACTGGCACATCTCCTTGACGAGCCTCCGTACCCCAGGAATCTTTAAACTCGTGCCGACCACAATGACGGCGTCAGGAACCCTCCGTAAGTCGGCCTTGGACACGTTTCCGATGGCCTCCTCATCTGGATTGTATTCGTTATAAAGCACGATTCTTGGGCGCAACTTCCCAATTCCGTGGCTCCGCTTCCCAGCAAAAGCAGTCCGCACCTCATCCTGTTCCTTGCACTTCTCGCACGGCGGCGGTTCCGGACCTTCGAACAGCGATGCGTTGAAACGTTCCAGGTGGCCACACTTTGTGCACACCATATTTTCGAGTCCACCGTGGAGCTGGATGGTTGTCGGCCAGGGTGCTTTGGTGTTTAGAGGGACTGTGGTCGCCAGGGGCGGCATCTGGGTGTCGAGGGTATCAATGTTTTGGCTATACATGCGCATAAGTCTGCCCTCGGCGGCGATGGACGCCAGCATGTGGTGAAACGGGGTCGGCTTCGCATCGGAGGTCATCTGAGCCAGCTCGCGAACCATGGTATGGAAGGATTCGGTGGACGAATCGTGTTTGTATACCGACGCATCGAAGAGATGTTTCCCGGACGCCTTAAGTTTATGTTGCCCACGGAGAGTGGCAAACAAGCCTGTCGATGATCGGAAGTCGGGAACTACAATTGATGTTAGCGGATGGACTGGGGGCCACATTCTGGTAAAGAGGAAACTTACTCCCTGCGGATACGGAGATGCCAGCACCTGCAATGACCACAATCTTCTTCTTCTTTCGTAAAGCCACCATGAGCCTCTTGAGATCCGCATCGTCCTCTTCACCTTGATTTTCCAAATCGATATAGGCGGTGGTGCGTGGCTTCGCGGGAGCGGCAATCCGGCGGCGCTTACTCGGCGGGGGGCCATCTGTCCGCACCTGGATTTCCATGTCGGGGAACTTCACGGGAGATGCGCTTCCCGATACGGTAGTGGAAGAAGGCGAAGGGTAGCGTTTAGAAATATATAGCGCGCTGGGCGGAGAGGGTGAGTTTGAAAGAACGGAGAGCGGCGAGGAGAGAGGGGAGGAAGGAAGTCGCTGGTGGTCTGGAGATTCCATGATTGCAATGTTGGTCTGTTGAGGGCGCACGTGCGGTCGGCAACGCTTCAATTGCGTGACTGGTTGGAAAGCCGGCTTCTCAGTGCGGGAATGAAGCCTGGCCAAAAGAAGGAATGGAAGGTGCGAGGTTATATCATGGCTGTTGTGCAGGCGCGTGTTTTTGCCGGCTTTGCGCAGCCCTTCTCATTCATCTGTTGGTGTTTGGGCTAAGAACAATACCGGTCTCTTGGTGGCTCCGTGGTATTGTTAACTCCTGTTCAGGAGTTGGTGCATGAATGGCCTGAATGGCTTGGATGGGGGTGGTAGTTGAAGGGATGAAGTTGGTTGTTGTCGTGCATCCTTTAACGTTACAGATTATTCACGGCTGGGCATTGTTGCGGGTTGGCCTTCCATCTTTGTCGGGGGTTGTTGGCAAACCAAACCAAAAAGGGGCACGGGATCCATGGAATGGTGCCAGCGATTGGCAGCAGAGCTCATTACCTCCCCATCAGTTCACGGCCCCAAGCGTGACTTTGCTGGCATCATTTCGTCACTCCTAGGTAACAAACATCATCTTGCCAACAACCGGCTATGCAGTTTTTAAAAGCAACCACCTGCATATAAGCATGCACTAGCAGTTCTTTTTGTAGAGTCATGAAGTGGACTTTTCTTGCTTCTTGCTCAGTCCATTTTTTTTTTTAGAGATCCCTCCCTAGGTACTTCGGGAGTGGCCTGGTTAAACATGGAAAAACCACTTGCTTCCCGAAAAAGGAAAACGGGGAAGAGGGGTCTACTGGGAATAACTACCGCACCATCTTTTTTGTTTTGGACAATGTTGATGACTGTCAATTGAGTGTGACTGCCCACCTTGACGGCCATTATCAGTGATGTCTGGACCAAGTACGAAGTACCTATTCCTGCCGCTTCAGCCCCAAAACCAGATGACGTGCCTCGGGTGCTCAGTCTTCAAGGGGTCCAGCCAGGGCCCAACCCACACAAGGAGGAACCCGATCCACTGCAACGCGTTGCTCGGGAACGGGGCTTGGCATGCCCCGCGGTCGACCGTTCCGTCCAGCCGCAGCTGGGTACCGAGTTAGCCACACTTGGCGTCTTAATTGTGGCTTGAATTACACCTGCTCAGTGGGGCATGTTCCAAGCCAGAGGCAGGACCTATGGGATGGCTGCATCCAGTAGACCTGATAGCAGCTAAGCTTCCATCTCATCGAGGTTGCGACTTCCCTGCACAACTGGAAAGTTAACTAAACCATCATTCATCGTTTTGCGTTTCTAATTTAGTTATATGATAAGCCACTCTCACTTTTCCATTCATTTCGGCTGCACAGATAACCTTTCTCCTCGACAACGCTGGACAACGCGGAGAGGCTGGCAAACAGCATCATCTCCAATTCTCCAGTTATTCATTGGGTTTATTTCAGGGCCATCGACTAACTACCCACTACCGCATTCCACTTGCACTCATTAGTTAGTGCATTATTGGACATTCTACAACCAGCCATATTAATACCACTCATACCACTCACACCCTACCCGTATGAGCAACCACGACATGGCCCTCCTCTTAGAGGGCGACTCTATGAACGTCGACGGAACCATGCAAGGGTTAGAGGGAATCGAAGGCATGGAGGGAATGGAGGGAATGGAGGGGATGGAGGGGATGGAGGGGATGGAAGGTCTGGGGAGTATGGGTAGTGCTATGGCGCTGGAGGAGGTTGACCTGTTTGGGGACCCCGTCATGGACGACGCCCTCGCCGGTCTGCCACCTCGCCCCCTAGTGAGCAAGAGCCTACTGCAGCGTTTAGACGACCTACGTGTTCGTGGCTGTTGCCAGGGGATTGCCTGGTCACGACAAGGCACCATTGCTACCATCGCCAAGGACGCCATGTCGGTCGAGCTGCGCTTCATCCGCAGCCATCCAGACACCACCGAATGGGGCCTCAGCGAGCCAAGTTCATGGTCCCCCCCTTCGCCTACAGTATCGCCGCCGGTCCCAAATCCCCCTGCCTCCATCTCGCTAGCCTCATCTAGCGCCCCCTTCGTCCACCTGGCCTGGAGCCCCACCATGAGTCCCGATCTCGCTGTCATCGATGCCCTCGGACGCCTCACCATCCTGAGTTTCTCCATCGCCAACAACCAGCCTTATCCGGCCCGTCGCTGGGAAACGGACGCCGCCGACGACCTCCACGCCGTCGTTGGCTGCTATTGGTTGCCCCAGGGAATGGCTTCTAACAAGCAGGCAAGTTGGTTTGGATGTACCCTCAGTCGGCGAAGGATGCCTCCCTAACTCGCTTCTCAAAAGTTTCATCTTATTCACGGCCCAGCTACCAAAAGCCAGTCCGAGTACAGATATGAACATCAGTTCTTCCCAGCCTCGGGCCCTTGGCACCCGAACCCATCCAAGAGTGCCTTCCTGTGCGTCACAACGAATGGCTTCCTCAAACTTTTCTTTACGCAGAATAACGGCCGGCCAGAAGAAACGGCCCTTGAGCTTGAGAGCGTAACCTCTTCTGACGATCTAATCACGCACGCCTCGTTATGTTCTGACAAGAGTAACAGCTCTCCCCGACCCCTTTTTTATCGTCTCGTCGGCTAATAAATGCACGCCCCTAGACACTCTGTTAGTCGCTCTTGCAACCTCTTCAAAACAGCTGAGGATCGTGAGGGTTGGCATCCAGTGGGGCCTGCCTCAAGTCGATAAACAAGTGTTATCCCAGAGCCAGCCCCTGAGGCCGTCTCTTCGAGAAAGCCACGTAGCTGTGACCAGCTGGGTTCAATATGGGTCAAGTGAATCAGCCGTGGACGCCTCTGTATCTCGGCTTTCGCATATCGAAATCCTCCCTTCCGCCCACACGGCCCAGTCACAACCCATGCACCCTCCTGTCGTCCTGACAGTGCGGTCTTACGTCCCACAAGACGCCTCTTCCTATCAACAAGAGAGCCAGAGCATTATCGACCGCTGGGAGGTCCTTAGCGACCAACCCCAGGCCCTTGTTCCTGCTTTCGAGCAGCTGGGGTCGAGAAACGGCAACACGTCAGCGCTTCCCGTACGTATCCCGCAGCTCGATATTTTACCTCCATGACGTAACTAAACTTGTGTATCCTAGACCTTGACACACCTGCGCAAACTCGAGCCGATAATACTACCCAAAGTGGTTGTGGCTGTCACCACAACACAGTTTGGCAGAGTACTGTGTTTCGCCTTCAGTGATGGGACCGTTCAGTACAGGAATCGCTTCACGATGGATGAGATATACAACGAGCTCAATACCGACAGTATCATGCACCCCCTCCAGGTCGGATTCCACTTTGTCAATGATACCCCATGTGAGTATTTTCTCCACCTACCCTGCTCTCGGCCTCTCGCCTCTGCTAATATTGTCTTGCCAGGCTTGCAAGTAGCCTTCTCGCCTACCAACTGCTCCTTCGTCCAGATTGGTGAGGACTCGACTATCAAATGGAATAGACTGCACCACCCGATGGAAAACTCGGAAACCGAATTCAAGAATGGTAGGCGGTCGTCCCGTGATTATACAGCACGATTTCAAGTGAATGCTAATGAGCCTTGCTCTAGTCGATCAGAAGACAGTCCGAGTCGCCCTAACTGTCGCGTTATCCGCCACTGCCGCGAGCCAGGCTGCATGTGACGATGTTTTAGCAATAGCCCGGCCGTTTGCGCAATTCCCAGACTTCGCATCTTCATGGGTAAAGGAAACGGTTAACATGTTGAAGATTGCCGTCGACTACTCGGAAAATACCCACCACGAACAGCTTGTCAAGAACGTTCCCTTGCAACACTGCCTCAGCGTCATCAACCATCTTGGCTTCCACGGCGATTTCAGGCCCCGTTCACATGGCGGCAAATTTGCCATGCTTGCGCTGAGCGTAAAGGGTGCTTTCCTCGTCATCACAGTCGCTAGCAACTCGCCAATAGGCACCAAGGAGAAGCTGATTCCACTCGACGACCCGGATGTGGTGGACGCTGTAACGGGGTGCACGGCCTGGGGCATATCACTGCTTGCCTGGCTTTCGGATTCCCTCTTCGAGCTCCTCGACGACCCGGAGATCACAGCCATGCTCAGCGGCCCGAAGCGCTTTCCCGAGCTAGCCAAATACCTCGAATCCAAGAACAACGTCGCTCTGCAGCTTCTCCTCTGCTCCTCCACGCGGGGTTTCCTTCTGGCTCTCTGCCGCCGCCTGCAGCACATCGAGTCAGTCAGCAACCGCGCCGCCCAGTACTACGAAACCCGCTTCCAGCAGCAGGACCCGGCCGGTGGCGCCGCGGCACCAGCCCGTCCACACCCAGCCCTCTCCCGAGCGTACCAACGAATGGAGCGCGTCATCTCCTCCGCCCTCGTCAAGGTCTCCGAATTCGAGCGCCTCCTCAGCGATCTCGGCAGCGACATCCAGGCCGCCTACCACAAGTCCTTCTCGGGCCTCGTCGCCACCAAAATCAAACCCCAACCCGCCAACATGACCGAACAGCAACTGCAGCAACACAACGAACAGTTCATCAAAAAGGCCCAGACCCACTGCGAACTGGACATGCTGCTCGGCCAGAACCCGCCCCCGAGCTTCCGCGAGGTGCTCCTCAAGCTCTTTTCCACCACCTTACCGGCCTTCCGCGCCCAGACCGACCCGGCTAAGCTCTACTTTGCCGACTACAGCCTGCTCGAGCTCAACGACAACCCCACGGCCCTGGCCGCCCGCAAGGCCTCGCGCAGGTATGTCGATGTCTTTAAACGCACCGAGCTGCTGGCCGGGACGTGGAAGACATCGGCAGCGGGCAGGCGCAGCGAAGCGGAGACGAAGCCCGGTGGCGGTGGTGTCCCGCCACCGGTTGCTGGTAACAGCAGCAGCGGAGGCAGCGGCATGCTGCCTGCGGGGGACAACGGGATGGCGAGCTACAGGATGACCATCTTCGGCACGTGGACGGGGATCGGCGGGGACAGCGACGGTCCGCAGTGGCGCCGGTGCGTGCGCTGCGCGGCCATCGTCGGCGACCTGTTCTCGGGCAAGCCGGGGTACCATTTCGTGTTGTCGCAGCAGAGGAAGTGTGTTTGTGGGGGGAGCTGGGGGACCGTGCCGAGGGGTACTTAGATAGTGGAGGTGGTTAGGGAGAAGGAGGAGGAGGGGGTTGAGGAGCAGGAGGAGGAGGAGGAGAAGGAGAAGAAGGAGGAGGAGAAGGAAGAGCAGGAGGAGGCAAGTCTAGGTTGGGATTTTGAGGAGTGGTTAGAGCAGGAGGAGAAGAAGAAGGAAAAGCAGGAGGAAGAGCTGGACCAAACGCCAGGGGAATAGCAGGAGGAAGAGCAGGAGGAAGAGTAGGAGGAAGAGCAGGAGGAAGAGCAGGAGGAAGAGCAGGAGGAAGAGCAGGAGGAAGAGCAGGAGGAAGAGCAGGAGGAAGAGCAGGAGGAAGAGCAGGAGGAAACAGGCACAGGTTGGGATTTCGAGAAGAGGGATATGCAGGATTGGGTTGAGTGGCTGCGAGGCGAGTTGAAAGCGGGAATTTGGGAGGTGGATGAAACTAGAAGTTTGAGGCTGAAGGATAAAGCGCAAGGTTGAAGCGGAAGGTCTTGAAGTGAGAAAGGATGCTCACCAAAAACGAGCGGGCCAAGTACCTAGATAATATCATTCACTCAGCGTCAGTTGCAAAATGGATCACTATTTGACTTCTTTTATATCCCCGGTATACACATCCTACCATCCAAACCGCCAACCCACTCACTCCTTCTTCCCCTCCCACAAATACTCCTGCTCTATACCTGGAATCAACGGCCTCAACGCCATCCCATAATCCCCCCCATTCGGCACCCGCAGCAGCGTATGGATATGAAACTTAGCCGGCTCCTCGTTCGTCAAGAACACGCCCGAGTGGTGATCAAACTCGACAATCACCACGGGACTCTGAATGCGATAATAAAACGCATCCTCCTCCCCAAACCCGCCAATCCAACAAAAATACGTCTCCCCAAACCACCTCTCCACCTCCCCCATCCTCACCTCCCTCGCCCTCTCCGGCAAATACACCAAAAACTCCCTCAAAATCCCCCGCACCAACTCCTTCTCCCCCTCCTCCATCTCCCCCACCACCACCCCCTCATACGGCACCACCCGATTATCGCGATACGCCCCGCACAAATGCCGCTGATCATCATGATTCCACCGCCCCCTCGGCATCACCGCATCATCCCGCATCGCCTCGTACACCTGCACCCTCCGCCGCATCCCCTCCCCCCCACGCTTAACTAACGCCTGCATCAGCCGCAAGCCCAGCCGCTCCTCCGTCTGCAGGATGCGGGTGCCAGCATGCGGCGCGGCCGGGTCGTCGATGATGTTGGGCTCGGCGCCGGTGAACCAGGGGGCGATGACGACCTGGGAGCGGTGCAGGAAGATGTTGAGGCAGAGGTGGTGGCCGTAGAAGGAGAAGCCCCAGGGGGCGGTGGGGGAGGGGGTGCCGAAGAGGGCCAGGTTGTAGGAGTGCTCGTTGAGAATGCGGGGCGCGTGGACGAGGGTGCCGAGGAAGCCGTTGATGTGCATGGCGGCGGTGGCTTTGGCGTAGCCCTCCGGGGAGAGGGTGGTTTGGAGGAGGGCGAAGGCGGCGGTGCGGGTGGGGGCGGGGAGCTCGTCGAGGCGGAGGCCTTTGGGGGAGAGCAGGAATTCGGGGTTGGACCAGGTGCGCCATTCGGGGGAGTCGATGTGGTGGATGAGGAGGGCGTGTTGGGACGGGGTGAGCTGGGAGAGGAGGGTGTTGGCGGCTGAGACGATGGCGTCGATGGGCATGCCTTCGTCTTGGAGGCGGAAGAGGTCCGGGCGGACGCGGCCTGGGGGGTGGGTGTGAGTAGGTGGTGGCTTGGAGATTAGTGGAGGGTTAGGTGGGTGTCTGGCTCACCATCGTTGGTGATGCCCTTGAAGGGCTCCTGGAATAGCTTTTGCCAGTGCAGATACAGGCCGTGGAGCCATGGTGGAACGCCGCCCTCTTTGAATCCTTTTGCGTATTCATGAGCATCCTGCGTTTGCATGGTAGTGAACCGGGGGGTAGTGAGGTCCGGGAGGTACTGGCGGTAAGCAGCATCGCCGCCGAGCTGCTCTTCTGAGGCCATCTTGGTCTGGAATATAGCCCACTTCGACTATGAAATGGGATGAGATGACTGGTAGGGTGGGATAGAGGAGCAATGTGAGCAGAGTAATGACAAGATGAAAGGGTTATGTTCGGATCATTGTTGACATAACACTCAACTTCTCTCCACCGAGTCCACCCGGGGCATGATCGGTTCCTGGTAACGGCCCATCCGGAGGTTGAATTACAGCCCTGATGCCGAGTTCTGGAGGCAAAACTATGACCCGGGTCGGGCAATACCTAACCCCTGGTATATACTAATGTTACAGTGTGTAGAGAGCGGGGGTGGGGGAAGTTTGTGGTGGAGTTGCCCCTCCCCCGCTTTCCCACGTCTTTCTTATCCGATACAAGTAACGTCCCCCTGACGATCCTCCCTCAGCGAGTGATTGAATCGCTGAAACAAAGGGAACGGATGTAAATAGAAAATACCCTCAGCTTTTGTCGATTCAATGGTAGGTATACCATTTTTACGAGGGGCGCAGACAGCGAGCGAACATCGAAGAGAAGGGAATTGGAAGAAGCCCGGAAACCGGCCTTGACTCAAACATAAGGTTGATGTAACTGTCTCGAGCTGGTAGGGGACAGATATTAGTCGAGGGGAGAGGGCTCTGTCAGAAGGAGAAGGAGGGGATTCTACCACTCGAATTTCCATGTGGGGCTCTCAAACCCTTCCTTACACCTCAGCAACAACAACCTAGATAGGCCCTCACTCCAACAAGTACTATGGCGAACGTTCCATCGGCCAACGGCCATTTTGGCAGCACACACACCATCGAACCCATCTCGGATCACACTCACACTGCCATCATGCTCCACGGCCGGGGAAGCAACGGCCCAGAGTTCGCCGAAGAACTCGCCGAGACCATGGCGCCTGGTCAGGAGCCGCTCACGGGCAGGTTCCCGAGCTGGCGATGGGTGTTTCCGTCGTCTCAGGAGCTGTGGAGCACTACGTTTGAGGAAATGTTGCCCGCCTGGTTTGAGGCCCATTCACTCACGGACACGTCGGCGAGAGCAGACCTGCAGATGGAAGGCATCAGGCAGTCAGTAGCTTACATCCAGCCGATCCTCGACGAGGAAGCCGCAAGTCTCGGTGGACAGACCGAGAAGGTAGTCATCATGGGTATCAGCCAAGGGGGTGCCATCGGCATGTGGACGATGCTGTGTCAGGAAATCCTCGGCAAACGGCCGGGGGCATTTGTGGGTGCTAGTACTTGGCTGCCCTTTGCAGCGAACATCCAGATGCTTTTGCGGCAAGATGACAGCCATGAAGCAGATAAGGGGTCCCCGAATACCGATCCGTCGGATGCTTTCGTCGTGGACATGTTGTCCACGTGGAATCCGGCCGTTTCGCCTCCCGGTGCCGACAAAACGGCCCGTGCCACGCCCATCTTTCTCGGCCACGGGGTCGACGATGCGGTTGTCGATGTTGAGCTCGGCAGACAAGCCCAAAAGGTACTTACCAACGTAGGGTTCCAAACGGAGTGGAAAGAATATTTGGGCGCAGAACTGGAGGGGCATTGGCTCAAGACACCAGAGCAAGTTGACGACATTGTCTCCTTTTTGATGAATGTCACGACAACCTAGTTGGATTTACGGAACTGCAGGGAGCTTTGGGACTGTGTAGTTTGCAGGCAACAGCCCCGAAGAAACTAAAGCATCTATATCGCTGTCTCGCAAACTGGAGAGGTCCAAGGTCTAGGGCAAGGCAGGTGTCGACCCACTAGACTGGAGGGGCCACACCGTGCCTTCCTTTCTCGGGCAATATCAACCACACGGGATGTGAGTAATTTTCAGGTTAGGCAATAGCAAGGCACACAAACATTGGCCCGGGAAAGGGAGTCCGATAATTGCAAAACTTCCCCCATCCACCTCAGTACTTGCCTCGGAAAATGTTGCATGCGCAACAACCACACACAAAGCAGAGCTCGCCTTCCCAAACACACCGTCCGCCAATGGAAGCATTTGAGACGAGCAAGCCCGATCGGTTGCACCAGTCACTGAGCAATGCGTGGGCCAGTTTCCTCGATACCCAGCACTGCACTCGCGAGGTCCACAGCCTCAAGAAGGCCCTGGATGAACATGTCCAGCAGACGAGCCTCTCCATCGCATCCTTGCAACGAGACACGGCAACGAGACATGACCTCCTCGCCGCTTCCGTAGCCGAGGCCAAGTCCAAAGTCGAACAACACGCCGTCGAGATCAGAGACATAGCCACTCTCCGCACCGACTTCTCAACTTTCCAATACGAGGTTGGTCAAAATAAGGATAATGTGGCAGGAAAGGTCACAGGCTTGTTAGAGAAAGCTGTGGCTCAGCAGGAGTCACTGGACGGGCTACGGTCTACTACATCCCATGACTTCAAAACCATCCGGGAACAGTACTGTTTGGCTCTTGAGAAAGTCGAGTCTCTTCAACAAGAGCTAAAGGAGGCGCGAGCAGAGAGGCTAGCATCTGAACACAAATTTGCCGCGCTCGAGAGTCAAGTTATAGCGATAACCCAAACCCAGCAGCAACTCCCCGCAGATAGTGTCAACCTCTTGGGCGAGCTTCGTTCCTACCGGGAAGGTCTGATGGGACTGTTGGATAAGCAGGATCTTGTGATTCCTACCCAAAACTCAGCACCACCCTTGAATCGAACAGATGTCCCGCTCGACCAGGGACGTACAGTCTCCCACGCGAGCGTTCTGTATGAGCAAATTCCAGCCCGAACCGTACACCGGGACCAACATGGTACGATTGAGGATGACCACTCGCCGGCACGCACCAAGAGAAGAAGACTTGAAGATCCCCTTCAGTCAAAACCCGAACGCCCAGTTCCGGCCCACGCTCCAAACCAAGACATACGCTCCCTCTACGTCGTCTTCCGAGACAGGTACAAGACCAACCCACCAAAGTCAGACACCGTCTTCATCTGGCAGTTTATCAGTAGCATTGAGGACCCGGCCATGTCTAGGCATATTCAGGAATCGCTGGCCACGGCCCTTCCGGGACATGTCACGCCAAGCAGGGATATGAAGCGCAAAAACCCGCTGAAACATGTCGACATTTCCAAGGGGCTGACGTGGAGGAAGTTTCGGGAGGCATTGGTAAAGATTCCGGGGCCTTCTTGATGGCGCTGGTAAGCCAAAGGATGAACTAGAAGCTTGGTATTTTGAGAGTGTTGTTATTTGCGGGGTTTGCCCATGGATGGTCTACGAAATGCTGGATACCTATACTACCGAATTTGCTGAAGATTTAGCTACTACGTCGTGTGTGCCAAAACAAGAAGCTATATTGTACCATCGTCCCTTGCGCACTGGTCAACCTTTCCCTCATAACGCCTTGTCTTGAGTTCCGAGTTTGTGGATAGCAGGGTGCTCACGTGAGGTTTATTTACTTGCCCCTGAACCTGTTAACTAAAGTAGTTTTGAGGCCTTAGGTTCGCACGGTGGGATCCCGGCACGGATTTATGCTAGTCCATTGCAAACCCCAAAGGGAAATAGTAGGCGATGTTGGGGAGCAGCACCCTTTGCTGCTCCAAGACTGCTGCCGCTGGGCCAACAAGAGGTTCATGGTCCGGGTCGGTTCGACCGCTAGACCGAGCAGTCAACTTTCTTGACCTTCAAGTATTTGCCTGTCACACGGCAACGCCATTTCAGCAGTCTTGGGGATGCAAGGTCTGAATTTGGGAGGAGTATCCGTATATATTGCATCATTACATCATGTGTCAAGGAAATCGCCACCGATCACTACGAACTCGACGTACTACCTCGATGCCCTGAGTAGCTGAACAATAGCCTCATGTCCCCCCGCCGCGGCAAGCGACAGTGGTGTCCTACCCCTATCGTCCTTATTATCAATATCGACTTTGCCGGTATCAAGTAGTAGCCGTACAACAGCCTCATGCCCCCCCGCCGCGGCCCACGAAAGTGGTGTCCTACCCCACTCGTCCCTGATATTAACATCGACTTTGCCGGTATCAAGTAGTAGCTGTACAACAGCCTCGTACCCCCCCACCGCGGCCCACAACAGTGGTGTCCTACCCCTATTATCCTTATGATCAACATCGACTTTGCCGGTATCAAGGAGCAGCTGTACAACAGCCTCGTACCCCCCCACCGCGGCCCACAACAGTGGTGTCCTACCCCTATTATCCTTATTATCAACATCGACTTTGCCGGTATCAAGTAGTAGCCGTACAACAGCCTTATGCCCCTCCCTCACGGCCCACGACAGTGGTGTATGACGAGAGTTGTCTTTTGCATCGATTTCAGAATCGATTTCACTCCCCATATTTAGAATGGCTATCAATAGCCCGACAAGCCCGTAAGCTGACGCAATATGTACCAGGTTACTCCCATCGGAGAATTGGGCTGGGCTTGTAATACCCCGAGCTTGGGAGACACGTACTATTGGCCCTACGAGGGCGTCCGATGGCCAAGCGAACAGCGCGAGAAGGTCATCTCGTGGGACGATCGGGGCGCTTCCAGCATCGCATCGCTCCGCATGCGTCGCCCATGAGATTGCAGCGTAACCCAAGAAGGGGAAATTGTCATATCTCAAGCTCCCTTTTTTCTGGACAATCTCCTCCATCGATAGATAGCGTAGGCAGATTTTGGAGAATCGGAGGTGTGCTTGAACTGCCGCCTCGGTCAACGTTTCATCGTCGCCCAAAACCGATAAGCCATTGCCAAAGAAGAAATCCCTGACAGACTCGTGAATGAACTGGACAGTTTGGGCGTGGTTGACCTCGACAAGGCCCCGGCTGAGCGTTTGAGCTTGCCTTTTCATTCGGGCACTATCGGCGACGTAGTCTTCTGCACTCTCGCAGGCCTGTATTGATCGGTATGGGCAATCATCCTCGATAACCATTGCCCATCGCAGTTCGTCGATGTTTAAGGGTCGAGTGGCAAAGCAGACCCATTGGATCAGCTCCCTGGAGCGTATTTCCATGCCCTGAACAAGTTGTCGGTAGAGTTCGTCGAGGTTGGGAGGGAGGGCGGAGATGGCTGCTTCCAGTTTCGCTAGCCCGGCGCCATCGCGTTCGAGGCCTAGAATCTGTTCCACCACAAGGCGTGCCCACATGAAGACGCCCGAGGCGCGCGCCGTAATCAAACCCGGTATCTTGGATGATGGTCCCGCACGAAATATAGCAAGTTTGTCCTTCACAAAAGCCGAGATGTCCCTTTCGTTTTCATGCTCGGTGCAGATTTCGAACCTGTTCTCGTCCACATCCAGGATTGGGTAGTGCCGGCAAGAAAAACAGATATGGAACTGCTGGAGATCCTCGGACTGGGATTGGAGACTCTTCAGCAAGCTACTGAAAATTTCAACAAGCCCAACCGCGTTGTCTCTGCCGCACTCGTCCAAAGCGTCAACAAACAACCAAATTGGACGGGTCCTCAAGACCTTGAAAAGAGATTCCTGGAAGAAGGGTCGCAATTCTCCCTCATGCCAATGCCAGCCAGCACCCTGTTTGCCATTGTTCTTGCACTTGGATTCGAACACGCCGACGAGATCATGCAGTGCGTCGGGAGCCTGCTTAAGGATCTGATGAAGAAGAGACCGAAAGAAGCCAAGAGGGGTTTTTTGAAGTTCATCTCCGCGACCATGGAAGAAGAATGAGATAACGAGGGCGCCATCTCCAGCTTTGTGGTTTTTGAGTGCATGTTTCAACACAGTCGACTTCCCGGAGCCGGGCTTTCCTTTGATCCAGAGCAAGCCTCGGCCACAAGCGGCCCATGTGGTGTATTTTTCATGTTGAAGTAACCACTCGCATGTCCCCGCGGCAGCGCTGTCGATGTCGTGAGACCGGTCATGCATTTGTGGAAAGGCCAGCGACTGGAGGCACTTCTGAGAAGACTCGGACAAGGATGGAGGTTGAGCTTCAGAGCGAGTTAGCCTGGTGTATTCTCTCAGAAGCTATCTGCCAAATCTGCTAAATTTGCTTACCAATAGGCTCGAGTTGTATTTTCCACCTCGTCAGCACACCAAGCAGCCTCTTGAATCCATTCTCTTCCGCCGAGACAAACCTCACCATGTCGCTATGGTTGGCGTGGATGCTGAAGGAAGCATATCCTTCAAGGGTGGCTGATGTATTGGACACGACTTTCCCGACCACAGGCAAAGGTAGTTCCTCAAAGGCGCAGGTGACCTCAAAACGTCTGCCACCTTCCCGCAATTCTCGTACCATTGACCAGAACTCAAGCTGATCGGACTCGAGGAGTTGACTGTCTGTTTGAAGGATCTCAAGCAGCGATTTGTTGGCGACTTTGGCAAGGCCGAGAGCCGATGCCGGTATCTTGGCCCAGTCCGCCATCCACGATCCCTTGTGAGGGGTGCCCATGAAAATGATGCCTTTGGTACAATCGAAAATACCGCGAAGATGAACTTCCGGGTTATTCCGCGAGAGAAGAATGGCCTTCTTGCAGACGAGGCCGCCAAGGCTATGGGCGACGAAGATGAGAGGGCGAGATGACGCGTCGTCGCCTTCTCGGTCCATGGTCAAGTCGTGCAAAAGGTTCTTTGCATGGTCAAGGAGCCGGTTCGACCCTGCAACCACCCCCCGCACGACGTATGCGTCGTAGCCATACGTGAGGATGCGGCTTTTGCCGAGTTTCGATGGCAGGAGGGTCTGCGGCCAGGACGCGGAGTGCCTTTGAGCGGTCCATGTGCTCTCCCGGTCTCCAGTTAGACCGTGGACAAAGCAAATGTCAACAGTGGCGCCGGGGCAGTCGTGCAAGACCTTCACTCCGTCCGGAAAAGACGGCCTCTGCGGGCTTCCAGACAGATCGGGGACTGCGTCGGCGTGTTGCAAGTTGGGTGAGGGTTCGATTCGTCTCGTAGATTTGCGCCGCCCAAATAGCCTCCGGCGAAGTTTGCGCATCGTTCCAAGCGTGCTATTGATCCAACCTCGACGGTAACTCGTTCCAAGAAATTGTCACGGGAGGTGCTCGAAGGGCGATATGCTGAATCTGTCCAGGTTTGAGACGGAGAGCACTGGGGGTTCAGCCCAAGCGGAGGACGAAGTAAGGATGATCTGGAACATAACTTCGTACTTAGGTACCAATGCCCGACAACACAATTACTAGCCAATAGTCTCGATGCTCCAGGGTTGGGCTGCAACATTGCCGCCGTGGCGTGTCCCTATCACAGAACGAGCCGCAATCCGACGAAATAGGTACATCGAATTGTATATTACCTAACAGCTCGGAAGCTCAGTAGGGCAAGCAGTGCATGTATCCTCTCGTGCATTTTGAGTCCATCGTGTAAAGAACCCCTTCGTTTCTTCGGTTGGCTTTTGGAGAGCCTGCCCTTGTTCCACAGGCTGAGTGGGTGGGAGGTCATTGGGGGCCTGGGGGGTACCTTAAGGAGCGCCAGAGCCTTGCGGTGACCTTTAAGTGCCTAGTCGGTGGGACAAAAAGAAGATAATGGCATGGCAAAGAAATGTTGATTGGGAGGTGACGAGAAAAGATCAGCTTGATGCGCTTCCCTAACGACTGCGTTTCAACACACCTAAATAACTAGGACCTCAGCCCCTTATCCAAAGCTTACGGAGCAAACGGAGAGTGGAGGGCTTGCCCCCGCGAAGGAAATGATATGATGGGCTTGGTGCGGGAGGGAACGTACCAATCGCCCGCGAGCAACGAAAGATTCAAAAAAACCTTAGGAAAATCCAAATGCTGCCAGGATACTCATAAGAGCTACCAAAGATACGCCGCTAGACTGGCTATCACAACCTCCAACGCCTTGCGCCGAGCCACCCCGTGTTCCATTACCTATTTGAGACCGCGCTCAAAACCGAGAAGAGAGAGAATAAAACCAAACCATTCGAACCTCTCCTACAAGCACCTCTCTCAAGCCCGGGGGGCTCCCCACCACTTCCTCGCTCCAATACCACCCCTCCTCCCAACCCCACGTCTCTGCCCATTACCAGCGCCACCACCAACACCCACACCCACACCCACGCCAGCACCACCACCAACACCGACCCCAACACCCACACCCACACCCACACCACTCCCCACACCACTCCCCCCATTTCCCCCACCCCTCTCCTGAAACACCCTCACCCCCCTCACCAACCAATACGCATCCGCAAACACCTCCGGACTCCCCCCCACAAACGCCTCACACGTCGGCGCCAGCGCGGCACACGCGCGGTCCGCCTCCCACACCCGCCCCGCCCAGTCGCCGCAGAACGTGGTGTCGAAGACAAGGCTGTGGTCCGCGAAGTGCTGCGGGAGCGGGCAGCCGGAGCCGCCTGAGCTGGAGCTGGAGCTGGAGCCGGAGCCGGAGCCGGTGAAGAGGGCGAGGGGGGTGCCGAAGGTGGTGGGGTCGGGGGGTGGGGGTTGGGATTGGGATTGGGATTGGGATTGGGAGGAGGTGGAGGTGTTGTTGTTGTTGTTTGGTTGGGGGGAGGAGAGCTGGGTGGCGAGGGGGGTGCCGCGTGGGAAGAACCAGACTTTGATGGCGGCGTCGGTCCACTCGAGGGCGTAGACGCCGCCGCCGGCCGCGTTGAAGCCCGGGCCGTAGTTGTCGGCGGCGCGCGTGCTCTGCGAGCAGCCGCTGGTGCCCTGGCAGTCGGTGGAGACGAGCTTGGTGCTCGCGAGCGAGCCCGCGTTGGAGACGGAGCACCCGGGGCCCGTGTGCAGCGTCACCGCGTTGGACCGCTGGCTGTTGACGCCCTCGATGATGTCGATCTCCCCCGAGTTGGGCCAGTTTGGCCCGAACATCCAGAAGGCGGGCCAGAGGCCGCACGAGCTCGACCCGGCCGCGCCCGCGGGCATGTGCGCAATGTCGGCGATGAACAGGCCCTTGGTGTAGGCCTTCTTGGACGTGACCCGGACCGAGGGGCGGCCGGTTGTGGTGGTGTTGGTGTAGTCGACGCCGAGGTAGACGCCGCCGTCGGCGTAGCCTGCGAGGCCGTCGCGGCTTGCCGTGGCCGCGTCGACGTACTGGACGAAGCCGTGCGTGGGGTCTGGCGCCGTGAAGAAGTCGAACTCGGTAAAGAAGTTGCTCGCGTCGAAGTTGTCGACTATGTTGTAGGCTGCCCGGACTGAGCTTGCCGTGAGCGCCAGGCCGGCGAAGCCCAATGTTGGTCGAACCATTTTGTAGAATAGTTTGTTTCTCTCTTTCTCTTGCACCCAAAACCAACCCTAGGCGAGAGACCTGCTCCCGGATTTTGAAGATGTAATGAGTAGCTTGAAGTTGGTTGACTGCTCCTGGCAGATGTGTGATGGAAACCTCAAAGAGTGAGGGTATTCCAAAGAGCCGTTGCCGATCCAAGAGTTGATGGTGTTCCGAGGAGGCAAGCCAGAAAGCAATATGGCTTTTAAACTCCCAAAACGGCCACACACAGTTGAACTATTGCGTTGTAAACAGCTTGAGCTATTGTTGACAGATGACAGCTAACAATAGCAACGCACGGCCAGATATAGCGAACGTTGGTTCTGAATAGCCAACTCGGAAATCCACAACCGGATGGGATAAATAAATAAATGAGATAAAATGCTACAGCCGCATAAGGAGAGACGACTGTAGCCAAACACGAGAACAGAATAAAGGGCAGCGAGGAATGCGCATGTCAAGCAGAAACAGCAAAACGCAGGAATATCTTCATGGGATACGATAGGGTCCCTATAACAAACTCTGCATGCGGGTTCGGACACAGCCGGGAAGCGCGCGTTCCCTTGCCCAGGGGCCGCCAAGTGGAAGCTATTCACCGCGAGACATGATTCGGCCGATGAGCTAGTCCATGGAGTGGCAACGGAAACAGCTTGGGGACTGTGGACGTCCAGACTCCAATCCAGCTGTGTGGGTATGGCATGGGAGGACCATGTCGGAACAGGAAAACGAAACACTGGCGGCTGTCCGGTGAATGGTGATATGGGCCTGGCGGGATGTGTTTGGTGACGGGAACGGTCAGGATTGCAAGCTCAGACGGTGTCAGGAACGGGTGCCACCTCGTCCCAGGTTCGTGGGCGTTGAGATGGGATTCGCCTCCGAAAAAGGAAACTTTGTTTCAGGCCCAGAATCTGGGCTGCAGGTGAACACACGCCATCCAGTCCGCTTGCCATCGTTCTGCGTTTTGAGACAGCTCTGCAACCAAGCATTCGGTGCTCCAGGCGACGGGTTCTTGAACGTTGTTGCAGCTGGAAGAGGCGAAAGCCAATCGACTGGTTCCGGCGAAGGACACTGAGTGGGTCTTGGCGATCGGATCCACAGCCAAACCATGCTGCGTGGGGGCGTCATTGGGGATGCGACGCGCCTGTGATGTGGCCAGTGCATGGCTGCAAAGACCCCCATCTACAAGTACCCAGGCAGGTATCAAAGGTTGATTTCATGCTCCTCGAATATTGAAAATAATCCTATTCCTCGATCATTCTCTCCATAACCACCTAGAATGTACACTGCTTTTCACGGAACATCCAACTCTTGTTTTCGGTTCAGGCCGACTGTGCATGCCACTCCATCTTGGGGTTCCTCAAGTACCGTGCAGTTCGTTACCTCATCAGTGGTGTTGTTGAACTGTGTAACTGTCTAAAACAGAAGGCTCGTACTAGATCTCACAAAATAACTCATAAATTGCTGTCGTTTCAGGTCGGTGCGCAGATCCGATCCATCAACACAGAATGTATCGTTCGTACCCCCTCATATCATTCACCGTCCCACCGCAGCAGTCCCCGATGGCTTTCCCATGGTGTCCCTGTCCTCAAAACAGAAGGCGTTCACTACTATTAAGAACATACAATACTCCATACAATGCACCTCTTAAAAGTCTAATAATCCACCCTTCCCGCCACTCCAAAACCGCTTGAGCAAATATGAACATGTGAAAATAACAGATTTCGTGGTGATCGGCTTCCGATTCCTGCTCGGGTTGTAGGTGCCGGGTGCTACCAGTGGCGGCATCTTTGTTGTTGCTGACACGGAGCGGGACCAACATTCGCTTGTTTGACCTCCTCCAAGGATGAATCAAGGATGAAGCGAGGTGAAGCCACAGCGAAAGTCCATGTCGCCGCTCAGTGCAGCGTTCCACCCTCGGTAACATTTGGCGTCCTACAGCTTCACCTTATGTCCCGTAATCTTGAACCAGAGCATAGCCACCAAGTCCTCCTTGAAGCGCTCCCACGGGTTGCGGTTCAGGTAGTAGCTGAGCTCCCGGAAGTTGTACATTTCTCCCCAGCAGTCCCGTCCCCACTCGCAGCCGGCCATGTTGACGAGGAAGTCCCGGTCCTTTTGGTCGTAGTGGATCCGCGAGTCGTTTCCGTTGTCGGCGCACGCCCCGCTGGGGAAGCTGTTGATCATGCGCTGCGGCAGGAAGGCAGTGTGCTTCCGGACCCACGGCTGCGAGATGTACAGCTGCTCCAGCGCGTCCTGCTCTTTGTGCGCCCACTCCATGTGTTTCTGCTCGTAGGCCACCGGATCCCACCAGACGTCCAGCAGCCGGTCGGCCCACGCACCTCGACGGACAAAGAAGGAGCCCAGGTTGAAGCCGGAGCAGTCCTGCGACAACATCAGGTTGACCGAACCGGACTTCCCGTCGCCTATTGGGCTTTGCGACTCGGCGTCGAGGAACGTCTCGGTAAAGGGGTGTGTGATGTTGAGGGGGTTGTATTCGTTGATGTCTCGGTAGATATGTTTCTGGATGTTGTCGAAGATGTGGTCCTGGAGTGAGTACGAGGGCTCCATGACAAATGTGTTGAGGTCGAGCCACCAAAACCTAAACAGGGTGTTAGAGGGAGATTGGAGCTGGGGGGATGTAGCTTGTTGGCAACGTACCACTCGGCCTTTGGGTACTTCCTCATGGCGGTGCGAACGAAATCGACCTTTTCCCAGCTCTCTCGCCATTCGTGTGCATACCGCTTCTTGGTGCTCATGTCGACGATCTCGAGCTCATACCCCCAACGAGCAGCGTATCTCTTCTTGTTCCGCACCGAGTCGCGTTCGATCGCCCATTCTCGCGCACCCTTCCAGTCCATCACCCCGCCTCCGACATTAGCCCCAAGTATGATGACGAACTTTTGGCCGCCCCCGAACCAGGCCGATCTCCGCCAATGGTATACCAGAGCTGCCCTGTGTTAGCCCATCGCTGACCGATATCTGGCGGATTGTGAGACGGCGACTCACGACTGTTGTAGAATATAATGATGGAAAGTATGAACATGAGCAGGATCAGCAGTCTGATTTTCATCTTCCTGCCCATGCGCGCCATGATTCCTCTAACCCGCCCGAGTAGGGGCACGTTGTGAATCGACCACCTGCCCCGCCCCAGCTTTTCCTTATCAGCATAGTGCGAATTCGAACCGAAGCGCGGCAGGCTGCTCGAGATGCGGCGCATGTGCCGGCCGAAAAAGCTCTGGTTCTTGGTCGAAAACGAAGGGTATCCGGGGCCGCTGCCCTTCTTTAACCTCGATGACTCCCACATCGCCGGTGTGCCGCTGGATCCCGGGTATGCTCTCGTCGGACTCGATCGGCCGCTCGCGATGTTGAGACCCGGACTCGCCCAGCCGCCGCCGGGGACGGGGGAGGGACTGCGTGACAAAGACATTGGCGTGTTTGGAGTGCCTGGATAACCGAATACGAAAAAATGGTCGTGTCAGTCGCAACATGCGTACCAACCACCCACCCCGCTAGCCCATGCAAGCACCCGAGGGTACACTATACAAAGTCACACGGACCCGGCCGAGGAGAGCGGAGAGTCACGTACCTGGAATAGGTGAGAGGGGACCTAGAGGCCGATGGGGCTGAACCCCCAGGTATTGGCAATCGTCCAATTGGAGGGTGGACGGGGGTGCTGTGGCCGACGACCGCCTCCGGTGCTGACTTCGCACCGGACGGTCGCTGAACGACGTCGTCGCACCGCCGAAGCTGAAGAACGCCAGGTTGCAGGCTTTCGCTCCCTGCTGGCTGGAATGCCACGGGGGAGACTGGACGGCGGGCGCTGGAACCGATTTGCCGGGCTATTGATCTCGGCCGGAATGGATGCTGCCGCGCCGAGGACGGAATGAGAAAGAGAGACGGGTTCGGTTCACCGGGCTTGTGGACTGGTTCGTGGCCAGTTGTCTCGCGTCGCCGATAAGGTGTGGGTCGATTAAAAAAGAGCTGTACTTTTCACATCCAGTGTTCTTCAAACTTGGGTCAACTCCACCCTGTGGTTCGGTGGTGCGCCAAAGATGGGCGGGACAAAGAGGAGTTACTCGCAGAAGTGTTTACTGCACGGTACCAACCGTACAGAGGGACGAGAGATGGAGAAAAAAAGTTGTGTAATACAATAATCTCCGTATCAGCATCTTGTTGATTTGAACCAAACTCGACATTTTTCTGCCAAGACTTTGGAACTCCCTTGATTTCCGGGTTTTGTCTGACAAGGTTCTCACCCTTTGAGTTTGGCAGCGTATTTCCTCCTGCCGAATACTACCTCATCGGGTGGGGTAGTGACTGAGCCACGGGAAAATGGGGTCCGAAACTTCCATGACCGGCTTTTTTACACTTCATTTTTCTTTGGGGGTTGCAACTATTTCTCTTGCTACAAAGGGGTTGGCAATCCCAACAGCGGGTTTGGAATTATCCCCTGGTTTGTGACTCGCGGACGTGGAACGTTGAGGAGAGGCCCGTGCATGGTATACTTATAGAGATGTCTGATAAGACAGGCACACGCGGCACCCAGGCCTGTGCCGTTTTAGACACCTCATTTTAATGTGGACGGAATAACTAAAAGTCTAAAATGCGCCATTGAACCAACACAGAAACCGTTGTTCCATGCTCCCCACAGCCGTCACTGCACATCATTACCAGAGCCAATCTCATGGCAGATTGCTGACAGCTTGTGTTTTCTGGGCACCCCTGAATGTTGCATGGCTCGCATTTTCTTTCGTTGGCCCTATGCCCAAAATCTAACTTGTTACAATTTTCTTCCAGGGAAGGCCGTTTCTGGAAGCCGAGTGTTCAACACTGAGGGCCAAACTGATCAGGGGCCACCCAAGTAAGGGGTGTCGAAACCAACTTTTTGCTTGAGCCTTCCAAACTTATAACGCCATCTTTCGTGATGTCCGATTCCTTTGTTAAGAACTAACTTCTACTAAAAGGGCGTGGGAAGAGAGGCAATTCCCATCCCAGACCAGGCGCATGGATGCTGGCCCTTGGAGAAGCTTGGCAGTTTCCCTTGGCAAGATCTGGATGGCTTGGCGATCTTGGTTTCGTCGTGGGTTCTCAACAAAGATGAGCCGAAGTCGACGTTCCGACAACAACACACATGGGCCCATACAGAACGGCTCTCATAGCGTTTCACTACTGGTCATGGAGCGGTTCCCTCTCCTCCTCTTCGAAGGTCTTATCGGGGTTATCCCACCCAACATCATATTTGGGGCCCAGTCCATGACGCTCGGTGCTATTCAAATCAAAGCAGTGAGAAATAATGCCGGACCAACGTTGAGTAATTAACCTATCATACACACCCTGGAGGGCATTCGGAGGATGCACTGTCATGGGAGCAAACCCGTCTTTCCAAGCGCCAGACACGCTCGCTTCAGTCCGCCAGCGGTTCGGAGCCGCTGGGGTGGGCCTCCTGTAGGACTGAGCCGGCCAGGGCAAACACTTGGCATCCGGGGATGCTGTGGGTCAACTTTGATGCCTCGAACCCACGACCTAGCCAAACCAGCTTCTCAAGAGCTCAACTTATGATTGTGAAGTGGGATTTTTTCAAGTACCCGCAGGGTGGGTATTTAAGACTTTGCCCAACCTTGACCGACAAAGCCAGTAAAAAAAAGGTGAAGCAAGAGGCGTGTTTGGGGTTCAAGCAAGCGAGGAGTCAAACTAGGTGACGATTGGCCGGCCGTTGATTTGCGCAATCCGCGACAAGGAGCCAATCAGAATGCGGGACAAAACTCCGGGCGGTTCGCGGCGGCCAATCTCTCAACACCAAGCGACCACAAAGCGCTTATTCCACACAAAGAGCCCCGCTCCATCAAACGAGGGGCGTTCTCGCTGTCCACAGAGAACGCGCTGCTTGACGACAAGCCCTGCGATCGGGGACAAGGGCAGACACAGAGTTGGAACCGGCTAAGCACTTCCCGCGCAGCGATTGGCGACGGCGGCTGTCAAACCCGGGAGTCGGGCCATGGAAAACATGAGAGAGTCATATTGGGCTAGACGCGGAAAGGGAGGCCGCAGAAGTGATGGATGCAAGGTATACGCACACGGGTAGGGAATCCAGGATGCAAGAAGCCATGCCACGCGACACGCTGGCAGCCTCCCTCGCTACAGGTGTAGTCATGGCATGCCTTGTGCCTGCTGAATTTTTGAACCTTTCTCTTGTTTTCATCTCGTCACTTTGCCATTGTTCCCCCCCTCCGACGTTCATTCATCTCTTATTGTTGTGACCCATTTGGGCCTGTTCGTTTCTTGCCACGCACCAGAGGGCAGCGCCTTAGTCTGGGACCTGGCCTCTTTCTTTCCCACATCCTTTAATCACAACCAAGACATTATAATCCTCGTTTGGGACTCGAGCACGTGTTAGAGGCCATTGTTTGAGAAGTCATACCTACTAGGTACACACACTCTCGCTCTTGGATACGATAAACACATGACTACCAACACGCACCTACAACGACTTCAATAAGCAAGAATAACGACAACAACAATCCTATCGAGAATCATCGATCGACAAAAAAAATAAAGCAAAAATGAGCGACCTACGGGCGCTTCAACCAGGCCCTAGTAGCCGGATATCTTCTAGGACCAAGGATGACTGGGAAGACTGGGAGGACGACGAGGTGTTGACGCCCATGACGACGAAAGATGGACCCCTACTTGACTCGGCACCCGGGAAGGTCGAGGACGCGAGGGGGGCGGTAGCGGGGCGCCCAGAACTGCGGGCATCTCGACGGGTCTCTGGCGTAGTTGCCCGCCCGTCGATACGAGCAGGGCTGGGGAGATTGGCCTCGCGCAAAAGACAAAAGGCGCAGAATGAGAGAGCTGGTATCAAACTGGTTACCGACATGTCCAAATTCCAGCAGCAGAAGCAGCAACAGCGGCACATCGCCCACCATATGAGGACGTCCCCGGAGAACCGAGAGAGCCGGACCGGCAAGTTCGTTGACGCCGCTGCCCTGAAGGCGCTTGAGGGCGCCCCGTCGGACGACTCTATCGGTACCTTTGCTTGGTTAACGCGGCGACCAACCAAGGGCAAGAGGATCGAGAGGCTAGTCGCCGAGTCCTCCCCGCAAGCCGATTTATCCCCTGGCGCCAGGCCCATCATGATCGGGTTTGAGATGCCCTCCGACTCGGACGTCGTCATCAGCCCGCAGACCGCTGTCGTCGAGACTCCGATCGAGTTCCCCCGGTTTTTCAAGCCGACCAACGTCACATCCCCAAGCCAGCCCGTTTCCGCCTGGTCTCCCGATACCGAGGACGGCGCGTCTCCAAGAATGGTGCAACGAGGGTTTGTACCCGCGGTTCCCTCCATCCCGAGTCATTACCGGGCTGCTGAGGTATCGCCTGTCACCGCGAGTGACCACGATGGAGACGCCTTCTCGGCGGCTGGGGAGAGGAGGAACCACCGTGACACAGCCACCACGCCGATTTACGTCAGCGATAACGACGATGACATGGCAACACCGGTGACACTGTTTGAAGAAGATGGCAGCCCAAGAATCACACAAAGAAAATCATTCAAGTACAAAGGAAGGCCACGGTCAGGCACAGGTGGGAGCTTGCGATCCACGGGCTGGTGGGACCAGGTGACCTCCCCCTTCGGACCGCCAACGCCACGGAGCCCTGCTTCGATCCAAACCAAGCCTGACGAGGGCCAATCGTGGTGGAAGAACCTGGATAAGAAAAAGGCTTTCTCCCCCGTGACACCCATGTCAGAGGCTGGATCCTCAAGCGGGCCACGGAACATTCCCAGAACACAGCACCACCAACCTCCACCAGAGATCATCATTGAAGACATGTCATCCTCGTTCCCTTCTTCTTCCAGGGCGGCCGCAACGCCCCCACAACCGCAGCCTGAATCCGAGAAGCAGCCGCGCGAGATGGTTGAGGAAGTACAGACCCCCGGCGAGCAACCACCCCCATACTCGCCGCCATCAAAAAACAACAACGCCCGTTATCGTGCCGTTTTCCCTCCCGGCCACCCGCTCAACTCACTATACCCGCCCTCCCCGGGACCCGTCCCCCCAGGCCTGTCGCAGACCATGACCTCCCAGGGCGCCATCAACCTCTCCGACGTCCCGTTGACACCGCCTCCAACCCAGCAGAGACTGCCCGACAGACCTCTGGGATCCTTTGTCCCCGGCGAGCATTTCACCAACGTTTCTGGGCATGGCCCGAGGCAAAAAGCAGAGCGGCAGCGGCGTCGCCACGAGAAGGAGGATGCCGTGGCCTGGAAAGCCGGCAGGATGTGGCATGGCCGTGGCTGCTTCCCTTGCTGCGGTTGCTTCGGCAGACCCGGCCGCGAGGGAAGAAAGCGGAGGCGGATTTGCTTAGCCGTCCTCATCGCGTTTATATTGCTGACGGCGCTGGGCGTTACCCTCGGCGTGCTCCTGTCGCGCCAAAGCGCCGCCGCTGAGGAAATCATCCCCTCGCGGTTCCTCAACCTGACCGACTTCCCGCCGATCCCCACGGGCATCTCGACCGTGATCGGCCCCGAATCCGACTCAACGACGGCGTGCGTCCAGCCGCCAACGCTTTGGACCTGCGCCCTGCCTAAGGAACAAGCCGACTCGGTCGCGCCGTTCGACGCCAGCCAGCCCAGCTTCGTCATCCAGATCCAGTTCGACAACAACACCCGGCAGCTGTGGAAGGTCGCGGGCGACCCTCCCCGACCAACCCCCACCGACCCGGGTGTGTCAGTGCCGCTGCCGCTGCTCAACGATACAACGACCACAAGGGCGACAGCCACCCCAACCACAAGCCCACGCGCCGTCCCCGTCACGGGGTTCACGTCGCTGGTCCGCCATCTCCTACGCAAACGCGACAACTCAGGCTCCAGCCTCGCCCTGCGATCAGAGCCCCCACCGCCCAGCTTCCAGGAGATGTTCTTCCTCGGCAACACCACCGACGGCGTTGTCTCAGACGACAAGGCCGGCGAGCCAACACCCTTCTACATCAGCATGCTGCGCAGCATCAACGACACGGTCGGACCCAACACCCTCACACGCCGCGACGGCGGCGACGACGACGACAACTTCGGCCAACAAACCAACATCACCGCGGGCCAAGGCCTGCTCAACGCCTCCGACATCGCGCCACCCCCCGCCCTCGACCGCGACGGCACCGGCGCCCCCGCCGTGCTCCTCGCCTTCCCCACCCAACAACCCCTCCGCCTCTACGACCGCGGCCTGCCCACCGAACGCTACGGCTTCTACAGCTACTTCAACAAAACCACCTACGTCAAGTCCATCGACCCCCTCCTCGGCGACGGCGCAGGGGATGGGGACGGGACGCCCGTCCCCGCGGACCGCAACGGCGGCGCCCTCAAAACCGAAGCCAAATTCCTCGTGACCTGGCTCTCGGTGCGCTACAAGGTGGAGATCTGGACGCGGCTGGCCAACAGCACGCGCCTCACCGGCGCCACCGGCGGCAGCAGCACCAACGACAACAGCACGCAGCCGGGGTCGTTCCCCTACCCGGTGACGGTCACGCTGGATACGCATGGGGGGGAGCGCGGGCGCAAGTTTGCGTTCGTGCGGGGCGTGGATGACAGGCAGAGGATTGTGCTGGATGATGCGAGGTTTGTGTTGAATCGGATGAATACGACGGGGGATTTGGTGAATGGGGCGGGGGAGTTTAATCCGAGTTTTGGGGGGATGGATGGGGGGAGTGGAGGGTGTAAGTGTGAGTATCGGAATTGGGTGGGTGTTAATGGGGGGAGGGAGAGTTGAGGTGTCTTGGTTGGGGAGGTAGGCGCCTGGGGATAGGGGGAGGGAGATAGACCTCTGGTGGGTTTGGGTTAATCCAGATTTTATTTATTTGCGCTGTGCTGGATGCGGAGGACATCATCGGGAGGGGGGATATGGTAGAGGTAGACAGGCCACCTACCTATGGGGCGCACTACGGGAAAACTTAGCATATTGCATAGGCATCAAACAGGCGTTGAGCTTTATATACCAACCGTTCAAAACAATGAAAGATCCGCCGGCGCTCAGGGTGAGATGGTGAATCCAACGATGTATTTGTTGTAGCTCGTTCGGGTTACGGTTAGCGTTAAGGTTAGGGTTAAGGTTAGCTTTAAGGTTGGCTTTAAGGTTAGACTTATGGTCAAGGTACTCTGACAGCTGCTGTCGACTGCCAGCAGCTGGCAAAATGAATCTGTGTTGTCCAAACATGGAGGACCTTGATGGCTTTACATGTGAATGAGAAATATCCAGTTAACCTTATCAACCCTTGTCGGAAGAACCGACTAAGAGTTGAATAAAATTGTCTTATCAACCGCCAACTGGATTCGGTAATACGCGGAAAGAATGAGGGATACGCTGTGAACCAACTACAATCAGAATGAGATTTAAGTCTGTCTGCTTGCGAGCAGCAGACCCTCGCCGCATATATTTACCCTTGAGATATGGCCAACAAGGGTATTCAGTTTTGGTCAACACCAATAGGATACGGGGACTGAGAAAGTTCAGCCACAAGAAAGACCCAAGCGAGGCCGGCGAGAAAGGGTTAGTGACACTCGCCATCGAGACATCATGCGATGACACCTGCGTCACCGTCCTCCAGAAATCGGGCGACGCGGCCCGGGTACTGTTCAATGCCAAGGTCACGTCCGACAACCGGCGGTTCGGCGGCATCAAGCCAGACGAAGCCGTCCAGAGCCACTCGTCAAGCCTACCCGGGATCGTGCAGGCCGCCATCCAGAAACTGCCGGCCGACCGCCCCAAGCCCGACTTCATCAGCGTCACCCGCGGGCCCGGCATCACTTCCGCCCTCTCCATCGGCCTGACCATGGCCAAAGGGCTGGCCGTGGCGTGGGACCGGCCACTGGTCGCGGTGCACCACATGCAGGCGCACGCCCTGACGCCGCGGCTGGTCGAGGCTCTCGCGAACGGGCAGCAGCAACAACCGCCGCCGCAGGGGGGCGCACGGCCAGCCTACCCCTTTCTGAGCCTGCTGGTCTCGGGCGGGCACAGCCAGCTGCTGCTCACACGGTCGGCCGTCTCGCACGCTACGTTGGCCGAGGCCGCCAACGTTGCCATCGGCGACATGCTAGACAAGTGCGCGCGCGCCATCCTCCCCCCCGACATCCTCGCCTCCACGCCCGACGTCATGTACGCGGCCGAGCTGGAGCGCTTCGCCTTCGCGCCCACACAGTCCCAAACCCAAACCCAAACCCAAACACAACACCCCACCAACCCCTACACCACCTACACGCCCCCCTCCACCCGCCGCGACGAAATCCTTCCCTACACCTCCCCCACCCACGGCTGGACGCTCACCCCGCCCCTCCACTCGCGCCGCGACATGGCCTTCGACTTCTCCGGGCTCGGCGGCCAAGTCCAAGCGATCATGCAGCGCAACCCGACCATGGACACCCCGCAACGCGCCGAGCTCGCGCGCGAGACGATGCGCGTGGCGTTCGAGCACCTCGCGAGCAGGGTGATCTTCGCGTTGGATGGTATGCGCACTAGCACCAAGGCGGGGGAGTCGCTGCCGGTCAAGACGCTGGTGGTGTCGGGCGGGGTGGCGGCGAACGGGTTCCTGATGCATGTGCTGGGGCGGGTGCTGGCGGTGCGGGGGTACGGGCCGGGGAAGGTGGCGGTGGTGCGGCCGCCGAGGGCGCTGTGTACGGATAATGCGGTGATGGTGGCGTGGGCGGGGGTGGAGATGTGGGAGGCGGGGTGGGAGAGTGAGTTGGCGGTGCTGCCGCGGCGGAGGTGGGAGATGGATGATGGGTGGGAGGGGGTGCAGGATCCGGAGGGGTGGTGGAGGGAGAGGTATAGGAGGTTGGTGGAGGGGGGAGGAGAGGAGAGGGAGCTTCTGGAAACACAAACACACGCAGCAGAAGATCAACAGGTACCCAGGAAACAGGGTATTCTTGGGCTGGATGGTTGGCGGCGGCGGTTCCCGGATGCGGAGACGCTGTGGCGGGAGGCGGCGGCGAAATTGAGGGAGACAGAAGGCAAAGATGTAAACAAGGGGTTGTAGGAATTAGAGAAAAGGAAGGCAAAGAAAGGCAGCAGTGGACTAACAGGCCGCTCTGTCCAGGGACGACTGCAATGTCCAAAGGCGGAGAACAGAGGAACTCGGCGCAGCTGCCCTTGTATACGTATGTACCAGTATTGTATGATCAAAATGATACTAATAGAACGAAGGGTCAGCTTGGGTACTCACCTGGTCCAGCACACATCGATCGCACTTGGCTACCCGAACTTGTATGTGTCTTGGAAGGCGTGTTTAATGCTCTTGTTATACATTTACAAGCCGTGCTCGTCTCATCCATCCCGCCCAGATCCCAGTTCTTGACGCCATGACGTTCGTGAAATACCAAGAAAACGCCACAAAGGGCCCCTCTCCTTGGTCGCCGGACCTCCACCCCCTTTCTCTTGCACCACACCCCACCCGTTTAGTCGAAGTTGCTCGTGACGTTGCTGAACTCGCCCTTCTCCAGCTTGGTCTTCCAGAATACCGGGTTGGTGTCGGTGAAACCGTGCTTCTCCCAGCCCGTCTCCTTGACGTGGTACAGGTTGATGAAGCCACCGGAGTAGGCGTCACGGTGGGTAGCGGCCAGAATACTACGGCTGCCCAGCTCGAGGGCCTCCTCGGTCGTCAAGTCCCACCGGTACTCCGAGTCTAGCACACCGTAGGCGAACGTCTGACCGGACCCGACGCAGAACAGGTCGCCCGCCAGCCGGGTGCCGTCTGAGTCGATGTAATAAAGCGCGGCGCCCTCCTCCTTGGTGACGCCCGCGCACATGGTCCCCATGGACAGGCCCATGCCCTTGTACTGGTACACCAGGTTCGCCAGGATCTTGCTCGCCGCGGCGACGCTGATGCGGCGCTTGTGGCGCAGCTCGTGCAGCCGGCACTGCATGCCGAGCCAGGCGAGCCAGTACTGGCAGTCGGCGGCGCCGCCCGCCATGGTGCCGAGCAGATCCGAGTTGATCTCGATGACCTTCTTCACCGTCTGTGAGGCGATCCAGTTGCCGGCCGTGGCGCGCGAGTCGGTGGCCACGATGATGCCCCCCTGGAAGCGGAAGGCGAGCGTCGTTGTGCCGTGGGCGATCTTGATCGGGCATGATGGGTTCGAGCGGTCGTCTGTTGCGGCGCGCAGCCAGGCCGAGGGCTAGGAATACAACATTGCCGTCAGCAAAGGCAAGAGCCGGTGGGGGGATGGAAATAAATCTAGGCTAGGGATCTCCTACATGTGCGACCGGAGGCATGGCGAACTTGAGACTGGGCACCGTATCGTTGAGGTCTTGCTGCTCCTGCTCCGAGAAGACATTCTGATGGTATGCCGGGCGGCTGTACCGCGCCACGAGTGTATCCATTTTCTCTTTTGTTTGCGGTTGCTTGTGTGGCTATCGAAAAGTGACGGGGGATTTTAATGTGTATTTCGTGGGATGCGGTCGTCGAAAGAGGGCGGGGCTGCACTGTATGGTGATGGGCGGGCTTAGGTTGGCTTGAAGTTGGAGTTGGCGGGCAGGCTGGAGAGCTCAAGGCAGCTCCCAATGCACGCGTTCCCGGCGGCCTTGGAGGCCCGAGCTTCTTGAGCCCCTCATGTCACCCATGCCACCCACGCCTATCAAGCTTGGCACTGGGACTTAAGCAACTCGAGGCGAATAAACAAACCAAACACCCTCTATTAGTGAAGTTGTCGACAAAACCTATGACTAGAGGAACGAAAGGAAAGCCATTCAGAAGCCCAAAATCTACTTTTTATTTGAACCGGTCTCTTTTATTTAATTCCTTTTTCTTTCTTAACTTTGTTCCCAGAGCACTGAATAAAGATTAAACGGCTTGGGTGTCAGTCATGTTAGTTACCTATACTGGGGTGCGGTTTCTCAAGGAAGGTTATCGTTTGACAGAAACAGGTATTTTTATCTGGAGCGGCAATCAAAAACCGGTAACCAAGTCCGAAAGCCTGGGTATGTACCCAATAGTTAGGTTGTCAAGGTTCACTTCAGCTCGGGTTGATAATCCGCCATTAGCAAGTAACTAGCTTCCATCCCATGGTTGCTCCGGAGGCACACACAGCCTTTGTGATAGATTTTTCCTTATTTCCTTTTTAATACGCCATGACACCGGGACAGAGTCATCACCGGCCGCCTAGACTGCTACTACAGCGGCCGGAGACAAGCTGACCCTCTGCCGTGATGGAAACCATCACCTAATGACAAAATCAACCCCAAAATCAAAAGTAACCGGTGGGTATTGCTTTAGCCTCAGACCCCCAAGTAAATCAAATCGAACCCTCCGCGTAAACCCCGTGGCGACGTGCTCCAGAATAGCAGCCAGAAACCGGAAGAACAAAACCCGGCACCTGTAAAAGCAGACCTGCTCAAACACCCCGAACGATGCATGTTTCCTGTCGTGATAAACCGCGTAACTGGGCCTCGAGCCGCGCCCGCAAATAGCGATACGGGCCGGCCTCGTCGAGCCGAGGGTGACGTGAACGGGTCCGCTCGTGTCGCAGCCTCGTGGCCCAGAACGCCTACGCCTTTTCGTCTTTTTAATCGTACAACCCTTGAAAACTCCTCGAATTGCGCCGTAGTCGATTGGTATTGAAAGCAGCCTCCCCCTGGAAAAAAACAACGTTGGTTAACAACACGAGGTCTCGTCACAATCATTTCTTCCACCCCACATTCCAGATGACGTGGGCAATATCCCGGGCCGTATTTACCGTGTTAATGATTCGACCGATCATGCCATCGTCCGGGGGTCCAGACACTGGCGCCTCGGTCGGCATGAACATCCCCGATGGAGTCCTATGCATGCCAGTCGGCTCGACTGAGAGGCTGGCTGTGGATACCGACCGGCGCAAATTGGAAATGCCCTCATTATACCGCAGAGACGAAAACGCGCCGGGCCGAATGTTGATCTTTTCCACCTTGTCGTCGTCTTCGTCATCATCGTCGTCGTCGTCTTCATCCCCCTCGAAGAAAAGCTTCCCCGACTTTTTGGCCGGTCGCAGGGTTTCCTGGGATGACGACGGCGACAATATCGGGCTCCTCAGGCCTACGCTGGTGCTATGCTTCATGGCCGTGTCTACCGGGTTGGGAGTGTCCTCTCGGTACTTCAGCGTGGTTGAGGGGAGCATGGCGATCGTCTTGCTCTCGCCCCCGTTGTTGTTGCTCTTCGTTTTCCTCAGCGTCGGCCGCCTCTTCTTGGGCTGTGTCCGTTTCATCATGATGGCTCCGTCATCTGAGTCGCTATCGTACTGATAGCGGCCCGTATCGAGGTCGTCATCCTCGTCGTCGCCCTTGATTTCGACGGCGATGCACTGGGAAACCCGTTCGTTGAAATGGATATGCTTCCGCCCTCCATTGGGAGAAACGACACCAGAAGACCTCGTCGAAGGGAACAAGCTGGTGCCGTCGTGGCTCAACCCCCGCGACGAAAAAGGGAAGGTGATGTAGTCGGTGTTGGCCCTCTCGATGCCCGGGCGCCTGCCTATCCTCTTCAACCCCCCCTTTTGCTGGGCCTGCACCGCTGCGGCCGCCTGTTTCACCAGAGAAGAAGTCGAAAGGGACCTCTGGAGCATGATTTCCGACATGCTTCTCTTCTTCAAGATGGGCTTCTTGTTGATGAATGAGTTCGACTTGGACAGCCTAGCACTGGTGGAGTTTGTAGATGTGTGGTTCAAGGTGGATGTGCCCGTCTGTAACGGCCCATAAAGCCATGTTACGTCATAGTCCTTGAGCCTGGGGAAAGTTAACAAATGCATATGGGAAAGAAACAGAACGATATATGCATACCAATTCAGAGTCTCGGCCGAGACTGTGTCCAGGTTGTTCTTGGCCTTCATCCAGGTCCTCCAAGATGCGTTCTCCAGCCGTGCAGAATTGTTGTAGTCGCCTCTCCTTGACACGATCAGCTTCCATGACGACCAGATATCCTCCTCCCGCCAGTCATGGGACAAATAGTCGACATGCCGGGAAGGTTGCGCCCGTACTGCGATGTCATCTTCAGCCCTCTCGTGGCAGTCTGGGCTACCGGGCCTAGACGTTGCGGCCGATTCATCATATCCTTCTATTGAAGACACGTCCGAGTCGCCGACCCGCGGGCTCGACGGAGGTTCTTGATTCCCTAGTCGGCTAAAGTAGCCCCCGTCATTGCATTGCTGGAGAAAGACTTCGTCTGGTGTCGCAGAGGGCTCGTCGCAATCGGAGGCCAAGGAGAAGTTGGTGGCTGGCGTCGACGAATCGGATAGGTATGCGGACTCGGTATTTGTGACCTGCGGGGAGGATGGTGTGGAGGAAATTGTCGACCCTGGGGAACATTGGGTATACAAATCGCTGAGTCGGGAAGTTGACGACGATGTGCGAAAACTCGAATGCTTCGTCCCAAATTTTGGTTGTGAATGGGAACGGCGCAAGGACGGCGAGAAGTAGCTGTCGTCCTCTGTCGTGAGAACCACGGCCATTCTGAAAAAAAGAAACCCCAGCTATCAGTGGACGGCTTGTCCAGAATCCTTCTCCGACACACGGATCCGAGAGAATCCGTCATAAGTCGCGGTGCGATAGTCCAGGTTCGATCGTGGTAAGCGATGTGCCTGGGTTGTGGGGACAATATTGCTTTGGTTCTTTCTCTGTTTCCCTTTTTCTTCGCTGATGGCGTGTCCGGGAGGGACAAAGGTGGCTTGTTAGGTTTCTTAATGTTCGGTCAAAGTCGCGTTGGCAGGATCGAATTTCTAAGGCGAGCGAACTGCAGAGAATTAGGTATGGATGGTTTAGAGCTGAGGCAAACAAGGCGCATGAAACGTCGATGGCCCGCCGGGGACAGGGAAAAAGAGGGGCAGGGCAGAAGCGACGAAAGGGTAAGCAGAATAGGCCAGGAAACAGCAAGGTAGAATATATCCTCACTGTGCATCTCGCCGTAGGAGTGCCCAAGAGGGAGGGGGGGGATTGCGCAAGGGCCGGTGTGCGGGTAAGTACCCCGGCTCTTCAGAGTCTAGGCATCTCGTGCAGCTCAAACGGGATGAAGGTTCCTGGTGTCCATCGGGAGCTCCCAAGTCCTCGGCTCCTGTTGGCTGATGTGCCAAAACGTGGGATGCGTGCCGCGGGGGGGGCGTTGATGTCCAAACGGGGGTGTGAATTTGGGGGTCCAGATGGGGGTTCTGTCGGCGCCAACGCCTTATCGACCAGGTGACGGGAAGAGAGTGCAAGAGCGTGTGATACTCTGGTGGGCGTATGGTGAACGGTGGATTGACATGATCTGCCACGCCCAGAACGCCCACCTAACTCTGTGGAGTGCAGCGAAGCGAGATGCGACACGAATGCCCTCATTCGTTCAGCCTAACCGGCAGTCACTTGTCCCCCGGTGAGGCCGTTCGATTGGGTTATGGTTAAGGGAAGAAAACGCGAGGCTGACAGGGCGAGGAGCAACGTGACCGACAACGCAAAAGGGTAAAATGGGAGCGCATGAAGGATGGAAGTGACCGGATTCGAGATAGACTTACAGTTGGGTGTATCTAGTGGTGTCGACAGGTGTAACGAATAGTAACAAGTTGGTGTTTGCTCGATGCTTTCTGGACCTCGGGTGGGCAGATAGGTTTAGTAGGTTATTGGAAAGAGAATTCTTGATGGTTTTGCGTGTTTGCGGATGGAGAAGGAAGATGTAACGCTCGAGCCATCATCTGCTGGTCATGACAAAAAGGTGCCCCGAGAGCCTGGGAATGATGCGGAGGGACGATCCCTGTTAGTGCGTCGTATGTTTGTACACTTGGGAGAGATGTTCATGGAGCGCCTCTGCGCTCGGTTGCGTGCGAGGACGGGGAGCGACAAAAAGAGGATGTGGATTGGATGGATGTTGGCAAAACCCGTGGTTCGGTTGGGGTGCTGTGCGACCCCTGTGCCGAGAATTTGCAGGTGGTCCAGGGCGGGCCTTGGGGGCATCCAGCCCAGGTCACAGGTGCTGCAGTGGGCCACCGGGGTCTGGGGCAAGGGCAAGATGAACCGGACAGGAACGACACGGCAACGGAGGGTGAGGGGAACCTATGGCTCCGGCTGGAATGCATGGAGAACCCGGCCTCGGCGACGCGCTCCACACTGAGCGTGTGACCCGTTCTAGCCATTTTGCTTGGCTCGCGTCCTCTCGGGTTGAGTCAAATCATGGATCTGGCAAGAGCGAACCCCGACATGGGAGCAGCACCGTTTCCAGCCAGCACAACCTCAAAGCATGGATTGGCGGGGATTTTCCCCATGATCCGACCCAAATCAGTCACCGCGCCCCGAGCCCCCGAGCGCACTGAGCGCACTGAGCTAGGTTTTTCTGCCCCGTGTGCAACGAACACGCCGTCAACACGGTGAGATAGCCGAAACAATGGTGCCTTGGCTGCGCCCTTCTGGAATGATCCAAATCTGTGCCCACTTTTCAGCGATGCCGACAACAAATGCTTTGTTTGGTACCGGTGCAAATTCCTCAACCTTTTCCTCCCTCTCTTGCGACACACTCAGACACTGTAGTGGCATATTGGAAAGCGTCGGACGTCTCGGCCTTCGATCTCAAAGCAGCGCTGCCAAAATGATGCGCTTCTTGCATTCGCAACCCACTTGCGGCTCTCTCACAGGCCTCGAATCCGTCAGGTTTCTCTTACTCGCAAAATGATTTGCCAGAAGCTAAATGCCCGAAAAAGACATATCCCTGTCATCTCCACCCTTTCCTTCCGAATCGCAGCAAAAATTCGGGCGTCCCGCACAGGCTTCACTCGGAAGAAGCAGGACCACCAACAGTGGAAGAGGTTTTCTCGGCCTCCTCTTGAGGACCCTCACACGGTGCCCCGACGGAACGAGCGGGCCAAGCCTCTCATTCCTAGGCCAAAATCGTAATGACCTCCCTGGCTGCCCCGCTTCAAGTCCTGGTTTTGTTGTTGATTTCCGTCATTCGTACAAAGGAATGTCATCAAACTCTTCAAAATTGGGATTGGAAGGGTAGCTATAGTACCTTGGACGGGAATTCTTTTCGAATGCACATACGGACTATCTAGAGGCTGATATCTGCGCTTATATACCCTCCACCTCACCCGTGAAGACAACAACACAACAATTCGGCATGGTTACACTCCCAACTCAAGGAGAATAAGGATGATATCGATCGGGCATCCCGATTGACCACTCAGACCGTCGGCTTCGCTTACACTTTTTATCCGTAGGACGGGTACAGTTCGCGGTGTGCTTGACGGTTAGTTCCACCGTCAAAGAGTCTCGGGCGGGCCGTTTCCGGTGCTTGAAAACCAAGCACCTACCGGCGACACAGTACGTCCCAGTGTACATACTCAAGTTCACCGATGCACAGTATGTAGTTACACACTACAGAACCGGCGAACCAGCCCAAGCCAGTCCACCAACGACTTCCAACAAGCCGCGTCTCCTCCAGTTCGATCCCCATATCACCCGGTGTGCTAGCCCCGGAGTCTCGGCAGCAAAAGCGGGTCAGCAGGATTTGGCACTGCTGGGCAATATGGGCCCCAGAGACGTTCCAGATCGATCTTGTTGACTTGCCGATGTCACTGCAGCACGAGAAACGCCGATCTCCAGCTTACTATGGAACTTCTCGTGTCTCGGCCTTGGTTGGCCTTTTGCTGGTGGCGACATGCTCTTTCTTGTCAAAGCCAGCCTCCCAGCGTGCCGCGAGCGTGCCAGCATGTTGCAAATGTCGGCATGGGACCATGCAAAGCACACCTTCTCGGGATCCGGCGAAATCCCACCTGCTGCGCCTGTCTATTTAAACAAAGTCTTGTTTACTCCCCTTACACCCAAGCAATGTGGACACCGAAGCAGCAAATCACCAGCTAGGAACACCACACGCTGATGCAAGTCAGAACATGGCATGTCTATGCCCAGTTTTGCCCGCATAACACCGTTGTCCCGCGGCTGCAGGTCAAGGTACCCGCCTCTTAGCTTGAATGCGAGTCTCCTTGTTACGGTCAAGGTTGTTATCGCTCGAAAGTCGTGCCCTAGTAAAGTTGGATATCACCGTCCCTTCTGGTTTCGATATTTCTATCCCCCGTTGCGCCTCGCATCTCCGTCGAAGTTGACCGCATGGCAACGGACGCGTCGCTTTTTCAGGCAATATGAATATATGTATGCACATACGTACCGTCGTCCGCATCGCCAAAGGTGCCATCACAGCATTGCTGGCCCCATACAAGTACGCCTTGAGCCCCCCATACAGGCAGGCAATTAACGACGTGATGTCGCAATCTGGGTGTTGAGTGCGCTGACCGAGGATGCATCGCCCCTCCTTCGGACCGAGGCGCAACTTACCGGTGAGCGGTACCATAGGTCGAACCAATACACCCATAGCACTACGAAGGACGCACACAACACCAACTTCACTCTCCCCACCTCTGCAACGCGCTTCTTGTGTTACCCATCCCAAGCTCAACCAGGCCTGGAACCTGTTGTGTTGTCTCGGCACTGGCTGGTGATAGCCAGGGGTTCTCCGGCTGCATCCACATTGATAACGAAACGGCACAGACACAACGGTATCTGCGGTATCTCCTGGTGCGCAAACTCATCGCTGATATCTCGATGATCGGAAACTTGATGTTACATCTCGACATGGATCGGATAAGCAGAGGCTGCCAGCCGTGCCCGCATCCGACAGTCCCTCCTCCTGCTCACTGATTGCTGAAACTTTCAAGCAAGAACCCCATGCAGTCAGTCTGCGGGTCAGAAATCCCCGGTGGGAGCGAGCGGCACGTTACTGTGTAAAACGCACTAAGTGGTGTCACATCATCGGCCTTGTGGGCTATGTCAGATGCAGCTTTCGTAAACCCCGTCGCGGATTAAATATCCTTAAACGAACACCACCCCATGCATGCTATGGCAACCCCAGCCGTGGCGGCTGCCATTCCCACACCGAAGCTGGGACAATCAACCGTTGTGACACATACATACATACGCATACATACACATATGCAAGCCATGCGGCAGGTGGGCAACCTCGATACCATGCGGGCTCTGACTGGCTCTTGGTGCTTCCATCGTGAGCCTGTTGCTCGTCATAGACTTCTAATCCACGGCTTTGGCCAGGGAATGAAAAGGCCATTGCAGGGCCAATTGACTCCTCACGGCTATCCAGGTGGTTCCTTCATGCATACACGATGGAATCGGAGCGACCGGGCCAGTCCGCGGATACCACGCCCAATCCTTGCGACCATCTCATAAACGATCAGTCACAAGGAACGGCAGATGCCATCACCTCGCGTCCCCAAACAAGCAGGCCCTCCACACCCACCCATCCATCCCCCCCCTCCCCCCTCCCAATGGAACCCAACCTACCCCCTCGGCGCGAAAGCAACCTCCCTCGGCAGCCGAAAACTCGCACAGTACATGCTCTTCGCGGGCGCCACGTCCCGCACGCGATGCACGTAGACCAGCCCTTCCTTTTCCTCGTTGCTGCCGGCGGCCCTGTCCAGAATTTCTGCCGGCGTTGTCGCCGCGGTGGTGGCGGGATCAACAACAAGCGGCCTGACGGGGAAGCCCAGCTCGCGCGAGATGCGGGCGCACATGTCCAGCGCGGGCGTCTCGTCGGTGGCTTTGATGGAGAAGCCGTGGACGTGGATCATGGGGAGGGGTGGGAGTGGGGATGAGGGCGTGGTAGTGGTGGTGGTGGTAGTGGAAGTTGGTGCGGTAGGGGCGAAGAGTGCCTCGCGGCCGGCGTACACGCCGCGGTAGCTTGACAGGAACTCGATGGCTGTCGCGGGGAGGTTCATGACGAAGTGGGAGATGGTTGGCGGGATGGGTATGCGCTCCTCTTGTGTCGCTGGGCGGGTGCGGGGGCGGGGACCGGGGGGGTCGGTGGGCTCGGAGGAGTTGGTCGAGGGGGTTGCGGCGGTGGTCATGGTGGGGGTTGGTGTCGATGTTGTTGCAGGTGGTGGTTTTACCTTGACGGTGAGCACGGCGCATTCGCCTTTCTGGGAGGCTTCGAGGACCGAGTCTGCGGCTTGGTGGATGAAGCTGCGGCCGTCCTCACAGAAGGGGCGCACGAAAGGCGATACCTGGTGGTGGTTGTGAGTTATTGTTGTTGAAGGTACGGTGAGTGAGTAGGGGTTTGGAAGAGGACTGACCTTGTTCTTCTTGATGGCAGCCTCGAGGCACTTGACGCTCTCGGGGTTCTTGTCGTTGGCCCAGACAAACACGCGCTTCTTGCCGGCGGGCACGGCGAAGGGCCCGATGCCGGCCATCACATCGCAGACAACCTCGCCCGGGCGGAACATGTTGATGAGACGGCGGTGCTCGGACTCCAGCTTGCTATTCCAGTAGACCTTGGAGTAGTCGAACTCGAAGACGCAGTCGCTCTCGCTAACCTGCACGTTCAAGTCGTCTGGGCCGGCCAGGACTTCGTACTGGAACGTCCTAAACTCGGACTCGGACCCGACATTGTCGACCTTGTTAATAACGGTCTTGATTTGGGGGTTCTTGTCGAGAATAATCTCGGCTACTATGTGTTTGTAGGGCAGGTAGTTTTCCCGCAGGTTGAGATGTGCTGGGTTTGTCAGTGACTGTCGGCTTCAAGTGCTTCCGCAAGGGGAGAGGGACAACTTACCAACATGGCCGGCGATATTGAAGCCTGAAGGGACCTCGTCATGAAGTTCTTCCGGCAAGATCGAGGTCATTACATCTCCTAGGGGCAGGTTGGATTTAGTAAAGAAAATAAACATGAAAGTGTGGGCGAGGTTTGGTTTGTGTTCATTCTTACGGTATGACCAGTAGTTGTAGTCGAGCTGAAGCTCATAGGGAAAAACAGTCAAGTCCTCCTTTTGGACGCCATCTTTGAGCACTGGGCCCCAAGTGTCGGGAGCTGCGAAAGCGGAAAAATATCAGCACTCATGTCCATAGTCCCAATATTTCGAGAAAATGTTTGGAGATCGAACCTTCGGGCTTAACGCTGGGGTTCAGGAGCAGACACTTGCGCCCCTGCTTGGCCAGTTCCTTGTCTGGATGAGAAGCGATAGGAGATAACCTGTCGGCATATAAGATTTCTTTGCTGGCCTCAAACGGTTTTCGGTATTTGTTGATGAGCCTGTTGTCCCTTAAAGCGGCGGCGGCGATGGGCACCGACTTGTTAAAGAGGGCGCGGTTGAGGACCGCTGTGCCTGTGCGGACAATAGGGCAACGGAAAACGATCATATCCCCGTCCACCTCGTAGATTCCCCCCGGATCACTCATGGTTGTCTAATGTTAGTCCACGATGGTGTTTTATGACTGAGACGGGCCTGTTACTCACCTATCAAAGTGGGCGAATGGAACTTGCAGATAGGGTTATGAAGAGTGCAGAGTTGAACGAGACCCGCCGAAAAGAAGAACTAGCCAATCAAATGCGAGTGCTCTACATACAAGCAAGGCCGAGTACCCTATTGTCCATACGGTGAGTGCCTGGTTGAGTCTCTGTTCATGTTGTCGCCATCGAGTTTAGTAATGATATCCGTGCTGTCACCCAAGTCTAATATCCTGATTAGGTATTTGCGGTAAGGGCGAGTTCGCGTAGGGAGGGTGAACCGTATAAAACCAAGACACCGATTCATTAACAAAGAAACTGACAACTCCCCGGCCTCTATGATACGGATGGATGCCGCTTGCTTACACAGACAACGCCTCAAAACTTCAATCTCCTTTAAAATCCCTTACACCCACACCTCACATACCCAGAATTACCTCCCCTTCCGCATCTGCGCCTCGGCAAAGTTGCGCAACCCCTTATAAAACACCTGGTACCCAACCCCCTGGTTGTCCCTGACGTGGAAGATCTCGGTGAGACGGATCTGCCATGGCGGGTATCCTGCGAGCTCGACGTAGGGGCTGAAGAGGATGAGCAGGTCGGGCTCCGACATGACGCTCTCGGTGAGCTCGGCGTCGACCAGCTCAGGGGTGATGTCGGCCGGGTTGAGCTTCTTACGTTGTGACATCTCGGCCAGCGTCTTGGTCAAGTCAACCATCGAGTCCCGCCCGTCCTCGGCCGAGATGAGCACGATCGAGATGTGCTTCCTCGGCTCTTCGTCCTCGTCGCTGCTGCCGCTGCCGTGGTGATCGTTGTCTTCGGGGAGGGCGTCCGACTCGAGAGGGGGGATGTGCGGTGCGCCGAGGCTCACGGTGGGGTGGTTGGGCCCGAAGTAGACGTGCATCTCTTGGGAGATTGCCTGGTGGGTGTCTTTGAGATAGCCCTTGAGAATGCCTGTCTAGTGGTTAGCTGGGCACTCTCTGTTTTCCTTGGTTCTTTTTTCACATACCCGTCTTCTCGTATATCGACAGCTGGGGAATGCCAGCGCTGGCGCACCATGCCGCGACATTGGTGACCTCGTTGATCAACTTCTCCAGCCCGGCACCGCTCCGTCGCTGATCCTCCAATGTCAGGATAACACTCAGGTGCTTTGGTAACCGGCGGAGCCCCTTAACGTCGCGCCGTATCAGCTCGGGAGTGCGGTGGTGGTGGTAGTAGACCAGGTGTATCCGGTTCGCGACCGCATGGTAGGCCTGTCGGATGCGGATGTAGAGTGAGAAGAAAATGTGGATCAAGGTGAAGACGAGGATATGGTATTGGCGCCGCAGGAAGCGTCGGACGCCGAGCCTGGCCTTTTGTTCGTCTCGTGTTTTCGAAGCATTCGATTCGGTTCGTGATCTCGACCTGGAACGTGACGGTGGCGAAGGGAGGTAGGGCTGTCATTGAGTAGGTATTAGAAGAATCCGGGATCTGCGTTTTGGATTTTGAGGCCATGTGATTGTACGTACCCTGATCAGCCGTAGCCTCTCCTCGGGTGTCAAGAGCTTGTGGCCTAGACGCTCATCGCGCCGGTAGGACTCGAGCTCTGAAGCGAAGGGCATACTATCGGCCTGGTGCTGGTGTTCTAGCTTGCGCTTGGAGCTAGGTTGTTGCGTTGTGTGGTTCTTCGTCTTGGAGCTGGCGAGAGATTGGAGGGAGGTAAAGACAGGGTACGAAGTGCTCAGTTGGATGTCGACCACCAACGACAAAAAATAGAAGTGAGATGGGGGAAAGGGTTGATAATCGTTTGATCCTCACAACTTAATAATTGAACCAACCTGGAACTGCAGTGCTCGGCATTGCAGGAGCTGGCTTCTTCGCATCGCCGCGTCACTGGGAGGCAGTGAAAAGGCGAGCTGTGAACATTGTCGTATTACAGGCTTCTGATACCCCTGTTGACGTTTGCTTGGTGCTGACTTGAGGCGTATTTACCGTATCAAAATCAGCAGCCAAGCCTAAGAATTCAGGGAATGACGGCATGTGGCTAGATCTCCGGTCAAAATGACACTGTGCTCCCCACTGGACTTGACGGTAAGGACCACTAACATCCCCGCGGTTGCTTGACCCCTGCCCGCCGCTCACAGCAGCACGGCACCGAGTCCCGAGAGCCATCACGAAATAGCACTTCTAGTGTCCCCAACTGTTGTCTGAGGTTCAACATTCCGACCCAGCATTCATAGACTACACGCGAACGAGAGCGACCCCCCATGCACGCCCAGCAGAGGTGACGACAACAGGTGCGGCCATGGAACGCGACGGGTCCAGCGCTTCGAGGCCCCTCTTCCCTCAGGGACCCAGCTTCACCCTCGACGACTTCTCCAACAAGGACTTCATCGTCGGCGATTTTGTCGACTCGCTCGCCGAGGCTGCTATCCCCGCGAGCCGCCGATCCGGTCCGGCGCATCATGCCTTCGACCCAAAACCGTTGATTAGGGGGTTCGAGAGTGAGAACCCCCCCACCTTCTCCTGCTCCGCGGCCCGATTATCTTGTACCCGGCTTGAACCTGTGTTGTCTAACGTTCCTGTCCGCAGACGCCCTGGGGCGGTTAAGTGCACTCTCGGAGGAGCTGCAAGAAAAGGAGTCGGAACTTCTCTCGCAAGTTCGCCGTGCCGAGATCCAACATGACCAGACTCTCGAAACCTTGGGTCGCAAACTCGACCAGTCCATGGACCAATTCGAGGCCCTAGACTTAACCCTCAATAATCCGAGCACGACCACCAATGGGAACAGTCGCGCAGATGGGGGAGGGAATATTGCCGTGCAGATCGGCGAGAAACTCGAGGAGCTCGACAGGAAAAGGAGGAAAGCGCAGGACGCCAACTTCTTGATCCAGTGCTGGATGGAGGTGATGGAGACGGGCCAGCTGACGTCGCTCGAGGAGATACAACGGCAGGGTGGCGCCGAGAACAAGGTGCGGTGCGCTGTTATTGCGCGCCAGCTGATGCGCATCAGCCAGCGTCTCGACCTAGCATCGTGGGGCCAGTCGACCAACGGATTCCGGGGGAACGGCGTGACCAACGGTGTCACAGGGACGAACCGGCGTCACAACACGAGGGAAGCCCTCGAGAAGTTCTCGGAGCTGCTGGAACAGGATCTTCTCAAGCAGTTCAACAACAGCTACCGCCGCCAGAACTTTGACGATATGATGGAGTGCGCAAGAGTGCTCCACGACTTCAATGGTGGCGCCAGCGTCATCGCTGCTTTTGTCAACCAGCACCAGTTCTTCATCGACCGGGACCAGCTCATCACGGACGAAGTCACTACCGACGGAGAGACGTGGGATCAACTTGCCGACCCCGACTCGGACCCGCCAGGCGTTGAACCCAGCCTGCAGTCGCTGGTTGACGAGGTCAAGATCGTTATGCAGGAAGAGTCTTTCATCATCAAGAGGGCGTTCCCATACTACGAAACCGTTTTGATCAAGTTCATCCAGCGCGTCTTCCAGCAGTCCATCCAGCAGAGGTTGGAAATGGTTCTGGACAAGGCGACCACCATCTCGAGTTTGGCTTTCCTTCGGTCGTTGCACTCATCGCGCGCTTATATCAGCGCCTTAGTCGAGGACCTCAAAACCCACGGCCTGACCGAGCATCCCGAACCTTGTTCGGCACAAATATCGCAAACCCTGGACCAGCAATTAGAAGAGCTGTTTGTCCCGTACCTGATCGGCAACTCGTACATTGACCGCGAGCGGCGGAGCCTGGAAGAAATGTACAACTCGCTGCTTTTCAAATTTACCATCTACCACTCGAGGCGGAAGAAGACACCAACAGGGTTCATGGCTGCCATCGCCCAACAGGGCACACAACTCATTGCGTCGGCCAAGGACGCCTACATGGAACGCTTGGACTCGTCCGATCTCACGCCCACTCAAAAGCGGATCATGCTTCGAGTTGCCGGCGTCCAAGACAACAGCAGCAACAAGAACGACATCGAGGTGTCGGAGCAGGACGGTATCCTCAGTGTCGCCTACGCGAAACGCATGATCGGCTGGCTCGCCGAGAGCGTCCGCCGCACCCTCGAGATGGGCTCAGCCAGCGAGACGCCCAAGGACGTCAACGTTCTCCTCAACCTGCTCCTCACAACTATGGGCCAGGTTTATGTCGAAACCGCCCTCGACGCGGCCCTCGACCAGGCCACCTCCCAAGAAAACGCCAAAAACGAACCTGATCTCTCCTACTTGCCCAACCTCCGCCCCGCCGTGACCATCACCAACCTCATGTCCCGTTTCATCACCACCGTCTTGATCCGCCTTGCCGAGGCCAACACCACCGTCCGCCGCAGCATGGAAGCCCAGTCCAAGATGGCAATCGAAGCCACCGAGCGCAAAGCCAACGCCGTCATCAAGTCCACCCTGGACGTCGCCGTCAACTGGACCACCAAGCTCCTCGCGCAGCAAAAGAAAGCCGACTTCCGCCCCAAAGACAACGACCTCGAAGGGGTCGTCGAGGCGCTACAAACCCCCACCTGCCAGGCGATATCCACCTTCCTCGCCTCCAAAGTCGCGCTATCCGCGCGCCAGGCCGTCGACGGCCACAACCTCGAGATGTTCTCGTCGGAGCTCGCCCTGGCCGTGCACCGCCTCCTGTTCGAGCACTTCAAAAAGTTCCAGGTCAACGCCACCGGCGGCCTCATGGTCACCAAGGACATCGCCAAGTATGTCTCCACCGTCAAGGACTGGCCCCTCCCCAAGGAGGTCGAGCAGACCCTTGAGCTGCTCACCGAGGTCGGCTACCTCTTCATCATCGGGCCCGAGGCCCTCAAGGAGCGCTCCCGCAACTTGGCGGCTGGCTCCTCCGCCGGCGCGGGGGGTGGGAAGCGTTTGGGGAAGGCGGATTTTAAGGCGTTTGTGCAGAAGCGTGAGGATGCCTCGAGTGCGGGTGTGCAAGGTGTGTTGGCAGGGTTGTAAATCTGAAAAAGGGGTGGGGGAAGAGGGCGGTCCGTTGTTTGAAAACGGCTTTTTTGTTTACGGGTTGGGCTGTCTGTAGCTAGTGCTCTTCACTGCGCGGTGGTTACGTGTTGGGTTGCTTGTTGAATGATACCAGTGTGCTTAGTTGGCCACACCTCGTTCTATGCCATGGACTTTTTTGTTTCCGTCTAGTGAACGTGAGATCTGGTATTCATTACTCGTATATGCGCTCTCTATTCTACACATCGCCCTTCTAATCGTACAGGGACTGCTCAGCCCTAGATTTTGGTCTCGTTTCCATCGTACATATACAACGCAGCCAGTTTTGTCCTGAAGTCCCGGGGGCCGTCCCAACCACAGCCCCTCAACCTTTTATGTCTACCCCATTTCTATCCAAAGATATGCTCCTCTAAATCCTCTTCAACAGTCTCACATAGATTTTGTTCGCATGCACATTCACATCCGCCAGCTCCACCTCGAACATATCCCCCGGCTTCACCTCGCTGATCCTCGCGACGCCCCCCAGCTCCCCCAGCTCTACGACAGCCGACTGGTCGAACCAGTCAATCGCCCCCCTAATGACGCGGCTGGCGCTGATATCCGAGACGGTGAAGCGGAACGTCTTGGGCAGCGGCGACGACGCGGGCGAGCTGCTCTCGCCGAAGCGCCACGCGCGCACCAGCGCCTGCAGGATCCACTGGTTATTGCCGTCGACATTGTCGATCAGCTTGCCGTGGCGCTCGCGGAGGCGCAGGCGCGGCAGCACGCTCTCGTCGAGCTGTTTTTTGGAGAAGGGGAGGAAGGCGAGGGCTTCCTTCTTCTTTAAGGCCTTGTCGCCGGCCGGCGGAGCGGCGGCCTCGTTGACGGTGTTGTCGGCCCCGAATTTTCTGACGGCCAGGGACTTGCCGAGGCGGTGCTCTTCCCGGAGAGCGGCCTCGATCTGCCAGTGCACGAGCAGATCGGGATAGCGGCGGAGCGGGGAGGTTACTTTGGTGTACAGATCCAAGCCCATTGCCGGGTTGGGAGCCGGGGTGGTTGAGATGTCGTAGCCACCCACGAGGCTGCGCAGCTTATTCCAGTCTTCGGCTGAAGGGTTCTTGCCAGCCATCAGCTGGGGGTAGAAGACATCCCGGGTGAACGTCCTCAACTCGTCTGAGTTCTGGCCAGCCAGCAGCTGCGTGCGGTAGGGGATGGGGATTTCTCGCTCGTAGCACCACCGAGCACCAACTTCACCGGCCAGCTGCATCAGGCTACTGACGAGGGGGTTGCCCTGGCCGCTGTACTCGACACGAATGTACGGGTCCCCGCCGTAAAATGCCGAGATTCCGTTGGTTGCTCCTCGAGTAACACCATCTAAGGAGACCGAGGCTTTGGGCTTAGGTAGGAAGGCGGGGGTGGCTCCACTGTCGAGGCGAACGCGATGAATAGCCTGGGCCAGCTTTGATAACGTCATGAGCTCGTCCGTTTGCCCTCTTGACAATTCCTTGGGGGTGGTCATCCTCCTCACCGGGGGAGTATCCTTTGCCGGGCGTGGCCCGACTTCGAGAACATCTGGGCGCAAAGCTGACGCGTCGGCATCACCCACCACTGAGGATACATCCTCGGGGGTCATGTAGACGACATCTCGTAGAATTCCGGGTGTCACCTTGCTATCAAGCAGACGGCCCGTCTCGTCGACTCGAGCACTGAAGGTGAGGGTAGACTGGTCGGGGCCGAGTGAAAAAGTGTCTCGGACGTCGTCGCGGTCGAGCATGCGTTGGTAGAAGCCGGCCAGATAACTGGTCTGTGCCTTCAACGCCCCCTGCTTGGCAAGCTCATGGCTTGGGGGGATGCGTGAAGCTGGATCAGCGACGTGGATGTGGATCCAATACTCTCCGTTGCCCACGGGTTCGAGTGAGATTCCGTCGTCAACGTCGAGTGTGTCGGCCGAGTCTATGCAGTAAACAGTCGAGCGACCGAAGTCCTGCCGAAGCTCGGCAAGGAGGTCTGGACCAAGCTCGGCAACTGCGGCTTTGGATTCTGTGTCCGGCAGAAGGCCAATGTGTCGGTCGAGCTTTTGCTCCGGAAGGCGCAGAAGATGGCGGGCGCTGACGTCCCATGGTGGAATCCAACCTATCTCCTGCAGAAAGGTCCAACCGGTAGTATTGTCGAGGATCGCGTCGTCATAGCGGCGAACGGCTCGCAGGATAGAGGGCCCAATCCAGTCGTAACGCGAGCCAGTACGGAACCCGCCCGATGCTGCCCAATGCTCTATAAACTCGATAACGGCGAGACTGGTTTCCGTCCAGGCGGGGATATCTCGCGCAGACGGACCCGGACCGCGCTTATTCGACGGCCCTATCATGCCATGTGGCGACCACTCACGATCTTTCCGAACCTGATCGATCATGTCGCGAGCCTGCTCCAGAAAAGCGCTGAATTCGGCGAAGGTTGAGGCGGAACGGCCTTTGACCTTCTCGCTCTGGCCACTAATATGTTCGTAATAACCACGAACCAGTTGCTCGATTTGGGCGATGTTCTGCTGCACTTTGGCCGACTGGAGGGCAAACATGTAGGATTCATGATGTCGGGCGCCTCGGTCTAGAGGGCGGAGGGAGACCTCTTCAGCCTCGATGGCAGAATAGACGGCGTACATGGCCTCCGGGGGAAAGACCCCCTTGTTCCGCTTGAGGTTGGAAGGAAGCAGAGCGTTGGCAATCTCCCGCAGGCTGAGTATCCTCTCCTTTTCTCCGAATGACTTAGGGACGCGACTGAGCCTCTCGACATAGGTCTGGCTAATCTCGCGCGAGGCGGTATGGAATTTATGCATCTTGTGAATCAGCGGGGCCGCAACATCGCGAGAGGGACCGGTTTTGAGGACGTGGAGCTCGTTTAGCTCCATGGCGGAAGGCGACAGCGAGGGAAGGGCATCCACAACAGCGCGCAGGTCGGCGGGGTCATCGATGAAGTTCTTGACGACGAAGCCGGTGCGGATGGTCTGGCTTGTGAACCATTTGCCATTGCTGGTGTAAAAATGGTAGTGACCTTCGAAGAGACCCAAGCAAACGGCCAAGAGGCGGAGCCCCCACGTCGTTGAGCTGACCTCGACAAGATCTCCTGCGTTAAGGACAGAGCCCCTCTGGCTCAAGTCGACCATGTCGTCGGCGTCGAAGTGCAGCCTTGTGGCCTCGTCATCCGGGGTGGGCACATCCACGCTAAACTTCATTTCGCCCCGGTTCTTGGTCAAGACGTTGCCGACTCTGCCGTCGGTGGGTTCGTCGCTAGGAATAACCGTAGGGCGACCCGGGTTTTGGGCGTCCCATATCTGCAGGTACTCCCGAATGTTGGTCGGCTCGGAAGATGAGTAGAGGGCTTTGAGCTGGCCTGCCCAGTCAAGCATCGCATCGTCAATGGGACCGGAGACCGTTTCTGTCTCAGACTTCGTTTCGGGGGCCGGTGATTCGGTGGACACGGACCGGGAGTGAAGCCGGTCGGGGCGGGGGAGGTGGGGGACATGTCGGAGTAGAACTGGTGCTCTTCGGGACGGCGTTGCTGCCAAAGCCGAAAATGCTGCCGTCGCCGATGAAGGAGTCCGCCGCGGAAGAAGTGCTCTCTCTGCTGGTCTCAGAGAGAGACACCTCCAGCAGACATAGTTCTGGCTGCTACGTCGCATCATCATTGTCAATCTCGGCACCTACCGACCTAGGGTGGTAGGTAAGGTTTGTAAGGTAAGTATGTACCTTGCGGTTGTGCAGAGACGGACCACCAGAGACGGAATACGCCGCTAACCAATGACCCTGAAAATTTCTTGGTGCGCGTTGCAAGTTCCGACTGCCCCACTGAAACGCGCCCTCAGGTGATTCGACACGCAACTTTAGAGTGCATGAAAACCCTAACCCTTGTTTACCATTTTTTACCATTTAGGTTATTCCTCCTGTGTGGGAGCTTGACAACCATTTCTGCCGAGCTCGAAATTCTGAGCCTTGCTGGGCCTTGCTGGGCCTTGCTGGGCCTGGACCACACTCCCCGGCTCGACTATCGTATCCAAAAAGGGGGCCGATTCTCGTCAATGATCGGCACCGTCTCGATCCGCCTCTCGATCTGTGCATTGACTGACGCGAGCAGATGCAACCGCCTCTCTGGATGATGATCAGCGTTTTAGCGTTGTGGCAGACATTTCCCACTGCCGACATTTCGTGGTGCAGATTGCCACATTGCGTTTAGAGAGTCCACTTCTCTCGAATCTTCTTCTGTAAGAAACCGGGGGGTGCGTGGTCTGGTTCTCAGTTCTGCGTCTGGGTCGTCCCAACGTTGCACGGTTCCTTGCATGGTTCCTGGATTTGGGTCCACAGCCAACTCAGCAGCTGCAGGTACGAGGTCCCCACACCCCTCCCGTCCATTTCCTGACTGCGTTTCCGACTTTCGTTGCATCTCCGGTTGCCGTTGGCCGGAATTGTTGCTTGGCCTCTTCAGGCAAGCCGGCTAGAATAAAATTGGTGGTATTGGCGACAGCAAACAAACACTGTTGTTTCCTGGGCAGCGAACGGCAAATGAACACCCCCCCTCTAGACCTGTACGAATGAGGTAACTATGTACCTACCTGCCTGTTACCCAAGACACCTAGCAGCCCAAGAATATTCGAGAGAAACGGGCATGGGCAGGCCAGTGGTGGCTCTCCTTCCAACAAGTGACCAATTTAGCTAATATCGCTTAGTTCATTTCCCACACCGGCGCAGCAGCCACTCACCGCGCACCTTTTTCTTGCAGGTTCCGACCACCTGCGCTTGTTGCCGAATTGGGGGCTTGGACAGTGTGCAGATGTCGTTGGTCTCATGTTCCCTCTTGTCAGAAACTGAATTGCAACCTCCTTTTCGATCATGGCTGCCCTCCCATCCCCAATTTGTCCATATGTAATGCCACATCAGATGAACTGACAATCCAGATGAAACTAACAATCTTCGGATGGCGCTAACGCAGGCTCACCGGCCCAACTCTTTGGGGATGCAGGTACCAAGCACACTGCAGCAGTTAGCGCCCTAGTTGAAGAATGAAAATATTGACAACATGAGTCGTGTACTTCGTAGATGGCTGCTGGTGTTTTGCACAGACCGCTGCAGGAATCTCAAGCTCCCTCGGCGAGAAATCTGCCCTGGCCCCCTTGGCTCCCCCTTCGGTGCTTTCCAGGCCAGAGGCGACAACGTTTCCCGGCGAGGTGACCCTGCTAATGAGCGACCCACATACGAATTCAGGGGGTTCCACCACTCAGCAGCCCCAGCACACCGCCAACGTTGGAGCTGGCCCGCAGCTTGATTCGGCAGACCCCTGCTTCCTCAGGGCGAAATCCCCAGGGCGCCAAGGAACAGGCCCCAGCGACTGCATTCGTACTAATTACCGCCCTCTCTCCCGTTTCCACCGATTTGTTTCTTGCTTCCCCCTTTCCCCCGGATTGTCAATGGTGATATAGCTGCGCCCGAAAGCACCAATTCGCGCTTTCGTCGTTCTACTTTTCCTTCCACACCACCGCTTCACTCCTTTAGCGGGCATTCGTTATTCAGGACGCCAGGAAAGCAAACCAAAGAAAAAAACTCGACTTTATTTCTAATCGGAGCATTCGGATTTCAAGATGAAGGCAACTGTTGTGGCCGCTGCTGCGGCGATCCTCGCCGGTGGCGCCAGTGCCGCCCGGGCTCATGGTCACCGCCATGCGCACGCGCTGTTTGAGAAGAGGGGCGAGGCGGCTGATGAGGTCTGCACTCCGGGCTGCAGCACCATCTACTCCACCATCACTGGTGAAATCACCCGTATGTTATCCCCATGGGCGGCAAAGGCCAAGGAGGAGACGCGCAACGATAAGCAGGAAGTGCTAATACAAACATGCAGTTCTCCCCCCTGCTCCCACGAGCACCTCGGTCGCACCCGCCCCCGAGCCCACCACAACCGGCCCCATCACCGTGCCGACCCCGATCCCCCAGACCTGCCCGACCCCTGGCACCTACACCTTCCCCGCGACGACCATCGTGGTGACGGAGACCACCACCGTCTGCGGCGGCACCCCCACCGAGGTCCCCAGCGGCACCCACACCCTCGGCGGTGTTACCACCGTCGTCGAGACCGCCACCACGGTTGTCTGCCCGGTTGCCACCACCGAGACCCAGGATGGCGTTGTCACCAGCGTCATCAAGACCACCACCTTCGTCTGCCCCTCGGCCGGCACCTACACGATCGCCCCGATCACCACTGTTGTGCCCAGCGTCACCACCGTCGTCGTTCCCGTCGTGGAGACCTACTGCCCTGGCACCTACACCGCCCCCGCCGTCGTCACCACCATCACCGAGACCAACGTGGTTGTTTACTGCCCGTTCACCTCGCAGAACCCTGAGCCCACCCTCGCTCCTGCTCCCACTTCCGCCCCCGAGGAGCCCACGCCCGAGCCCCCGGTTGAGAGTGAGACCCCTACCCCGTCTCCGTCGCCTGTCCCGGGCCCTGGTCTCGGCAGCAGCGGTAAGCTGTGGGCCATGACCTACACTCCCTTTGCTGAGAGCTCCGATGGTGGCTGCAAGAGCGCCTCTCAGGTCATGGATGATGTTGCCGCCATCGCTGCTGCTGGCTTCACCACCCTCCGTGTCTACTCGACCGACTGCGACACCCTGCCCAACGTTGGTGCCGCTGCCCGCGCCCACGGTCTCCGCCTCATTGTCGGTATTTTCATTGGCAAGGTCGGGTGCGACAACAACGACCCCAACGTCGAGGAGCAGATCAGTGCCCTCAAGAGCTGGAGCGAGTGGGATCTCGTTGACCTCTGCGTCGTCGGTAACGAGGCCCTGTTCAACGGCTTCTGCTCCGTCTCCGAGCTTACCAGCCTGATTGGCCGCACCAAGTCGGAGCTCGCCTCCGTCGGCTACAACGGCCCCTTCACCACCACCGACGTTGTCTCCGCCTGGACTGACAAGGACGTCTCGTCCATCTGCTCCGTCATTGATGTCGTTGCCACCAACGCTCACGCCTACTTCAACTCCGCCACCAAGCCCGCTGACGCTGGCAAGTTCGTCGCCGGTCAGCTCGCCATCGTCGAGAAGGTCTGCGGCAAGCCTGGCTACGTCATGGAGACTGGCTGGCCCTCTGCCGGCAACTGCAACGGCGTCGCCTGCGCCGGTCCCACCGAGCAGCGCGAGGCCATCGAGTCCATTGAGCGCGAGCTTGGCAACAAGGTCGTCTTCTTCTCCTTCCGCAACGACGAGTGGAAGCAGCCCGGTGCCTGCAACTGCGAGCGTAGCTGGGGTTGCGCCGCCGTCTGGGGCGTCTAAGCTCTTCAACCTGATCGTGGTCCGCGGGTACCTCCCGCCCGCGGCCAGCTCATCTGCCGCAATCTTCTGAATAGATAAAAACATGTTCAACTGTCAGCTATTTCCCCGTCTTTGATTTAAGCGTGTATATATCCCATTTTAATTCTCGTCGTTGGATCGTCAACGAACATATACACCTTTACGGGCCGAGAGCAATGACAAGCGCTGCAGTTGGCACCCACAAACGCTCAAGGAAGTGCGATGGTGTCTCGTTTGTTTGGCAGGGGAGTTTATGACGTCGACTATGATTGATTTGACCGGGTTTCGCTGCGCTTCCCATTCATAATGTTGTAATTCATCAACCTTAGTGTTCAGTTATGTTTCAATTGTTGGGAATAAGACTTGCTCGTCCCTCAGTGCTAGCCCATTCTGTACCCAGTCAGTCTAACATCTTGCCTCGTATAGTTCTACCTTTGAACTCCGAATACACTTCATCTTCCATCCTCTTATCCTGCTGCTGTACTCATCCAATCTCCACGCCAGCCCTCTAAATCGGTAACTAATGTTTCCCTGTGTGACACGACACACCAACCCGACAGGTTCATAGGTTGAGTTGACCCGGTCAGTTAGTTCTAAAAGGATTCCCGCGTGGTCGTGCAGCACAGTACCCGTTGATCTCGTACGACGCAGCACAAAACACGAACCACTCGTGGTTTTGGGTGGGTCAAGGGATCGGCCCTTGTTTCTTTCCTTTCTTCCAGAAGCGCGGGGGAGTTGGCTGTCTGTCTGTCGGTGGGTACACAGGTAACAACTACTTTTTCCATATTTATGTACTCATCCTCCCCCCCTTCCCCCCTTCCCCCGGCGGCCTAATTTGCGTAGCGGTCTATTTGCAGAGGTTTCGGGATCAGCGTGGAATCGACATCTCTTATTGCTCTGAAGGAAACAGTGAGAAAACGGGTCAAAATCTCTTCTCTTTCTACTTCTCTGTCCCATGAAGGGATGGAATGAGATGTTGATATTATGTGGGACAGAGTGACAACGGCAGGCATTGACCATTGTTGACCGGAACTATACCTCTGCACGTGAGAAGGCCATCCGTCACACAACAGCCGGCACCCAAATCTGTGTCACATCTTCCATAGCTTCCATGGCCAGCCCCCTTATCTTGTGGTACCACATAAGCGACGCTGATAAGTGACAGACGCAAGCACACGGTAGCAACCCGAACAAAAAGCCGGGCCTTCCTCACGTTGAAAACAACGCCGCCCGAAACTGGAAGTATGACCATCTCAAGAAAAAACCTAAACGTTGAGAAGAGGTGAAGAAAAAAGGGGCAGATTCGTATATAGTGCCCCAACGTAAATGTTATATATATCCCCCACCCGCTTGCTCAATCATAACGTAAAGGATTCGTGAGGCAACCCGCAGGTCCTCATATCCCCAACTCCACGCTCTGGAGCGTAGAGGGGGCCGCCCATCGCTGCCGCAATTCCAAATCTCCCCAAAAACGCCATCGTAACGAACGTTAAATCCCATGCGTCTCTGCGTGGCCCGCAGCCAACAGTGAGCCCGATAGTCCATGGCCTACGGCCAGTTCTGCCCTGGATTTGCCTGGTCTGGTATCTGCCATCCCATATCGGCCATAAATAAGCCATGGGTTGTGTTGTGTGATAGACTCAACAACAAAAGCTCTGTCAAACCTCCCCTTCCATTCAAATAGATAGTAGCCCTGAGCCGTTTGAGCGTATGATCTAGTTGACTATCACCTCTCTCATCGTGCTTCGCAACGAGCTGTCGGGTCTCGGAACGAATGTTGACTCATTCTCAACCACGGATATAACGATGAATACCCCCGTCGTGTGGGATTGAAGCACCCTAGGTAGGGTGAACTTTAGCATTTCGCGGTTCAGCCGTGCGGTTTTCGGCTGCTGGCTTGGCTCGAAATAGTCCCCTCGTGCTAACAACTTGCGCTCAAAAAGGATCCATGTCGGCATAAGCAGCGGTGCGCCGCCGGCTCCTGTTCATATGCCTATTTTTGGTGAATATCGACCGCGGCCAGTCATCAGTGACCAGCTCACCATCCGAATTCCACGTAGGATCGCGTCCCTGGTCACACCTCTCCAGCTGCAGGATCCCTCCGCGAGAGCGGTCGCAGCACAGCACCATAAGATCCTGGCCGCCGTTCTCAAACGAGATGCCGCCGAGTTCGCCAAAGACGTCGACCGTCTGCTTGGAACGGAAGGTCTGGGCATCGATGATGTTGATGAAGTCGGCCTCTTCGACGGCGACGAGGACCCGCTTCCCGCTGCCGATGGGCGAGAAGCGCACGCTCCGCGCGCCCGCCATCTCGCTGCGTATGGTACAGACCGGCGCCGCATTGCCGGCGCTGTCGGTAAACCGACGGGCGTCCCATATCTTGACGGTCTTGTCCTGGAACGCCGTGGCGATAGTCCACCCATCATCGGCCCAGTCGCAGGCAAACCCGTAGTCGCGGTGGCCGGATAACCTTTGCAAAACGTCTGGTTCGCCCTTCGGGCGCGACGACTCGGCGGCCGTGATGATTACGTCGAGACTGTCCCCCACCATGACGCGGAGCCGTCCGTCGGGCGACAGGGCGGCACAGTTGGGCGCGAAGTCATGCGTCTCCTCCGACACCCACGTCTCGGTGGTAAGATCCAAGACACGGAAGCAGTTGTCGTTGGATGCAAAGTCCGCTCGTGGGGCGAAGGAAATCCGCGCCTGGTGGACGGCGACATGGTTCGTGATGCCGCTGATGCTGCTGGTGATGACACCTTCGTGGCAAGCCGTGCTTTCTGGTTCACACGAGTCCAGATGTCGAAGCATGTATTCACCACTGAAACCACCTGCGACTAGAACGCCCTGGCCAGCGGCCAAGGTCGACACTTGGGAAGCAGGCGCGTCGCTGAGTTCCATGATAGCGCGGCCATGGCCGGACATGGGATTGAACTGCTGGATGGTGCCGAGGGCGGGATAAAAGACGCGTGAACGCGAAGTGCTTGCAAACACGTTGCGCAGTTGGAAGTGTGACAAGTGAATATTCCGCTTGATGTCCATGCGGCGGAACCGAAAGAAGCTCTCATTACGTGGGAGAACAGCGTCTGGGAGGTTCGGCTGTGGCAAGAGTGAGTCTCTTCCTTCGTGGAATCAAGCAACTAGGAATAGGCAGCATCTTGTACTTACCGTCCACGCATCTGAACCTGGTATGTTCACGTAGTTGCTGTACGTCAGGAACCGGCGCTCTCGGGCATCCCTCCTTGCGACCCCGATGTCCTCCCAGTCAACTCCCTGGAAATCGCACCGGTCCCCTTCCAGATCGTCATACTCGATTAATTCATCTCCGGAGGATTGGAGCGCGTTGACGCTGGCCGGCCAGGGACAACCCCCCCGAGCCATGCCTGGAAAGGTTCGGCTGTGACGTGCCCAGTGGTGAAGGAAATCGGCTAGGCCATAATTTGACGGCCCGATGGTAGCAGGGTTCGGATTTGGAACAGAGAAAGCGTGTGTCCAGGTGGCTCCTGGTGGAAATTGTTCCCAGGTAACGCCGACAAACGGCGCTGTGTTCAGGATGGCGGCAGCTTGAGTATGGACTTCCATTGCTACCGCTTGCGCGTCAGCGACCATGTCCGGATTGGGGGCCATGATATCAAACTCGGGATTGCTGCCGTCGTCGTCGTGCCATGGAAACTCAACATCTGTGAACACATCCACATCCATGTTATCGGCGGGGTGCTGGGTAGCCACATGGTCCGCCAATGGTGCGCCAGCGTCATCGGACATTACCTCGTCGTCCGAGAGGTAGGTATCCGGGTCTTGGTGGTAGAGGGATTCGTGAATGAGGGATTGCTGATGGTGGATGGGGCAGTTATGGTGCGCCGGGTCGTATAAGCCCTCTTCGTCCTCTTCGTCCTCTTCATCATCGGCTTCTTCATTATCGTCCTCTTCCTGTTCCCCCTCTTCACCCTCCTCATCGTCTAATGTGTCGATATGGTCCTGATCCTCGTCGTCGGCGTCGTCGAGGGTATAGATCATCACCTCGTTTCCATCACCGCCATTGTCCTCGTGAGTGGGGGTTGCCTGCGTGGAGGAGGCCAGGGATGTGTTGGTGAGGGGCCCGAGTCTGCGGGACACGTCGTGCGGGTGCGGAGAGGAACCCACAGGTAGAGGCGCCATGATCGGCATGCTGGCCAGCGAGAATTAACTAGGTGTTAGGATGATGCGGTGAGATGGACGGCGGCCGGTCCTCGGGGCTGCATCGGCTCGACGGCGTGTGTTCTTGATTTCACTCTCACTCTCACCCACCCAGGCCGGTTTTGTTTTGTCTTCCAAGTTCAGCTCACTCCCTTTTTTGATCGGCGGGATGCCCTGGGCGGGTCCAGTTGCGGTCGGCACGGGCTAGTGAGTTGGGCAGTGAGGCCCGACCTGAAAACAGTTGAGGGGCGAAGCGGTCCCAAGATGTCCGCCTCACCAGTGACGGCAAGTCCACAACAACTTAGTCCACAAGTCCACCCGCCGAGCGTGTGTGGGGGTGGTCTCAGTCCAATGTACCCTGGTTAAGTTGTTGTCGATTTGCCGAGTTCCCGCGTGGAGATGAAGGTCCGACCCGGTTTGTAACTCGTTTGTAACTCGGAGACGGCACAAACGGCCCCCTCAAGTGCTGAATTGCGTCTTTTTTTTCCTTTGAAAATATTTTGTATCAAGGGAGAAGAAAATGTAGGGGCAAGAGCAAGGCCGATCTGACTCGGGATGAGCTCAGGTTCAATCTGACTTGCGCTGCACTGCCTTTTGCCCCAAATTCGGACCAAGTGACGAGTCGACAGCGAATCACCTCAGGGCTGCGGGGGTGGGGGGTTCAGCACGCTGCCAGTGTGGATGCATGGCGGGAATCCGCAACTGCACTGTCTGTATGTACCGAAGAGGAAGGAAAGAAATGCAAGGGAAGGCGGGATACAACGGATTTTTCGCGAGCCTTCCGAGTTGAGTTTCTTTTAAATTGCTGGTGTTCCTTCCGTTAGCTATCAGGCCAAGTTGAATACAATGCCATTGAACTTGAACCCGAGTCCACTTCCATAGCAGCATCTTTCCAGCTGACTATACGAAAAGTCCACCTCACTCACCACGAAACGTGAACCGTCTGCCCACAAAGCCTGAACCACCATTCACCCCGTCCCGACTTGGCTTGGTCGAGTTCTTGAGGCACAAGCTGCATGCGGGGTGCCGATTCGGGGCTTCAGGTCGGGCAATGGGTGGTGTGGGTGAATGCGGAACTGGTGCCAGAGACACCCTTGGCGCCACACACCCTGCATCCAACCTCCCCCAAACTCGTCGCCCTGCATCCGCCGTCTTGGACACACGGCTTCGCTTCCCTTCCTTTCCTTGCAACCGCACTTTGCGACGGACGTGAGATTGAGGGACACATGATCCTTCAGGTGCTCCGGGTGGGCGAGCATGACTGGCCCGGGACGATAGGTCCCCCCGAACTTAGACCCCCCCGTTGATGGTCAGTGGTGGTTCCCGTGGAAGTAAGCAGTGCGTGGATGGGTTGTGCCCGTTGCCGTGATCCCGTCGGCTGTCTGCCAGTCCTTCTGTCGTCTCGGATTGGATCATTCATGTCTTTGCCAATTCGATGCGATCAGTCACAAAATGGCTTTGCGCCTGCGCGCAGCAAGCTTTCGTGGCGAGCTGCATTCTCCCCCTTTCCCACGTTGGCCAAGCCCTAGGTGGCTGCTTGGGGGCTTGCTCCTCGCTCTCACCGGCTGTCGCAGCCAACCGATTGGGAAAGAGGGACTCGTCTGGATTGTGATGGTGGCGTCCGTGGCGTCTCGGGCTCCCACTCGCGGTTTTCACGGCCCGAGAAAGTGAAGAGCGAACACTCAGCTGGCCCGGGAAACAAATATCAGGCGCGAGTCGGGAAAATTGCTGACAATGGGATGGGGGTTAGTTATGTTACACTGATACCCAACCCGACCCTGGAGATGGCCCATACAACATTCGTAGCAAGAAGGTAACTATGGATATATGTATGTACGTATTTCGTACATGAATGCAAAGCCTTGTGCCTCACACCATCGTTCCCAAAGGGAGGACACGGTAGCATCGTGAGGGCTGACTTGCAGCACCCCACAGATCCCACAAGTGCCGGTCCCATCACGTCGAGGAGTGGCTTGCGAGCGAGTGTGCGAGCTGACTTCCCTCCTGAGGATACGAGAGCGAGACTGTCATGAAAGAATGCAAGATCCGTTGATCTCCCCGGCTGCGTTGTCAAAGGCGTCCTGGCCCGATACCTCGCATCAATTAGTATCCCACACTGGCTGGTATTCCACGCAAAGGACCGTCGACACACGGGAAGCCCCTATATTCGTCGAGAAGTTTATTCTCGCGTCCCACAAACTTTCTCTGAAACGGTTGGCTTTCAGCCTCGTTCGTCCGGCAGTATCAAAGTCCACAGGATATACATACGCTCGAGGAAGTCTGAGCAATTCAAAATTATTAACAGCGTACTACGGTCTTCGCGCAATTATATACAACAACGCTTATCATAAACCAAGACGTCGGGAAGAGCCAAATGTGCGCCATCAGGATGCTCCTGCATCCCTCCGAAACTCAAAAGATCATAGCCAAGTAAAAACATCGGCGGGATGGAAGCGGGGCGAAGAGAGAGGGAAAACAGGCGAGCGCCCCAAGTTGAAAGAAAAAAGCAAGGCTTTCCAAGCAAGCCGCCTCAGGCTCACTGATCCGAGTAGTAACCGTCGTACGGTCCATGGCCCATTGGTTGGCTCCCGCCACCGACGATATTCTCCGTCGAGCCCCAGTAGCTGTTGTTGCGGGTCCTGCGGTCACGCTCGAACTCGGCCCACCGCTTCATCGTGATCTTGCTGCTGTCGAACTCGCCCTCATATTCGATGCCAGCCTTCTTGGTCTTTTCCCCCGCCGTCTTTCTTGTGTCGCCCCACGAGAAGTCATCAAACTTCCAGAACGAATACGTCGGCAGAATAAAGTTCCAGACGGGCAATGAGAGCAGGTAGATGAACATCCACACGACGTACGACCAGCTGTGCGCTGTCACGACGATCAGGACCGCTGGCAGACCCAAAATCAGACCGAGCAGAATGAGGGGGATGATTTGCGGGGGCGAATTGATGATGGAAATGATGACTGGAAACCTCATGTTAGCTTCGGTATGGATAAACTTGGGGCTAGAAGACCTGGTTTTGCCAAAACTTACCAACATAAAATGTGAATGCAATGGCGGCGGGCAAAACAAGGGTACCGATAAGCTCGATGAAGACGATGAACTGCATGCTGAAGCAGAATGTGCCGCACAGGTCCCTGACTAGGACAAGCTCCATCAGGTTGTGGATGGTCGAGTTGATCCACCGACGACGTTGCGAGAGCAGCACCATAAACGTGTCCGGCACCGTCGTCTTGCACACAGCTTGCGGCACGAAGACTTGCTTGCGCTTGGGGAAAGTCCGGAGCATCAAGGTCGATAGGTACCGATCCTCACCGAGCAGGAGAAGATTCTTCTTGTGCAGCGTATCAACCACGTTCTCCGAGTAGTGTTCGACCACATCTGGGTTTGCCAGGATCGGAACCCAGTAGTTCTGAGCGCCCTTGGGCGCCTTGATGCGGTACATGCAGAAACATCCGGGAAGGCAGGTGACACCACCAAAGACCGATTCGAAAGACTTGGCGAGGTGATGGGAAATAAAGTACTCGAAGACCTGGATAGCCGAGACCCAGCTGGCCCGCTTGTTCGCGATCTTTGTCTCGCCGCACAATCCCATGATCTCGGGGTCTTTGACCATGGCAGAAATCATGTGCGTCAGACTGTCGGGGAAGACTTTCGTGTCGGCGTCCACCATGAGTACGATCTCGTAAAAGTCGGGCGAGATACCGGTGACCTTCCAGAGTCCGTTAAACATCTCGTACTCGAGTTCCGTCATCCGCTCGTCAAACATGACCTTTTGGAGGAAAGACATCAGAATGATCTGGCTGTCACGCTTGCCGCGGTTTCCAGGCTTCGACTTGGTCGCTTCATCCGGAGTCCCGCACTTCACGACCACCATCATGGGAACCCGCTGCTGCTTCTCCAGGGGAATCGCGGACTTGGCGCCGTAGTCGTAGAAGCCCGAGTAAATCTTGGCCATGTTGTGCCGCTTCGAACCGCTAGCGACCGCAACGTACGAGAATGCTTCGACCTGTTCAGGAGGCGTGCTGTGGTCCTTCACCATGCTCAGGACAATGTCCGGGGTCGAAGATGTTTCCCCCTCACCCTTGATGATACCGTCGCAGATAACCAGGATCGCCTTATGGCTATTAGGGTAATCCGTCATGGCAATGGAATCCAAGGTTGTCCGAATGCCGAGCTCGCCTTCTGAGTAGGCAGTCACCAAGCAGATGGCGTGGGCTAGAGGAAAGCCGAAGGGCACCCAGTCTGACGGGGGCTGGGGGACCACAGCTTCGTGAATGAAGCCGGCAGGTCCCGGTCCATCAGTGGGGCTGTTGCTAGTAGCATACGGGTCCGACGATTTGAGGAAGCTGGACCGGCTGTCGTTACCTTGCCGGTACATCATGTTGGGGTTGAGCAGCTGACCGGCCGCGGTCTGGCTTGCCATGGTGGTGGGAACCCCAGACCTCCTATTGCCGCGTTCGTTGCCGTAGACAGCCGAGAACCGGGATGTGGTGGGCAGGAAGGTGCTGCTGCGCTTGCTTTGCCTATCGGAGGAGCCATTGACGCTGCTCCCAATGTCACCCGGCATGCGGGGGGGAGCCCGGTAGATGTCCTCGGACCAGTCTTCGATTTGCCTGTTGCGCTTCCGCAGGTCCGCCGTCTGCGAGGTCTTGGACGCAGCATAGGTCTTGCTGATAAACCATTGGAAGACGATAGCAAGCACAAACCTTGCGACCACAACGGAAAGAATCAAAACGAGCGAAAGGTAGAGAACAACCTTGGACGCAATGCACCCGACAGTGTCCGTGTCGATGGTTCCGACCTTGAGGATCTCCTCAAAGCACTCGGCATACTGCTTATCGCCAGAGGACTGAAAGGCGCGTGTGATATCGCGGCCCCGGATGGCCTGGTTTGCCGCCGAGTCGGTGTCTCTCAGCTCCTTGAAGCGCGCAGGATATGTGACTTGGGCATCATCGAACCAATATAGCAGATCCAAATCGAGAACGTTGCCAGAATAGACGACCAGGTTGCGGGAGCTGTTCTTGATGTCGTCCCAGGTGAAGTAAACATCAGCAGCACCGCTGAGTCCTAGGTAGAACGAGTCTCGGGCAGGGGCGCTAGTGTGGCAGGCATAACCGAGGTAGTATGGGCTCGTCATGTTGGGCCGCGAGGAACCGTCCTGGTTGAAGGTTGTGCAGGGGAAATACCAGGCCAAACTGCCGCTCGCGTCTGTCGGGATGTTTGAATTCGGCGTTGCTGAGATGAGCCCCTTGCACTTGCCGTTGACGTTCTGGAACAGAAAACTTCCATCTTTCCCGCCGTGCTTTTCTGGCAAGTCATAGAGCACGTTGGCGCCGCTTTTGTCTTGGCGAAGGGGGATTCCCTCGGCGAGGGGATGGTGGGACCCCGTCAAGTCGTAGGCGGATCCGTGAAAGATCATGAAACCGCTGTCGACCTCGTTCACCCGCAGTCGTAATGGGGGCGATCCACAGACGACTTGAGTAAAGCCGAAGGTGAGAAAGCCGACAACGCCCATGATGAACAGGATAATGCTGATGAGACCCATCTTCTCTCTCCATGCTCTCTGCTGGGCCTTGGCGGGTAAGCCAAAGCACTTGAGAAGGAAACCGGGACACCAGAACGTTATTATCGAGCAGTAGATGTTCCAGAGACTTGGCGGCCGCAACTGTTCGTCCTGCTGCCGCTGGCGCTTTGAGTCTTTCGTGATCTTGCCGTGTTTCGCGGCGCTCGACGCCCTTCGCCTCGTCCGGCCTGGTTTCTCCGTCTCAACACTGCGGTGCTTTTTTGAACGGACCCTCCTTGGTGGTGGCGTGGCGTCCGTAAGAACCTCGTCGTTCCTCGAACCGGAATTAGACAAGTCGGTTGTCCCTTCCAGGTCCTCCGCAATAGGGTCGTTGCCCGTCGAGGACGGCAATGTGTTCATGTTCGCCGCATGCTTCCGGTAGTGGTAATTTGGATGGTCTTTCCCTATCCTGTTCCGCTCAGGCCTGACGAGACTCCTCTTGCGCTGGAAGGGCGAGTCTGGCGGGTGCGCGTGGGGTGATGTGGGCGATAGGGGGGTTCTCTCTATTTCCGGATTAGGAGACGTAATTGTCTCGGCGAAGGAGGATGCTGATGGCCCACGTTGATGGAGTGGCTGCCCAGCGCCGACCGGGACATAGCCACCGGCCTCGACATCGGCGGGACGCTGTTGGCGTCGCGATTGTGATTGTCGGTAGCTATGCCGTTCTTCGTACGAGGGCGTCGCGCCCGGTCTTTGAGGAAGTGACATGATCCTGGTAATCGTCCCGTGTTAGCGATCGCGCTCAGGGTCAGGAGGTTTGCGACCTGGCGTGGCCGAGCAGGGACTTCACCCAATGCGTGCGATCGGGTCTCCGCCAACGGCCGCCTCGGAAACACAAGTTGGGATGAACAAGGTACAACGCGGTGTTGTTGTCGAGGCGAGGTATCGAGCCCAATCACCTCGTAGGGAAGCTGAAAACACCAAAATGCTGGCACCGCTGGCATCAATAAAAGTAAAAATCAACCTACTGTGCACGGCGCTTGTTTTGGAGAGCAGCCGGGGACGGGATGGCGTCGGATGAGTTTTGGGGTGGATGGGCCCTCCTCTCCAGGCTGTTGCCCAGGTGCTGGCTGGTGTTTGCTGCAGTAGGTTGGCGGGGAGGATTCAGGGCAGGTCTCTCAGGAGACGGGCGGAGCGAGAACTGGGGCCACTCAGAAATGGCCGTGGAGTGCTGACTGCCAAAAAAAAATAGCGCGGCGCTTGCTCCTGGCCACAGCCAAGGAAGGCACGCTCAATCAAGTGCTCCGTATCGTCCAGGCTACGATTTCGAGGCCCGCCCAAGTTGCATCGGCGGTGCAGCGGCGCAGGTGCAGGTGGTTCCTGCCCGATGACAATGAGAAGACGAAGGTTGACTGCAATACTGTGTAAAATGGGAGTTTGAAAAAACCGAGTTGCTCCGGGTGTACTGTGTAGAAGGGCGCGGCACGGAATTTAGCAACGGTTTCAAGGGCAACGGCAATCGAGAGACGATCGATCCCCCTCGCTTCCCGCTTCCCGCTTCCTGCTGCACAAATCAAAAGACAAGGCCTGGTGTTGTTGCGAAAATGAACTAAGGGCAAGGCAGCTCCGGGATGGAGGTGGCAGCCAACAAGTGGCAAAGCAATCGAAAGGCAAAAGAACGGAGTGCGGCAGAGCCAAACGAGCGACAAAAGTATCAGACTTTCAGCACTAGCGAGGCATGGTCGCGACGCTCGAAGAAGAAAGATTGATGAGATCGCAAGTGAGTCGGCATTCAGGGATCTGGACGCCCTCAGATTCAGGGGTGACCAGACACCGTGTGTTTACCCCTGGAGATTGTTTTCCTTACTGTGATCGACCTCCTGCCTTGGCACTCAATGGGGCTCTTTGGGGCAGATGTGGGTTAGGGTTACACGTGGAAACGAAAACCGGATACATGGGGACTGGGGGGCTGTGTCAGGTTCAAATTGACTTTCAATTCTTTCAAAACAAAGGCATTTCTTACCATATTGCCCACCAGTTCATCAACAAGCGCATACGAGATGGTCACTCTCTGGCTTCTTTTCGCCCCAGGTCGTCCGTATCTCGAGCGGCAATCTCGGATTTGGAACATTCTCTGCCCGCCAGCGCTTGGTCGTCCCCAAATTCCTCCTTTTCAGTTCCTCGTATTGGCAGCTCCCAGTTTGATTGCGACGAGAGAAATGCCAAGGCCCGGGCGGCTGGGTGGTCGCCACCTTCGATTTCGATGCACAGTTTTGTCTCCACCTCCCGTTGAACCATGCAACCCTCCACCCCTCCCCAGGCTATTTTCACATCGCAAACACCAGTGACATCAGCCAGCTTCTGGACCCTGGCACCATGAGTAGAAAGAGCCGGGCTTCAAATGCAGATATCGACCAAATCTCGATTGTAAGAACGAAACAAAAACCGTGCAGAGGCCCAAAGCAATTGTAGTTATTTCCGCTATTTACTCTTCTCTAACTTGGTTGCTTGCTCTCCTTTCGAGTTGGGCTTTTTTCGGCCAGACGGTGCCCGGTAACCCGGCTCACACTGGTAACGATGCTGCAGTTGCCAAAACGCCACGCGCTTTCAATATGCGCAAACCCGATCCCGACAGATCGGGTTCTGCGATTTAGTTAGGCGAACAGGCTGCACATTGATTGTGCTGCTCAACTTTCGGCACATATCCGCTCTATTTTGTTGGCTCATCTGGTAGGCAAGTAGGTACACGCTAGGGATTATTGACTGGATTTTGCTACCCTAGTTACAAAGTACCGCGGGGTAAAATCGAAGGCTCCTGGCTCAGGCCGTTCATCCGAGCGCTCCTGTATCATCTCGTGTTCGCAACAACCCGATGACGGCCGGATGATGTTGGTCTACGAATACCTCGTACCGTGTCTCGCGGGTGTGTGTTCCCACGAGACACGAGCTTCTCGGCCAGCGCAACCATGGGCTTGGCCGAACCACAAATGGCGGCGGCCCGAAACAGCGGAACCCATTGCGTGGGAGGTAACGCGGCGATCCTAACGCATCGTTACCTTGAGTTGCACTTGGTAGGCCTACCACGGCATCGGAGCGACGCACGATGTGTGACCGACTCAGACAACGCCCGGTTATCACGATCTACAAGTCGCCGTGGCAAAGTGGTTCCCTAACATTCACGTCGAGCGTTCGGTATGTTCGGCAGAGGATTGGGGCTTGGTCGGTGTTGAACTGCGTCTCGCCGCTCGCGAATATTGGCTTCCTAAAAAGCAAGGGGCACAGGCGTTGTCAGATGTATCAGCCTACCAACAGCGCGCAACAACGCCGCCCTCACATCCATCCCATGGATGCTCGGCACGATCATCTCATCGACAAGGTTTGTGGATGAATGAGACATGCCGTCTGGTCAACATGCGTACTTGGCAAGCTCGGAGACATATCTGCAAAGTTATGGGGTCTGCACAATAGAGGGATCATCTCATCGACAAGTTTGCTGCATGTACACAAACATATGCTGCGAACACTCCGACCCAGTGAAGTCGGCACGACGGGAGCGCGATAGTTATGACGTTTGATAATGGTGGTTGGATTGGCTGGTGTGTGGTCGGCGCTGGCGTACTGTCACTGGAGACAACAGAGGCGTGGATCCTCAGGTCCGCTTGAGCCGCGCCATCTTGGAGATCCAGCCTTGTCCGGTCGCACACAACAGGCGGTGTCCGGAGAAGGAAGAGGACGAATGCGGCCTTGGAGAGGAAAAAAAGTTGAGACATGGGCACCAAAATCTTCATCGGACTAGTTAATTAGTTCGTCTTGCCCCTGGTGGGAAGACAAGCCACAACATTCCTGTCCCGAAACCCGCAAACGTGGGCCCGGTGACGAGTCCGGACGATCTGCGGGGCTGAGAGGGACACAGGCTGGACCTGATTCGGGATGAAGTCATCGAAAGAACCCAATGGGCAACACTTTCGATCGCAGGGCTGGACCCTTGGTTTGGAAGATTCTGTCCTGGCGTGCCTGGCTGGTCCGTCTCCTGCATTGTTCGACGCAGGCCGCTTTCCCCCCTCACAGACCTTCCTTCGCCAACCTTACCGAATTGGTCTCTGGCGGGAGCGGCTTGTTGTGTTCTACTTGCGAGGCGAAGACTGGCCAACCATTGCTGCCCCATGCGGTGCCACGACATGGTCTGCTTGACTTGTTTTGAAGGGAGTGGTGTGTGGCGTTTTGTCGCACGAAGAAGAGCAACGCGCAAGCTGATGGAGGCGAAAAGGTCGAAACGCGACGAGCAGGGGACCGGCCTGAATTAGCCATTGAGGCGTCAATTACACTTGTAATTGTTGTTTCCAACAGTGGGTTGGCCCGGCGCTAGACTGAGATCTCTGAAAACAGCGACCCCCACAATTTGGAGATGCTGAACCCTCCCCCCCCCCGGCGGACACCTGGTGTGGGTGGGAAGAGCCGAGTATCCGAGTAGGGATACTTTGCATCTTCCATGCCTTCGTGTTAAGCATATTTATCAGCATCCCATTGCTATTCACACTCCGTATGACAGACGCAGCGCTTGTGACATGGGGTCACTATGTAGAGATAGGTCGGAAGTACGAGGCTGATCTGGTGTTGTCTGGATCGGATGGGTGTGAAACATGGGAAACGCTCCTTTCACCGCCCAGCCAAATGCAGCGGCCTAAGCGGGTAAAAAACCCGCATTTTTGACCGTGCTAATGAATGCTCGCCCCGTTTTGGGCGCTGAGCGCAGTCTTCCTCCGAATTGCGCGATGTGTGCTGTACATGTACAAGGCAGCTGAGTGAGCTGGGTATGCATGCGTACGACGCTTCTCCGGAAGGGGACAGAATGGGTGGTAAGATAGATACTTTTGATAGAGAAACGTTGAAGAGGCGGTTGGATGAAACGGCAGTTTGCCCAATGTGGAGCGTTTGCATCAAAAAAAAGGCCAACACCTGGAACTTCCAGGGAAGAGGGGCACCCTTCGACAATGGAACTGGAAGGATGGAGATGGGAAATCCCAGGTGCCCCGTTGTTAGCTGAGTTTGAGAGTGGAGAGAAATGATTCTCAGGCCGCTCCCAAGACGGCCCTGGTGCCTTCCAACCTCTCGTTTCCCAGCCAGGCCCCGTTTTTAGTGCTGTCACCCTCAGCAGGGTTTTCAGCAGCGCGCGCTAGCTTGCATGTTCGGGGGCAGATTCACACCGTCAGTCCGTTCTGCAGCAGGGCCACACCCACCAACAGCCCACCCATCTACCCACGCCATCCAGTGGGCGGAGAGAGTCCCACAGCTGCCGACTTCTCTCGCCGATCCACCTCCAATGCTGGAATCGGTAAGCCGTCCATCTCCTCCTCCTCTTCGACTCGTACTGTATCGCTCTCGTTCGGTAGCAGACCCCCGACTTCCATAATTCCCTCTCCAGCACATCTCAACCCGACGCTCGCTGAGTCTTAGTTATTTCTTTTCTTTTTTTTTCTAGTTGGGTCATCTCTATCGCCGTCCTCTCGCTGCCGCCTTCGTTGCTGCCATTCGTTAGTACTGCACGCACGTACAGCGCCTGCCCTGCCGGTAGTCTCCTGCAACCTACCGCCCGCAGCTTCCTTGCGATCTCCGCCGTGCCAGGTTTCGTGGAAGCATCGCAAGCCCGAAACCACCTAGACTTCGCCCTTTTCGGAAGAGAACTACCCAGCAACCCGGCCAGCCCTTTCATAAATGCATGCGCGAGAGGGGGTACAAACAACCGCAGTATTCGTAACCCCAGCCCGATCTTCTCCCCTCTCCCCACCTACCTAAGGGACCAACCCAGTCAAGCCCCCTGGGTGTTGAAAAGTCTCAAACAAGCATCCACTACCTCACACTCGGCCCGTTGACCAACGCCGCCGCCATCATCTGGCGCATACCCAGCTCTCTCAGGCGACGCCACTCATTTGACCGCCCGCAATGGCGGCCGTCGGCTCTCCACCGCCCTCTGCGCCAACCTCGCCCAGCAGTCCCCGTCGGAAACCTGTTCCCACTCACCATGCCCTGTCGCCCGCCGAACGCTACGACTGGGGAGAGAACGTCAAGCCTTTGCCCGGTGTCCCTGTGTCCGACTCGCCGAGGTTACGACAGTCCCCCGTGTCACCAGTCAAAGTGAATTTCCAACCGAGCGACTGGGCCCGGCCGTCCACCGGGAACATCGAGCAACATCTGCCACACGGCCAACCTGTTCCGGTCCCGGCCCTCGACCGTGCTCTCCCCAAGACCCCCGACGCTCCGACGCCCCCGCCGCATACGCCTTTATACCAGCCCGCGACCGGGTATATGCATAGTTCCGTCCCAGATGCCCTGGGTTTGCGGTCTGCATCGAGTGGCACCCAACAGCCCGTTGCGCCGCAGTCCGCCAGCGTCTTGAGCTCTCAGCTCGAAAATCTCAGCATGGGCGACCAGCCTGAAGGGAAAGGAGAGAACCGCAATAGTAGAGAGTCGGATGCCACTGCCAGCACCTCACGGCAGCAGTCAAACGAGTCATCGGCCACGACGAGCGCAAGCTCGGTCTCTGGAATTCTCGATGTCTCGGACAACCAAGACAACTCGGCAGACGCCTCCGCCGAGAGCTCCGTCATCGACGACCCCGCTCTCCGACCCGAACCTGTACCCCAACTACAATATCACCATTCCGCCTTCCTGCCACGCCCCGCCAGCGTGGCCGTAGCCCAAGACCCAAGAGCCCAGTCCAACCCGAACCTAGCCGAGGGCGCCGCCAACATCAACCGCCACCTAACGCCGACCACCAATTTCAACAGGAGGAGCTCGCTACCGCGGCCGCAGTCGGCCTATTCGGTGTATTCCGACTTTGGACCGCGCGGGCGTTCCCCTGGTTTCTTGGGCGGTTCACAAGTCCGGGCGCCCTCTGCGCACTCGAGAAAATCCCCCGAGACACGGCCATCTTCGTTCGCGGAATTGCTCAACGTGCCCTACCCGCAGCCGGCCCCGGCACCCATCACTTTCGACAATTCGCAACTTCGGTCCGCCGTGGGCAACAATGCGTCCCTGCTCAGCGCCGAGAAAACGTTGGAAATGTACCGACAAAACGTGAAGAAGACGAACGACTTCTCCATCTTGTACTCCTTTGCCGTCTTCCTCATCGCCACCGCACAGGAGCAAGGGTTGGATTTCCAAGATACCAAGAGGACGAAGAGTCCGAAAACCGCCCCTGGAGAAGCTCCCCCGTCGTCTTCGCACGACCTGGTACGGGAGGCTCGTGCCATTCTGCAGAAGCTGGCCAACAATGGCTATCCTTTTGCACAATACTACCTTGCCGATGGTTACGCCTCGGGCTTGTTTAGCAAAGGAAAGGAGGACTACAACTCAGCGTTCCCACTCTTTGTGCTCGCTGCCAAGCATGGCCACGCCGAATCCGGGTACCGCACCGCGCTGTGTTACGAATTCGCCTGGGGGTGCCGCAAAGACCCTACCAAGGCCGTACAGTTCCTTCGCACTGCGGCGGCCAAGAGGCACCCGGGCGCCATGACAAGGCTGGGAAAGGCGTGTTTGTCTGGCGATCTTGGAGAGAAGCGGTACAGGGAAGGCGTCAAGTGGCTGAAGCTGGCCTCCGAAGCGGCCGACGCTATCTACAACGCTGCCCCTTACCACCTCGGGTGCTTGTACGAAACCGGATATGGCGACGACGTCTTCCTGGACGAGAACTACGCCGCCGAGCTGTTCACTCAGGCCGCAGACTTGGGTCATCCCGAGGCGAATTACAGGATGGGTGACGCGTACGAGCACGGCAAGCTGAACTGCCCGAGGGACCCGGCTCTGAGCGTGCACTTCTACACGGGCGCTGCGGAACGCGGTCACGCCGCGGCCATGATGGGCCTCTGCGCTTGGTATATGGTCGGCGCAGAACCTGTCTTGGACAAGGACGAAGAGGAAGCTTACGAATGGGCACGGAGGTCGGCTGAGTTGGGTGAGTTTTGCCAGTCTAACGCGCCGCCACAAATAAAATGCTAACCGAAGGTGTTTGAATGTTTAGGCCACGTCAAAGCGCAGTACGCTGTTGGGTACTTCACCGAGATGGGCATCGGATGCCGCAGGGATATCCTCGAAGCCAATGTCTGGTACGTCAAAGCCGCCGATGCGGGCGATGATCGTGCGAAGCAGCGCCTTGCCGCCATCCGGGCAGCCATTAGCGGAGGAACGCCAATGGACGTCGCGCCGCCTCGGAATGCTAAGGTCAGGAAGAGCGGTGGGGAGAATGACTCGAAGGAGTGCATTGTAATGTGAGGAGATTGGCACGGTGGGGGAAAAGGCCGAGGATACAAAACCAATATTCGACATGGCAAGAGCCGGCGGACTGGACTTGGGTAATGGTTTAATACGACCATCGTCAACACGCCCTTCGTGGCCCAGCTGAACCCGGATGGGGTGGGCTGGTTCTTGGGCGAAGATGATCGATGGTCATGGACGGTAATTTCTTTCTCTATTTTCCATTCTCCCCCGCTCGAGGCGAGCTTTTGGATACCTCGGCGGCGCCGACTGTACTGTCATGACTCGATTTCTCAAAACAAAACGTTAGGGTTGAGGTCGACCATACCCGCAAACCAGCATCCCGCAGCTCAACATGGGCCAGGGGCTCGCCACAACAAATTTTCTTCTTTTTTTTTCGCTTTTATGTTTTTCTTTCTTCTTTTCTTTTTCAATACACTCGGGCAAATACATCTGCATGGGCACATCGAGGGGTAGAAATGAGCATGAGAAGAAAGACGGGAGCGGACTTTGGGTCTCCTGTTTTCCTTTACATCCTGGCACACTCCTTTTCGTGCTTTGGCGTCGGGTTGCGGTATTTATGATTTGGATTATTCGATATGCCTGCCTGGCTGGGGCGAGGTGAGGAAGAATGGATAAGACTTGTACATATGGAGAGAAAATTATAATTATGGTGTTCTTGCATCACTTGGTATCCTCTGGCCGGCTTCGTGGGAGGGGCTTGCCTAGCTCAAGAAGACGTGGGAGAGCATTTGCCGTTAGGTCACCACTTTCTTCATCAGCGAGTACAGGTTAAAAGGACAGGAGCCTCTAGGATTATGATACAGCGAAATAGTCTATATACATACAAGTCTTTGTGAGCGAAATAGAGCCGACAAGTTGCCACAAGCCAAGGAAATGAAACCATCGCAATGAGATACAACATGCTTGACTGAGAGAAAGAAAAACTCGCCAGAAAGATCGGCCGCTCCAACGCCGCGCTCCTCGGTTCTAATCCTAAAGTATCCCCATTCATCCAACCCAACCCTTCCCGTATCTATCAACCCACCGTCTCCCTTCTACTGCATCCCTACTACATAGCCAACCCATGCCCATGTTATTGCCCCATTTTATCCTCCCTCCCCTCCCTTTCCCCCCATTTTTATTACAAACCCCTCAACTTAGTCGTCGACCACGCGGCAACCAGGGAGCTCAGCGCGCCGAGGAACATGCACACGGCGATGGCGTTGGGGCCCGAGGGGTCGCTCTGCTCGGCGGGGTGGGCCTCGGCGGCCAGCTCGGGGCTCTTGCCGGGCTCGAGCAGGGCGAAGACGGCGCCGGTCATGATGGTGCTGAGGAACTGTGGGATGGTGACGTAGATGTTGAGGATGCCGAAGTAGATGCCGCTCAGCTCGCCCGTCGAGCTGTGCGCCCCGGCGGTGGCAGTGGCGGCGGAAGCGGGGGTGGTGCCGGCTTCGAGGAGGCCGCCGTCTGCGGAGGCGCCGTGCTCGAGGCGGAGCATCTCGATGCTGCTGGTGTCGTTGGAGCGGCGGCGGGAGGTGGGGCGGATGGTCGGGCCGGCGTCGGAGGAGCCGCTGAGCTTGTTGACTTCCACGCCGAGGAATGTGACCGGGGCCCATTGCGAGACGCACCAGGGGATGCCGCAGAAGGCGACGATTATGGTGGCAAAGCGGAACGAGGTCGCAAAGGGGGTGAAGAACATGGCGAGCGAAAACAGCACGTTGCTGGCGATCCACGCAGTCAGCAAGTCCGGCTTGACCTTGTTGAATGTCTCGATGAAAGGGGCGAGGCTGGCGGGTGGGCGGTGCGTGAAGGTTTCGTCTTCCGGGGCCTGGATCAGGGCGGGGAGAATCCACGCGCTGATGAAGGAGACGGTCGAGTACACGGTTAGAGCCATGCTCCCGATACGGCCCATGTCACCCAGAGCATCGTTCGAGTCCCTGGCGTTGGGCGAGACATCATAACGGAAGTAAGTCTCGCCAACCCAGGTGCTGCTGTAGATAATGAACGGGAACCAGCCGATCCAGGACCAAAACACAGCGTTACAGATGCCCCTGATACGGGGGGGAAGGGTCAGCACGGTGGAATAAATCTGTCGAACGACCTTGAAACGACCCTGGGCCCGCCGAGGGTCGTGCCTCACCGAGACAAGAATACGCTCCGTGACAGCCCAGCAGGTGATGCCCGAGGTGAGCAGCATGCCCAAGGCAGCAATGACGGTGAGTTGTTTGAACTGGGTATCCCCGAGCCTCGGACCGAAAATCTGCACGAGGTCCAATGCTCCCATGGCATAGCCGATGATGTGCCCCAGGGAGTTCATGCGGCTAGCTAATAACGATGTCAGCATTGATAAAATCGCCAAAAGGACGGCAAATGGAGCGTACACCAGGCAGCGCCAGTTTGCTGCTTATGGATGGGCAAGGTGTCTACAAGCAGACTTCTCGCGCAGGACATGACTGAGAATTTTGATGTTAGTGACACGAGAGAGCTAGGGCAGGGGTGTGTGCTATTTCTCACCTGCGTTGATAGAGAAATCGACACAGTAGAGCGACAGGACAGCCATCATGATGGTCAATACCCGCGCCGTATCGGGGTCTGAGATAAAGGACGCAACAAGTTCCTTCGTGAAGCCCAGGGCCAGCAGGCTGAGGGCAACAATGACAGAGCCGATAGCGATGGTAGGCCGTCTCCTGCCCCATTTTGACGTCGACTCATCTGCAATGACCCCTATTATGGGTTGCACAATCAAGCCCGACAGGGGGCCCGCAACCCAAACCAACGACGTCTGCCCTTTCGACAGGCCAAGCGAGAGAAGGTATGGCGTGCAGTCTGCGCATGCGGTGTTAGCGTGAGCTCAACATTTTCAGGTTGGGCAACGGGCACGTACATGTCATCTCAACACCCCAGGTGAAGCTACAGTCAACAAGTCAGCAATTACATGCTTCATGTCAATGTAGTGTACATGCACGGACGTAATACCGATGGAGACGCAGGTCAACAGGATCATGCGCATCGTCTCGGAGCTCCCCTCCACCCTCGGCTGCCCTGACCATGTCGACATCTTCAAGAGGTCGTTGTCGCTGTCGTCGGACTGACTACCGTAGGCGCTGCCACCGTGACCAAAGTTGTTGTCGTGACCCTGATTGTTTGGGCTCCAACCATAAAACCTCCCGATATCGTCGAGGGGTAGCCTCTCGGTATTTCGGGTCCGGGTTTCGGGCGATTCGCTCGTCAAACGACTGTGCGTCTCGTGTGTGCAGTTACCACTCGGCGCGAAGAGCCTCGAAGCTCGTGTAGTCGAATGCGATCTGACCGTTATATCGTCTGCCATGAGGATTGTGTTAGCACAACCTGCCTTGCCTCGGCAGCTCGTCAACAGCCAACGTTGGTGCCGGTAGACGACTAGAGAGTACAAAAATAGAGAAGGACAGATTCCTCACCATATCAAGACATCGGTAGTAGCACCTGCTCAAACAAAATCATCGTACAGGATTGGGCACACGAGCACAAGGGCACAATCGCGGATGATCTAGCTCTCTGCGACAAGCTGCTTGCTGATTGCGATGTGCGATTTCCTTAGACACGGATCGAGTTCGGTTGTGTTACAGCGGGTGGCTGAATGGATATGTACATGTACAACGAGTGACGAAAAATGGATTAAAACAAAAACGATGGGAAGCGAGTGGTAGGATATGCGACAGGACAGGACAGATGGCTGAGTGAGTCTGGAAACACTGCACAGCTGTTATCTATCTTTTTGGTGGGCCACTGCATCAACGCCGCGGTGCCAAGCCAGCCCGAGGGCCCAGAGCTGAGTGCGCGGCAGGCCCACTGAGAATAGGGGCCGCTGTGATACCCAGGGCCTCTGGTTAGGTAAGAGATGGGGCAACCCCGTATACTGGGAAACAAGGAGGCTTGGCTCTCTGTTTGACACACATTGGGCTGTCGGTCAGAATCTCCAAGGAAGAGAAGCTGGGGGGTTAAAACATGGAGCGCAAGATCCCCAACTGCGAAACTGGGCTCTGCTGCAATACTTCGTATGCGAGTATAAACCTAACCTCCGTCTCTTTCAAGTACGAACCACAGCCATTCTGAGTCCGTCTCACGAAGTTGCGGCCCGGCCCGTTGCTCAATTCGGACGTCCAATACAGTGATGGTGAAGGGAAGCTTCGGTCGCTTTGGGGTACGAAGTAGTCCGCCTTATTAATAATATGTACCTGATAAGTAGTCGCGGGCATTTCGGGGTAGTAATACGAAAACCTACAAGGTCCTCTCCGTTTCCGCGGAATTGCGGGTCTTGAGTGCCTCGCACAGAAACACGGAACGACGCGAGATGCGGGTTACCCCACCATGGTCGACGCGGGGCACCATTGACAGCACTCCGATCTAGGAACGTGGGCCATCCAAAAAATCGACCCCTCTGACTCGACAGCTCGAACCAACGTAGAAGGTATTGCGGCCCGCGATAACTCCTTTGCTTTAGGTTCTGCGGCGACTTAAGACTCACTTGCCCCCTCCGTGGGCATTGAAATCCTATACTTCGTACATAGGTATCACGCAATTGAACCTCCAGGAATAAATAGCCTCTGTGTTACAAAAAGGTAAGTGCCTACGTGGGGGAACCATTAATTTGCACCTTCTCGTCGCGAACCTTTTACCCCTCCATTACCGACCCCGGCATCCTTCTGCCGCGTCTAATGCGCATCCTGCGAACAGTTGTGCTGATAATATCCGACCTAGGAGTGGGTGCTCGTCCTGCAGTCTGCTTGCGCCATATCCACGCCATCCTACCTCGAGTTAATTTGACAACTCCTCCGTTCCGCGTCCCCTACCTAAACCACCATGGATCTGGTCAACCAGTTAGTTAACCCCCCTCCTCCCCCATATACCTACCTACCTCTCCCGCCATATCCACAGCTGCCCCCCATGCCGTCCCCTCCTCCCCTCTCCTTCTCTCCTGGCAGCGGCAACACAAACTCCCCACTATCATGGCTCAAGAGCTGATGCCCCTCGGAAGCCTAGAAGGCCGGCTGCTCTTCGCAGTACCCAAGAGTGTGTTCCGCCCACAATGGCTCCCTCGTTGGAGCTCACTTCCTGGAACCCCCGAATGCTGACCCCCAACCTCAAGAGGGTCGCCTTCTCCAAGCGGCCTTGAACATCCTCGAAGGCGCCGACATTCAGTTCAAGCGTGAGAACCGCCTCGACATCGCCCTCGTTAAGAACCTGCCCATCGCCCTCGTTTTCCTCCCCGCCGCCGACATCCCCACCTTTGTCGGCGAAGGCCGCGTCGATCTAGGCATCACGGGCTACGACCAGGTGCAGGAGCACGATGCCGGCACCCGGGCGCTCGCGCGGGCGCGCCGCATGAGCAACGAGTGGGATCCCAACCGCGGCAAGCCCCACGGCTGCGAGACCGTGCTGGACCTCGGCTTCGGCGCCTGCCGCCTACAGGTCCAGGTGCCCGCTAAGGGCGAGTACGTCGAGGGCAAGGACCTGATCGGGAAGAACATCGGCACCAGCTTCGTGCACCTCGCGCACGAGTACTTTACGCGCCTCGAGCTCGAGCAGGAGGGCATCACGGACCCGGTCCGCGCCGAGGGGAGGAAGCTCCGCACCAAGATCATCGAGCTCAGCGGGAGCGTCGAGGCCGCCTGCGCGCTGGGCGTGGCGGATGGTATTGTGGATTTGGTTGGTGAGTGCTTGCCAACCCTCTCACTCACCTCACTCTCCCCTCCCCAAACTCTTCCAGTCAACCCCAGGCATCTCACCACAACCCCGACCAAACTAACCCCCTCTCCCAGAATCCGGCGAAACAATGAAAGCGGCCGGCCTCAAGGCCATCGACACAGTCGTAGAAACCTCCGCCATCCTCATCAAGTCCAAGGCACCAAGCAACCCGTCGCTCGTCGAGCTGATCGCCTCCCGGATCCGGGGCGTGATCACGGCGCAGCGGTTCGTGCTGTGCCAGTACAACGTGCCGCGGGCCAAGCTGGCGGACGCGACGCGAGTGACGCCGGGCAAGCGCGCGGCCACGGTGACGGCGCTCGACGAGGAGGGCTGGGTCGCCGTCAGCGCCATGGTCGAGACCAAGCGCATCGCCCCCGTCATGGACGAGCTCGTCCAGGTGGGCGCCACGGATATCTTGGTGCTGGATATTCACAATACCAGGAGTAGCTGAGTGCTCTTGTTGGTTGGGCAGTCGGTTAGAGAGAGATGGAGAGAGTGAGATTTTGGATAGAGAAAATTGAAGCGTCAGTCAGTCAAGCCAGTAGTAGCATGCCAGAACTTATATTCAATGATGGGTGACATGAATGTGTTGACAAGCGAAATATAACGAGATGAAGGGGAAGCAGGCATTTCTTGTTTAAAACTTACCCCATCACCTCCCCCCATCAAATACTTCGAGCATGTGACAGTTGGATCCAGTGTACAATTTCAATCAGTCTTATGTGTGTATGCCCCCTCACTTCTGAGCAAGGGTATCAATCAGCAACAAAAAGAATACCTAGCGTGCGCTTGCTTCCCCGGACAGCCCGAAACGCCACTCCCCCCAGATCTCTCCATAACCCAGAAAGCTGACCCAAGGAAAGTCGAGAGCAAGTAGAAGAAAAGAAAAAGGTGAAGAACAGGCACGTCTCGCCAGCCACCACTTCCTCTCCGCCAGTGTCTATCTCCCACCATTCAGGGGTAATGTAACCAAGCCAGACGGTTCCAAACCGGATTGATTAGACAAGTAAGTACAGGGAAACAAATAAGACCACAAAAGAAGGTAGGGCCTCCGACGAGAGATATTCCTCGCCACAATTATTAGTAAATAGGCCGGCCCTCCTCCCATTTCCGATGAACAGCCTTGCGCTCCAGCGCGTCCGGGGCCGGCCTATCCTCCGCCTCCCCCTTGACATCCGGGTCCCACGAGACACGGGCTCCCTTGCGTCGGCGGGACGCCGAACCGTCGACAGCGCTGAGCCTGCTGGGGCCTATCCACTCCCAGGCCCTCCCCACCTCGCCGTTGCGGCCCTCGCGCTGGCCCGTGCGAACGTTGCTGTTCTGCTCGACGACGGCGCGCACGCGCTGCCAGAGGCGCTCGCGGTCCGCCAGGCTGTGCAGCGAGCGGAGTACATCGTCGCGTAGGTTCGGCAAGAAGAGGAAAGCGTCGTCGTCGCCAGTTTCGAAGGCGACTTCCTTTTGACTCGCGAGACGGTCGAGGACCTCGTCCACCAGGGCCGGGATCTGCGCCGCCAGGGCGCGGTTGTTAATGAAGCGACGGCGGCCGTAAAGCATAGACAGAATCAAGAAGATCACTCCACCAATGCTGAGTCGATGTCGAGCCACTCCGAGCTTGACCGACCGCCGGAGCGCGCAGGAGTACGAAAGGCTAGCGAGAGAGGTGGACGATAGTTTGGTAGTTGGAAAGGCGGAGGGATCTCCGGTTCTATGGGTCCAGCGACGGGTCTGGTTAGTCCTATGGTCAGAAACTGGATGTGTGAAGACAACAAAACGTAAAAATGACAGGCTCGGTCTGGGTCGGAAAGGAGTAAATAGCGAGGACTGGGACACTTACGCTGGGGCCTCGGGCTCCTCCTGCTTGACCTCAACTTCTTCTCTGGCCTTGACTTCGCCAATGGCAGCGCTCCACAGCTCGTCAAATTCATCGGCAGCCATTCTCTTGCTGCGCTTCTTGTTGAGGATCTCCTTTAGCTCTTGCTCTTCCATGGCGGGACTGTCTAGAGGTTCACCCTCAGGCTCGAGGGGCTCGCCACACTCGTACTTGGCCCTCCGTTCACGCAGCTCCTCAACGGCCTTGTCGGCGACAGCCTGGACACGCCGGACCTTCTCGCCATCAGGCTCGCACGTAGGCGGCAGAGGAACAAGACCGCCGAGAGAAAGTGGGTGGGGCTTCAGGATAAAATCAGGCTCGCAGCGAGCCGTAAAGTCCTCGTAGCAGTACGCATGCGGCGGGCAGGGTTCGCACTGCGGCTCGAAAACACCGGTCAGGTAATCGGGGACCTGGAGACTCTGGATGTCCCCGAGATCATACTTGGCGCCCAATTCGACAGCCCACTCCGGAAGTTGGATGCTTGTTGGGATGAGCTGAGTTGGTTGCCGGCCAAGCCCACAGTACCCTACTGCCATCTTCTCTTGCCTATACCAGGCCCCGTAGGCAACGAGGAGAGTTGTGACGAGAACCCAAAACGGGGTCGACAGACTCGAACCGCGCTTGATAAGCGGCGGCGCTTGTCGGGCAACAGCCACTTCGGGGTGAGCGGCCTCTTCCTGGGTGAGCGCAAGTTGCTCATCAGGAGTAAACTCCTCATCAGCCTCGATCTCAGGTGTGATTGCCCTTGGGGCCCGCCCGAGAGGTATCTCAATATCCCGCGAGATGGTAGAAGGCTCGTGTTCGTCAACGAAGGCATACCCGTCCGTCCGCCGGCGAGCAGTGGAGGGCGTTTGCCGAAGCAAAGACTCTAATCCGGATGTCTTCCGGCGGTTGGTAGGGGTCTTTAGGGGAGACATTGGCGAATTGGTCCCGCTCTGGAACGGATTATCGCTGCTGAAGACGCTGGCGGTCTGGGGTGTCTGCTTAAAAAAGGTCTCTTCCTCCTCTGGCGGCTCCAGCTTAGGGACCGGGGTCATGCGCCGGTCGCGTCTCACCGACCGAGGCGGCTCGAGATCGGGGCCTGTATCGGTGTCGGATGCGGGTTGCAATTGAGCACTCGTGGACCGCGATTGCCTCTTGCGGGGGCTCTCTCTAAGCGGCGCGGGTGTGGCGGGCGCGTAGTCGGGTTCCTCGAACTCGCGCTTCACTCTAGTCGCTTTCCTGGGCGACCGAGACCGCCTCGTGGAGGGCGGCGGCGGGGGCATCGCCTCATCGTTGAACTCGGTGCTTGTAGTGCTCTGGGAGTCGGCATCCACAATGCCTCGGCTCGTGCGCTTCGCGCGGGCGCGGGTAGCCAAAATCTGTTTCGACTGTGGCTGGACCTGGTCGTTGAAGATATCGATGAGCTGGGGCTTCTTGGCCTGGGAGGGATAATGGATGTTGTGGGTGACGAGAATAGAGCGCAGGCGCGGGACGGTCAGCGACCACGGGTCGAAGTCCGGTTGCAGGTAATCGGCGCTCTCTGAGTCCGACATGGCGGCGATAAGGGATGGCGGAGGACAATTCGATAGAAAATGAGGATGTGAAACCGCAGCTTCGAAGACGGCTGATGCGGTCTCAAGAGGGGGGCAGGCCGGATGCGCCGAGAGCCTCACAGGCCGGCTTAAGTGGGAGCAGTAGCCTGCTTGTTGTGACGTATTTAAACGCGTGCAGCTGCAAGGTGCATAAGCTTCTGCGGGTCGTCTCGGTTCTGCAATGAGACGTGGCAGATCGCGAGATGGCAAATCGATAAGGAGATGCAAAGTGGGAGGGGGATGAGATGGGGAAAAAAAAAGTTTGGTGTTGATTGTTGCTCAAGTGGGTAAGCGCAGGCAAGCCGACAAAACAATCTGGCAGAAACAGGGTGACGAAAGCGGAACTTTGTTGGTTGGCCGGGTGGCAACAGAACAGTTTGCCAAGCGATTGTGGCGTGGGTCAAACTTTCAAGCTGCACCAGCCACATTTCTCTTCCAACAACCTGTTTGAGTTCTAAGATAGTTATCACTTATCGCTTTGCAACGAGTCGTACATACATGGTAGATAACAATTAATAACGCTCTAATCTGCGATTCTACCAGATGATAGAACGCTGAGAGTAACGCATCATTATCGCCACCAGAAGCTCGTTGAACGAGCTGCCCCAAACAACCCAAGTTCTGTACGAATAGCTCTTGAGCAGTCAATCCATTTCAAAACAGCATCCAAAACAGTTGTCTTAATCACGCCCGGAGAGTGCTCCAACATGATTTTCTATTTCCATCCCCTGGGTATTTCCGCCTCATCTGCTCGTATACGTGTTTATGTGTCCCCATGCCAAACAATAGCCCACAGTCCTACACAGTTGAGTGTCCGGGTCATTGGGATGGTTGAGGCAAGTCCCTATCCCGCTTAGAAACAACACCATGGCGTCTGCCCTCGCGGGTCTTAAACAAACATGAGCCTATTATATCCCCCTAAAACGCCATCTTTACTTTTCCGTTCCCACCCCACACATCCCCCCAACCCTATCAATCCTATCATGCCCACCCCAACCAACCAAATCCATACCAAACGTAAACCTACACTCTCTCCCTCACAACCCCCCAGACCACCACCCCCTATGCCCACCACCACCTACACACCAGCAGCCTCCCCACCCCCTTTCCGCTCCAGCCTCTTCTCCGCCTCCTCCGCCCGCCGATTCGCCTCCACAACCTCCTGCTGCAGCTGCTTGATATACTCGATAGCCATCTCGACGGTACTCGCCTTGCTGTTCGGCGCCGAGCCGCCGCCCTTATCCTTGTCCTTCTTCGAGTCGCTGCCCTCGCCCTCGCTGTCCTTGGGCGGCCGGGGCAGCAGGGTGGCGATCTCCAGCAGGGCCGAGTTGATCCTGTTCCGGCGGCCCTGCTCGGCGATCTTATGCGACGTGCGTTTCGAGGTGAGGTTCGTGGAGAGTTCGCTTGGGTATGAGACGCCCGGGAGGGTGTTGCCCTCGAGGATGCGCTGGTAGTTTGATTTGGTGGCGAGGAGGTGCGAGGCGGCTTCTTCCACGTCGGGACCGCCCGGGAGCAGGGGTTTGATGCTGGGTGAAATCTTGGGACGGAGAGCGGGTGACACTGGGATGGAGCTGACGCTCCCGCGCTTCTTACTCCCTCTTGGGAGAAGCTGGGGTGTTTTTCTGGAGCCAAATCCGGACCCGGCGAGCAACTGCGGGCTTTGCGTCGCGGATGAGGTCCCGGACGGTTTTGCGAGAGAGGGCGAGGCAATAGGCGCCAAAGAAGGTGTTTTTGAGGAACCCCTGTCTTGGGAGGACTGCGTTGGCGTCGGGGCATTGTTGGATGATGGTGTGGCTCTATTCAAAAAGTTGGCCGACTCCGGGAGCTCAAAGGTTTCGATCTGGTCGGTTTCGATTGCCTCTTGGCTATCGGCCCTCGCGCCCGCGCTGCCGTTACTCGGTGAGCTGAGTTTCATCAGCGACGCGGGGGTTGCGGGGGAAGCGATGCCTGGCCGTGGAGGTTGCAAGGAACTGGGAACCGCGCTGGCCTGCGGCGCAATATACGGGGACGGCCTCGCAGATCGTGATTTGGGTATCGGAGGTGGGGGCATATCGACCGGAGTCGTGTCGTTCAACGCTTCGGGTGAGACCGAATCCTCGGAATCGGTTATTCCTGTAGTAGAAGAGGAAGAAGTCTGCATCATGGGCGTGGGCAGCAACTGGGGATCTTGGTTGCGTTCAGCACTTTCGGCAAGCTCACTCAGCACCTGAGCGTTCAAGCTGGGAGTGGTTGTAGTCCTCCTGCGCAAAGGTTTTGAGATTGGTGACTGCTTGATGCCGCCTTTGGCCCTCGCCTTGGCCGCGTTTTTTCGCATTTTCTTGGCTAAGTCACCAGGTGTCGTATTTGATATGGTAGGCCCGGAGGACGACGGGTCCACCTCCATATCAACGGGAGAACTTGTGCTCACGACGCTGTGTAACTGATCAAACATGGCAAGGGGGTCGGTCTGGGCATGCAGAGCTGGTGATGTCAAGGGGCTGAAATAGGCACCCGATACCGCAAACTGAGAATCAACTGAAAAATGAGTGTCGAGCGGCGTCACCGCCGGTGAGACCAGTGGAGTAAATGACATCTAGCGGGAAGATCAGCAAACGTGGCTCTCGGCCAAGAGACAAAACCTCAACCTACGTCTGCCTGGTCTTTTAGCCTCTGATACCGGTACTCGATGGCCTGTTGCTGTTGCTGCTGCTGTTGTTGTTGCGGTTGTTGCGGCTGTTGCTGCTCCGGTCCACTGGATGGAGGATAGTAGTGGTTGGATCCGGCCTGGAGCTCCAGGCTCTGGGGTGTCGGGGGAACCATGCCCCTCTGCTGGCGGTTGAAGAATGCCGCCTGCTGTTCCTCCATATGCCGCTGCTGATGCCGCATTTTCTGCTGTTGGAGGAATTGTATCTGTGCCTCGATCGTGTCAACGATGGCCTCGTTCGGGCTGGGGGGCGGCATCATGGTGGCGGGTACGCTCTGGTAGGAAGCCGCGCTTGTGATGGGTGGCATGTGGTGCTGCATGGCTGGGACGGCGGGCGACAGGAGAATTGGTGCGTCGGTGCCGCTCATGGGCATGTCAAGCTGCTCCCGGGGGTGCGATTGCAGCAACTGAGGGCCGCCCGAGGCCTGAAAGTCCTGGAAGTTGTAGTTCATGCCATCGCCCAGATTGCCCATGCCATTCATATCCAGATACTGTTGGAAATCATCCTCGGGCGCCTGGTGGACCGAATGATCGGCGACGGCCCAACTTGACGAGTCCATGATGGCCCTAGGGTCTAGGGTTCGAAAAGTCGAATTCCTAGGGTATGCCACGCGGTTTTGGAAAGGACCAAGTTCAGGAAGGTCTGAACCCGTCAATTTTCTCTATCGCACGAGACAGATTGCGCGATCGGACGTCCACGTAATTCGGCGGGAGTGTGTTCCTGCGGAGAGCCGGTCTCTTTCGTTCGTTCGGAACACGGGCCGGATGTCTCATCTGCGACCCGCTGCTGATTCGACAAATGGGCCGGGAAAAGCCGGTCTACCGAGTGCCGAGTGGGCGGGAATCGCTTGCGAAGAGCCGGAGGAAGGAGAGAAAAGCCGTCGAGGACGCCGTGAGGATACGAAGATAGAGAGAGAGCCTTGATGTGACTACACCTGCTGGTGTTTGGGTGGCCTTTCCCAGAGTCGAGACCCTGAGACGGGGGAGTGGGCGGGTGGTGGGGGGACGACAGGTTGAAATGGAAAGAAGGCCCGTCTATGGCCAGCGCTCGGTTGTGCCCCACAGCCATGTGTGCTAATTGCGCTCCCTTCCTGCCCCGCTCGGCCGCCCCGCAAACCCTTCCAGCTCCCAACAGCGGGAGGCTTCAGGTGGACTGGCTAGGCTTTCCAGGGCTCGGGGTTTTGACTCCAGTCTGTTCCAAGGTTACATCAACTGCCAAAACCAAGGTGAGGCTCCGAACACCGGGAGAAAAGTTTGTCACTTCCATGGCCTGGGGGGTGTTCTCTGCATGCGCAACGGACGAAAGTTCGGTGCACTACCCGGGGATGTCCAGGTGTGGAAGTGGAAGCGGGTGCATGGAGATGGATGGCCGGAACATGCCCAAAGAGACAGCGATCCCGTCCTGAGATCCTAAGGTGGCTTCCATGGAAGTCGGGGGCACCAGCCATCCGGATATCTGGTGACACACTCGAGACACATGGTCATTTCACACCAAGACGGAGGCTGATTCCAGGCAGTACCCGAGTTCCAATGACGTTCATGATCTTCCAGGTTCAAATCTGCGCGACCTGAATTGTGGACGGGATGCGTGGGGAGTGGCACCCAGAAGGGTCTTGGCGGCTCGCACCAGAAATGTCCTGCAGGCGTCCCGAGCACAGGCCAAGGGGCCGTCCCGAAGAACCGGGATTTTTTCCATCTCTTCTCCGTTTCCTTGGCCCACAAGTGTCTACTAGTGTATCAAAACACCAATTTTATACGTGTCAAATCAAAACCCAAAAGCAATCCGACAAAAATGCTAGTTTCGTCACGGCTGTCCTGCATACAGGCGATGGAGTCGTACACTACTGGGGGGTAAGGGTGCTGTGCCGCAGCCGTGGAGATGCAACGGATGCGAGATGGGCGGGCCTGCTGCAGCTGCTCGGCTGCGCATGTGACCCACTTGCCTCTGGTGGCTTCATTGACAGATCAAAACCCCACGGAAGGTGGGGGGCAGTTTTAGGCGCAAGTGAGAGTTTTCCTCTAGCCTATGCGGTGCCTGCCTTTCCTTGACTGCACCCTCGAAGTTCGAACCACTCATGGTTGACCGAAGACAGAGAGCTAAACCAAAAATATCCATTACGCCGATCTGGCAGCTGACTGGTGAGATCGACTCGAGACCGACAAGACTATTCAGAGGGCTGGAACACCCTGTAATTATCACAAGACATATCCCGCTCTCTGGCACCGAGAACCAGAATGGATTTGTGTGCATAACGCTCGCTCGATTTGGGAAGTTTAACCATGTGGCGAGGCGGCCGTCTCATTTTGTTGACCGACGGGGCACCCTGAGGCGCCTTCTCAGGGAGAAGACGGACCTGACCCCCAGTGGCGACGAGGCGCAACCATGACGGCGGGATGGGGGGGTGGCTTGTGATCCTTCGAGCCCTCGGTCGACGATTTTTTGCGATTGGCGTTGCACGATAACCGCGTGGCAATCTTGGGGGAAAGCAGCTGGAAGTCTTGCACATCTTCCATCCCGGCTTCTGCCGGACCTCGCCCGAGTTGCCTAGGTTGTCGCGTTTGACCGCGTTTGACCGGCAATGCGACACGGCCGAAACCCGCCTAAACTATTTGCTGTACGATGTTACCCGGTTCCGCAATGGAGCAAGGGAGGCGCTGGTTCGTTGAGTCTGCAAGCTATTCGTATTGACTTCCCCTATTCGCAGGACTGGTAGCTTACTACTCTCACGCAAAACCTCACCTCACGCCAAAAAAGTGGATTCGTTAATAGTCAATAGACCAAGTATTTACTGCTTATTTCACAACTAGTATGTAGTAAACAGTCGAGTTCCTAGATACAATTGCACGGTTGGCAGTTTCCAACCACACCACAAATCGTCCACAGTACAGGCCCCGGGCCTAGCTAGGGTTGTTCATAGCGTGCGCTCGGCAGCATTTGCTTCTTCTCCCTTTCTCTCAACATCCCTCTCACCACAGCGAGACAATTATCCAGTGCCGATCAATAGAAAACAGACGAAAAAAGAAAACAGATATGTACGGTATTGCACAAGATATTGCCGAGGAAGCCAACAGCAAACATATGCGCTGGTCCCAAATTTGTCGAAACAAAAAGAAATCTGGTGAGACAAAAGTGGAAAAAAAAGGGAGGCTTTTAGGACCGACCCCGGGCCGCCAGTTGGAAATGCCAGTAATGGACAGCAAACAGAAAGGCGCGCCACAATGTACAGGATATAGTACCGGATAGCAAGAGAGAAACGAAAATATGGTATATGAACCGGTCCGAAAAGGGCAAGAAAAAAATAAAATAAAACGGATCGGGAGGTTCCCGGTGTTTGTCGAGTGTGCCCCGAGGGACGCCGACGATGGTGATTGTAGTTGTAGTGAGCGGGAGTCTAACGTTGATGAACGCCGGGTTCGGATATGCAAGGAGATAGCACACTGAAAGACGGTACTTCAGAAGGAACGTTGCTTTCATGGGGCACAACGCGATCAGGGAGGTCGTGGCAGTCGCGCAGCGCAGGGGCATTATCGCAGACAGCGACGTCGCCAAGAGGGTAGGAGGAGAAGAGCCGAAGGCAAACACGGTGGAGCGGCGGTGTTTTTAGTTGCCACCTAGGTTAAGCCAGCTCATGTCGTCGCGCACGGGGGGTTGGTTCCGGCGCGGCGGGCCTTGCGAGGGGGGCTTTAGGCCCTGGGAAGCCGGGGCGAGGGGCGTCGAGTAGACGCCGGTAGACGAGTCGTTGAGCGACCGGTCCGCTCCCCAAGGCTTGCCGGCGGCCGCCGCGTCCCAGGCGTCTTGCACAGACTCCGGGATGCCGCTCGAGTACGCCGAGGCTGACATGTCGCTGACCGCGCTGACTGGGCGCTGCGTCTCGATCCGACCGCTCATGCCCTGGTTCAGCTTATCGTTGTACACGGCGATGGTTGGGCTGTGGGCGTTGACACGGCTGAAGGACATTCGGGGTTCCGCAGAGGCGGGGAATAGAGGCGGCACCGTCGCGCTGTCTTGGGTCATGCGGTGCGGGTTGCTGTAGTTGGAACTCCGGTCGGAGGCTAGGGTGGTGCGCCGTGAGTTGTGAGCGGCGACATTGTTAGGATTAATGTTGTTGTTGTTGTTATTGTTGTTGCCGTTGCCGAAACCCAAAAGGTTCAGGGCCGAGCAACCAGACCAGTACCTGTTCCACCCAGAGCTGCGCCGCGTGTTCCCTTGCTTATCAGCAGCCCCTGCCGTCAAGGTACGTGGCTTCGCATCAACCGTGCGGGTTGCGAACGCGACACCCTTCTCGTCTCGGGTCTGTTGGGATGGCGGTGGCGGCCGAGCAGCTGCTGGGGGCGGAGTAGGTTGTGCCATCGGCTTGCTAATAGTGCTCTTGAAGGCTTTGAAGGTGCTGTCGGATGAATCGCGCCTGCTCTCATTGCTTGACTTGCGACCGAGCCCAGTCGGAGCCGACTTCTCGCCCGCGCGGCCCATGAGGATCGCCATCGATGAGAATGAGCTCTGGGACCCTTGTTGCTGGTGACCGCGGAAGACGCCCGGCGGACCCTGGCCAAATGCAAGGCTCTCTTTGGCGAATCCGACACTGTCCTTCTCGCTCGGTGGCCGCCCGCTTGCCCGGCTCACGTGGCCGGATTCTACATGACCCTGCCTCTTCCGCCGCCTGATGCAGACATACGCGAGAACTAGGAGAATTGCGGCACCAAAGATACTCCCTAAGACTGCACCAAGGATGGTGTTTAATTGCGGATCGGAGCCATCAGGAACTGCCACTGCCGCGGCTTCTGTCGGTGTTTGGGTGGCGACGGTTGGGTTCGTCGCGCTAGCTGTGAGGGATGTAGTGGAAGGTGAGGATGTCGATGTCGAACTTAGCTTTGTTGATGTAGCTGTCCTTGAGGACGTCGAAGAAGATATAGTGGAGGATTCAGTCGAAAGAAGTCGAACCTGGGAGAGCTTGGACTCCGCATCTTCCCAACTGTTGTCTCTGGCATCGAACATGCATAGTACATCGTCGGCTGCGGTTCCGCCCGCAATGACGACCATGCCGTCCGAGTCCTGAGCGAGAGCAAAGTTGCTCCGGGTGACTTTAGGAGCTGAAGTCGAGTTGTATGTCGGCCAGTTGTTTATCGTCAGGGGCTCACCGGCCCTCTTCTCCTTGCTGCTCAGCCCATGCTCACTCCTTTTCGAGGCCCGCCTGCGAACCGGCGCAGCCTTCGGAACCGGTACGCCGGGGCCCTTGAATAGAACCGTTCGCCTGACCATGTTTGGTGACTCGGACATGTCGAAAGTGAGAAGGTTCTTGGACCCATCATCGCCCGTCATCAACACCGCTTGGATGGCGGACGTATCCTTCGGTAGTGGCGCCGCGAGTGATGCTCCCGAGTCGACCCATTTCTTGTCGGCCGCGTTAAATAGCATAACCTGTGCGTTCCACGTACTCCCGCCAATCAAGGCCGCCTCGCTGGGAGACCAGGACAGTAGAATTGGGTTGACTGACGGTGGCCCGCTCGTGTCATATGAACGGACTTCGTGTGGCGCCGAGGCGCCAATCGTAAATGTTGACGTTGAGGGTCCGTTGGACCCGTCTTGGTTGCCGGCGTAGACGAGGATCGAGTCGGTGCTGTTCAGGTAAACGGCGCTGTGTCCTACCCGCTGGTGTGTCACCTTATCCAGCAGCTTTACCGACTCCCATTGCCCCGTTTCGTACGTAAATTTCTGCAGCCCCTGGTACTCATCCGTCCCGCCAACACCTCCGACAACGAAGAAAGCCGACGTCGACGCTGTCCCTGTTGTTGAACCGACGCAAGCAGCCCCCGTCACCTTCTCGCCCTGGGGCAGCACCTTCCATTTCGCCCCCGGTACAAGCCGCAATGACTGGAAGGCATCGGCCGAGTATGTGTAAAGTGTGTTGTTGAATATGACCGAACATGCGTTATTCAACGGCGTTTTTGGTTTAGGGAGCGGCATCGTGGCGGAATCTCGGCCTATGCCGACGACACAACCGACCTAGGCAATCGGTGCCTCCAATGGAGAGGGGGGAAACCTCAATGATGGTCCTCGTCAGCAAGACATGTCGAGGTTGCGGGTCCGGGGCAGAGTGTCGTGCTTTCGTATTGCGCCGTCAACGGTCGGTAAGTAGCAAGAACTTCGAATGCCAAAGAAGCGGACCAGTATTCCCAGGAAACCCAGAGGAAGAATATCTCGCGTCAATCGAATGAGCGGGAAAAAAACGGCCAAACGTCGATCTGGAAGTTCGAGGACCGGCCTGTTGGAGGGAGAAGATGATCGACGGAACAAAACCCTGGGTTGTTTCCGAGGAACAAACGGCGAGGAAACGAAGGTTTTCCTGAGGAGCCCCCGTGTCGCAGGATGGAGAGGGGGTTACGTGGAATTGGGGCCTTTGCCGCGAAAGGGTCGATGGAACGCACACGATGCTACTGCGAGCCCCTGGCGCTGATGGTCCACGCTCGTGTCAAGCCGGGGGGGTAAAGCAAACGGCTTTCCTGCGGTTGCGAAGGAGAGAAGCAGACAACACAACGTTCAAGAAGGGTTGTGGCAAACTGCAAAACTGTGCCGGACGAGTTTCGGTTGCCGACCGAGAAGTCAATTGCTAACTTTCGTGAAGCTGAGCATTGCGACCTGAACAAGACACCACCACACCAAGGGAGACGAGAGGGACACGCATGGCAGCGAGCCACCGAGACATCGGACGGGGTAGGCGGCAAGGGGAGGCACGGGAAATGAGCCAAAAACGGGGCCTGGGAACAGGGGAGGGAACCGGGGGCCTGGTCGAATCAGGGGAGGAGACGGGGTCAGACAGGGGGGTCCCTCGGCCCTCATTTGAAGCTCGTCATGCGAGAAACTCCCCAGCCCCAGCCAGCTGCGGTGCCAGATGGGGTGCCGCCGAGGGAGGGAGGACATGCCACTTGGCGAACTGGTTGATCCTGAGGGGTGAAAAGGGGCGCTGGTGGGAGAACGCGAATCCGAATCAACACCAGCCTCGGCAGACTGGGCCCTGGGCTCGCTGGGGCCCGTTTTGTTTCCTTCCTTGTTGAAGAGATGAGATTCGGCTGCCCAACCGGAGAGGAGCCAGACATCGCAAGGCCAGGGAAAAGGAAAGAAAAAGAAAAGAAACCGAAGGAAAAAAAATGAGAGCCCTGGCTGCTGGCTGCACTCGTTAGTCAAGGTAGTGAGTTAGTGTACGAAGGAGTCGTTTGGATACCCTCCCTCGTTCCATCTCTCGTTGTCAGATCGGGATGCCCAAAATCAACTTCCATCCTCAAAATCAGCTCTCATCCAGCTGTGGAACTCGACGATAATCTGAACTCAGATGAAAAAGTCAGCTGGTGGTGATACAACACTGCCACTCCCAACGGTGTGTCGCTCCGAACCCTCAAGCAGTGGATTCGCCGTTGTCGAATGAGGGCCCTGTCCTGTCCTTTTCCTGAAACGCTCGAACCCCAGACAGGAAACCGAGCCTAACCCAGAACGGAGAAAGCGCCTGCACCTCCACCCGAATGGCGGGGCAAGGATGCCTCTCCACTTCCCGCCCATGTCTTTGCACCACGAGGAATTGGCGAGCTCAAAAGTTCGCATGCGAACATGCAATTTTACCCGAAGTGGCCCCCAGGTGAGCGATGATGTCAGTGTTCGGGAACCCAGGAACCACACACCAAAGTCCCGCGCGGCTCTGCGGACGCCGCCATGCTCATTGCTGCTGGTGATTGGCCATAATAGGATTTCAACATCACAGTCACATGGCTTGGGAACCACGAATCAATAAAAGGGTGCGGGCGCGTAGTGAATACGATGGATTTTTACCCAACCACACACTCTTCCGCTCATTAACTTCGCTCGTGACCAGATGAGAACTCGGCCTGCCATGTCCGATCGACGGAGTGTGTCTGTTTGAAATACAACCCAGGTGGATGATATGTTATGCAAACCACCAGTAGTTACTAGGATCCTTCCCCTTTCATCTCGTGACAAACTTGAGGTGCCTGTTGGTGGTGGCCAGGGGGTAAAATGGGCGGAAGGTCGTGGCGGGGAGGAGGTTCATCGAACAACACGCTGGACTTCCACTGCCCGAGTTGCCTTCGCCGCTGGCGGTGTAATTGAATGAAGTTGTAACCAATCTGTAGAACCATCTGACTGCCTAACTATTAATAACAATAAGGTTGTCATACCGATTTGTGACACCAACGTTGGCCGTCACCAACAGCAACATCGTACCACTTCTACCCGTCAGCCTCAAGCTCCCCCGCAAACTACTTCAAGATACCCATTCACACTTCAGTTCCCAAAATGGGTAATTCGAGACGCTGTAAAGTATTGAATCTGGGTATCACGTTGAATGGCATGTGTCCATCCGTCTAAGTATAATCCGTCCCAATGCCCCTGAACGCCAGAAAATAAATAAAAAAGCAGACCTTTTCCAACCTGCCCACCCCAAACCGTAACCAAAAAAAGCAGAACGTTTCGTTCCGTTTGGGACCCCAACGCCTTAAAGCCCAACTTCAAGTCTTCCGGCCGCAGCCAAAAGTTAAAAGGAAAAAGAGAAGAGGCAAAGAAAAGCCTTTTCAATGCCGAGGAATAAGCCAGAGAGACAACACGCAACGCTTTCCATCCTTATCACAGCCGCTGTCAAGGGACAAAGTTAAAACCAATCGCTTCCGATTCTTATGATCCGTTGTTCCCATCTCGATTTCGCTAATACATCGTGAACTCGCTTCTATCCTAGAGCACCCAGTTAGTCCGCAGCAACCAATATGGACAGAAAAAGACGCTTACCTTCATATCCCCACATCCATATCCACCCGTTCCGCAAACTATGCAGTGGGTACAAAAGCCTCCGGCGGCAGTTCGCCTCTCTTCTCATGAAACGACTTCAGCGCGAGGTCGAAGTTCCAGTCCGCTAATCCAGCCAAGCATAGCCGAGAGTACTCGGGAGTCATGCCCGTTTGTCGGCACAGTTCTTCTACCATCTGAGCACGCATGGCATCATCCAGCACGGGAGGTTGCGCTGCAACGGCCGTTGTCGGGGCAGGCGTCACGGTCGGAGCCTGAACGGCGGCGGTCGGTGTTTGTTGTTGTTGCGGTACCCAGGTTTGCAGTGCGAGCTCGTCGCTAATGACCCGGTAGGGGTGCGGAGCACCAGACTTGCTCGGTCCGAGGATAAAAGAACGAGAAAACTGGCGGGTGCCAAGAAGTTGTCGGGTCGGGTCGACTTCTTCAAATCGGCCGTGGACGGTGATGGCTAAGCCCATAGCTAAGCCCTGTCCAGACGGCTCAGCCAAACCCGGAAAAGTATGGCAATCAACCTGCCACGCATCGACCAAATCCAGGCTGGGATGCCTTGTCGCAGGGAGCCGGGCCCAGAGTTCGGCGATCAGATTGCTTCCCGTGAAGAGCCGCTGCTGGGTAGACGAGCCTCGGACGCCAATTGTTTCCAGATTCCTGGAGAAGTTGTCGTAGGTGTCTGGGACAGGCTCTGCGCCAGTCCTGAGGGAAAAGGCAGAGTCGTCATCGTAAAACTGTCTGGCCAGAGAAACGCGGTCCTGGTCATACGTGGTGAAGAACCCACGGATGAATGTGCTCGCTACGTTGTTCCCCCCATCTCGCAGGTTGGATGGGAGACGGGGAAGCGGAGTAGGAAACCACGACTTGAAGGCCTCTGCAGCCTCCTCGGGAGTCCTAACTCGGCGCCCATCCAAGACCTGTAGGCTTGGGAACCATTCTACCATTTGGGTCGAGTAGTTTGGTAAATTGGCAAGGGGATTGCCAAGGGCATGCATCTCCTCCAAACGGCGAAATTCGTGACGCCACTTGGCGAGTTTTGACATATCCTCGAGCTTGTTGCCACTAAGATCGAGGCGGCGCAGATGAGGTAGGGTCTGGGCTAGGGTGAAAACCTCATAGACGTCGTGGATGTCGTTGTTGGCGATGGTAACCGCCTGGATGCCCGCTTCCTTCTCCACAGGATTGTCGTAACGCGTATTCGTAAGACTCATCAGCACCTTGAAAGACTTCTCCGCTAACGCCTTGGATTGGAAAGCGCCCAGGCTGAAAAGGTTTTGATCGGCCCCCAGCGCTGATAGATCCAAGAGCTTCTGTTCTGCGTTGTAGCGAGAGCTCAGGACTGCCAGTAACTTTTCTCTTGTCTCGGACGGATTAGGCCCGGGCCCGTCGATGGTTGATTGGGCGTTTTGCGGGGGAATCGGGTCGTTGGTCTCTTCGATGGTTAACGAGGCGCCAGCATAGCTGAAACCGTTTAGACGCAACAAAAGGGGCGCGTCGGCTTGCTTGACCTTAAGCCAGACATACTCGCCCCGAATTACTCCCTAGGTAACAGCGTTAGGGTGCACGTTGAAGAAAGCCAATAGAGGAAAAAAAGGGAGGCAACGTACTCTACCGAGGACGACAGGACGCCCTTTAGAAGATTTCCGCTCGAGAAACTCGAGGAGCGAACGAAGGCCACCATCCTGATTTCCGGACGCTTTACTGGCGCTGAGACCGTGGATCTTGAGGGTGACTTTGTTGCTGAATTGGGATTTATCACTGCGAGCGGTGCCATCTTCTGATGCGTGATTGCGTACGTTGCTGGCGAGCCGGGTTGACACCCGAGAGCCTCTCCCACCCCGGGAGCCTCGGTTTCCACGTGTGGAATGAGCGGAAGGGCCAGTTGGTGGGTTGGCCGCATTGACGCTATCCATAGAAACATCCCCATCACGATCGGTTCGAGAGGGACCCCGACGCTTTCCTATGCCGCCACCACCTCGTGAGCCCCGCTGGCTCGGCCGATTGCCGCGGCTCGCTCGAGGGCCTGTAGGAGGAGCCATCGATTGTAATTGACCGAACTTGAACAGTTGTGAATGAGTGTAAGGAATTTAAGATTCGTGTTGGTGTGGTTGTAGTGGCGAGTGTGTAAATGTAGCAAAGGTTGGTTGGAAGGAGGAAGAAAGAGTGCGGACGCGAGGTGCGAAAGAATGAAAGAGCAACTTCTAACTGGTGTGGAGCCACCCCACCATGTAACCTAAGAGCTGCCCCCTGTCCTACTCCCGAGCGTTGGGCTGTCTTCCAGCCTCGTTTCAGCCGTCTTGAGTCACCCTCAGCAAGCCGTACAGATTGAGAAATGGGAAACAATGATGATGAATTAGGGTGCTAGGCTGCCCAAAAATGCAATGAAAACTTAGTATCATTTTTATTTTTATTCTTGAAATCTGCAGCTATCAGAACAGAAGTGTTTTAAACCCGACGATTGCAAAAAAACCAGAGAGCCCTTGCATGTGCTTCATCAAAGAGAACCAAGGTTGTTACCTCTTTCATTGTTAGGGTGCCGAATGTAAGCAGATGTCTTAATAAAATTACCATACAATGAAACTCGGCTCGCCCGCAGGCAGCGAGTGGTCTGCTCAAATCAGTGCAGTGGGTGCCCGTTGATTCAGGCAGCTCAAGCCAATCACGTGCATTGGCGTAATTGCGCGTCTCTTCCGTCGCGTCTTTTTACCTTGGGCTGAATTGGCGTATTTGGACCTTCTAAAGAGGTGCATTTCACGCCTTCTTAGGCGCCGAGCCACGCCACTCAAATTGCCATTTCAATCCCTTCACAACAAGGAAATACGACGAGGACTGGGCAGTTCAGGCCGGCCATTTTCTAATGACGTGCGCCCTATATATTTTTCACTTTTCGGCCGTGACAGCCTAAAACGCGGTCCTTGAGAAATAGTGGTGATGGACGACGATGAATTTGACGACGAGTTTGGCGACATCGCCGATGAGGACATGATATCGGCCCTCACCCAAGCTACCGATGCTGCGGTTTCGTTGAATGACCAGACCAACCAACCACGCAGTTTCAGCAATGGTCCCCGCCCCCCTCTTCCCAGGCCATCAACACAGTTCTCCAACTCCGTCAGAGCCCCGCCTTTACAACCACCCTCTCATCGGCAGCCCATAGCCCGAGCCCCGGGCTCATTCAGCAGGAATCCGGCTCCGGGAAATACCAGGAATGGGTCTCTGAATACCTCGCCTGCAAACGCCTTTGATACCTCAACCAAGAGACCCAACCAAGCTCCCGTTATCAACCCCCGCCCACCCAGACCGTCAGCCCAGACTCAAGCCCAAATTCAAGCCCAGAACTTGCGCCAGACTACCCTATGGGGAACAACAATCCAGGAAGATCGTGTGGCAGGATCGCAGGCGCCTAACAGTCGCCCGTTCCGTGCCGATCTCCCGCCCGAAACCCCAACGCACCACGAGCTTCAGCATGACGAGTTGTCAACCTGGGTTTATCCCCTGAACCTCGGCGCCATTCGAGACTACCAGTTTAGCATCGTGAAGAATGGCCTCTTTCACAACACGCTAGTGGCCCTCCCCACTGGCCTGGGCAAGACCTTTATTGCTGCTACCATCATGCTCAACTATTACCGCTGGACCAAGCGCTCCAAGATCATTTTTGTGGCACCCACGAAGCCCCTCGCATCTCAACAAGTCCAGGCCTGCCTCGGAATTGCCGGTATCCCTCGGTCACAGGCAACACTCCTCACGGGTGAGACCCCTCCAGTCCTGCGGCAGGGGGAGTGGGAGAGCAAACGGTTGTTCTTCATGACCCCACAGACCCTGATGAACGACTTGTCTAAAGGATATGCCGATCCCAAATCCATCGTTCTTCTTGTGGTCGACGAGGCTCACCGCGCAACTGGGGACTACGCCTACGTCAAAGTCGTCGAGTTCATTCGGCGCTTTTCTAAAAGCATCCGGATCCTTGCGCTAACCGCCACGCCTGGGTCCACGGTGGAGGGCGTGCAGGATATCATTGACAACCTTGGTATTTCCCACGTGGAAATCAGGACCGAGGAATCGATCGACATTCGTCAATATGTACATTCACGAAACATTGACACGGTCACCTTCGACCCCTCGGACGAGATGCACGAAGTAAAGGGCTTGTTTTCCAAGGCTCTCAAGCCCCTGGTGGATAAGCTGAGCGCGCAGAACATATACTACGGCAGAGATCCCATGAGCTTGACAACATTCGGCCTACTCAAGTCGAGGCAGGAATGGTTGGCCGGGCCTGGTGGACATGCAAACCAGGGGGTAAAATTCATGATGATGGCCGTCTTCAGCATTCTGCAGAGTCTGGCCCACTTGATCAAGCTGCTCAACTTCCACGGCATCAAGCCCTTCTACAACGGCCTGGCTGGGTTCCGGTCGAGCGAGGAGGGAAAGCCAGGACCGGGCTCAAAACTCAAGCGGCAGCTCCTGGCCGACGAGAGCTTCCAGAAGATGATGGCCATGATCGAACGCTGGATGAGAATGGAAGAGTTCAACGGGCACCCGAAGTTGACATACCTTTGTGAGACCCTCGTCAACCACTTTATCGACGCGGGCGAAAACTCCAGCACAAGAGCCATTGTGTTTAGCGAGTACCGCGACAGTGCCGAAGAGATTGTTCGCCTTCTCAACAGCCAGCCGCTCATCCGCGCCACCGTATTTGTGGGACAAGCGGATTCGAAAAGGAGCGAGGGCATGAAGCAAAAGCAGCAGATCGAGACCATCGAGAAGTTCAAGACCGGCGGTTTCAACGTCCTTGTGGCTACTTCGATCGGTGAGGAAGGTCTTGACATTGGCCAAGTCGACCTGATCGTTTGCTACGACGCCTCGGCCTCGCCGATTCGTATGTTGCAACGGATGGGGCGCACAGGCAGAAAACGCGCGGGTAACATCGTGCTGCTGCTGATGAAGGGCAAGGAGGAGGAAAAGTTCTTGGAGGCGAAGGACAACTACCAGAAAATGCAGCAGCTCATCTGCAACGGCGACGGCTTCACCTTCCGTCACGACCTCTCCACGAGAATTGTGCCTCGAGATATCAGGCCCGAAGTTGACAAACGGCACGTCGACATTCCCATTGAGAACTCCCAAAATACGTCCCTTCCCGAGCCGAAAAAGACTGCGGCAGGTCTGAGGAAAAAGGTCGCCAAAAAGAAGTTCAATATGCCCGACGACGTAGAGACAGGCTTCGTGAACTTGAAAGCCTCGTTCTTCGGCCAGCCCGCTGAACGGGCTGCCAATATCCCCAAACCGCCCGCCGAAACCGACTTCTTAGTCGAAGTGCCTACGCTAGAGAAGGTTGTGCTGAGCAAATCACAAACGGAACGCTTCGAGAGATTATACAAAACACTCCCGAAGACACCGTTCGACAAAGTCCAAGAGCTCGGGTTCGATGACATCAACCTCGGAGCCCATCCGGCTGCTCAAAGAGTGCTGCGACGTACCGTCAACCTCAAGCACGGCCAGTACACGAGAAAATGTGTGAAGTTGTTTAGGACTCTAGGGGAATCACAAGATCCCCTGGAAAGGTATACTCAACCATATGGCGAGATAGATACAATGTCGTGGAAACAGGTGCCAGTCCCGCCATTCGCAAACGAGGCTCCGGGCCAGCCTGCTAAAGCAAAACCCCGGGCTAGCAGCTCGGTATCCAACAAGCAGCGTGCAGGCAGCAGGTTGCCGGCAGCTCGAAAAACAGATAGCAAACCCACTAGGAAACGTAAATCGGAATCAACTTACTTTAGCGAATGCGAGGAGGCGGAAGAAGACGAAGATGACGAAGATGAAGCGGAAGAAACTGCAACCGAAAAGGCGACACCGCAAGGACGCCGTGGCCGTGGCCAGGGCGCCGCCAAAAGGGGCCGGGGAGGGTTCAAGCGGGCCAACGATCATATCGAAGACTTTGGGGACGATTGCACCCGGACGAGTGACATGGAAGAGACAGATGGTTCCGACAGCGGCGCCGACCTGGACGATTTCATCGTCGGGGATGATGTGTTCTCGTCCAGCAACTGGCAGGGGTCAAACGATCCTACGACACCCAGCTCGTCGCGTCTCAGCCTGCGCCACCGGCGCACGGAACAGGTCGCGGCCGAGGAGAAACCGTTCTACGAACCCCCCGAATTCGGTTCGACCCAGGACTCGGACGACGAGATGCCCGACTTGGCCGAGCTCGTTGCTAAGAGCGCGAAGAAGCCGGCCGGGCCATCCAAGTCGAGAGTGGCCCACCCGGCAGACGAGGATAGCGAGGATGATCTGCCCCAACTGTCCCCGCGCAGGCCCCAGGCGAAGAGGAGGCGACAAGTGCTGTCTGACAGCGACGATGATGACACACCTTAGCAGTAGCGTTTGTTGCTGGCTCGGTCAACTTTGACGCAGGGCTACGGCGTTGTGGGTGCACGGATGGATGGATACTTATGGTCGAGACGACGATACCCAACTATTGCTATTACGAGAGTCTGGTCTATAATGTTTAGATTGCTTTGTATACTACCACTGGTGGGGGTGAGTATTGGCCTAGATGATGTAACGTGTAGATGAGGCTTAGATATGTCAACAAAGTGATATCATGGGTTGTACTAAAGGGCATTTATTCTTCTTCTGGGGCTAATTTCCTCTCGCTTTTGTTTCGGTGGAGGCTGACTAGAACAATTCCTATGCTCGAACCTCCTAATAAGGGAATACACGATTTACTTACTAGGTAGGTATCCCACAGAGTACCGTTTTCCACAAACTTCCATCCTCCTCCTCCTTCTTCCCCCCCTCTCCTCGCCTCTTCACCCTCCTCGCCCTCATCCTCTCAATCCCCTTATCCAACACCGTCTCCACGCCATAACCCGTCTCCCAATCCAACCCAAACAACCTCCCCTCGCCCTCTCCCAAAAACTCCTCCACCACAAACCTCCACCACACCCCCGTCAAAACCTCCTCATCGCTCAACCCCTCCTTCCTAAAACTCTCATACTCCCCCTCCACCCCCGTCCAATCCACCACCTCGTCCACCAGATCCGCCAGCGCGGGAGCCGACGCCCGGAACGCCCGCCGCGCCTCACCCCCGCTCCGCGGGTCGTGCGCTCCCCCCCCCCCGAACAGGAAGAAGGCGAGCAACGAGCCGCCCGACGGTTTGAGCGCGAGCCTGGACAGGGACGGCGTGGCTGCGGCGGGCCCGGCCCGCACCGCGCCGCGGTAGTGCTCCACGACGGCGCTGAAGAGGGTCTGCGCTTCGGGCGACGTGTAGTGGAATCGGCCGCCGGCGAGGTGCGCTAGGGGGTGGGTGGGGGCGGGGTTGGGGCTGGGGTTGCTGTCGGGGTTGCTATCGCTGTCAAAGTTGCTGTTGCTGTTGGGGTTGATGGGAGTTTGAGGTGGGCTTTGGGTTGGGGTTGAGATGGGTGATGGGAGTGGTGAAAGGGGTGGGAACGGTGAGATGGGCCCGGCTGAGACGCGCGGGCTCTGGATCTGGAAGGGTTTGCTGTTCTGGCCGCGGCTGCTGGTGCGGATGGGGATAGGGATCGGGCGAGAGCGGTGGTCGATTACGGTTGCGGCAGCTCGTCTTCCCTGGGTCGCGTACTCGAGAAGGGGGCTTGGCTTTTCCGGCTCGTACAGGTCTTGGGCAGGATCCTTTGCCTCGGGGGGCGGCTGTGAGTCGAAAGAGGGGCCCGTGTAGGGCTTCCAGGTGTGAGTTTCGGTGTTGGCTGTAGGCGGCGAGCTCCGTAGACCGTCATACACGGGGTAGCGGCCAGAGGTTGTTATCGCAGTGCTGATGTTGGCGGTGTTCGGCTTTGAAGTCCCGCCGTTAGCGCCCATACCACCTACCGAGGCCTGGGCTACAGTCTGCTGTATCTCGTGCTGCACCATGATCGAACAGGAACGCCTCTTAGTTGCGGGCGACAAGCTCGCCTCGTTCTTGCCCCCGGCCCGCCGACCTGATATCTTCCGAGCCGGTAGCATCCGCTGTTGTACCCTCTGGCTCCGTCCCATCAACCGAGAAATAAACTCACCTCGGCCCTTTGGTAAGCTAGTATTCTTCTGTTCCAGGTGTACTGCCCGGGATGCCGATCGTCGGGCCCTCTTCAGAGCCCTAGCTTTTACGCGAGGGAGCTGGTATAGAACCCAGAAATCACCCCTAATGAGAGCACCCGTTTCCTCGTGGAAATGGGGGAGGGGGGCGCAAGAAGAGTCAGTCGAACACGAGCGAACGTCTTTGGACTTCGCAGCTTTTGGCCGAACTATCACCGTGGCGTTATCAGCGCCTTCATGAGATACCCAGCATCCCAGTTTGCAAACAACAGGGCGCATTTCTCTGGTAAATCCGAGCTCCAGGTGGTTATTAGTCTCGAGAACAGCTTCAAGTAGATGGTGAGAAGAAGTAGATGTCATTGAGACAAGGCAACCCCGGTGCTCAACCAAATCCAAGTTATATCAAACAAAACCCAGCTTGGAACCGTGGTTAGGCGTACCCAATTGCTTTTATATCTCCATCCTCTCTTTTTGTGTCTTTGATCATGGAGCATAACAATCGCAGATTGCCGTTCACAAAGAACTCAACCATTCCAGCGGGACACACCCCTTGTTAGCCAAGATAACAATCAAAAATTATCGACCAGATCCTGTATTCGGGTAACTTGAACGGCGAAGCGCTGCAGAACTCGAAGTCAAATTCTGGGAACCGTGCAGCAAAATACGAAACCTGGCAGCCCACAAGCTGGCGATCTGTCGCTACCTGGCCATGGATAGCGCTCCTATTCCCGCGGATGACTCGATTTAGAACCCAAGAGACCCTTTATACAATGCCATTATCTTGTACCCTTCACCTGCTGTGTGGGGGACTGCCCCTTGGTCTCCCAACTGGAATGGAGGCTACTACTACGTCTTGGTCCCAGACGGCTCAACTTCGAGGATTTGAACTAACTGATATGAAATCTCAAGAAAATAGGGAAACGTTCCCATTTCCTAGACCACTATTTGACTTTCATACACCTTCTAAGGATTCCAGGGGCACTGCGTGGATATTCCATCAAGGGGAACGGCGGTGGGCCACCGAAATTCAGAGAAATGCTCTTGAACTACCTGCCCCCCCCGATTCTCCCTTGCCGAATGCAGGGAACGGGGAGTGGTAGTGGCAGCAACAGAAAGGGGCACATAGCGAAGGGCTGTTGGAAGCTACGTGATAGATCGAGGGTTGACCCGGCACAACCAACAAGGTCACCGAGGCTCTGCGAGGCGGAGTCCTACTTGCTTGGCTAATATGACATACGACTATCAAGGTACACGATCGGGGAACACCGCCCGAGTGTATCACCATCGTCAGAGGGTACGAGGTACCAGGGCCATCGGGATCTTTTTATGTCATCTGAATGAAGTATCTCTCCCAGAACACTTTCTCGTTGCCTTGCCCACTCCGCTTCTTAGCTCAGGACCGTTCGGGCGGATGCCAAGGTAGGGCGAAATGATGGCATCGGTGAGATATTGCCCGAGTGGGTACATACGCGTGTCGCGGGATTTAAGGTTGTGGGAGTAAAAGTCATCCCATCATGTTTGGGAACACAAAACCAACGAAGGGCCGGCCAAAGAATTCAGGTGCCTGGGAATGGGGGGAGGGGAGGGAAGCGCTGGAACAGTGGCCGCGCACTTGTGCCGCGCACCGTTGCGTTCCTCTCCCAGGCACTTACTTTGAATTGAGGCTCCCCAATTCTCTGCAATCCTATTCGCGGGAGAGTTGAAGCAGCAATTCCTCGTAGGGCTGAGGTGCGTCTCCCCCCCTCCCTTCTCCTCTTGGGTTGACGCACGAGATCAGTGCTGTGCGACGTGGTCTTTGTCGGCTGTTTTCTCGGTTGCCATCTTGGACTTCAGATTGGGGAACGGCCGCTTGGCAAATGCATGGGGTGATTTTCTTGATGAATGAGTGGTTTGTAGAAGGCAACCTAGAAAACTTCTCCTGCACGAGGACTGACTTGGGTGGAATTTGTTGGGCGATGAAGTGGATAAGGACTCTTTGTTTGGTCTTGGAGCAGTGGGAGGACCTCACGAATGCGTGCCGCCTCCCTGCCCAAACACCCAAAGCCAGCCAGCCCTACGAGGGCGGGGACGGGAGCTGGGGAGAGCTGCAGGGACACAAGGACACCACCGATCAGATTTGGGCCAATCTCGAGGCCCATCGCCGTTGGCTCCGTGCGAAAGTGCTGCATGATCGCCAATCTGTGGGGAGAGAGAGGGGGTTCTTGCCTCTCCCAAGCCACCACAAATCGCCGTCCTCAGCCCGGAAATGGTTGGCATGCATTGCACTGCTGCGGTCCTTGGTAGGATACAAATATTGCAGATGACTGCATGTCGTTTTGTGTTTGTTTTGTGGCAGCCGTCTCTCTGGTCGCGTTTCGCCGAAGCATGTCCGACGGGGAAGGAACCGTGAGAACCCTAGCCCGTTTCTTTCCGCTTCTCGCGGTGACTGCCCCCTTCCCAACAGCACTTTCCAGTGGATGGTTGGGGGCTGCATCAGGGACGCTTCAAGTGGTTGGGGCAATCGTCTTATCCCGGCTCCTCACTGGCTTGACTCCTGGTCCGAGCCACAACATGACAGCCGCTGCATATTTAGGGTTTGCGCCAGCGTTTGGAAAGGCCTCGGGCGTTTTATTGCGCCGCCTTTGCCAGGACAGATCTCACTGTGGGACAAGCTGTTTTTCTCTCGGCCCCTTTCCCGTTCTCACCACCGGAAACAAACGGTCGCGGGGGGCGGGACCGCAAGTACAAGTAGTTAATTATCCGATGATGTGTCAGCGAGATTGGGGGGTGTTTGAGCATGACATGATGGTATCTGAGGACGGGAGCTCTGAATCGCCTCCGCTGCTAGGTAGTCATTAACACCCCACGACTCGTAGGAAGATGATGGAAGGGAAGGAATCTACGAAGTAACAGTCGCGATACACTTGTCGATCGCGGAATACCCTGCACGCAGTCGCTATTCCGTATCATTGTCGCATTAAAGAGTGGCTGCATCAAGGGAAGCAGCTTCGCCACACGTCCATCAGGTCCGCCGTTCCCGCCCCTGAGCTATCGTTGCAGGCGAGGTTGTGGCCGTGGTGGGGGCCTGTCATCAAAATGGCCCTCATTGTCTGAGCTCATTGTAACTAACCGAGAGCACAAGGTCCCGGCCTCAGCCCGGATCGCGCCAACGACCCGCGAGTTGCGGCGCGGCGGGCAGGTCGGATGGTTGACGTGTCTTCTCTCGAGCGAGAGAATCATCGACATCACAAATGTTCGTCATTCCCCGCGCGGCTCTTCTTGTTCCGTCACATCTGAGAGTCGAAATCTGTCTGCCTTCAGAGAAGACGACCTTGTGTTTGCAGACTGCAGCTCGCGAGAGGTGATGCTGGAGAACCAAGCGACTTGTCCCGGTACCTCCCAAAATCTGGGGACGAGGGACGGAGGAGACACTGGCCCTGCTAGCCGAGTACTTGGGTAAAACACCAAGCTACGCAGAGAAGCTCTGTATCTGTAGAGAGTCTTTCCTTAACAATCTGGAGGACCGCAGCCGGCCGAGACACCAAGTCCAGGGACTTTGCAGCCAACAGACGCTATCAATAGCGCGCCATTGGGAGCACAATTGGAAGGATTCAAACCTGGCCAATGGGTGGCCACTAATCCGGCGCTGCGCCTGCCAGGGGACCCACATCTTACTGGGAACCCCGGTTGCCCGAGCAGGCAGCAGCGTCCGACAAGCCCACCGCATTTCTCATCATTTCTCTGGCGCCCATTCGCGACAAACCTCCTTCTTCCGAGTCCTTCATCACGCCTGTCCCGACTCTTTCCCTTTTCTTTGCACCTGAGGCCATTCAAATCGACTTCCTGCAGAAAATCCCGCGCTCAGACCAGACGGTCGAGGCTCCGCAACCGTTTTTGCCCCAGTGTTATAGGACTTGAGTGTCCCCCATCTTTCCTGCCGCCCAACACGACGGTTCATCAGCGCCTTGAGCTTCATCCCAACCATCATTAGCAGGACGCCTTTTCGCCTGGTCCTGATTCCATCGCGTCTCGGGGTCCCTGGCTTTCGTCGGCTTGTCCCCTATCAGGCCTGGTAAGTCGAGTCCCATTATCGTTCGTCAGGGTTCGTTCCTGGGCACGGTTTCCAAGTCCTGCCCATCGCCGCTGTGCTCCAGTGGGCTGCTGGAAAGGATCCTACCTCCTCTCGGTGTCGCAGGCCGACTGTGACTCACGCTCTCATCTCCGCTCGGCGGGACAATGAATACATTGAGAGCTGACCTGAGAGACTGGACACAGTGTTCCGCCCACCGATTGTCGCAGAGCCTTGTGCGTACCCCGCGCATACCGGCAACCATGTCGTCCAATCCACGCAGAACGCCGGTGACTCGTTCCGGTTCGAGGGGCCTGAGCATTAAGACCAATGTGGTCCTCAAGAAGGGTGCGACCTTCCACTCCCCGACTACTCCGCTCGAGTCTCCCGAACCAGCATTCACTCCGCCGTCGCTACCTCGTCGGTCACACACCAACCTGGACGATGTCATCGATGCTCATCGCCGTCGTGTTGCTTTGACTCTCGGCGATATCGACAAGACACTTGCTGGTCTTCGCAAGGACGACGCTCCCCTCTCTCCCGGCCGCAAGACCCTCCGGGACGAGATCCTCCCGCTGCCGCGAGGCGTGCTTGACCACACCCTCGACTCGGTCATGGTCAAGGAGCAGCCGGCCGAGCGCCGGATGCTCCGTCCTCGCACTCGCCGATCGTCTCGTTTCCACGAATCCGACAGCGGGTTGGGAACCTCGATTGCTTCCAGCAATGACAAGGAGGCTGTCGCTAAGAAGGACAAGGCGGGCCGGACAACGGCGGTTACCAGGTCGGCTGCAGCCCGCTCCGCCACCGCGGCGAGCGCCGTCGGCCTCAGCCCTCACGCCACGAGCCGCATCTACGCGTACACCCTCAAGCCCCTCCTCGCCAATTCCGGTTTGAAGGATTTCCACCCGCTCCTTCTTGAGTGCCCGAGGAAGATCCAGGAGAGGCAGATTGTTTGCCTGAGGGATCTCGAAAAGACCTTGCTTCTCGTTGCTCCAGTAAGTGAGCTCTTGACTGACCAAAGTGTGAGGGGAGATACTTACCGTGTCTTGCTTTTAAAGGAAAGGACCAAGTCCTCCGAACTGTACCTGGACTTTTGTCTCACCACCATTCGGTGCATCCAGGCCACCGTTGAGTACCTGAGCGACCGGGAGCAAACTCGCCCCCGGGACGTCCCGTACACAAGCGGATATTTCGTCGACCTTGTCGATCAAATACGGAACTACGCCCAGCAACTTGCTGACGCTAAGGAGAACCAGGACGAGATGGATGTTGACCCGTATGGCTCTCTTTTCCCTTTTGATCTAGCCCGCCTTACTAACTTGGCCTCCAGTACCGACGAGATCAAGCTCCACGGAGGCATCCACATCAACGGACGGCCTGCCGAGCTCGTTCGCGTCAAGAAGAACGGCAAGATGATCTCGATGGCGACTGGTCAGCCCATTGATAAGATCGACGAGGAAGCCGACGGCACTGTGCGGTTCAAGCGCTCCGCCAGTCAGGAGCTCGAGGATGAAGAGGAGATCATGCGCTCTATGGCCAGGCGCAAGAAGAATGCCAGCCCCGAGGAGCTTGCGCCGAAGAAGTGTCGCGAGCCCGGTTGCAACAAGGAGTTCAAGCGCCCTTGTGACCTCACGAAGCACGAGAAGACTCATTCGCGCCCTTGGAAATGCCCTGTTCCCACCTGCAAGTACCACGAGTATGGGTGGCCGACCGAAAAGGAGATGGACCGCCACAACAACGACAAGCACTCGGCCAGCCCCCCCATGTACGAATGCCTCTACAAGCCGTGCCCGTACAAGTCGAAACGCGAGTCCAACTGCAAGCAACACATGGAAAAGGCCCACGGCTGGGTTTATGTCCGCACCAAAACCAACGGCAAGAAGGACTCCAGCGTGAACGGCAACTCGGCTCACCCCACTCCGCAACTCCAGAACATCCCCACACCGTCCAGCGAACACAGCATGGGAGTTGCTACCCCCCCAGACACCTGGGGCCCGGTTTACCCCGGCAGCAGTCTCGATTTCCCCGCCTACATGCCCAATGACGCGGACTTTGGCTTGATCCCCCAGGAGCTGTCCCTTGATTACTCGCCCGTTGACAACCCGACCCCGTCGACGGATTCTGGGATGGACCACACCTCGGCATACCAAGACATCGGGACAGACTTCTCCATGTATGACGACATTTACAATGCCCGTGTGCAGCTGCCCACTCCTCCTCCCCTCCTCACCAACGCCTACCCCAAGGAGGTGGCCCACCAATTCATGTCATACACTGCCGCCGAGCTCTGCCAGCCCCAGCCTGCCCAGCTCTCGCCGATCGGCCAAGGGAATACCATGCTCTACACTCCTAACTCTCTTGCCGAAGTGGACGAGGGCTTTGATGACCGCAACGAGTTTGCCGCCATTGCCAATGCCGTAAACGGCGGCGACTTCATCCTCTTCCCCAACGGTGGAGTCTCGAAGCCAATGTTCAACGAGTCTCTGTTTGCGAACACGGATCTTCCGGGCATGACTGCCAACCACGCCCAGCCGTCGTCTCAGGACTTGCTGAACGCCTTCAGCGTTGACTGGCCGCCACATGACCTCAGCGCCTACTACCCGCAGTACTAGACGGGGTTGGGCTAAACAAAAAAAAATTACATGTTGACTCGGGATTGCAATTGAATCAGTCGTAGCTCCGCAACCGCGCTGCGACTTTTTCCTTCTTTCCGGTGCAGTCTGGGCTGCAATTTGTCATGATTAATGAAGTGAGTGAATGGGAGTGTTGGTAACGATTTGGAAAGATGGGTAGCGCGGTGGCCGAGCGAACACACGGTTCGACCGTCTTCATGTTTATTTCAATTATTGATTTTATGTGTTTTTATCTCGGTTGCTCCTCGCTTTACATATCTAGCGGTTTTTACGTGGGAGGAGTAGGCGGAATGGGTTGGATTGTTTCCAGAACTAGCTGGGAGACATGTAATCTGGTCTCGAGTGTTAGGTAGATTCCTCTCAACAATGATGGCCATTCATACATCTAAGTCTCGATCCCTCGTTCCAACTTGTGACTCTTTCCCCGTTCTCTCAGCCACTTTACCTTAACGACGTTACTTGTATAAGCCAGCCCGAAAGAGTGGGGACTCTTGCGGAGGAATGCGGACCGTGCGTAACTGTGGAGACGCAGAAGCTCCCCCGACCAAATATTTTTGCTCTTGGTCAAAAGCGGGTTCCTGCGGCGTCCTCGAACTTTTCATAGTTTCCCCCATCAAAACGGACCACGATCCGACGTGTCCGTAGCGCACAAAGGGGCCGGCGGTGGACTGCCAGTTTCCCAGCGGCAGATTCTAATCGAGGGCATGTCTAATTGACCCCGACTAACGAATGAAACCGTGCGTTGTTTGCTCATGGAGCGACTGTCCAGCAGCGCGTCCGCCTCCGGCCCCCCTCGAGCTCCCCACGACACGGTATGTACGCACGCACACCCATCCGCCTCTCTTCTCCTCGTCTCCCTCCCCCCTCCTACCACTCCACTCCCAATCTCTTAACGAGACAGTCGGTGCCCCTCCTCCCCCCCCAAAACAAGAAAAACAAAGCCCACACCATGATGATCTACGCAACGCCGGTTGCAACCCTCATATACTTTATTAGGAAGAGCCGTCTGAACCTCCCCGAGGGTATTTCAACCCTCCTCGGCTGGCCGACCGTTTCCGCTTCTTTTCTTCTCCTGTGCCTTGCCCGCTTCCTTTTCTCTTTCGAGAAAGGAAAACGTCTGCACCGTCATGTGCTGGCGGGGCTGGGGCCTGGAGGGGGGAGAGGTGGGCGGTTTTGGACGGTGGGGTTGGTGGTGCTTAAAAACTGGGTTTCTGAAGGGCTTTGTTTTTTTTTGTCTTTACTTTTGTTCTTGTTGTTGGTTGGGGTTGGCTGAGTTGGTTGCGGCAAGTTTGCTGACTTGTTCTGAAGTGTCTGCTCTAGGTTTGATACCACGAGACGAACGGGTTGGTTATGGGCGAGATCGAGGGCAGAAACGAGGTAGGTCTCGGGTTCGGCACGGCACTGCCTGTCTGGTGTCGCGGGCGTCGTGGGAATAGAGGGGATTTCCTGCTCGAGTGGTTGCGTATTTTAGAACGTTTGAGGACAGGTCACTCGAGAGAAATCCATCGACCTGAAAATGCAATCAAGGAAACAATCCGATATCCAGAATCCGAACTCGACGGGAATATTGTGGCTTCATTGTCTATCGTAGATATATCATGTCTGTGGCTTGCGGGCTCCCGTAACTCCCTGAACTTGCTACCCAGAACACCATAAAATAGGACTGGTTACAACTTGTTGATTTTTCACCCATCCCTCGAAATCTTACACTCTTCATTGCTACAAATAGACTTGTCCATATCACCCTGCGATTTCCTATTTCGCAAAGTGCAGGTCGTAGCCTAGCCACTTCCTCCTCAGGACTTGGTCGACCGACAGGCCGGGGAAGCCATAGGTCAGCGGCAGGAAGAAGTACCAGCTGGCGGCGACGACGAGAAGGATGACAATCGTGGCAATCCACGACGGCAACATGCTCTGGCCGACGAACCGCTCGCGCGCAGTCAGGTGGTGCTTGCGCAGGCCCGTGCTCTTGCCAGCCTTAGCGGCCCGGTGAAGCACCTCGTGCTCAATAGAGTCCTGGCTGAAGACAAACTCGACTACGGCACCGGTGACGAGGGCCGAGGCCAGGTGGGCGGGGAGGTAGTGGTGCAGGAACAGCTGACGGCCCATGACATAGAAGGGGAAGTAGTGGGTGGCCCAGGCGAGGAAGAAGAAGCCGGTTGAGTTGTATAAGCGGGAGCGGGCGCCTGGGCAAAGTTAGTCAACTGTCAATTAGAAAGGTGGTGTTTTCTTTTCGACTTACGGTGATCCAGGGCGTCAATACCGCGGCGCAGCGAGAACTGATCTGCCAGGACGATACCGGCATAGATGGCCAAGACACTGCTGGCGATCCACCAACCGATAGGGTTGCCGAGGAAATAGATTTGCTGGCGGGTGTCGTTTTGAGTCCAGAAGCTGACACCGCGGAGCAGGAACGGCCACTGGAAGGGCAGCGACGCGTAGGGGTGGCTGGCAGTCAACTGGTTGTTGTGCCAGAACATGGATCGCTGCAGCTCGAACCACTTCCTCAGGAAGGGGAGAGACTTGACCTTCTTCTCTACCTTCTCACGGCGCTTATGATCGGCCGGAATAGACGGAATGTCATCGACGAGCCAAACGTTCGAGCTCGGAGCAATCTGCTTGTTTCCGTTGATCTCCTGTTGCTTGTGTCCCCACTCGGGAAGCGGCGTGGTGTGAGTCCACATGGCCACTTTGCTCGGGTTGTGAATGAGCTTGAAGTGGCTGGAGACGCTCTTGAACTCTTGGTTAGGCTTGCCATGCTCAATCCGGATCTCAAACAGGGTGTCGGCGGCGCGGTCGCCGTAGGCGTCTGCGATCGAGATGGTAGTGAATTCCTGGTTGGTGGGGTAGTACGGAGAGGCGACATCGTGGGACAACAGAATGGTGTCGGTGACCAGGTGACGAAGCCTCACGAGGTCGTGGTTCTTCACATGGCGGCCCAGCTTCTGGTCATCGGCGCCGGCAGGGAGAACCTGCCAGTGGTTGTTGGTGTCATTGAAAGGGTAGCCCGTCACTTGCTGGCCTTGGCTGGAGACGCGGCCGTCGTCATACCTAAGGGGATAGCGATCCGCGTGGCTGTGGAGGTACGCCTTGGTCTCCTTGTGCTTGAGGGTGATGGTGTCGTAGAAGTCAATGGTGACCGAGTTCTGGAGCATGACGTTGTTGCTGAGCGTCTCCTGGAATTCAGGGGTCATGAAATCATCTCCGGGCCCGGAGCGTGTCAGAATGGAGAAGTGGACCTGGAACCAGAAGAGGTAGAACAGGAAGGGCATGATGATCAAGCCAAAGGCACGGGCAGCGAAATGCTTGCCAAAGTCCGGCAGGCTCAGAGCACCTCCAGGCCTCTTGATATCCAGCAAGTCCCAAAGATCGATGATGACGGCAGAGCCGATGGTGATGAAGGCGAACAGGCCGACATATTTGGTTGAGATATCGCAGGATAGGGCGAAACCGGTCAGGATCAGCCACTTCCACCACTTTCTCGAGAAGGCTTCGTGGCGCAGCTTGTAGAATTTGATGTAGCAGAGCAAGCTGCAGGCCATGGCGAAGACGAGGGTGGCATCGAGCAGGATCAGGCGCGTCTGGCCAATGTGGGCGTTATCGAGCAGGACCAGGCCAGCGGCAACAATGCAGGCTGGGAGGCTGTATCCAGACTCCCACATGATCAAGTAGGTGACGGAGACGGTCAGGGCGCCGAGAATGGCGGGCAGAGAGCGGAAGGCGACGTAGGGGACCTTGTTGACGATGTAGGAGTCGCCGATGTTCTCGAAGTGGAAGTGGCCATCGTAGCCAACGAGCCAGCCCATAAAGGCGAAGAGGAGCTTGCCGAACGGAGGGTGCACATCGAAGAAGTAGGTTTTCTCGAGGTAGTACGAAGCGAACTGAGACAGACAAACGTTAGTCAAAGTGACAATGGGACAGCCAGGGGAGAAGGCGTAAGTACCTTGCCGAAGTGAACTTCATCGAAGACAACCTCGTTGGGGTGGCTGATGCCCCAGAACCGAGTGACGAAAGCCAATGCTGTAATAATAACGAAGACAGCCTGGAAGTCGCGCTCGGAGCCAGTCGAGGACTTTGCGGTGACCGCTTTTACGAGCTTATCAAGCTCGACGTCCGAGGAGACTCCATCCTTGGTTTTCTTGGTCGAAGCGGCGGCGCCCACGTTGCGCTGGCGCAGAGTGGCTTGAGGCGTCGGGGTCGAGGCCATGGCGGGTGGACTGTAAGGAAGCCAATGTGTTAACGCCTACTATTTACATTCCTGAGAGCTGCAGGCAAACGCTCGGGGCGTTGGCGTTGCCAACTCGAAGACAACACCTGTCTTATGCTTCTGAACAAAGCGGAACAGGACACGATGGACATACCTCGCCAATCACAAAACACGATTGACTTCCCCAATCGGTGTATCAATAAGAAACCCACCCGGAAATGGAAAGCAGATACGAAAGAAAGGTTAAAGACAGTCGAGAAGATGAAGAATGGATGGGGCAAGGATGCGCGCGAAGAACGAAGAGTTGGGGATAGTATATTAATAAATTGCGTCCCCCCTTTAAGCCTCCTGATGGCAGGGCTGATGGATGGAACCGTGTTCAGCTTTGGCCGCTCCACCAAAACTCGCGATTTTTCTGGACACCTGGCGCAACCTTTGGGTGGCTTGACCCTGAATTGAGACCCCAGTCCGCCAAGACTACAGGTGGTCCAAGCTCCTGCGCGCTGCGCACCTCACCCCTTGCCTTCCATCAAAGTCTCGGCTTGCAAGGATTAACCTGACTTCGTATGCGACTGCGCTTACTACAAAACACCCGACAGTACCGGGCCCGGCCCGGGCTGCGGGGTTTGGCCCGCCTCTAACCCCTCCTTGCCGTGGTCCGAAGAACGGAGCGGGACGGAGGCCTAAGCAAGCCCAATAGCTACCGCGTCGTGGAGAGATTGCCCCGCCATTGACTTGCCATGTTTCCAGTTGCCCCAAGACGAGCTTTCCCAATTCTCTTCCGAGCAGCTTTGAGTAAAACACCACCGCTACGCATCCAACCAAGATCGCGCCCTCTACACAACATGTCTGCCACGCCCGTCTTCACCAAGAATGCAGCTCCGCGTAGGTTTCCGTTACTAGCTCTCCTATGACGGCGATACCCGGAATGCTGACCTGAGTCCGTCCTACGGATAGCTGCCGGCCCTTACGTATGTTCCATTCCTGAACACTCAACTGCCGTGAAACCCAAATTCAGACATTGACCGACCCCCAGTCCCAGGCCATCAAGACCCCCACTACCATCTACTGTTCGGGCCAGATCCCTTGCGATGCCGAGGGCAACCTCGTTGAGGGCACCATCCAGGAGAAGACGGCCGCATGCATTGCCAACCTCAAGGCCGTCCTCGAGGAGGCCGGCTCAGGAATTGAGAAGGTAGTCAAGGTCAATGCCTTCCTGACCGACATGGCCAACTTCGCTGTGAGTGCCGGACTATCCCGAACCCTCAATAACACAACGGGTGGTTGACGAAAGCATCCTGCAGGCCATGAACGAGGAGTACGCCAAGTGGTTCGTCCACAAGCCCGCCCGCAGCTGCGTCGCCGTGAAGCAGCTGCCCAAGGGTGTAGACGTTGAGATTGAATGCATTGCGCTTCCTTGAGAAAGGAGTCTACTTGTTCCCAAAAGCTATAGAACGAGCGATGAATCAAAAAGTCCATTGTTATTCTCAAAACCGTTGAATCCTTCTTGGTGCTTTTTAGGGATCGACAAGTTGGTGGGGCTACCGAACGGTAATGACGGAATACCAAGTACATACACCTTCGAAGCCCCTCCTACGCAGAACGCCTGAACGGCCACATCCAAGACAAAGATCTACAGAATTCTCAAGACACCCGAGGCCGATTGGCCTGCCGGGCTGCCCGGTTGCTATTTAAGCTCTTGGTTTCAGACCTAAGCCCGCCAATGCCCTCATTTCAGTACTTGATATTGGTTAATGGGGACGCGAGGATTACGTTACATTCATTCACGCCGTTATTGGCCTACAAGAGACACAGCCAAGCTCAGCCATTGACAACAGCCGCGTCACTCATCATTTTGGGCCAGCGCACTGGTTTTCTTTTATACCCAACACTCTGAGTATATTTAAGCAGCCCTATGGAGGGCGCGGAGTTAACTCTATGCTCGCCTTTCCTACTTTAATTCTCAGATATTGATTGAAGCGGAACATATCTCGAAACCATGTCCGCGCCGCCAGTCCCCGTGAGCGCCAACCAGGGCGATGCCCCGCGCCCTCGGGAGCCATCAACCCTTTACAAGGCAAGCACTTTCACTATTCACTTCCCGATACAACACCCTCTCCCAGTTTCAGTCTTCACCCAGCCCCATCCCTTAACCATCTTCACCACTCCCACAACCCCCGCCACCTCACCACTTACAACCCCCCCTCCCCCCACCCTCCTGTTTCCCCCAACCTTGCCCCCCCTTACCAAACTAACCTACCCCCTCCTTCACCCAGTTAATAATGACCCCCCTCATCTTCACCACCTTCCTCATCTCCCTCGCCCTCGTCGACCTGCGCCACTCAGCCCTGCGCGCCCACTACCACGCCGACCCCAACACCAACACCAACACCAACAGACAACCAGCCCGCCGCGTATTACCGCCCTGGCTGCACCGCATCGTCTACCGCTACCAGCCGCATCGCTACGCCAATAGTTCCCCCCGGCCCGCCGCGGGGCCTGGCAGCAGTCCGGGGAGTATGGGGGGTTCCTCCGATGGGGGAGGGGGTGGTGCGGGGGAGTACTATCACAGCAAGCAGCGGGAGCTGATGAGGATGGAGGCGGAGGAGGCGTTTGAGATGAGAGGTGTGGTTGTGGTGGGGCTGGGGTTGGTGAGTGTGGTGGTTGGGTGGGTGGTTTGGAGGGTGGTTGGGTGGGTGGTGGGGGTTGTTGGGGGGTTGGTTCTTTGAAGGGGGATGGTTGTGGTTGTGGTAGGCGGTGATTTATTGGCGTTGGGTGGTGGGCGGTGGGGAGTATGGGGGCGGAGATGTGGCTTGGGGAGTTTCAACATAATTCGGGGGTACTTTTTGTATGCCTGGCGGTAATTTATGGCTTGGATATAAATTTGAGGTAAACACTTTCCATGAGAGTATATTGAACATCCTATTCAAGCTCATCCTCTCGGCGCCAAACATACCTCAGCTCCATGGTCCCGTTCCCGAACCCTTCAAACCACACTTCGCCGGCTTCCTTGAAACCCTCTCTCTCATACAGACTCCTCGCAGCCGTCAGACACCGTTGCGTCGCCAACCGACACTCCCGGAACCCAGTCTCTCTAACAAACCGCATAGCCGCCGCGAAAAGCTGCTTCCCCACCCCCAACCCCCTAGCCGACTCATCCACAATAAAGGCCCGAACCTTCGCCACGCCCTCCTCCCCAGGATAAGCCTCGCCGTCGATATACACCACGCCCACCGTGCGCTCCATAGTTGGCGCCCCCGGATGCTGGGCCGGCGTCGTCATAACAGCCGCCCACACCTGGTTCACCGGCCTATCCAGCCGGTCCAGCAGATCCCCCAGGCCGGTTGACAGCACGGATTCGAACTTGCGGCCCCATCCCTCCCTCGGGTAGTAAAAGGCCAGGTGCATCTCGAGGGTGCGGGCGAGAATGCCCGGGCGGTAGCCCGCCACGATGGAGACGGTTGGGGGCTGGGGCAGCTGTGGCTCGGGGGTCGCTGCTGGTGTGATGTCCGGGGTGATGTCGGCCTGGTTGGGCCTCGACCGTTCTAAGGCAGTTGCGTAGGCTTGGAAAGCTGCCGTGATATTTGCGCCTGCGCCGGGAGGGGCCGCAGCAAGTGCTTTGGTGACCTGGTCTTGGGCGTGGGCGTTGATCTCGGCGAGGGCGCTCACTCCCGCCGTGGTGAGCGTATAAGTCTCCTCGTTTTCGGCGGTAACTTGGCCTCCCTGGCTGGCCAAATTCGGTTCCCGCCTGACGATGCCCCTTGAGATCAGTTCGACCAGAGTATGGGAGAGCTGGGTTGGGGGAACCTTGAGTTCAGTGCAGAGGTGGGGAAAGGAGCGCCGTCCATAGTCGCCGATTTCGATCATGCAGTGCACGGCAGCCGGCGAGAGCGGAAAGGGGATGGGGGTTGGTCGAAGAAAACCCCATTCCCGAACCAGTTTTCGCGACGCCTCTCGGAGGGACAGGACCGGGTCGTTGTCGAGGGATTGAGTCCCCGGTAATGGTGCGGGGAAAGGCGAAATCGAGGTGGTCATGGCAGTATACTCTACTCGATTCTACTCGGTTGTCAAGTTCCTTTATGTTGTCTGCTTAAAAGGGAGTCCTGGTGTTCCTTATGTCCTCGAAGCAAACATAATCCCCATTCTCTTGTTGTTTGGAGACCTGCTAACTGTCAATGGCTACCCTTACCTAAGGTACTTGCAGTCGCATCCGATTTCGGGGACATCTTGGCAGCGCCCTTTGGATGATCGATCAGTCGACCCAGTAGTTAATTCCTTGTATGTCTAATATTGGAGGTTTCCAATCGTTTTCGAAGCTTATTGTCGAATTCGCGGGCTCAACACCTTTGAACTTCTTCTTCATAGGTAGATATAGCTTAGTAACTTCCAAGGGTATTATTCTCGGCGTTGCACAAAAATGCCCTGTCACCTGGGGTAGCAAGCCAGGCTCGTTCGATTATCTTGAACCTGGCGTTCAACAGGGAAGGAACAACCCGATGCAAAGACAGCAAGTGTTCGTGGCCACTTTCGCCCCCGCCTACCTTTTCGGTCAACGCAACCCATCGTCCCATACTTTGCAACACCAAATATCGAAAGACACGACAGTGCCGACGCAATAGCTTACGATTGTCTACCACTGGAGTGACAAGTTCGGTTGGCGAACATGGCCCCCAATCTGCCGATAAAATCGTTGCACAACAGCCTCCTCGCACCAAATCTATGAAGCTGCTAATCACACAAGATTCCGCTCTTGCCGAGGCTCGCTCTTGTTGTTGTTCCAGACGAAAGTTCCAAGGAGCAATGATTTAACCGACCAAGGAGGACGGTCTCTGCTCATTGGCCGAGCGCACGGAGCCGGAATCCCATGAATTGCTCCGTGTCCTGCTTTGCAAATGCAACACCATTTGAGACGACCCAGGATGGTTAATGAGGAGTGCGAACCCCGAGCGATCCCAAGTGGGCCTCTTTGTCCACCTACCTCGCTGAAGGAACCGCGCAAGCGATTTAGTCGCCTGGGCCGCAACTTAAAGCCTTGATGACTTGAACCCTTCTCGGATGAACCAAGCCCGTGTATTCTCTCCGTTGGTTCATACTTTCGGAGGCTTTTTGCAGGCTTTGTGCCGCGAATAGTCTGCACTCTAGCGTAGGACTAGCTAAGGCTTACAACGCGCCAACGTCATCTTCACTCTCGTATATTACTTGGGTGTATCCGTTTCCTTGTTGGTAAATCGTTGTCATATCCCAGAGAGACCTATCTGCCCATCATGGCCCCCTACCGCTCCATGTTAGCCGCCGCTCTCGGTGGCGCCTACCTCCTCTCTTCAGGCCGAATCCCCCAATGGCCGGTGCCCGGCTTCCTGACCGCCTTTGCGGTCCTCTGGGGCACCCAGGTGCTGGCGTGGGCTGCGTGGGTAGTCATACTCTACCCGAAGGTCTTTTCGCCTCTGCGAGGACTTCCCGAGCCCAGCGGCAATTCGTGGTTCATGGGTCAGTGGAAAACGATTGTGGCACTCCCCACGGGGGGTCCCATGTTGAACTGGTACGTGTGGATTTGCTCATTCCCCTCAACATCAAGTCTTCTTCTTGTAGACTTTCTTATAGGCCTGCTCGCTGACCACCCATCCAGGATCGATTCCATCCCAAACAAAGGACTTATCCGGTATCTAGGCCCATTCAACCAAGAGAGGCTCTTTATCACATCTCCCAAGGCTCTCGCCGAGGTGCTTGTCACCAAGAACTACGAATTCATTAAGCCGGAAGCGCTTCGCTTTTCCATCGGCCGCATCTTGGGTGTCGGCGTCCTCCTTGCCGAGGGCGATGAACACAAGGCGCAAAGGAGAAACCTGCTCCCGGCTTTTGCCTTCCGCCATATCAAAAACATATATCCGGTCTTTTGGACCAAGTCGAGGGAGGGCGTGGAAGCCATGACAGAAGCCATCCTCAAGGAGGCTGCCCAACGAAACGACGCAGAGAAGAATACGGCCGTCATTGAAGCGGGCAACTGGGCCTCACGCGTCACCCTCGACATCATCGGCGTCGCGGGCCTTGGTCGTGACTTTGACGCTATCAAGAACCCGGACAACCGGCTAACACAGGCCTACGCCCGTATCTTTAGGCCGAGCCGCCAGGCGCGCATTCTCCAACTACTAGGCATGATGTTTCCCCCGAAACTAGTTGCTATGTTGCCGGTCAAGCGTAACGAAGACATCGGGGTCTCAGCCAACTTGATCCGAGCCGAGTGCGCCAAGATCATTCAGGAGAAGAAGCTGAAGCTGGCACAGAAGGAACCGTCCGACCCGGACATCCTGTCGGTGGCCCTGGAATCCGGCGGCTTCACCGACGAGAACCTCGTCGACCAGCTCATGACGTTCCTCGCCGCCGGCCACGAGACCACGGCGTCGGCCATGACCTGGGCCGCCTACCTACTCGCCAAGCACACTGACGTCCAATCCCGCCTGCGCGCCGAGATCCGCGAGCACCTCCCACCCCTCTCGGGCAACGGCTCGACCGTCTCGAGCGTCGACATCGACCGCATGCCCTACCTCAACGCCGTCTGCAACGAGGTCCTGCGCTACTTCGGGCCCGTGCCGGTGACGCTGCGCATGTCGGCGTGCGACACCAGCATCCAGGGCCAGTTCGTGCCCAAGGGCACGCAAATCATGCTCGTGCCGTGGGCCATCAACCGGTCCGAGGGGCTGTGGGGCGCCGACGCCCGCGTCTTCGACCCGGAGCGCTGGATCGCCAAGTCGGACGCCGACAAGCGCGCGGCCAGCGGCGGCGCCGAGAGCAACTATGCCTTCATGACCTTCTTGCACGGCCCGCGCAGCTGCATCGGCATGTCGTTTGCCAAGGCCGAGTTTGCGTGTCTGTTGGCGACGTGGGTGGGGCGGTTTGAGATGGAGCTGCATAACAAGGAGGAGATGGATGAGTCTAAGATTGATATCAAGGGTGGGGTGACGTCGAGGCCGGCGAAGGGTATGTATGTCAAGACTACTGTTCTTGAGGGTTGGTAAGGGTGAGTTGGCTATCTGGCTATGTTTTGGGTATTTGGGGGGCTGCTTTTCCTCCTGGGGTAATAATACCCTTCTTTGTTGTATTATGTCATTGGGGAAGATCTATATTTTTGGAGTTTAGGGGCCCTGTACTACTATCAAGAACGGAACAGGGCACTGCTATGTTTCCATTTTCTTTTTGGCTTCCAGCCGGCCCCAGACCGAGAGTGAACCCTGTCAATATTGTTTTACGGATTTGGCAGCAAGCTGCAAACCGAGCAGGAAAAGGGTACGACTCCGAGGCAAGGGGGATGGCTCAGAAACCATCAACCCTACCTCGGCGACTGTCCCGTTCGCTTTGACCGGTCGTCTCTGTCAAGCGGAAGGGCTTTTTGAGGGCGGGAAGGGAGGAAGTGCAGTTCATCGTCGCCGGTTATCTAAGTGGCTGTCGTTCGGTCCATCCTCCGGCTGAGACAGGCCAGGGTGTTTGAGACTGCATGCTTGGCGTATGTAGTGTATGTAAGATGCATGTGCGTATTGGGAAGCATGTCTCTGAAATGCGCCGAGCCGATCGGCGATCTTGCCGAGAGATGTGCAACAGGGAATCAGGCCTGGGTTGCACTTTCCGGGAATGGCGCCCTTCCCAATCGGGTAGGGCGCACCGTCAGACTCGCGTCTTCGCACGGGCCTGGCATCGCCCTTGGTGGCCCATGTACAACCCTAACCCTTGGCAAGAGTTTCTGAACATCCGCACATCGAATAGCGACGAGACCTCGGCGGGGCACAAATCCCACATTTACAACCCTTACGTTGCAAGGCGACGTCGCCATGATGGGCCGCACGACTTACTGCTCGCTGCTCTATGGCATCCCGCCATAATCACGGGTGGGTACTCGTCCATTATCCTGATTTCCTAGGCCCGATGAGTATCACTTCCATGACAAGATTATCACCGAGAGGAATGGTGATAACAAGAAGGACTGCAGGGCAGGTAGTATAAAGTCACTCGTTTTACAGGACTCTAGGAGTTCTCCAGTCAAACAATCGTGAGTACAGCTGTGGTATACTTGTACATTAACACCACTGTCACACCGTGTGAGACAAACCCCCCTTGTTGTAACCTTTTGGGCTTCACCGAATCTAGTCACCTCACCCCTTCCGTACCCTCAACCCGTGCCGGCGAACCCTTGCAGAGTTGGGTCCAGCGGAGATTCGTCACGACGGAGTCGCCGTTGCTGTTGCAGATGCGCAGTACGAGCTTCCATAAGAAATGACTGTCGAGGCCACGGCTGTGCCGCAAGCACCGTTGGCGCAATCCCTCAAACCATATCCAAAGTTGACATTCTTGCAGAGACACGAAGGCTGGGGACTGGCGCACCCCAGAGCCGAGTACTGCGCCACCATGTTGTTGAAGCAGGTCTGGCCGCAAGAAGGCAGAGCAGCTACGCCAGTGGCCGTGGTCGTGTGCGTAGCCGATGCGGTAGAGCAGTACGCGCTCCCATACGCAATCGCACTGCTGCCCACAACGTTGCCACATGCTCCGGTGGAGCAGTCACGCAGACCATTGCTAAAGTCGGCGTTGTTGCACAGGCAGTAGGAATCGGAAGGACTGGAGCAGCCGAGGGCGGAGTACTGGGCCACCATGTTGTTGAAGCAGGTCTGTCCGCAGGAGGGCAGAGCACCCAGACCGGTGGTCGTGGCCGTGTGCGTGGCGAACGCGGTGGAGCAGTACGCACTTCCGAAAGAGATCACGGTGCTGCCAACGCTGGCCCCGCAGGCGCCGTTGGAACAGTCGCGGAGGCCGTTGCCGAAATCGGCGTTGTTGCAGAGGCAGTACGAGTCCTGGGGGCTGGAGCAACCCAGGGCCGAATATTGCGCGAGCATGTTGTTGAAGCAGGTCTGGCCACACGCAGGTAGGTTGGATACGCCTGGGATTTCGGTGCTAGGGGCAGTGGTGGTTCCGGGAGTGCTTGATGATGGAGTCGTGGACGTTGAAGTCGTCTCAGGAATGGAGGAGGTTGAAGTCGTCTTGGTAGTGGAGGAGGATGAAGTTGTCTTGGTAGAGGAGGTGGTAGAGGTGGCCGACGAGGTGGTCCCAAAGGTGACCGACGAGGTGGTGGAGGAGTTGGAGTTGGAGGCGCAGATTCCGAAGGCGGGCTGGCATCCACGCTCGACATAGCAGTCGGCCGGGTTCACGCCGCAGACGCCATTGACATTGCAGCACCGGCCCCAGTCGGGCGAGCACCGGTAGCCCTCAGCACCGCCGCAGGTACCGTCGGGGGTCCACGGGGTGCCTTCGGGCTGTTGGTCCTCCTTCCAGATGTCGCAGTCGCCTTCCTGACACGTGAACAGGCCGCAGTACTCAGGCCCCGTGCCACACCGACCGCCAATGCTGCAGCAGTTGCCCCATCGACCGGTGCACGAGCGGAGGCCGTGGTCCTGGCCGCATGTGCCATCGGTGCTATAGATGAGATCGCCGTCGCAGACGCCTTCGTAGCACGTGCCAGGAGCGCAGTCGGCCGTCGAGTTGCCGCATGTCCAGGTCTGCGAGTTGCAGCACTGCTTGTCGGTGCCCAAGCACGTGGCATTGTTGTTGGGGGGACCGCACTTGCCGTCGAAGGCTCTGACCGGCTCGATAACTTTGATCAAGTCAGCTTCAGTCCCTTGTTTTCATACGTGGTCAGTGGGCGCATCACTTACAGCCCCTGACGCAGTACTCCGTTTCCGGCTGCACATCGCTGCAGTCGTTTGCGAGGCTTGGGTTCAGCCGGAAGAAGACGTCGTTGGAAATGCTGTACCGCTGTGCCAGCTGTGAACATGTGTAGTAGTTGACCTCGGCGGGCGTGGTCGACCAGTATCGGCAGTTGATTTCGCCCACGGTGACTGGGATGGGGATTCCCTGGGTAGGTAACGGGTCGGCCGCGTCCTGCAACACTCTGAACCCGCCGGAATTCCATCGGTATGGTTGACAGTCGGCCTCGTCCTGAGCCGACACCAAACTTGGAACAAGAGAGAGGAACAAGACGACGCGCCGGAGCGTGCCATTGCGGTGAAGGGACTTCATGGCCGATTTACGGTTTTACCTGAAAGTCTGGAAGTCACCAAGAGTTCACAATGCAAGCCCGATGGGGGAGATGAGACAGCAGCAGCACTCTGATGGCCCACAGGCGAAATTTCAACCTCAACCTCAAGCTCTGATATATGGAGGAATTCTTCCCCGTCAAATTCACGATTCACCTATCCATTGCTCTGTCTCCGGTTAACGGTCTAGACAGGGTTCAATTCGGTTGTGAGAAAATTTTCACAATAACATTGAACCAACTGACCGAATTATGTTACATCCCCCCTTTACTCTGCATCCAAATTTCGAAGCTATCGCGGAACTTGTGTTGGTTCATGGTCGTAGTCTGTTGGTTCACGGTCGTAGTCTTGAATGATGTGGGCATCAGACCCTGGATGCCATCCCAAAAATAGGCGCAGCAGCCTCACGCCTGTCAATGACACTCAATATTGCGACCAAGCGCGGGCCCTAGCGGGACATGGACAGGGGGATGATGAAATTGGATACATGTATCCAGCAACCGAAGTTCGAAAAAAGGCGACGACCACGCCGACTACCGCGGAGGTACGGAAACGACATGGAGCCGACCAGACGGCAGAAGGATTGGGTGGTCCGGCAACATGATATAAGGGGACCCTTCCATGGAACTCAAGGAAACAGCCCAAGGCTCGCCCACTCCATCACGGCCTGTACCTCGTTCCATTCGTTTTCAGCAACAGTCTGCCTGGCTGGCACTCTGCAGTGACCATGGCGTTGTTGTTCCTACGCTATGCCATGTGGCTGGCGGTAGCCCTGCTTGCCTTGGATCCCAGCTCTCGGGCAGCCGCTCAGTACTTCCAGAACTTTATGGCAGTTCGAATATTAGACCCGACGACTAACCCGCCAACGTTCTACGATGGCTACAAATAGTGAGTTCGGATTCTTCTTCTGGTTGACCAATAATCTAATTACCGTAATGCAGCCGACCGACGCCCGACAACACGGCGGTGTATCGAAACGTCATTGACACCCGAAAGCAAAGAATCACAATCTATTACAACTGCCACTACATGACCAACATCTGCCAGAATGTCAATAACTTCAAGGCCACGACACGGGGGCGGGATCTGCATCCCGGAACGGCGATCCCGGCAGGCATGTACACGTACGACTTTGACAGCGGCGAGGCCGATGACGATGACCCCGAAACACGCCAGTTCTACCGCCGCCAGGCATCGTGCCCGAAGACGTGGAAGAACTCGCACACGTGTCCCGAGCCGGTGGGCCAGCAAACTCTGTGGCGGCATGACGGGCCGTGGTCGTCGACGGCGCTGGAGCCGGGCACGAAGAACAATACCCTTAAGCACGAGCGCAACGCGCAGGGCCAGATCACGCGGTACTCGCAGTTGCGCTACTCGTGCGACGAGTTTCCGCCCGCCACGTGGGTCGAGGGCGGCAACGGCTGGGACCGCACCACGCCGGCCAGCACCTTCTGCGCCGGCCTCTCGTGCAAAGCCGCCGGCTCCAACACCGCCGGCGTGGCTGTCAAGGCCGAGCAGAACTGGCAGGGCGAGGCGCACGGTAAGCTACGCGCGTTGCTGCTAAGTCACATTGAAAAACGCAAGTCCGAGTTCCCATGGCACAACAAGGACGAGCCGCAGCACGACGTGGCCTTTTTCGACTTTGCCGCCTTTGACATGGGGCCGGACGGCTATGCCGCCACCATCTTCCGCAGCGATGACGTCCTCAAGCTTGAAACTGATTTCAGCTTCGTCAGCCAGGCCAAAAGAGAGGAGACGCCAGCCAACAACCCAGACGAACCGGCACGCACGCCCCGATTGCTACCCGGACGTACCAACCTCACCGCAGAGCAGACGTATCAGCGTCTGCTGGCTGGCCACGGCTTCCGTATCGGCATCCCCGCCCACATCAACGGGTCTGCTGTAGCCCAGCAGAGCCTATTGGGCGGGCTGGGTGGCATCGAGATGCGAGCTGCCGGCTCTTCCGCCGACCTGAGCGGCCGCGCAACGACGCCGCGTCCTAACTCTGCTGGAGCCAGGACTCCCAAAACCGCTCCTAAACGCCAAGTCACGTCTAGCTGGAACTCCACCGACGGCAAGCCTCTACTGAAGACTGCGTCCGCCGCCGACCTCGCCAGGGCCCGGAGCATCGTGGCCGATGCTATCGCTGCCTCAGCCAAGCTGAACAAGGCGCGGCTGGCCAACCCGGCGCGCAACCAGTACCGTCTCAAGCCCGGCACCGTAATCGGCGGCAGTGTTGCGACGGCGCCTAACAACAACAACAACAACACGCGACGAGACCAGAGTGGTGATGACAATGATGCACCCCCCACTCCGCTCCTCGTAATCACCGAGGAGATCGCCTGGGCCGCGGCCCTCGTGGCCGAGGCCGAGGCCGCGGCACCGTCCGGGGGTGTGAACTCTGGAACTACCCACTCTAACCCGTCCAACTCGAGCTCGAGCGGCGTCAAGCGCCGGGCCCCTGTCCGAGGCACGTACTGGATGGAGACCATCGCGCGCAGAGGCACCGTCCCCTGGGGCGACGACCCGACGTACAAGGTCTTTCGCAACGTGCTCGACTACGGCGCCACCGGAAACGGCGTGACCGACGACACGGCGGCCATCAAGGAGGCCCTGAACGACGGCCGGCGGTGCGGCGAGAAGTGCAACGGGTCCACCATCAAGAACGCCATTGTGTACTTTCCCCCCGGCACCTATCTCGTCTCGAGCACCATCCCCTTGCCCTTCGGCACGCAGGTTATCGGTGATGTCCTCGACCGGCCCCTGATTATCGCCTCATCGTCGTTTACGGGCCTGGGCGTGCTGTCCACGGACGAGTATACCGGCGGGGGTACCGGACCCGACGGAGGCGACCAGCAGTGGTACGTCAATACGGCCAACTTCTACCGCCAAATCCGTAATGTGATTATCGACGTACGCGATGCTCCCGCCACAGAGAACACAGCGTGCCTGCACTACCAGGTCGCGCAGGCGACGAGCCTACAGAACGTGGAACTGCGGGCCGGGCCGGGCTCCATGGGTATGTACGCCGAGAACGGCAGCGGCGGTCAGATCTCGGACGTGGTTTTCAGCGGCGGCGACGTCGGGCTCTACGGCGGCGCCCAGCAGTTCACGGCGCAACGGCTGCGCTTTGACGGCTGCGACACAGCCGTTCACCTGTTCTGGGACTGGGGCTGGGTGTGGAAGTCGGTCACCATGACCAACGTGAACGTCGGCTTCCGCTTCGTAGTGAAGGACCCTTCGGGGTCCGTCGGCTCGGCGGCCGTCCTGGACTCCTCCTTCACCAACGTTGGCGCTGCCGTCCTCGTGTCGCCGCCCTCGGCTGACGTGGCCTCGCGCAGCACGGGCCTGGTGCTCGAGAACGTGGCCGTCTCGAGCGTGACGGCCGTCGTGGCAGACACCAGCGGGACGACACACCTGTCCGGAGCCGGCCAGTCGCTTGTCGACCACTGGGTGCTGGGCCCCGTGTACAACGGCTCGGTTAGCGCGCGCTCCTTTTCGATGGGCGGTAAGGTGGGCCGGTACCGCCGAGACGGCGGACTCGTCGACTCGTCGGGCAACTACTTTGAGCGTCCCAAGCCGCAGTACGAAGACCGCGCTGTGGGCGATTTTGTCCACATCAAGGACTTTGGCGCCGTGGGCGACGGGGTGACAGACGATACCGCCGCCGTCCAGAGCGCGCTGTACTCCAGCCAGGGCAAGATTTTGTTTGTGGACGCCGGCTCTTATATCCTGACCGACACCGTGGTCGTGCCAACCAACGTCAAGATAGTCGGCGAGACCTGGTCGCAATTCGTGGCCTTCGGATCCGCCTTTTCCGATGCGAACAACCCCAAGGTTATGGTGCGTGTGGGTACGACCCCCGGCCAAGTGGGCAACGTAGAGATGCAGGACTTGTTTTTTACCACGAAGGGGCCGACGGCTGGCGCCGTGCTTGTCGAGTGGAACATGGCCGCCGACGCCAAGGGGTCGGCTGCTCTCTGGGACTGTCACGTCCGTATCGGCGGTGCTACCGGGACCGATCTGACGCCGGCCGAGTGTCCGCCCCTGACCTCGGGTATCGCGCCGGGCTGCAACGCCGCTAGCCTGATGATGCACCTCAAGCCGGGCGCGTCGGGCTATTTTGAGAATATGTGGCTGTGGGTGGCCGACCACATGATCGACGATCCGGATCTCGGCGACGCTAACAACACCATGGTACAGAACTCGGTCTACGCGGCCCGTGGCTTCTTGATCGAGAGCACCGCGCCCGTCTGGCTCTATGCCACGGCGTCGGAGCACGCCGTCTATTACCAGTACAACTTCCACAACGCTTCCACCATCTTCACCAGCATGATTCAGACCGAGTCGCCCTATTACCAGCCTACCCCCCCGCCTCCTGCTCCGTTTGCTGACGTTGTGGGCAAGTTCCCCGGCGACCCGGACTATACCTGCGCCCCCGGTGAGTTCAACGGCTGCGACGAGTCTTGGGGCGTCATCATGCGCGGCTGCGAAGACATTCTCATCACAAGCGCCGGCCTGTACTCGTGGTTCTCGACCTACGCCCAGGACTGCATCGATGGGCAGGCATGCCAAAAGGCCATGATGCTGCTGCAGGGCAACCACGCCAGCGTGCGGATCCAGAACCTCGTTACCATCGGCACCAAGTACATGGCCGTTATGGAGGGCCAGGGCATCCTAGCCGCAGACAACCTCAACGTGGACGCGCACCCCTTTTGGTCGCAAATCTCGATTCTGGATGTCGCCAGCGACGGCGCCCAATTCAACGATATCATCTGGGTCCATCCGGACATTTGGAACATGGACGAGCCCGAGTTCTCGTGCGCGCCGCCTTGCAGGGTCAAGCTCCCCCCGTACACAGGCGCCACCTCGGTCGTCAACTTCCCGCTTATGACGGTCAGCAAGGACGCCTGGACGAGCACCATCACGGTGCCACCCATGACGCTGTCCAAGCTGGGCTTCGAGATTATGACGCTGGACGAAGGTGGTGGCGGGGGGCTAAAGCGCCGTACCGCGTTCGGGACTGTCTGGCCCGTCCCCGCCACGACTAGCAACTGGCCCGCCGTCATCTATCGCGGCCCGGACGGCGAGACTTCGACGGCCAGCCCGACGGGGGCCTTCCCGACCCCCCCGCCGTCCATTGGGCCCGGTGCGGCGCCCCCGCAAATGGGCGCCTGGCCGGCCCAGCCGCTGGTGGTGCGCGCCGCCGCCGTCGACCCCAACGCCGATATCGACGAGAAGGCCAAGGAGTGGCTGTGTCGGCAGGCTGCCTCAAACCCCAGCTACTGGGACAGCGATCTTGTGAAAGATTGCCCGGGCTACTTCGGCCCGGGCCTCGGCGAGATTCCCTTAGGCCCCGGTGGCAACGGCTTCGGCTGGGGCTGGGGCTGGGACGTGCCGGAGATCACGGGCAATGGTACCTCGTATGGTGAGCTCGAGCTATGCGATCTCCCGGAGACATCCACCACCACCACCTCGGCAACCCCGACGCGCACGACGGCGCCCTCGACCCCGACCCCGACCAAGAACCGCGCCGATCCCAACAAGAACACGATCCACTGTTTCAACAGCGGGCAAAAGATGAGTAACATCCGGCTGCAGAACGGCCGCAATTCCGCGTGTAACAACCTCGCCATGCAGGCCGGGGTCTCGGGCCGAAAGCGCGGGACCGGCGAGATAGAAGGGCCCTTCCTGGTCGACAGTAGGTTGCCGTTCAGCGGGAGCGAGGAGATTCATTGGACGTTTGAGGTCAAGGAGGGCTGCGTGTGGACCTTTGACTTCGACGAGTGTCTGCACTACCTCAAGACCCCTGTCGATAGCTGCGACTGCGGTGGCGAGAACGGCAAGCAGGGCGGATATGGCTCGAATAATTGCCTGAGTTGGATGTTTGACCCGAATAAATCGTGGTAAGTACCATGGGCTGTTCCAAGTTCTTCATGTCATGTATCATCCATCTGTTTAGGATATGATGTACATACAGTACCTAGGTAAGGGATGGCAGAGAGTTAGCTCACTGTTATCTCACAAGGAGGCTTCAAAGATTAATGTATAAATGTAACAATCTTGATCGCTTGCGAGAGAATAAAACGAGGACACACCCAATAATACCCGAGACCGAGACCCCAAGAGGCAGTCTTGTTTTAGGTTCGCCAATCAAGCGGGACTTGGCTTCTGCACTTGGTTTTACTGGCTTGGGCCTTCTCTGCCCAGAGTGTGCCCGGGGTGAGGGCGTATGCGGCGTAGACGACGCAGAGGCGGGAGGTCGAACAATGTATGGAAATGACATTGTATGGAAACACGTTGGGGTCGGGATAATTATGGCGCCTGCCGTCTCAGCCCGTTCGGTACCTAGGTACCTTGGTACAGTCCTCTCCCTGTTTGTTCGCTAGCGCATAACTTCAAGACCGGGGTCCTTGCTAAAATCCCCAACTCGACGGTAAAACCATCAATCTTTTCAGGAAAAAAAGAATTGGAGTGAAAGAGTCTCTTCAAGTGTTTTTTAATATCGCGTTCTCTTTCTCTTTTTAATCGTTGTTCGGCTGTCGAGGTAGGGGTTTTCAACTTTTGGACCAGGACCGTACATGGTTACCAGTACTTGTAGGCGTTACAGTACATACCTAGGTATTTACACGACTTTTGGCTTGATTCAAGCCTACCTACTTGTATTTAGGTGCGTTGAGGCGCTTTTGGCACGGGTATTTTACAGGGCTACTCCATCTCCATCTCCATCTCTCACAACACTTCCGCCACAATTACATGTACCCGCCTGTCAATTCATTCCCCCGTCGTTTCCATGGCCACGGCAAGTGCACCCGCCGACAGCGGCGAACGGGTTTTCCCACAATCAAGCACAGCTGGCAAGCGACTCTTCTGGAGGCTCAATGGCCCACTCGAGGGTGCTATCGAGGTCTCACCGTCGGAATACTACGAGCCGGGCGCCTTGATGGAGCCGTATTTCGGCCCGGACGGTTCCCTCCACCCCGTGTCGCAAGCGTCCCTCGTGGAGCCCCCGGTGTCGTCCAATACCGTCCGCATCCGGTGCGTCAACGAGCGGGAGCGGGTTTGGGTCGAGGAGCACTCGCGCTGCCACGACGGCCCCCTTTACCAAGGGTACACGAGACGCCTAGGGCCCCGCCCCGACGACGAGACCTTCGATCCGAAAATCCACGTGCTGGAATGCTGCGGGCAGAAGCGGCCCTGGTCCTACGACACATATCTCCAAGTCGCCGCCCAAGGCGAATTCCTCACCGTGCACGAGTATGTCTCGGCCGTGCACCCATGGCTGATGGCCATGCGCGATACCCTCCTGGACGCCCTGGGCAAGACAAATTACCAGTCCAAGTGGCCGCCTGAGACCAAGCTGGCTGTCGTGGATCTAGGGCCGGGCCCGTTGCGCATCGATAATGAAGACAAGTGGGCCTCGTGGCACAAGAAGCCGCCCGTGCCCCGCCCTGCAAGTGATCAACCCCAGCTTTCGGATGGGGAGTGGCGCCGCGGGGCTATGGCGAGGGCGATGGCAAGATCTGCGGCAATAATACGCGCGCGAGAGGAAGCGGCACGAGCAGCCGAGATGGAGAAAGAAAAGTAAACTGGGACGATCGGCAAGGCCTGCCAACCTGCATCCTCCAGACAGTGAAAATCACCAGTTTCTCTCTCTTCTGCTCCTCTGCTCTTCTGCTCCTCTGCTCTTCTGCGTGCGCAACACAAGCTCAGTACCCTCTGCAATGTGAGACTTTGGGTTCGCCCAAGGTCTCCAAATTGGCCCCAGGAGCTCCGTCTCCAAACCACTGGGTGGGCTGGGCGAGTCTCGGTTGAGGTGGGGTCTCAGGACCGAACTCCAACCCCGTATCCCCCCGCGATCTACGATCTCGGTATGGAGTAACAAAGTGCATTGCAGAGCTACCCTGACAACCCTGACAAAGGGGAGCTAGCGAGGGTGGGTATTGGGGGTATACACGTATACAAAAGAGACCCCCCTGGTGCTTGTGTAAGCTCGTCGGGCGCGCTCCCACAGTATGTAGCTGCTATGTTTAAGTATGAAAAGGGCCTTATATCATCATCAGCGCGGGAGCCTGAGTGGTTTAGACGCGCACTCACAGAATAGCTGCGGAAAACATCAATGTGGAGACGGGGAAAGCACCTTTGCTCGGCGGTTTGCTGTTTACCGGGCAGGTCCGGGCGACCAGGCTACAGTGTAGACCGTGTCCTCATGGCCTTCGAGCGTCGCTACACACTCGCTTGTTACAGGATCCCAAATCTTGACAGTTTCATCGTCTGATCCCGATGCTAGCCGGGCTCCATTGGGCGACCAGGTTACCGACTGGACGAACTTGTCATGCCCCGAAAGCGTCGCTGTACACTGACCATGGTCTAGATCCCAGAGATCCCAGACCTTAACAGTCCGATCATCTGAGCCTGACGCGAGACGAGCTCCATCGGGCGACCATGCTACTGACCCAATTGAGCGTGTATGGCCCTCGAGAGTCAGTGAACTTGTGTAGTCCCCACCCCAAATTTTTATAATCGTGTCATCCGGCCCAGACGCAAATTGGTTTCCATCGGGCGACCACGCTACTGACAAGACCAACTCTCTGAAGGCCTCAAGAATCATTGTACACCAGGTGTTTGTCATATCCCAAGTCCTGATTGTTTGATCTTCTGACCCTGATAGAAGCTCCCATCCATTGGGCGACCAAGATACCGAAAGGACCGCGCTGTCATGGCCCTTAAGCGTTGCGACACACTGGGCAGTCGCTAGGTCCCAGATCTCGATCGGCCCGTCGCGCGATCCCGACGCAAGCTGGGTTCCATCGGGCGACCACGCCAGTGACAAGACCGAGCCTGCATGGCTCTCCAGGGTTGCCGTACACTGGCCGGTGGCCGGATCCCAGATCTTGATGGTCCTGTCAGCCGATCCCGACGCAAGCTGGCTTCCGTCGGGCGACCAGACTACCGCGAAGACCGGTCCGCCATGGCCCTCGAGAGTTGCTCTGCACTGGTGGGTCGCCGGATCCCAGATCTTGACCGTGCCGTCGGCTGACGCAGACGCGAGCTGTCCGAGGTCTGAGTCGGCTGAGTGCAAGTCGTCGCCGTGCTCGTCCGGTGCCGGGGGTCCGGCGCTCTCGTGGACCGCGTGGCTTGTCGATTCTTGGACATTTTCATTGTCTGTGCCCTCCCCGACGGAGGCGGCGGTTTGGGTCATGCCGCAGTGCGCGTCTTGTGTTGACCGTGGGAATCACCTCTTGTCTAGGTTTAGTCCCTTAAAATCCAGTGTTAGTGATTGGTATAGTCTTAGAAGAGGAGGACAGGGTAGAGATAGGTAAGGTACCTTACCTAAATGGACTTGGGCATCGGCCAGCTGGTAGTCGCCAGAAGCAAACAAGCTACCTAGTGAGCGATGTTGTGTTGAGGCATTGAGGGACGCCCAGTTGCATTGGTACAACCCTAACCCCCCGAGCGAGCAATGAAATGTGATTACATACGAATACTACCTACTACGAATAACTATTGTATTTGATAAGCGAGTGCACTCCGGAGTAGACAAGCGAGCGTGTCTGTCTCCCTCCCTCAGACCCCTCCATTGAAACATGAAACATCTGTGCTCACCAGCCCCAATCCGTTTCCCGCCGTGCCGTGGCTGAAAGTCAAGTCAAGGGCGGGCGGGATGGCGGGCGGGGGCTTGGTTCATGCAAGGCATCACGGGCCATGTTTCAGTTGCGCTCACCACCTCACTCCAAAAGCGGATATAATGACTTGCATCGTTCGTTCCCTTGCGCAGGGAGTCGTTTTTGACGCAAGGCACGGACTGGCGGACGGCCGGACGGCCGTCTTGACGCAGGATGCACCTCATCGCTGCTGCGCATTGTTTCTTCAGCTGCCTTTACAGGTCATAGATAGATGAATATTTCATAGATGCAAACGGATCCAAACCCCCAAATCCGGCTACCTGATGAAAGCAGCGATGCAATGAGGCACAGGTGGGGGGACGGGGGGGGGGTCCGTCAGCAAACTTCCATGTCCTGCTCCACCTTCACCCGCTCCCGCTCCCAGCTTGTTGCTCGAAATAAACCGAGAGACATGTTTGCTCGCACTCACCTCGGGCCCACCTCACCCTCACCTTGCTTTGGCTTTGCCGCGCCCGCTCCTCCTTCCGTTCCTTAGCGAGGGTGTGCCCGCCGGCGCACGCTGCACGCGGCAATCTGCCGGGTTTCAGTCTTCCCTTGATCCTTCCCGCCCTGCTGTTCCTGGATTTGTGGGGGGGTCCGGGTCCCGGTCGAGGGTTGCCTGTTCTCGTTTGCCTGTCTTGCGTGTCTTGGCTCATTCCCTTGGGAGGTCGGTGGGTTATGCTCTTTGTCTTGAGGGGTTGGTGTGGCACGGGTAGAGATCGAGCTAAGGTAGCTGGGGACGCTGGGAAGGCGGATGGGTGGGTGAGGTGTGGAAGGTGGGTTTGGCGAGAGCCAGCATTGGAATTCAGAGTTCAGGGTAGGTAGGTAGTAGTAAGTCGTGTAATATTTACATCGTGAATCATGGAACTAGCAAAACTAGCTGTCTGTCTGTCCGTCTCTTTGCTCGTGGGGGTAAATGCTGGTGCCATGGCATGCGTATATCCCCAAATCCAAACTCCTCGTCCCTCATCCTCGTAGTATTCCAGTCCAACCCCAGAAAACCCAACCCGAGATCAAAGAACGCCAGTCCTTCCCATCCCACCTCCCATAGTTAAAACATCCAGCCCCAAGGGCAAGTATTAGTAGTACACATAACTGTAACACACATCCATTAACAAAAGAAAATCACCTCCACGTCCCATGTATCCTCCCCCTCCTCAGCGCGCCCCTCTTCAGCCCCACATCCCCATTCAGCATGAGGCTCTTCCAGCGGCGGCCGACGGTGGCGCGGTCCTTGCCCAGGCTGCGGGCGCAGTCCTGCCAGTCCGACTTGGTCAGCTTGAGCTTCTCGAGCACCAGCTCCACCAGCATGCGGTCCTCCTCGGTGCTCCACGCCGACCCGTCCGTCTCGAGCACCACGTCCATGCCTCTCCTGCTGCTCGTCTCTGTGTCTGGTGATGTGTGGCCCGTGGAGGTGTCGCCGTCGCCGGAAAAGATCGAGGAGAAGGACGAGTGCAGGCTGTGGTAGTCGGCGCGCTCGAGCCCGAGCGGGATCACCTCGGGCGCGATGCGCGCGCGCTTGGGGGTGTGTGGTGGTGACTCCTCTGGCTGGTCGTCTTCTTGTGGTTGTTCTTGTTGTTCTTGGCTGTATTCTTGTCCGCCGTGTTCCATGTCGCTGTCGTCCTCGTTGTACCGGCCCAACTCGTCGTCGGCGGCGCGACGGCGCTTGTTGGGACCCCGTGGGGCCGCGGCTTGTTGCGCGACCGACGCGGTGCGCTTGACGATGCGCTTCCTCGTGAGCCCGTGGTCGCCTGTCGGCGCTGCGCTATCTGTCTTGCGCGAGCGCAGGCGCAGCTTGAGTGGTGGCGGCGCGTGCGCCAGAGGGGGTGTGGGTAGTTGCGCGTGCGACGAGGCTGGTGGTGTGATGGGTTCTTGAGCGATGGAAGGTGTTGCGGGGTTGGTGAGGAGGGATTGCAGAGAGCGACATGTCGAGAAGATGTTGCCGATGGCTGTCTGTGGCGAGACCTGGGGAGGGCTGGCGGGCGGCGAGGTAAAGAGCGCGGCCTGAAGGCGCGTCAAGGGGGGTGTCTGCGACGAGTCGCACGGGAGTGCCGACGGCATCAACATTGTGGCGCGTTTGATCTTTTCGTTTGTTGGTGGTGGTATGGAAGTGTTGATGTTAAAGGCGTGGTTGCAAAATGCGGGCAGCAGCGGTATAAGGCACACGAAGAGTGCGCTTGAGCTATTGGCCAAAACGCTTGCGATCCAGAGGAAACGGCTGGTTGCGACGAGGTCGAGAATGCGCCGTTGGCTCTCAATGTGTTGCGAATCGTGGGCGGTGCCAGAAAAGAAGCGCGCTATTCAACGTCGGACAGCAGTTTCAGAGAAGGTATCCGTTAGAGTACTGAAAAGATGCGCGATCGTGGGTTGTCTGTTGCAAGAGGCTGGAGGTGTGGACGCAGACCGGACGAAGGTGAAGAGGGAATCCGTTGACGGGGGACCGGGAGAGACCAGAGGAATAATGCGCCTCATAAGAGCAGGTCTGGCTTAGCGGCAGTCAATTACAGGGGATACGATGCGCAGAAAGTGGACCACATGATGGGATAGACAGGGCTCCCAGGTGGTGCGCAGGGCGGCCTGGCCAATGGCGATCGCTCGGCGCGATGCAGGTGCCCCTCCTTGACTCCCTCCACAGCTTTTTGCTCATGCAAGCACTTAACGGAGTGACGAAAATGGGGCTTTACAAGGTCACTCAGACAAAGACGCTCGGGTTACAAGATGGGGGGCAGTGCATGAGGTTTGTATCAGGGCGTAAGTGGCGGACGGGGAGCTAATTCCTAAGATACCCAAGATACCCAACATTTAGGTTTCCCATCTCCCACATTTCCAATAGGTAGGTAACCAACCTGGTGCAGACCGCGCAGCAGGCAGAGAGGCAGAAACCCAGAATCCGGGCACGGACAACCTACGGACGGAAGGGAAGCCTGTTTCAGCCTTTTCTTCTCCCTTCAGGGTCGGTTTCTCGGACCATGCTGGATCAACCCTGCCCGTGTCGGCGCAATGACCATTGCTTCTTCCCTAAGTCCATGTTCCCTCTAACTAGTCATTCGTACATCCCTTCAACAGCAGTCGATGGCGGCAGCGTCAACGGTACAGTACCTATGCACATAGTACCTAGCTACAAAGTATCCCGTACTTCGGCTCGCCCGGGCGGCTGATCATATCCCAGGTTCTATGGGTGGTCAGCCTAGTTTGCCGTCCGTACTTGCGTCAGCTTCCAACGGTCGAGGGCTTTCTACTGCCTTCCCGATGACACCTTTTTGGCCGCCTGTCCGATATATCCAAGGCACGACGTGGACAAGGGCGTGCGGGAACAAGACACTAACGGGTCAGATCGCCAGTCCCAAGTATCCAAGTCCTGGCCTGAATGCAGGAACAGAATAACTAGTGGCTTGATCAACCGGGGTCTGGGGTGTTCTCCCTCTCTTTGAACCCCTGACTTGTACAAAGTAGGCAAAGGCTAGTCTCGAAGATCAGGTGTCAGGACAAAAAGAAAAAAAAACCTTTTCCTTGGCTGCAAAATCGCCAATCTCTAAATTTGCCTCTCTAAAGCCGGTCATGACAGGAAAGGAACCTGGCATGGGGGTGGCCTAGTTTTGGGAATGAGATGGTAGCGATGATTCTAAGCGATGATTCTTCGATATGAAATGGTGTGCCTCCACCGCCCAGAAATTCCGGGTTTTGCAGGGCGGGCATCCCCTCCAACTTGCAATCGGTTTGGGGACAGAAGGCAAGTGGGCTGGGAGACGCGTCACGTCGCGAGAGAGACGCGACGCAGACGCGATTTAGTGTGGGTCCAATTTAAGACCATTGACCAATCCCTGGCCACTAGTGAGTGGCATGTTTCAATGATTGGTGGAAGCACCCAACGGTTTTTCTGGGCCCTGCGGCGGCCCCACCATGGAGCTTTGGACGCTTTGGTCATTTTCTGCCGAGGCTCCGATTTTTCTTGGCCTTGCGATAAGGCAACTCATGAGCTCATCCGTCATCTGTTATTCGCGTCACAATTCAAAACCAACCAACTTGTCGGGAAACAGGCAGCATGGGGAAAGCTCCGAAGATCCTGAATGAGTAAGAGCCGTGGAAGATCAGCCTGATCTAGGTCCGGAAACAATCAGGGCTGCCCGTTCGCTGTGGAGTACGAATAGCTATCAGCAATCCGAGATACACAATACAGGTAACTATACAGAGTACAAATGCGTAATTTGTAGCCTGTAACCTGTATTCCGTATACAAGTACAGCTTTGTTTACCCCCCTTATTCGAGTCGTCCGATTACTCCCAAGTTGTTGCAGAGCAACCACTCCATGACCTACTCAGGCACATAGCTTGAGGAGGCCATTCTCTGTTGCCGGCTGGCCCTTGCTCACCCCCCTCTATCCTTGTTTTTGTTGAGATGGAGTGATTGTGAATAGGTCATAGAACAGGTATTTATTTGCCAGCGTGGCGTGGTCACCACAAGCACAAATTCTGTTCTTTCCCCCAAACAAAGAAACCGTCTGAACTCAGCGGTCCACAGAATTGGTTGAGCCGGGCGCCCCTAACGCATAGGCAAGGAAGGGCCTCCATAGTAAAAACAGGTAAGCAAAGCAAGCAGACGAAGGAAGCGCAAGCGGAATATGGGGGAATGCAAGGACAATCATGATGATGTAGTCCAAATCAATCCTTTCTCCGGCATCTGCGTGGAAAACAGTTGTATCCTGGGACTAGGAGTGGATTACTTAGAAAATGGTGACTATTCTGGCAACGGTGTTACAGGAGAGGGCAGGTTACTTCGTGGCTGCTCGGTCACCAGTCTGAACAGATAGGCCATCAGGCGTGATTAGGGCTTTATTCACTTCCCTCCATCCCAAGTTGCCCCCCTCATTTGCTCTGCTTTTCCTGCTTCTCCTGTCATGAGGGTAAACTGTAACACATCAGTTGAGATGGCAGCCCTTCTCTCCATGCCCTACTTAAACCCCCACTCCCTTCCCTCTTCCCTTCGAATATTCCCACACCATTTTCCCACCCAGAAGTCTTCGTCCATTTACCCCGCGTCTCTGCGGAATATCAGCAGCGCCTCAGACTTTTACTCTCTCAACTTTGCTTCGAATAAACTGCTTCTACTTCCAGCGGCATCACCGCTTTGCTTCCATGATGGACGAGGAGCCCCACGACCAGCAATCTCTGGCAAATGCCACACCCCCTCCCAACAATGATAACTCTACGCTCTCGGAGCCTGGCAACGAGAACGCAGAGAACGCACCTGTCGGCACGTCAGAAAACATCGAGGTCGAGGAAATCCCCTCACTTGACACGCTCTCCAAGGACGCTTACCGCACCCACCGCAAATGGTTCCCCAAGTATGGCCGGGTCCAGAAGTGCGACTGGTGCAACGCCCGGGCTCCGGGCACCCTCCATGTCTGCGTCCAGTGCTCTATCCGAATGTGCGAGGACTGTGCCCGGAACCGCCTCTGGCACCGCAACCGGACTCACTTCATCGATGCCGATACCTTGGACTGGGTCATGAAGAAGATTCCGAGAGCACCCAGGCCTAAGCTGCCTAAGCCACCTAAGCAGCTCAAGTCACTCAAGGTGAAGGTCCCGTCTAAGCGGAGTGCCGCTCCGGACAGCCCGGACCAGAGTCATCGGGCTCTCCCCGCCGCTCGTCGTGTCAAGTTCGAGGATGAGGACGACGATGAGGATGAAGAAGACGATGGCGATTGGGCCCGTGATGGCAATAACTTTGACCAAGCCCGCACCAGACAGCCGCACTTTAATGCGCCTGTCCATCCCCGCTATGAGTATGGCCACCCTTACCATCAGCAGATGCCCAGCTACTACGATTACAACCAGGAAGCTCTTCGCTATCAGCAGGCGGCCGCGCATGGCGGCTACGCTCCGTATGGTAGACCGGAACTGCCTTTGCCTGGCTACCATGACCCTAGGGCTTTAACTCCGGCAGCCCCTTCTATGGCCGACTTGGGCACTCGTCAGGGTGGTCGACAGGCAGCTGCCAAGGCCAGGCAGAGTATCAGCGAGCAGTCTCGCCGTGACGACGACGATGCCAGCGAGACTGGTGTAGACGATGAGTTGGGCTCTCAACAAGATGAAGACGGCGGCGAAGTCCACGAGGAGAAGAGCAACAGGAGCCGCCGCCGCAGCGATCAGGACGCCGGCAGCGTCTCCCGGTCGAGCACTGAAGGTGGCCGCGCTTCTACCATCCATGTCGCTGCTGCGCAGGGAAATCGCATGTCGGTTGACCCGGAGATCTCACTCCGGGAGCGTGAGCGCGACCGCCTTGTCGTCGACGTCTACAACTGGATTTACGGGAACAGGCCCAGCCTGGGCCCTCACCGCGTCCGCACGCAGATCCCCGACCGGTGGTTCGGTCCCCGGGAGGCCTTGGCTCCGCCGTACTATCCTCGTGAACCGGGCCCGTATGGCCATGGGCCGAACCCTCCTCTCCACCCGGCCTATCCTCACGGGCAGTACCATGTCAATAATCAACACCAGAACATGTACCTGCCTCCGGGGTACTCGTATCCTGCCCACCAGCCCTACCAGGAGGTAAGTCTTTTTCATTTTTCTGCTTACCCTCTTCACTCCCTTTTTCACTACCAACCCAAACTAACAACTCCCCTTAAACAGTACAACCAATACCCCATCCACCCGCAACACCAACCTCCCCACGGCCACGCCAACACCACCACCACCACCCACCCCTCAACCGCAACCGCAACCCCCCGCCCAGCGGCACCCGCCCACCACCAGCACCAACACCAGCACCACCCCCACCCTCAGCACCATCCTCATCAGCCGCAGCAAACCACCGCCACAACCGCCGACCGCATCCTGCTCGAAGAAATGTGCCGCGCCTGGACCCACAACTCCGTGCTCCAACGCCTCATCGCCTCCAACCACCGCGTGTACGCGATCCACCTGCTGTGGGACGTGTGCGAGCTGCGGCGGCGGGTGGCATTTGGTGTTGGTGTTGACGACGAACATCATGATAATATTGATGGGGGCGAGGGTGTTGGTGGTGTTGTCGGTGTGGTAGGGGAAGCGTATGCGTCGTCGCAGACGGTGCGGTGGTTTGTGGCGGAGCGCGATAGCCAGTTCCGGCTGGAGTATGAGCAGAACCAGCGCGTGGCGAGGGGGCGGGAGCGGGAGAGGGAGTGGGAGCTTGAGGAACGGGCGCGCGAGCAGGAGCAAGAACAGGAGCAGGAGCAGGAGCAGGAGCGTGCTTTGCCGGCCCGCGGCAGTGGCAGCAGCAGCGGTGGTGGCCCGTCGGCGGCGTCGGGGCAGCAGCGCGTCTACCGCCACCGCCGGGGGGGCAGTGTTGCGTCGAGTGCGGCTGCTGCCGCGGCGGTTGCTGCTGCTGCGTCGGAGCAGGGCGCCAAGGATGATGCTGAGGAGACGGAGACTGACATAGAGGAGTGAGGGGTGTGGTAACCACCGGGGTACTCACGCCCACTCGCTCGGCTCCCTCCACCAGTCATTTTCTAGAATCGATAGCATTTGCGCCCACTCACTTGGAGCTTCCCGACACGACATATTCGCCACACGACACAGCCTTGCTTCCTTGCTTGATCGTCAGCAATGTCAGGCATATCCATCGAGTTGGGCTGGTTGTGGAGATGACGTGAGGGGGGCATGAAGAGTCGACCTTCCCCCCTATTGCCTTTGGCATCTGGCATGCGGTTCTGTATTGGTATTTGTTTGGTTTACCACGCCTGCTTTCACCATGGGGTTGGTCCTCTGAGCGATCATATTTTGGCGTTCGGCGGCGATTTAATGCTTTTTCCTTTTCTTACTTCCCTCAATACTGTTGGTGGTTTTCCCGGCTGTTCTCGACGATCCAGCGTTTGCTTTGTGGAGAGAGAGAGGAATGAGGAGGACAAGATGGGGTTTGGCGACGAATGACAATCAACGTTCGACATGTTACTGCTTTCTTAAGCCTTGTATTTTGTGGCAGGCTGGGTGGTGACTGGCGGCAGCCGTCTCTAGAGAGGGAGTTATCCCATATTGTATTGTATTATATTGTACATAGATGTGTCAAGAATTGTGTAGAAAGCCGTGCTACTGTGAAGTCTTGTGATATGTCTAGCCTCATTGAAGTGTAGTTACTATAAGACACCAAGTTAGGTCTCTAAAATGCAATCTCAGAAGTCATATATTATATTGTTATATCTATGTACAACCACGCTCCCTTGCCCAGACTACTATGTGCTGCGCTGTATCCTACAGGAATAATCCATACAAAAAGTTACCTATGCAACCACGCACCACGCACCACGCCAGTTCTGTCTATGCCAGAACGCCAACCATGACAAGAAGACTCATGCCATCCACGCCCCATCCTACTCCTGCTTCCCCTCATTACCACCCCGCACAAGGTCCATCAACCCGTCCTTCTCCTCGCCAAGGACCATATCCAACAGCTTCTCCTTCTCAGCACTCTTCTGCACCAACTCCCAGAACGCCCCCGTGCCATCAACCTGATCGTCATCCTGGCTCTGCAGGGTGCTCGCGTCCTCTTCACGATCCGCCTCGCCATCCCGAGGCGCACTCTTCGCCCCTTTCTCAGCCGCCCGTCTCATGCCCGCCAACAACAGCTCCCTGGGGGTACCCATCTCGGCCACCCGCCCCTTCTCCAGCACCAGCACGCGGTCAAAGTCGGCAACCGTGGACAGGCGATGGGCAATAACAAGCACCGTGCACCCGGCCGCCGCAAACTCCTTGCGCAGGGACTCCTGGATGTTGCTGTCGGTGCCGCGGTCCACCGCGCTCGTGGCCTCGTCCAGCACCACGATCTTGGGCCGTTTGAGGAGGGCCCGGGCGAGGCAGACAAGCTGGCGTTGGCCCTGGGAGAGGTTGGCGCCGCCGGTGCTGACGGGCGTGAAGAGGTTGGTGAAGATGTTGGAGTTATCTTGGGTGGGTGGAGTCTCCGGCTGGGGCTCGATCAGCGTCGGCTCGGGCTCGACCGCGGTTGATGCTTGCGTCGCAGTCTCGGAGTCTACGGCGGGCAAGACGGCTGATGTCGAGACGTTTGTAACCGTATCGACAGGCGCATCTGCTATGGCTGGGCTCTCGGCGTCTTCGTCTGCTTCGATCAGGTGAACGCGTTTGAGCGATTCAATCAGTTCGTGGTCGTCGAGGTTGTCCTCCATGTCGAGATTCGAGCGCAGTGTGCCCCTATGACGGTCGAATTAGCTAAAATGCCTCATGGCAGTAGACGAGGGGATCGAGAAGTGGCCTTACGAAAACAGGAACGGGTCTTGCGGAATAATAGCAAGACGACTCCGCAACTGGGACAACTTCAGGGTCGAGATATCAACGTTGTCGACATGAACTGACCCCTCGACAGGGTCAAGCAGACGGAAGAAAACCGCAGCCAGGGTCGACTTCCCTGCACCCGTCCGGCCAATGATGCCGATCCGCTCACCAGCGCCAACGGTAAAGTTGACATTCTTCAAGACCGGCGGCAGATCATCAGCATAGCGGATCGTCAAGTTATCGACCTCGATCTTTCCTTCGGCGGGCCACGCGGCGGGGGCATCCTTACCGCCTTCGGGCTCGGTCTCGATTTCTGCATATTCCAGCACTCGCTCGCAGGCGTTGAATCCCAGCTCCACCGACGTCATCGACTGGAGAAGCGACGTCAAGGCGTTGGTATATCGCAAGGCAAAAGCCAAGCTGAAGCCGGCCAAGGCAGCGTCGACACGGCTGAAGGCCACGGCGTTGGCGACAACACTGACAAACAAGGCGCCCAGTACGCCCATCCGAAAAGCCATCCAGCGAGTAGACAACTCCAGCATCCAGGTGGCCTTCGAGCTGTTGTCGATGAGGCCGTACATGCGGTCCATGTAGTACTTGGTACGGTCGAAGGCACGGATGGTGGAGAGGCCCGAGAGCACAGAGCTGAACTGATCGTAGATAGGCGAGTGCGAGACTGAATTGATCCGCTTCACCTCCCGGGCAGCCGTGATGTACTCGCGCGCAACCCGCACATAGAGGACGAAGAGGAGGACACCAAAGAAGATGACGTACACCGACACCGACAGACTATTGCGGTCAGTTAGGCCATGCGACTACGATTTAGCGGCTTCTAGTGTGAGACATACCTGGTGGCGATGATGACAACCAAAAACAAGATGTTCCGGATAAAGGTGAACGTCTGACTAGAAAGCCGCCTGTCGACCACAAAAGTATCCGAGGTGAAGCGGTTGAGAATACGTCCAGCCGGGACCGTGTCGATCCAGCGTAGTGGCGCTCTGAGGATAGCATGCGTCATGCGCTGGAAGAGAACCCTGGATGCAGTCAAACCGACAAAGAAGAAGACGATGACCCTGACGATCTGGGTCAACAGCATGGTAAACTCGATCACGATGTAGGCGCCGAGCCCTGGCAATTGAGAAGTTAGTAGACGCGGAGACGAGGGAGACAGGTGGGATACACGTACAAAAGAAGATGCTGTGCTCGGTCCCCGAAACCTTCTGCGAGACAAAGTCACTGGTGTACGCCAAGGAGTTGGCCATCTGGGTGGTCAGCGATGTGAGAGTAACCGTCTCGGACGCGGCCTGCTGAGAAAGCTCCTTCAGACTCCAATTCCGGGAGACCGTCAGGAAGTGGCCGAAGAGAAGGATGCAGACTCCAACCAGCCAAGGAAGCACGCCGCCGCTCGCCTTGTAATAAGCCTTGTACACGTCCCATTTGACACGACCAGTTTCTCTCTGTTCGTCCTCCGTTTTCTTGGACTTTTTCGGCCCGGTTGAAGTGGGGTGGCTGTTGTGGCCGCCCTCGCCGTTCTCGCCGTTCTGGGCATCTTCCGAGGGCACGGACGAACCCCCCTGCTCGAGCTCCCTAGGCACAGCATATTCCGCATCAGTAGGAGAAATAGGCTCGGCTGATTCGACCTCGCCGCTGCGGAGGCGGACCGAATAGCTCGCGTGAGGTAGTACTAGCTCGGCGTGATGCGTGGCCAAAATGCGAGTCCTCCCCCGAGCAAGCCCGCCAGTGAGAGCTTCGTCGACGATCAGCTTGCCGACGTGGGCGTCTACGGCGCTGAGGACATCGTCAAGCACGAGGATGCCGGCGCGAGAGTAGAGAGCCCGGGCGAGGGCAACACGCCACCGCTGGCCACCCGAGAGAGTGACCCCCTTAGGGCCAACTTCCGTTTCGTCGCCGTCCACCAGAAGCTCGATGTCTTTCTCAAGAGCAGAAGCTGCGAGAACCTTTTGATAACGCCCCTCGACAAAAGGAAGACCGAACGTGATGTTCTCCCTGACAGTACCACCTTCCACCCAAGGTGTCTGGGAAACAAAGGCAGTCAACTGAGGGATAACCCACTCCTCTTCCGGGATGTATTCCACGCTATCGTCGAACTTGGGCACAGGCGGCAGGTGGATTGTGCCCGCCAGCAGCTTAACCTCCCCGAGGAGCGCTGCGAGCAAGAGACTCTTGCCCGAGCCAGTCTTCCCCGAAATAACGCTGAGTTTGCCGATGGGAAAATCGAGGGTTGCATTTCTAAGAATCGAGTGGGCTTCTCGCTGTTCTTCTGCGCCCTCTTCAGGGATGTCGGTATCTTGAACCGTCGGCCATGCCACAGTGGCATTATCGAAAGCGATCATCTCTCCCGGTTCTGACACGGGCGCCTTGTCTGACTGGTGAAAGTACTTCTCCAACCTCACGGCGCTGGTCCACGCTTCAAGCAGATACATCTGCAAGAGTGGCAGCAAGGCGATGGCCTCGTCGAGTTGGTCAAACAGACCAAGCGATGTGAAGATGATGGAGGCCCGGATGTGTGTGCCGTTCTGCCAGACGTAGATGCAAAAGGTGACGCTCGCCAGCAGTAGCGGCCCAAGGTTGACCATGAAGACCACGAGGCACTGCCAGATGGCAACCCTCCAGTATTGCCTGAGCTCCTCGTTGCGAGAGGCCAAGATCTTGCTCTCCCAATGTTGTTCGAGAGCCGAGTACCTGATCTGGCGCATGCCTTGCAAGGCTTCCGTCAATAGATGGGCCTTGCCGTCGCGGTACTTCATCAAGCCGAAGTGCAGGGCAGTGTACCTCCTCGACAGCATCGAGCTCAGCGGCACCATCAGGGAGCCTGCACCCAAACCACAAATGACTGGCAACCAACCCATCAGGCTGACGGCAAAGCCGCCAGCGAGAATCAGCTTGAACACGGCCATGGGGAAGTTATTGTTGTAGGTGCAGAAGATGGTGACGCGACCGCTAAAAGATGTCAGAATTCTAATCGACTGGGCCATTGTTTGTTCTTCGGCTAGGATCATACCTGTCAAGCTTCATGTGGTTGATGACCGATTGTCTAGTTTCCGGCTCCTTGTTCTTCGCTTTACCAGAACTGGACCCGCTGTCTCCGTTGGCATCACCGGAGCTGCCCTGGCTGCCAGACTTGTTGCCCTTATCCACATTCTGGCCCGGGGGGGCGGTCTCGTATAGCCTGAGGGCCTTGGAGAAAACTAGGGACTGCAACAGTGAGCTCACCGGGATTTCAAGCCGGCTAGCGGTAATCCACTTAAGCCAGTTGTTGACTCCAACTTGGAAGAGTTGGCTGAGGAGCAGCCCAAAGACCCAGAAGAACACGGTGGGATCCGCAGCCGTGTGTTGTTGGCTCCGCTCAATCTTGGACAGGAAGTTGTACAGGACCACCTGGGGGAACAGAGAAAGGCAGGCGATGACCAGGGTCAAGAACCACTGCAGCGCAAGTTCACCGGCGTGGGCTTTGATGAGCCGTCTCCAGAGGGGGCCCTCGATGCCCTTCCCGAGGAACTTGGACTCGAGGTACCTGGAACGAGTAACAAAGTCGAGGTTGGGGATATCTTGAATTTGCATTTGCCGCTCCCTGGAGACGTTGAAGATGTTCCGATTCCAAGAGTAGGTGAACTTGGACAGTAATGAGAGGGTGTGCTGTTGATCCACGAGCCCGGCCTTGTCGAAGATGTCGGGGCGGCGTGGAAACCCTGCAAAACCGCATGTAGTAACCACAGCGGCTGCTAGTTGGAGTAGGTAAAGAAGGCCTAATACCTGCATCGTCGTGTCTTCCTCTGCACCAGAGAGCGATGCAAGTGCTTCGTAGCCATGACGAAGAGCGACTGCAACAACAAGCAGGAGCGATGACCAAACACCAAAGACGGCGATCCGGAACTTCGCTTGGTATTTGTGTCTAGAAGGTAGAAAAGCACACTGCAAACAGAGGAAGATCTATGAAGAATTCAGTTTCATCATTCACCATCGGGAATAATCGGGTGCCCTACCCAACACACTGGTTCCGTCAAGGCGGTCAACTCAGAAAGTACATTGACATGCTCGGCACCTTTCAACACCATGACCCTTGTCGCAATGGATGCTCCTAGTCCGATGGCGGTGCCCAGCCAGATGGCGATTTTGGGCCGCGTGTCTGAGAAGGCTCGGATCGAGTCTTCGGTGGCGATACCATCACGATCTTGATAAATGTCTTCATCTCCACTCAGTTGAACATAGCCTCTTCCAAAACGGGCGCTCGTCCTGCAAACATAAACGAGCGACGGTATCGTGAGGAGGACTACCACGGCCAGGGCGGTGAAGCTGACAACCCGATCTAGGAGGTCGGGGTCCAACATGTTGACAGTTTCGTAGTTAACAAACTCGTCTCGGCTGGCTGTGTGGCTATGGAGAAGAAGTACAACCCCTTCACCAGGGTCTTGGTTGCGGTGATGGTGGCTTCGCTAACAATCTGTGGTGCATCGCAATGGTTTATCGTCGGAGCGGTTGAAGTACAATTCAAGACCGAAGCTGAAAATGAATTGCTAAAACAACCCAGGGAAAAAAAAAGTAGGTCGAAAGAACTGAGGCTATCAAGGTGCGAATGACAGTGCGAGGCTTACACAAGCAGAAAGGCAGTATTACGTAGGGCATCATGTACTGGTGAGCAAGGCCTTGATCTTTGTCTAGATTGGGGGGTGTGCACCCCTGTGAATCATCCGGATGGTCTAGAAGCCTCAGCTGCACTGCCTTGTTCTTTGTTCCGGCATTGTGGACTCTGACTTGCATTGTGTAAGTGCACGACGCAACAATTCCCGCCTATCTCGCCTACACCGTGCCCATTTATCACGCCAAGGCCACCCGCACCGTGCATCACCGTGCATTTCCAGACTAAGAAATGGCGCTAGGAAAGAACTGCCGGGCACTTCTGCCATTTTCGGTATCCTCGTGCATTTTCGCCCAGCAGCTCACACGACCAAAGCTGAGAAGGGCATTCCTTCCTAAGCCTACGACTACGTTTCACCATCCGCCTCCATTGACTCATCCTATTCTAGCCTAACCATTAACAATGCTGCCCCCATTGCAGTGAATCGTCTGTCCGCTGATGGACGAGCTGTCCAACGAGGCTAAGAAAACAACACATGTTGCGATCTCGCTTGGTTCTAAAATTATACTCGTGTCAGCAAGTGGTTAGGTCTAGATCTACTACGTGGCTTGGTCGGGCAGCAGATTTAAATTCGACGTACGAGAGGGCCTGCCCATGGGGCTAGTAAACTGCTTCTGCGCCTTGTCAGGCATTGTCGACGGGATCAGCGGGGTCCAGACCGGGCCAGGCGCAATGGCGTTGACCCGGATGCCCTTCCCAACCTGCTGGTTGCTCAGGCCGCGGGTGAAGGACACAATGGCGCCCTTCGTCGAGGTGTAGTCGAGGAGGTCAGGGCGGCCGACGTATGCGTTGATGCTGGCATTGTTGATGATGGTACTGCCCCGTTTCATGTGCGGCAGTGCGTACTTGGCCAGGAAGAAATAGGGGTGGATGTTGGTGTTGAAGGTGTGCAACCACTGGTCCCTATCCGTCATGTCAGCACATGTAACACTCTGGTGTCCCATGTTTACAAGTTATTTCAGGGACGTACTCAGAAAGGTCCTTGATGTCATCCACCACCATCTGGTATGCCGCGTTGTTGAACAAGACATCCAGCTTGCCGTCGAAGACCTTTACTGCCTCATCGATCACTCTCTTGCAGTTTTCCTTATCTCTCAGGTCGGTGGCCAGCAGATGGCATTGTTGCCCGTATTGTTCAACCCGCTTCTTGGTCTCTCGGGCGTCCTCCTCCTCCTCGGGGAGATAGGCGATAAGGGAGTCGGCGCCCTCCATGGCAAACAAAATAGTCGTTGAACGCCCAATGCCCGAGTCCCCCCCTGTGATGATGGCCTTCTTGCCCTTTAGCTTCTCGGCCGGCTTGTATTTCTGACTCTTGCCATCTTCGGTCGGGATTTCGTCAAATAGTGGCTGTGGGTTGGGCATTTTGCTCTCCAGACCTGGGAAACCCTGGCTCGACACCGGAATTTCGTGGCCTGTCCCAGTTAGCATATCCTACTAGTTGATGTGCGAGAGGGAAACCAAGTGCTGCTCACCACTCTCGAACTGCGGTTTGGATGTCATTTTGGTAGGATTTTGCAAGGTTTCTAGAAGGATAATCGGGGATTGATTCAATGTTCTCAAAATTGTAAGAGCAAGTTGCTTTTAAGACTTGCTGTCCCAGTCAATATTGTGGGAGTGATGACATCGGGTTCGTTTCCATGTCGTGGACCGACTCCACAAAATATGCGTGTAAGTCAATGACGACATGGGATAGAGGTCTGCAACCCAAAGCAGGCCTTGATTTCATGAACGGGTCCAGCTCAAGCAAGTTTGACAAATTGATTAGAAGTAGTTGTATTTTGGTAAAAAGAACCAAGATCTTGAAACCAGGACATTGTGCGCACAACAAAATGCTATGTCATACGCGATCCATCACTAGCCTTGGGAGTTCTTGACATGCTGCGGTAGCTCCAATTCAGTGTAAATATCATGGTTTTGAACATTTTAAACTGCGTAAAGAGTCATGCTCGGCATAGATGGGACTTAACGGATGGTTTCGCAATGAAGCACGTTTAGCTCTTGAATTTCTGTGAGCCTAAAGACTTGAAGATTTTAATGAACCCCCCGAGCCGGCGTTCGTGCTGGTGGAGGTGAATAAGACTATCAGTCACCAACTGAGACCCTGTAAAGCGACGTCGACCATTTTTTAAGGGAGAACGCAGCGTCGGTATATTTGCTGGCAGATTGAAATCACCCGAGTCGTTGAGTGAGTATAAACAACGGGGAAATAGGAGACCCCCGCTGACGCGGGGAGGGCCATGACCTCGCTTCCTCGCATCACCTAGGCAAGCCGCTGCGATGTTCGGAAATCTTAGGGATTGGGATAGTCCAACGTCTTGTTCCCTGAATGGCCAAAGCAACCCGCGCTACCATTATCGTCGTAGAGGGTGGTGTCTGTGCTCTCTGGTCAGTACAACATGACAACTTGGCGAGCTGCCAAAGGGATACGTTACTGAGGTCAAGAGAAGAGTTAAAGATCTGCTTGTTTTCGTCCTGGCACAGGCAGCTGAGAGTGATTGTCTTCTTGGGAATTGCGACGAAAGAGCAGTTGGTGCAGCTCGTCGAGTAGTTGCCACTGGGAAAAGAAAAGGTAAGCATGACCGGACATCCAGATAACCGCAGGGAGGCATATCATTACTTGTCGTAGGGAATCAACTGGCCGCCATTGTTGCCAATGCAGAGGTCTAGATCAATCCTGTCATGCGTCTCGGTCAGCTCCGGACAGGCAAAAGAGAATAGGGAAACAGAAGAGAAATACCAGGTGTAGTTGTAGCCAAACACAGCTGTCATGTTGTTGCGGCAGAATAAACCCAGCCAGTGGTCGGTTAGGTTGGAACCGACATATGCGCAATAATCGACGAAGCTTTGAGCTTGGGGCGGGTTGTCGGAAGCGACCCAGCCTGCGGTAAAAACCATCAGGCCGGCGGGAAGGAGGATCTGAGCAAGAGAGCGCATTTTGTTGATCTCAGGAGCTGAAGTAGTCAAGTGTGTTTTCTTGGTTTCCGCTCTCCGTTCCCGTGGAAAGGTATGAGGTTCGGTAGGTACCTAGGGTAAGGCACTGGGAAGAATGAAAGGTTTTGGGGGAAGTCGATGACTCCAAAGGGTTTATTCTTGGTTTCTGGGTTTATGGTCGGAAACCTGAAATTTCAACGCGGCAGCTGGTCATCCGGTCTTGATGTATTTGTGATAGGGAAGGAGCGGACTGAGTTGACAGGCAAAGGCGGAATTAAGACGGAAAACGACTGCAGCGAAGCACTAGATTGCCTCCCATAAACTCGAGAGCCTGCTTCAAGTTTAAAACTGTGGGAAATGCTCGACGGCGAGGGCATCTGATTAGGATCGGAGGCTATCGCAAGAATAATAAGATGGTCTCGCGGGCTAGTCTTCCCTAACATTTCTGGATAACAGAGCAGCTGCTATCAAATACCCTTCATTTCCCTACCCTATGATCACCAGATTCCCATTATCGTCGTAGCCAACACGGCCTTCGTCTACAGCCCTCCGCATTTCTTCACGGAGAGGCTCTCGCTCGCCCGTCAGTGGATCCCATTCCCAGCCTTCTCGCATCCTACCACGACGTTAGCATACCCGGATATCCAATGGACACCCACTTGATGATAGATTCGCGGTGGAGAAACCATGTCAAGACTAACGTGACCATGGCAACTGGGACAGAGAACTGGTGATACGTACCACATCCAGCGCAGACACGCCCTCAGCTCCTTGTCTCGGGGTAGAACACGCATCCACTCCGGCTGAAACCCGGGCGGGCTGCCCTTCCCCGTCCAATGGTCCGACCGACCCAGCAACACATCTCTGCAAAAGATGCGCCACGAATCCAGCGCATACGGCCCCTGCGTCAGATGCCCAATCTCCCACGCGCTCCCAATCGCCCTCTCCCTCGCATCCGCCACCGCATCCACAACCTCCCCCGCCAACCCACCACCACCACCATTCTCACCATCCTCACCAACCTCACCATCCTCCGGCCCAAAAACCTCCCCCACCCTCACCCCCCTCCCACCCCCCCCCTCCTCCGGATACCCCCTCACCCCAAACCGCCTCCCCCTAACCGGCCTCCCCCCCCCAACCCACGCCCTCGCATACCTCTGCACCGCCGCGCACCTCACCACCGCCAGTCCCAACGGGCGAATCAACGCCACGATCTCGTCGCGCGCCGACTCAGCCGCCAGCGCCTCGGGCGTGGGGAACCGCGCCATCAGCTGCCGGAACACGGGGATGGCGGCCGTGCTGGAGGTGCGGATCAGGAAGGTGATGGCGATGAGCAGGTGGAGGGGTTGCGTGGCGAACTCTTCTTGGATGAGGCCGAAGTGGGGGGCGGTGAGGGGGGGGATGGGGAGGCGGGAGATGGTGTTGCGGGGGGGTCGGGGGGTTTTGGGTTTGGGGGGTGTTGTTGTTGATGGGGGTCGTGGAGTGGGTTTGGGTTTGGGTTTGGGGGTGGGTGTTGGGGTGGTGAAGAAGGGGGATCGGGAGCCGCCAGTGGCTTTGACGGCTCGGTTGGTTTTGGGTGTTTTCTTGGTTTCGGGTGGTGTGTGGGTGGGATTGTTGGGTGAGGTTGGCTGTCTTGGACTTGGATCTTTTCTAATGGCGGTCTTGAGTGAGGTTTCGTTCGTCGTAACAGAGGCAACCGCGTCGTCTGGCGGAGGGGGTTGGGCTTGAGAAAGTTCCACACCACCCAGGGCGCCATCAACTTTCTCGGGTGAGTTCCCGGCAGTGACACGATGATCTTGACTGCTGGCTTTGCTCCGGGTACCGAACGTATTGGTGTTCTGGCGCCGTTGTCTTAACCCGGGGCTTCCGCTCGCATCATCATCCTCCCCCCAGAAATGCGAGATACCCTTTTTCGGTGTCTTCTTTTTCGGCACAGCCGCTTTGCGTCCTCCCTTTGTCTTCCCAACCTTCCCCTTCTTCTTTTCCTCCTCGTGCCTAGAAACAGCCCCCCCATCAAACCCACCATCACCCCCCTCAAGCACCGCCTCCAAAAACGGCACCAAACTCGCCTCCCCACCCTCCCCATCACGTCCGCCCGATAACTCGCCCCTCTCGCGCAACATCGCAGCGCACTCAAACAACAAATCCCAATCCTCAGCTCCACGCATAAGGCTAAGCTCGTGCAGCTCATCGAGTTCAGCCTGCGGCGCCTGGCCCGAGGCGATCAGCGAAGTGAGATACTGCCTCGTTTCTTCATCGCCGATGTCAAAGCCGAAGAGGAGATCGTCTGCCAGCATCTGGCCTGTTGATTTGGGGCTCGTCATTTTGGATTATGTCATGTGTGATTGGTCGTCTTGGTCGATTGATCGTCAAGTCATATCTGGCGGGTTGATGGTAGCAGAGATTGGCGAAGGTGATTTAAGTTTGTGTGGAACGGGGATGGGGGCAAACGACCGGGATAATTGATTACAAAAGGGTACGTACACTGGAGTGGAATTGTCTGCTTATGAAGGCCAGTCGAACGGGCGAGTGCTGGCCCCTCGGTGAGCACAACGGCTGAAAGCCGCACAGTCAAAGGCGGAGTGAAAGTGACTTTGAACAGCAAGGAAAATGTCTAGATTGAGACCGACATTGATTTACACTCCTCAACCCCCGATCTACCCGCCCCGCATCCCTTCCATCGCTCCAGAGGTTTTCTCGTCCCTCCGTTTTCATCTACGCTGTAGAGAGAAACCTGGGCGGCCTAGCGGTATATGATACATACAAAAGAGGTCAAGCTGTGTGGTGTCCTGGCTCGGCCTGTTGCTTAGCGGCGAGGGGCGATGTTGTTGGTCTTGGGCGGGTCGTAGACGATCTTTCTCGACTTGAGCCACGCCCACTTGTACCTCTTGACCCAGACGCTCATCGCGAATAGAACCGATGTGACAACCAGAACCTTCATGCCCATGCGCTTCCGGTCGTCCATCTCGGGCTCGGCGGCCCAGTTGAGGAACTCGGTGACGTCCTTGGCCATTTGCGAGGTCGTGGCGGGGGTGCCGTCCTCGTACTCGACGACGCCATCGAACAGGACACGGGCCATGGCGATACCGGTGCCGGGGAAGTAGGGGTTGAAGTTCAGGCCCTCACCGACTTGGGCACCAGCGGGGGGCTCATCGGGATAACCAGTGAGGAGGTTGAAGACGTAGTCGCAGCCACCGTGGCGGGCCTTGACGATCAGGCTGAGATCGGGGGGGAGGGCACCGTTGTTGGCGAAGCGGGCGGCCTCATCGTTCGCATAGGGGGCCGGAAGGTAATCGGACAGCTTGCCGGGGCGTTTCTCGATATCGCCCTGGTCGTTGGGCTCGGTATCGTACTCGTTCTCCTCGGCGAGGGCCTTGGCCTCGTCGACGGTCAGGACACTGCCGACAAGAGTGCGGTACGGCACTCTGCTGAGAGAGTGGCACGAGGCGCAAACTTCCCGGTAGACCTGGAAGCCTCTCCGGAGACTACAACGCAACACTTGTGAGCCATGCCCCCGTAGGCAAGTGATCTGACGGAGGAACGCTTACGCCTGGTGGTCAAAGGACTTGAACCACTGCTCGTGAACCCAGGGGTACTTGGTCGGGTGCAGACTATTTCGACAGTAAGCTCCGTGCTCGTTCGTTTCCTCCAGCCTCCCTCGACAGCGTGGTTGGCCGAATATGCCGCAGTGCGGGCAAACGGGCCTCGGTCCACGGCGAGGGTTGGCCAATCCTCGATGGGTCACTCACCCTTCCTCAGCCGGCGTGCTGGCGTCAGCGGTGGGTCCGTAGAGATGGTAGTACCAGGCGATCGAGCCGGCGGCGACGGTGGTAGCGGCGGCGGCAGCGATGTTCAACCGGAGCGGCGATTCGGCAGCGGATCCGGAGCTCGAGGAAGACGCGGCGCGCTAGTAGAGACATACATTAGCTCGGGAAAGGCTACGGGAAGTAGTCCCGAGGGGGGCTCAATAAAAGGAGGCGGGGTTGCGGGCGCAATTGGGAGGGGTGGGCGTTGTCGTCGGTGCGGTCATGCGATGGAGGGATGATCGAAAACAACCGAGACAAGACATACCTTGGAAATGTGCACGGCGCCATTTCGCAGGCCGGCAAACGCGCGCGTCGAGCGCAGGCAGGACCTCGCCAGCATGGTCGGCACACCTTGTGAAGCTTAGAAGGGTGTCGTAGGTCGGATTGACAAGGCAATTCGCTGCCACCGTCGGTGATATGAGGTAGCAGGCGCAAGCTGGTGAAGGTCGACAGGTCAGGTTTCTTCAAATTCGGGATTCTTAGGAACGCTGGGCCTCTCATTGGCCGAGCCAATCAAGCTCTGCGCCCAGCACGCACGGCCGATATTTTTTCCGCCTAGGTAGCTCTACAACCCCAACGAGAGCTTCAACTGCTGCTGCTCTCAAACATGTTCTTTTGCACTTTTGGGTTTGACGTTGTCGATTTATGATGGATTTATACTTTTTTTTTTTTGTTTTCAACGGCCGGAGGCGTATCAGTTCTCAGTTCGACGAAATAATGGATACTCAATTACGATCATGGTTGTGGAACGTCGGTGCTTCTCCGAATGACAATACGAAAACCACATTTTTTGCCAAATCCCAGCTACCCGCAAACGCCCTCCTCGAGAAAATAACACACGTTTATACAGCTTGCCAATAATTCCACTGCGCCATATCCTGTTCAGTTGCTGCCGTTCTGGCCTAGGACCTCTCTTCGCTTCTTCACAGCATTGGCCAGGAGGTCCAGGACCTGGACGGTGTCTTCCCACCCGATGCAGGCATCGGTGATGCTGACGCCGTGTTTGAGGCCTTCTTTGCCCTCCTTGGGGACCTTCTGGTTACCTGCGCGCATGTTAGAACGATACTTAGAGGGCAGGGCTGGAGACAACTCACCCTCGTTGATGTGGCTTTCGATCATGACGCCCATAATAGCGTCCTCGCCCTTCTCGAGCTGTTCAGCCAAGGTGGCCGCAACCTTGGGCTGGTTCTTGTGGTTCTTAAGCGAATTGCCGTGGCTGCAGTCCACCATGAGCCGCTGCCGCACGCCGGCCTTTTGCAGGGCAGCCTTGGCCTCCGCGATGCTCTGGGCGTCGTAGTTGGTGCCCCGGGTACCACCCCGCAGAATCACGAAGCAGTCCTCATTGCCCACGGTGCCAACAATAGCGACCACGCCAGGCTTGGTAACCGACAAGAAGTGATGGGGGTGCCTGACCGCCCCGATGGCGTCAACGGCGACCGTGAGGCTCCCGTCCGTGCCGTTCTTGAAACCGACAGGGAAACTCAACCCACTGGCTAGTTCACGATGAAGCTGGCTCTCAGTTGTCCTGGCGCCGACGGCACCAACACTAAGAAGATCGGCTAAGAACTGGGGGCTGATGGTATCCAGCATCTCGCTAGCAATGGGCATGCCCCGAGATGTGAGGTCGACGAACAGCTGTCTGCTCAGCCGCAAGCCCTTGTTGATATTGAAGCTGTTGTCGATATCCGGGTCATTGATCAGGCCTTTCCACCCTACCGTCGTGCGGGGCTTCTCGAGGTAGGAGCGCATAACGATTAGCAGCTCATCCTTGTGCTTCTCCTTCTCCTTGAGCAGCATGTCGCAGTACTCAAGCGCAGCTTTCGGGTCGTGGATAGAGCAAGGTCCAATGACGACCAACAGCCTCTGCTTCTCGTCGGTCCCATTGACAACCGCGACAGCCTCCTCACGGCTTTCGAGGACGGTCTTCTTTGACTCAGGGGTCTGGGCGATCTCGTGTTGGAGCAGACCGGGCGGCGTCAGGGGGTTGTAGCCGCGAACTAGTCCATATCGTTAGTGCCCAATGCGTTTGCAGGAGTTTCCAAGTGGCCGCATACTCCTCCAGTCTTCACTTTCCGCCTTGTTGCCGACATTCTTGTTCTCGAGGTAGAACGACTATGACGCTGTGAGTCAGGTACATACCCTGGCGAGCGCACAACTTGATTTCATGTGGTACTCACAGACATGATTGTGGTTTTTTCTATTCCTTTCTGTTCGAAGTAATTCCAGCTCAGTTTGGTAATTTAAAGATCTAAAGCTCCCAATGCCAGGAAGCAGTTTCAAGAATTGGAGAGCTGGACGGAACACACGGTTTATTTTACAGCTTGCTGCTCCAAGATTTTGAGGGGCAATCCATGGGGGATGACTCAATGTGGGGTCAATTGGTTGCCGGTGAAAGAAACCGCCCTGCAGCCAGGCCGCTAAATCGCATGCTGGAAACTTTTAACTCCCATGTCTCAGTTCTTGTTAATAAAGCGACCTGCGCCATTGGTTGTAGACCAAAGCAGGTTCGAATAGAGAGCTCTAAGGAGATCGATTCGTCACTTATACCCTGCTCGCTGCTTGCTTGAAGACCCGGCTGCGGGCCATTGACGGAGTAAGAGATCACTACAATGGACGCGAGTACTGTATTCAGATCATAGAGAATTAAATCTTGGATTTCCTCCTTGAGGTCATCAGTCAATTTTGGCCGTGTCATTGCTGTGCTCGGACAACGGCCTGGATCGGAGACCGTGCTTGTCCTGGCTGGCTTGGCATTTGAAACAAACGGAGTCCGAGATGCCAAGGCTTCTCCCAGCTGCAGGAGCCCGCCCCACTTGCCGCGAAGAAGCTCTCCCGATTTGGCGGCAGGGGATTGTGGACACTCCCAGGTCCGTTTTCGCGACTCCAGATACCTACCTAGGTACCTAGGTGATCTATCTAGAGAATCCAAAGGGCTCGCGATCTGCGAGTCGAACGCCAACAGCCGACCCGGAGAGAAGACCGTCTCGGTCAAACCACCAACATGGCTGAGGCTAGTAACGACGAAGATATCAAGTCGAGTAAACGAAGCCACGCCGACTTCACCGGCGATGATGGCTCCGGTATGTCGCTACTCGCTAGCCCCCCTTCTTCGTCCCTCCAATGGGTGACAAATCTCACTTCTCTTGGTAGATGCGGATGGAACGGGCGCTCACTGACACGCTCGCAATGCAGACAGCTCCTCAGACGATGATATGGGCCCCCAGCTGCCCTCGGCGGCTCCCAAGAAAAAGCGGCGCGTTCTTCCCTACGAGAAGCTGTACATCTCAGCCCTACCCAAGTCGACTCGTTACTCTAAATCTCTGATGCACAAGGAGCAGCTGGCCTTCCTCACCATGACCCCGATCACCGAGTTTCTCATCACAACATCCACCGATGGCGTCGTCAAGTTCTGGAAAAAGGTTGCCGAGGGCATTGAGTTCGTCAAGGAGTTCAAAGCGCACCAGGGCGAGGTCCGCTCTGTGTCCTGCAGCCAGGACGGTCGGAGCTTTGCGACGATTGGCGTGGACAAGACAGTCAAGCTGTTTGACGTGGTCACCTTCGATCTTCTTGCCGTCCTCCAGCTCGATTTTGCCCCACGCTGCGTCTGCTGGGTTCACAAAAAAGGATCGTCTCTACCGCTCCTGGCCGTTTCCGATAGCGAAGCTAAGCCGAGCATCCGCATTTACGACGGGAGAGGCGAGATCCAGGAACCAATTCACACCATCACCGGCCTGCATAGGAGTCCCGTCTCCCTGATGGCGTTCAACGACCAATATGACTGTGTAATCTCGGTGGACGAGGGCGGCATGATCGAATACTGGCAACCGAGTGGTCTCTACGAGAAACCGGAAACGGTCTTTCAGTACAAGAGCTCAACCAATTTGTTCGAGTTCAAGAAGGCAAAGTCTGTACCGGTTACTCTCACACTTTCTGCCGACGGGAGCCGATTCGCGACTATGTCCTTGCCTGACCGGAAGATACGCATTTTCGACTTTGCCTCGGCTCAGCTCCAGCGTACCTACGATGAGTCACTACAGGTTATGGAAGAAATGCAGCAGGCCGGGACCGCTTTGCAAAAGCTAGATGCTGTGGAATTCGGGCGTCGGCTTGCCCAGGAGCGGGAAATCGAGTCACCAGAGCTCCGCGACAAGTTCAATGTCATTTTTGACGAATCGGGGCATTTTATCTTGTACGGCTCCTATCTTGGGGTCAAAGTGCTCAACACCTTCACAAACCAAGTAGTCAAGGTTTACGGCCGGGAAGAAGGGTTTCGGCCGCTGGCGTTGGCATTATACCAGGGCCAACCGCAGAAGAAGGGAGTAACAACCGTCGCCATGGCAGCGTCAAGCAACCCTCTGCTGCAAGCGTCAGAGTCCAGGGACCCAATATTGGTCGCGACGGGCGTGGGGAAGGTTCGCTTCTACATGTTTACCGACGAGGAGGAGTTTTCGAAATCCACGAGAGATGTCCAAAATGAAAAACCCGTAGTCCTGGGACAGAAGAAGGCCGAGGAGAAAAAGAAGGCCGAGACAGGAACAGCGGCCATCATCCACACAACTTATGGGGACATCCACATCCGACTGTTCCCGGACGCCGCGCCAAAGACGGTCGAAAACTTTGTGACGCATTCTCGGCGTGGCTATTACAACAACACCATATTCCACCGTGTCATCCGAAAGTTCATGATCCAATGCGGAGACCCGTTGGGGGATGGGACAGGAGGCGAGAGTATCTGGGGAACCGAGTTTGCAGACGAATTCAGCAGCTTGAGACACGACAAGCCATACACGGTCAGCATGGCCAATGCTGGACCTAACACGAACGGAAGTCAATTCTTTATCACGACGGAGAAAACAGTATGTTTGCTGCTCACTCTTGATACCCCGAACACATGCTAACGGGACTTAGCCTTGGCTTGACAACAAACACACCATCTTCGGCCGTGCCGTGCAGGGCCTGGATGTTATTCACAAGATAGAGAACGTCAAGACGTACAAGGAGAAGCCGTTGGATGACATCAAGATTCTCAGCATTGATATTGCATGAGGGGCGAGAGACGATTAGATGAGTTCGTTCCGTCCATAGCATCGGGCTGAAGTTGGGCTACATAGCAAGCCGTCTTGGTTCATGATAAACACAAATCGCGGGGGTAATTGAACGCTACTCTGCGTCAACTCTCGATTTCAAGCGCGTAGTATTCGGTGATCTAAACACACATATATGTACATCAAAGCAGGCGAGCAATATGTCTATCAGAGAGATGACTTGACATCGCCACCGTAATTTATCTTCCTTAGGATGCTCCTGTTCAGCTCGCCCACATTCTGTACACCAGCCAGCCCCATGGACTGATCTACATCAGCCAAAAGCCCCGCCAGCACATGCCTCGCGCCCTCGCTGCCCGCGATCCCCAAGCCATATATCACCGGCCGTCCAACCAACACTGCCTTCGCCCCCAGCGCCAGCGCCTTCAACACATCCGCCCCCGTCCTCACCCCCGAATCATACAACACCGTCAACCGGTCCCCCACGGCATCCACAATCTCCGGCAGCATCTCCAACGCCGGCACCGCCCCATCCAACTGCCTACCCCCATGATTCGACACCGCAATCCCATCCACCCCGGCCTTTACCGCCATCTCCGCATCCCCCACACTCAACACCCCCTTCAACACAATCGGCCCATCCCCCCACAACCGCCGCAACACCGCCAAATCCTCCCACCGATGCGCATGCCCCGAAAACACCTCCGCCAACCACGCCCGGCTCGCCCCCACCACATTCTCCTCCACCCCCCCATCCCCATCCCCATCCTCCTCCCCCTCATTCCCCTCCGCGAACATCCGCCGAAACACCGGGTCGCTAAACCCCAGCGCGTTGCCCTCCCCGCGCGCAAAGGGCAGATACCCCGCGTCCAGGTCCAGCGGCCGCCACGACATGGTGAAGGTGTCGAGGGTGACGACCAGTGCGGTGCAGCCGGCGGCGCGGGCGCGCGAGAGGAGGGAGGCGGTGAGGCGGTCGGAGAGCGGCCAGTAGAGTTGGAACCAGCGCGGGGCGGTGGGTGGTGGTGGTGGTGTGGAGGGGGAGGGGGGTTCTGTGGGGGGTTGGGGTTGGAGGGAAAGGTCGGCGGCGGAGGCGACGTCTTCGATGGGGGTGGTGGCTGCGGTGCTGTAGATGTAGGGGACCCCGAGAGAGGCGCAGGCGGTGGCGACGCCGGTTTCGCCGGAGGGGTGGTAGGCGCCTTGGACGCCAATCGGGGCCATTAGGAGCGGTGTGTCTGGGGGGGGGGTGGTTAGGATGTATGTATATGACAGGGGCTGGGTTGTGGTTTGGGTTACTGTTCATACTCACCGTATTTCTTGCCAAACAGCTGAACACTGAGATCGCGTGGCATGGTTGGCCGTAGCATGCGCGGGATCAGCTTCCACTGACGAAAGGCCAGGCGGTTGGCATGCATAGTGGCCTGCTCGCCGGCGCCACCAAAGACATAGTTGAAGGCTTCAGGGGCCATGGCCTCTCTGGCCGCCTGTTCTAGCTTGTTCGGGTCCGTCGTGACAATGGGTTTCTGGCCAGCAATCATTGCCTGAGCATATAGATCGAACTGGTACTGGCCGTACGGCACCTTCTCCTCGCCATCGCTACCATCTTTATCCTTTGGCTCTAACATGTTGCGACCTCTGAACTCACATGTACGCTCTCACGTACTCGAGAGGTTGTAGTTGGGGAAGGACTTCTACCCCTGGCTTAGTCTGTTGGAGCTGGGGTTTATATCCCTGGATTTCCCCGCATCAACTGTTTGGATCAACCAAGTGCTCCTTGTGCAGCTAGATTTACCTCGGCGATTCTCGTGTGGGGCAATACTGTACTTTGTGTGAACGGATGGCGCAGGGAGAAGACCCGCGCCCGCTGATGCCCAAAAGGAAGTTATTATCAACACTACCATGAGCGCCTATAACTAACAAGGGATATATCCATCTGTCTGCCCCTCTCCCCATTCCCCGTATCTTGATTTGCGGTGTCGGGAAACACAGCCCTGCAACGCCAAAAAACCTCTTTCCTTTCCTGACAATAACCCATCAACTAAAGGTAAGAACGTCTCTAAGTACGTCCTAGTGGGTCAGGTGTTGCCCCATTCCCGAAAGCCATTTGGCAGGTATGTGAATTCCACTCAATGGCAGCAGATCCCTAAGCAGGCCATTGCCTTCATCCATATATCGGTGCTTGTAATACGCCTTTTCTCCTAGAGCACAGAGCCCAACTCGGCGCTCACCTCGGCCAACCCTCCCTAGTTACCTATCCAGCTGGGCTCACAACCCGCAGTTTCGACTTTGTGACCGTCTATGGTTTAATAGACCACAGTTCTCGTGACCTACAGTGCGTTGTTAGTCAGGTATTCTTGGACATTTAAATTCCAAATACTTACCACCCCATCTCCCTGATCTTCTTGGAGTTTGTTTGTGATCCCTTCTTATCGCTGGTCCATATCGCCAGCGCCTTGCTGCACGACGCAAAGGCCTCGACGAGCTCCTTCATTCTGCCGCTTCTGAGGAACTCCCGGGCCACGTCTGAATCCTTCTCGGCAATCACAGCCGCGAGCTCCATGCACTCCAAGAGGTTGTCTCGGGACAGAGATGTGCCCGCAAAGTGCAGGCAGCTGATGTAAGCCAGCACTGTCTCGGGGATATAGGCCTCGCGGATCTCTTGGAAGTCGTTGTCCACTAGTGCCGCGCGGTCAGCCAGTGGTATCCAAGAGGGCGAGGCGAGCATCTTACCTTCGTTCGAAACCAACAACCAACCCTTCAAGACTGGTTGCATGCACGCCTTGGCTGACCGAACCTCTTGGCTCGTATGTTGCCACATCTCGCGTGTTGTATTGTTTTCCCTGTTGAGAGCCTTGTTAGTAAACAGTACGGAGTCGTATCAGTGAAACGGAAATCATACTCTCTGCTGAGCCCAGCCAATGACGATAGAGTCTCCATCGAATCTAGCGCGCGGACGAGACACTCAAGCTCCCACACATTTCGCACAAGGTTGATAAGCTTCTCCTTGCTCATTTGGCATGTCTCGAGGAACTCGGCCGAGAACTCAGCGCCAGCAAACTCCTGGAACCAACCGGGACCAGAATCCTCGCTCTTATCCCGCACTGGGATGGGTGACTTCTTCTTGATAATTTGTCGCCCAGATACCCGTTCGCTGAAGGCGCGGGCGGCACGTAACCTTGTCTGTTCTATAATAGGTCATTGCATTAGCACGGAGCAGCAAGGAAGAAGGAAAAAACACGAAAGAAAAGAAGGAGGGGCAACGTACTAAGCAGATACTTGTAGATCCGGATAGCGTAGGTGCATGTCTCTACGAACTGGCCTGGGACCAACATGAGCCACCCCATGGCGCGAATGATCAGGTCGTCCTCTTGATCAACAAACTCGGCGTCCTCGCCAAAGAAATCAGGCTTCACAAGGCGGCCGTACTTGAGCGTCGGGGGGCCAGGTTCGAGTATTTTGAACCGCCCCTTTGCCTCACAGCGCAGAGACTGATCCTGGACATCCCCCAGGTAGATCGAAGGCTGGGAGTTGGTGAACTCGGCCACGTCGAGCCCTAGCTGCCTCATTATGGTGAGCTGGTGCAGCCGGACGTCGTCGTCGAGAATGTGGATGAGATTTCTGCTCAGTGTCTCATTCAACCGGGTACTGGACAATTTGGAAGAGTAGAGAGGAATCATTTCCTCCAGGTTGGCAAGCCGGAGGTAGCTGATGTATGCTGCAACAATGTTCTCTTGTGCCAGGTGCCGACCTTGCAGCGCGCCCCCCGCCTCGTCGAAACCGGCGAGACGGTCCAGGGCGGAGATAACGATGAGAACGTGGGCAAGCACCCGGAGGCCGTCGTGGTCCGCCAAATCAAAGAACTTGTCTTGATTGAAGCTTTCCACCATAGGTGAAATCACCTTGGGAATCAGTTTCGAAGTTTGCTTCTTATTCGCGTGCTTGGACAACACAAGACCTTGGTAAAATAGGTGCCGGTCCAGGTCGTTGGAGACAATAGCCCCTTGTAGGGCTTTTCCAGCACGCAGAGCTTCTTTTCTTGTTCTCGGATCCGTCTCCAAGGAAGCGATCAGACGCCTACTAACCGTCATCGGGTCGCTGTGGTGTAGAACGGCGTTGAAGGAAGGAAATTGCTGGGCGGCTTTGCTGGCAGCCTCCCCGCCATATTTGGCAAGGTGCAGGTCGAACTGCGTCCTGAGAAGCGCGTTGTAATGTGCGAAGAGAAGATCATCCCAAGATTTGCACACCTTTTCCACGCTGGTGATATCGCCCGCCAGCAACCCATAGACTGCCCTGTCGTACTCTCCCGTCCCACCGTCTCGAGCAGCGGCAAAGCACATACGCCTCCACAGAACCAGGGAGCTTGGCTCGAACTCGAGTTGCTCCTCATCGTCTGGGTTGGAAAGGGGCAGGGGTGCAATCGATGCGGCCCTCCATAGCTCCGTTCTCTCCGCGCACCACTCCCTGATCTCGGACATGGAGCAACCGCGGCGAAGCATCTCGAAGCATCCGAGCCAAATCGCGCGTTCGAAGAACTCATCCTGTGATTCCAGCTTGCGGGCCTGGCGGGTGACAGCGTCTGGGTCCAGTTGTGTGATGAGGGTGTTGGAGCCGAGATGTGACTGAGCCGCAGCGGAGTCGTGGGGGTCCAACACGCCCTGATAGCCGTTGACGCTCTTTTGAAGTTTGATTTTGTGGCGAGTATGGAGCCAGCCGTGTGCCAATATGTCGCCCCTCTCGGCATTCTGTTGTAGCTCGCTCACCACCTCGTCGATTGGCGTACCGTAGCTTGCACCGCTTTGAAGCCATTCCAGGACAACTTTCCTCTCCCGCGCAACCGAATCGGAGACCATAAATTCGCTCCACCACTGCCTACGACTCCTAATCGAGGCGTCGTCCGGGTTTCCCAGTTGCGACGCGGCCTGGTCACCACCATATCGTAGAGGGAGAATGCGCCGCAGAAGATCCCACGTTTGTGCCTCCTCTTCTACACGGCGCACTTCTTCAGCGGAAACGGCATCGTTGCCATCGTCGACCTCATCCATATCAATGTCGGCCGAACCAGCTCTTTGCCAGCTTCCCCCCCGCGCAGACCGCGCCCGGGGTTCGCGCTCGCGTAACCGGTCGGCCCTCTTGCGCGTGTATGTGTAGTAAGTGTCGACAAGCTTGATAACTTGGGTAAGCCTCTCTGTTGTCGAGCCTGTCGAGTCGGTGTTGTAACGGTCGAGCTGGGCAGCGAAATAGTCGACTTCCTCCCCTGCCTGGATGGTGCTCTCCTGGTACGTCGTCTCGAGATCTGCCATTTCGTCGTTTGCCGGCTCTGCAGTGTGTGTTAGCGGTCCGTGTAGACGTCCACCATGGCAACCCAGAGCGATGACCGACCTTGACCCGGGAGTTGTGAGCTAGTCCGAGAGCTCTCAGAAGCCGGGTAATCCTAGAATGGAACGTCAGTAAACATTGATTGCACAAAGACGTAGCGATAGGAACAAAGCACTAACAAATGCCGGCGCCATATCGATGGGGCCAATGGCGAGCGATGCACGAGTTTGGAGGGTGTGGGTGGGAGAGGGATGACAAGCGTTGTCTAGGCGGTTGCCCTAGGCGTCCGAAAAGACAGAAGAGGTTGGCTTTCGCAGTCGGGCGCTTGTTTATCGCATCCTGGAGTGCTCGTTTACGTTCGATTGAGCCGATGGGAGTTGTCGATGGTTTTCGAGGGTTGTTTGCGGCCAGGAGTATCCGCGAAGCCAACAACGGTAGGTCAGGTATTGCTTCAGATACAGATTACCGACTATTTCTTGCTGTCAAGCAACGCGGTCGCGCCGATACGGGATCGAAAAATCGGGTCACCGCACCAAGAGGGACCAACCTGGAAGCTGGCAAACCACAGCTCCCCTTGTTCAAAGCACGGGCCACAAAGCCAATCATTGTGGGGCAGCCATGCCCCACCGGGTGGTTAGAAAAGTCGTCGAGCAGCCAAAATTTTTGATTCTTTTCTCTTTTCTTCTTCATGTCTTATGGCGTTCATATTAGAGTCTCGGAACAAGCCTTTCATTGCTTGTTCAGGTCCACGCGGCCTCTTGCGCGCTCAATGATAGCCTAGAGGAATCCCGCACCCTCCTTTCCAGTTACCTGACGCCTCTCGGGGTTATTAGGGTGGACGCATTTGGCGAGTGATACATTTATTTCCCTTCCATTACTGGATGCCGTTTTTCCTCTGCTCCATCTTCAGCCGCAACAGGTTCGGCTTTGGGCAGCTAGCGGTTACCGCGCTGTCACCGTTCTTCTCATAGAACGCCTGGCAGCATTCGTAGAGAGCATCAACGAGCTTGGCACACCTGGCCTCGTTGTACCCATTTTTCGTCAGACAATCTTGGAATGTCAGTCAGGTGCGCGAACCCGACAACATGACTTAGGAGAGGATACCTTGAATCGCACACTGTAGGAACTTGTTAGCATCTATTACAAAAACACTCGGGGTGGGCGGACGAACCGCTCGTGGGTGGCATGGAGGATTGCTTCGGAGATCTTGATCAAGCCCCTGGATAAGCAAGCGCGTCAATCTTGGGTTGACTCTATGGGATATGGGAGTGATAGCATCCAACACTGACCATCGCGGCGTCCCTTGTAAACTAAGGTTGGATTGGTGGTTTCTTTCCGTTGGTGGTTGTTTGGTTCTTTAAGGTCCCAGGGCCAGATAACCGTGTTGGAATGCAACTGGGAACAATGATGTCAGGGGACCCCGGCAGCGCTTGATTAACCTCGCGTTGCATGGCCTTGCTCTGCATCATATGGGCTACCCAGCATCATCACCATGGGCTACTCTACATGGTCACCTTGAGCTACTCTTTGGTTGTCCCATGATACCTCCTCCCAGCAGCCGCTCATGCAGAATAGTGCCAGCTATATTGGTGGAAACCGGCAATAAAAGAATCATATCGTCGGATAGTCAGTGACTTCTGAGTCCTGCAAACAGTGTTCACTGTTTCCATTTCATCGCTAAACTCATTTCCAACTTGCACTCTCCTGGAAGTACTTTGGTATCAGTGACTACCTAGAATAACCCCCAATCACTGTCAAAGTTCGCATGTCGGTTATTGGTTTACTGCACCTCAAAAGGCTTTACTTCTGGAGCCTAGAACTTTGTTCAACCCCACCACACGACCCAAGGCACCTCCCCGCCACGCTGCGCGCTCGATTATCCCCCACCTTCAACAACCAACCGACCGGCCCCGACGCCAGGCAAATTCCTCTAAAGGTTGAGCAACCCGCGAGTTGGGCCGTACAGCATCAGCTTCCTTTCGAACAGAATCCCAACAAACAAAGACAAGCCAATTCCCACCTTTTTGGCGCACAGTGTTAGTTGAGGTGGGTTCTCGCACTTTGTACCCGATTAGCCTCTAATAGTTACGCCAAACTCCGCCTTCCTTTCCTCTCGCACATGCAATCATTCACCCAACACAACTTTATCGCATTCCGCACCCTTCAAGAACTAACAAAACCTTCTCAACCCCTCAGAAAACCACACTTCCTCAACGACCACCAACCTCGCGACACACCCACCCATCCTACAACCCCTCAAAACATCCCTCACCCAACCCGAAAACAATGGCCGACAACGCCGAGAACGGCAGCCCGCAGCCCCCGGGGCCCGAGATGAGCGGCAGCAGCGGCGGCATGGGCGGCGGCGGCATGAGCATGGGAGGTGGCAACGGCGGCGGCGGGGGAGCGGGCGTGGCGGCCGCCGCAGCAGCAAACGAGCACCTCAACATCAAGGTGACGGACAACAATAACGAAGTGTTTTTCAAAATCAAGCGCAGCACCAAGCTCGAGAAGCTCATGACGGCCTTTTGCGAGCGCCAGGGCAAGACCCCGGCCTCGGTGCGCTTTCTCTTTGAGGGCCAGCGTGTGCAGCCGGCCGATACCCCCGATACGGTGAGTTCCGCTTCCCCTCCATCGATGGTTTTCTTTCTTTCTTTTTTTGGTTTCTAGGGGTGTAGATGAGGGGGGTTTGGTTTTCTTAGGTTACGCGCGCGAAAAGAGAGGATTTGTTTGCTGACACACTGGATTAGCTGGAGATGCAAGACGGCGATACCCTAGAAGTCCACCAAGAGCAGGTCGGTGGCTGGTGAGCCCGCGCGCTACGATCGATCGAGAGAGGGGAAGCGGGGGAAGGGAAGGGGGGTTCGCGGTTTACTCGGCGATACTGGACGCTCTCGGCTTTGGGATGGCGAACGGAAATATCGGAGTTTTGCAACTTTACGCCCATCTATCTATCTACGCGGATGGGCGCGGGGCAGAGGATACCAACGGGAGATGACGATGCCCATGATGCATGGAGATCTTGTCGCTGGATTCCGGCTCGGGGAAGGGAGGAGTTGGCGCATCTCGGGGCGCGGTTATCTGGCACTGGACATTAGGGAATTATCATTCGCCCTACAGTACTCACTCATCTATTATCTCGCGATGCTATCTATTGTGACTTAAGTCGGCCTACGCTCCATCTAGCCGGCTCTCTGCACGCGTGCGGTGCAGCGAGGGTGTCTGTTTCCTTGACATCATCACGTATCATGACGTAACGAGGGAGAAGCAGCTGTGTATGTTTGAAAACGCCAGGCAAATGATTTCCTACGATGCACCTACAAACCCAAACCTACAGAGAAATTACAAACAAACTCCAGATCTGGCCAGCAAATACACAACAGAGAATCCGAAACTGCATCAATCAATCAATCAACGCCCACGCTTTGCATCCCATGAACATCCGCGCCTCACACCTCATGCCTTCAACTCCCTCTCCATGCAGTGCGTGCACAGCACCACTGTCTCGCCCGGCGCGCCGCGGCCTTCCATAGGAAAAATCTGGCCGTCGTCAAACGCGCCGTTGCAGGTGGCGCAGCGGAAGCACTCGTCATGCCACTCGCCGCCCAGGGCACGGACGTACTGGCCGATGACGGCGGTCCGGCACTTGCGGCACTTGGGGGCGCGGCGCTCGGTGCGCTTCGTCTGACAGGACACGCACCACGCATAGCCGTCCTTTTCGATATGCGTCATGCCCTTCTCGAACGGGTCGCCGCACTCGGCGCAGAAGAAGTGGCCAAAGTGCCAGTGGGCGCCCAGCGCCACCACGTGCTGGCCCATGATGGGCGTCTTGCAGTGCTTGCAGCGCGGCGCGAACAGCTCGTGCCAGTCGAGGTGGCAGAAGAAGCGGAGGCGGTCGTCGCCGTCTTCGGCCATCGTCTGGCCGGGTTCCTCGGGAAGCATCTGGCCCGCGGCGCGGCGGGCGATGCGGTCGAGGCGCGCTTCGCGGTGGTTGTCTGGTTCGGGAGAAATCTCGAGTGCCTCGAGAGAGGTGCCGCAAGTATAACAGGTGAAGCAGTGCGGGTGGAACCGCTCCGATGTGCCGGCGAGGGACACGAAGCGGCCCTCGATAAAGTCACCACATTCGTGACAGCGAGCAGTGGCGCGGCTACCGGCTGGCTTCGAAGCGGAAGACCAGGGCCCGTGAGGTCGCGCTGCCTGCCGGACACGAGGCGCACCAGCTTGCGGTGTGGGGAGCGGACGACGAGAGCCCCCGCTCCTGTTGGCGCTGCTATCGTCAGGTGTTACGATTACAGGTATGCTGGGGCCGTCATCCGCATCATCAGGACCGATCACGATAGCAGGTGGGGCCGACGAGGAAGAGTCGTTGACCGCAATCACGGGGATAGAAGGCCCATCGACTTTAATAGAGGGCGCAGGGGGTTGTGAGTTGCGTGTCGGCGAGGGCGATGGGGCCGGCGAGGCCGCAGGGCTGTTCGAAACAGAGATAGTAGGGATCGTTTGGGTTTGCGGCTGCGGCTGCTGTTTGCGGAGCCCGCCCGGGACGAGGGAGGGTGGGTGTTTGGCACTTCCCCGCCCGAAAGTCGACTCTTCTGACTTGCCGTCAGTAGCCTCCCCTTGGGGCTTCCAATTTTTTTCAAAGCTTACGATAGGTCTACCGGGTCTATCGCTGACTGCAGAGGGCGTGGGAAGCTTGGGGCTGCGGTCTTTCAACCTCATGCTCGTTGCCTGCTTGATATCCTCGCTGCGGATCTCCATGCCGTGCTTTCGGGGCACGTCTTCGCGCGAAACAGGCGGAGTAGCAACGCGAGAGTTGGTTGTGTAAAGGGGATTTCGAGATTGGCTTGGAGGATTGCGGTGTATCTCGTATTTGGAGACTAACTTCTCGGGTGAGGACATTTCGGGTGAGGGCTTCTCGGGTGAGGAGGGGGGGAGAGGCTCAGTCTTCAACCCAGAAGCACCCCTACGGGTGAACTGAAGACGGTTGAGAGGCTCCTTTGGTTTTGGTTTCAGCGGATTAACCACATCATCTGACGCGGAAGCTCGAGCCCCGTCAGACTCGTTGTCTGGTTCCTCCCAGATCTGGTCGCCGGAGAAGGGCTTCTGCGCCTCGCTGCTCATGGTCCTTTTCTGTCTGCTTCTGGAACGCCCTCCTGAAACGGAGTGAGGTTCGCTCGGGATATCGCCGTATGATTTGTTGAAATTGCGATCCGCGGCCGCACCGGATTGTGCCGCACCGCCCCCCGGCCCTATGCTGGATGCTTGACGAGAGGAGGAAAACGATGGGCGGCCCGAAGCCAGCGCAGGGCTGTCAATCTCGGTAGAACTACCAGACCGCGACCCTGAGAGAGGACCCCGGGCAAGACCAGTGGGCGTGACGTCAGTACCATACCTGCCGACACTAGCGGTGCGAGCATGTGCATAACTGTTCTTGCGCAAGTGTGGCCGATATCGGTAGGGAGCCCCAGGTTGAGGCATCTTTTCCGGATTCTGGTGCTGCCATACCAGTTCGGCCGCCTCGTCGAGAGCCGCGCCATAGATCCGCTTGTCGTCATCGCCCTCCTCTGCGCCCTCCATGTCCTCCTGGGGGGATTCTTTAAGGTCCATATCTTCCATAGCTCGACGTAGCGAGAACGCCTCCTCTTTCTCCATCCACCTCTGCCCACGCTCCATGTAGGTTGCACTGGGGACGACTTCTGACGGTTTCAGCGGTTGCACAGGGCGGTCCGGATAATAGTCCTTCCCGCGGGCCGTGCTCGAGTATGACGAGACGCTGGGAACAATCGAAGGGCGGCTTGCGGAGGCCAGAACACTCACAGTGTCCGACTGTGTCCGCTGGTGGTATGTAGGCAAGGTCGATGAGGATGGTGAAGGAACATCGGCGGAAGGCCGGATATTGGTAGACGAGCCAAGAGCATCATGTCTGGAAGCCGGCGGAGGGCGGGCGCCTGCTGGCCTGTTGATACGGTTGGTGCGAAGACCTGCGAGATAGGCAGCTGCGGTAGGTCAGTAACTGACCCGGTCGTGAATCGTAGGTTTGTCATGGGGATTGCCGGTTTGTTGCATACCAAACTGTTCGCTCGACATGTAGGAAGGTGACGGCGGCGTCACCTTCCTTGTGGAATTCCGCTCCTTGGAGCTGCCGCGTGCAAACATGGCCCTCGGACCTTACGACGTCGATATGATACTTGGCAGCTTTGGGGATTTGGGGAGTGTGCAGCGAGAGGTAGGCCGGTGATTTTGGGGAAGATGGCAGTTGCAATCGAAGGCCGGAGTTGAAACGGTGCGAGAATGGCTGGGCCTAGCAGCCAGCTCGACCGAAGTTCAATTTATGGAATGTCCTGGAATGTTGTTTATCTGTGAGTATCAGTAGTAAATGACGTTGCTAGGCAGGTCAAGGGACACAACAAGCACGGTGAACGGAACGCATAAAGTAGGTGAGTCAAAGGCAGTTGATCCGCTGAGGTGCGAGACAAGCCGACAGCTGCCTTTCCTGGTTTGCCAGCTGCGATTGGACCACGCAACGAGACAAACATGGGTGGGTTCCCACAGCGACGAGCCGGAGCCACTCGTCAGCAGCACAGTACTTGGTATGTATTTGAACAGTGCTTGGCTTAACAAGCGAGCGTGCTGCGTCAACACCGACAGCCTTACCAACCGCCAGCTCACCCACTAACTACCGAGGTACCCCAGAGCTTAAACTTCAGCACAAACAGTGGTGTTTGGACTGTTGTTTTTGGCCGGTACGGACCCGCCATTTTCAGCGAGCTCAAGCCCGAGTGCGAACCGACTCAACCAGCCCTCACCTCTCCCGCCTCAACGTACAACGTGCAGTTGGTTTGGCTGGCTGGCACCCCTGGCTGCGGTTTGTAACCCTTCGCCCTGCCCAATACCCTTGGCTGCACGGCTTGTAACCCCGGTGGAGGTGTACTTCACGTTCTCGTCTCCCAGTTTCACGCTTCAGCCATGGCAGAAATCACGTCAAGATCAGCGGCATCCCCATGGCGTCGGTATCGGCTCTATCGGCGTCTAATATCCCGACTTCAGTCGGGTCAACGCAGGATGAGAGAAGTGCCGTCGCAAATTCCGCTTCCGGTTTTACGATAGCGATCGCCAGATCCTTATCATCACAATGCCTCCCGACCTCTATAAAGCGCTCCATATAGAGGTTTACCAAGGGTTTCATAACCAACTAGCTAGGCAGGATAGAGAAGAGAGTTAGAGAACGATCGGAAGTGTTAGACATCGAGCACAAGGCCATTCTGGAGGAGATAGTGGGGAAGGTGACTCAACTGGCGGCCCAAAACCAGAATGTGATGCGAAAAGCCTAACCAACCTCCTCCTACCGTGTATTTCGTTGAATCCGGGCCTGTAGAAGGAAATCTTGTCTTGAGCGTTCAAGAACTGGAGAAATACGCCAAGACGATTTAGCGCTTGTATGATTACCTAGTTCAGCTAATCAGAATTGCAGCGCTAGGGCGGGACTCGGAAGCGCCTGCAGCCTCAGCTCAGGGAAGTCTGCCGATGGATCCCGTTTTGACAAAACAACCAAAGCTGAGTTGTTTCTCACCCACGAGGAGGCAGGGATGGGGAAATGCAATGCATGTCTTGCACTCTGACAAGGGCTGTTTTCTCCAATTCCCACCATTTCGGTTCACCAGTTCCATCTTCCGCAGTCTTCTTCATCCCCCACATCGCTTCACAATTGCGGCTAGGCCTATTGGCAAGTTCAAGGAGCTTAAAAGAGCTTAACGACCTGAGAAGTGGGTTTGCTTATGGAGGTTCCGAGGGGTCCATGTCCTGCACAAACTCGGCATCCGCCACTGTTTGCCGGTTCTCCTTTCCCCGCACTCGGCAACAACCCACTGACCCACTCCACTCCAAGCCTTGCAGCCTGATGAAAATCCGTTTCAGCGGAAAGGGCGTCTTGGGTTTTCACCCGCAAGTTATTTCCGGGCCCGGGCCGACCCTGTTCTGGAATCAAAAGTGCGCCTACCATCGATGATCATCTCTAGCTTCCCTCGGACAAGAGTCGGCCGAGAGGGCAGGTCAAATCGAGGAGTCAGGTTGTCGCTGAGCTCCAAGCTGACATGCCCCGTTGAATTTACTATTTATTAATAACTAGCTCTAACCACACTGACTACCTACCTATGTTGCCTTTGGTCCTGTCTCATCTTGCCATATAGACAATGGGATGAAGTAGGCAGGGCAAGGACAAAACTTCGAGAACATGGGCCGAGGATGGACCGTAGTCGGCGCGGCGTCTGGGGTGTGGATGCTGCTGCATCGGCAGCGGCTCCCGCTAAACCAAACTCGAGGCACACTGGAGGTCTGCCGGGTGGGGAGAAGGAGGGTGTTGGTTCCGTCAGAACCGCGATGGCCCTTGCAAAAATATTCCCGGACTTACAACCTTCACTTCGGCCGAGGGTGACCGCTTGATTGTGTATTATATACTGTCGCTGCGGCTCTCTTGTGTTGCGCGTTGAATCGTGCTGAACCTTGGATTTGCCCCCTTTATGTGGTACTTTTTGTCATCACCGTTCCAGGGCAACAATATCTCAATGTCCCTGCAAACAAGTGCTGTTCTTGGTCTTAATCCCCATATCGTTCCTTGTCCTATCCTTCACTCAACATACAAACTCCCCCAATGACTTCGCCCATGGCAACAGCCCCTGAACCGGCGTTACCCGTGTCGATGAAGTCAACACAAAACACTCCCGATGTTTTCTCTGGTGAGAAGGGCACCGGGTCGGATGAGAGTCCGGTTGAGACTGACTCACCTGAAGAGGCTGAGTTTAAAGAAGGGGGTTATGGTTGGTTAGTGTTGCCCCGTACAAACATGTTCCCTTTGACTTTACACACACATACAAAAGATCCCCCCTCTAATAAGTGCCAACGCTAATCTTGTGAGTAAACAGGGTGGTTGTCTTCTCCGTCCTCCTCGTTAATGCCCACACTTGGGGTTTGAACTCGTCATATGCTGTCTTCCTAGCATATTACTTACGGTCTGGCACCATTGCCGGTGCTTCCCCGTTGGGCTTCGCCTTTGTAGGCGGGTTATCCATCTCGATATGTACGTTCCCCCTTTCCATAATCTAAAGATTCCTGCTGACAGGTGCTCGGGCAGCCTTGTTGGTGTCCCCGTTAGCTACCTGGTCCATTGGCCGGTTCGGGACCGCCACAAGCCTGCGAATTGGCGTTGTACTCGAAGCGTAAGTGTCCCCATGCCCGGCGCTCCCAGCGCTGCAGCAGGCTGACACCGGGTTGCCCCTATTTACCAGCATATCCTTCATCGGCGCCTCCTTCTCCACTCACATATGGCACCTCCTTCTCAGCCAAGGTGTGTGCTTTGGCTTGGGCTTAGGTTTCTGCTTCACATCCACCGTCGGCGTCGTCCCGCAATGGTTCACCAAACGGCGCTCCTTCGCCAATTCCGTAGCCACCTGCGGCTCCGGTTTCGGTGGGCTGACATACGCCCTCGGCACGAATGCCATGATCTCCAACCTCGGCCTCGCCTGGGCGTTCCGGATCCTGGCCATCTTGGCCTTTGTGGTGAACGGCGCATGCAGCTTGATCCTGCGTGATAGGAATAAGGCGGTCGGTGCCGTCCACATACCCTTCCACAAGGACCTCTTCAAGCGTCTGGAGTTTTGGCTGTTTGTCGGCTGGGGCTTCTTCAGCCTCCTGGGCTATGTCATCGTTGTCTTCTCCATTACCGACTATGCCCAGTCGGTGGGCTTTACCGCAAGCCAGGGATCGCTTGCAGCTTCGATCTTCAACTGTAAGCTCCCCTTCCCCTCCATCCCTAGCCATTTCACGCATCACGTACTCATCCATGCCTGTAATATCTTAGTGTCCCAGGGCATCGGAAGGCCTCTCATTGGCTTGGTCAGCGACAGGTTCGGGAGGATCAATGTTGCCGGTGTTGGGACCCTAATCGCCGGCCTCGCCGCCTTTTTCCTATGGATCTTTGCTGGGAGCCACTTCGCCGGACTCATTGTATACGTTCTCTTCGGAATGTTTGCAGGAATTATATGGCCTTGTGTGGCCCCCGTCGGAGCTGAGGTTGTTGGTTTGCAACTGTTACCTTCTGGTATGTATGGGCTTTACCCCCGATTGCTACATTTAGGTGAAAGACTAACCGGATGGCCTAGCCTTGTCGATTTACTGGCTTGTTCTAGTTCTGCCTGCCACTTTGTAAGTTACCAAGTTCCCTCCGCTGCTTTTCTTCTAAACTCGGGCTTGCTAATATTCAAACAGTGCCGAAGTAATTGCTCTGAGCCTAAAGACTTCTGGCGTGAGCGCCTATCTCGATGTTCAGGTTTTCACTGGGACGATGTATATCGCCTCATTTGTTTCCCGTAAGGCACTTTCACCCTTTTCTAGTAGGTTCACTTCTAACAGTATCACCAGTATGGCTCTTGAGAGGCTGGAAATTACAGCAGTTAGAACTGTTGGGGCCGGATGAGAAGCAGCAAACGAATACCAACCAACCCGCCAGCGGTAGCCAGGAGCAGAGAGAGCCACGGCATTCTGGGCTACGTGCGTATATACACGGTATGACCGTTATCAAGAAGGTTTGAACCAAACCATCATTTAATAGACCGGGGCCTTTGCACCCATTCATAATTTCATTACAAGACAGCATCAATATAATAACATGGAGCCCGTATCTCGACGATTGTGTTACCTCGGGTATCCTTCTCAGGAATCTTTCGACAGTTCGATTGCCTTCGCCGCCGCCGCCTCAAAATCATCGAATGCATAGAGCGGCAAGCCACTCTCAGAGATAAGCTTCTGACCTTCTCTCTCATTTGTCCCCCTGATGCGTACAACAACGGGGACGCTGGGAGACAACTCCTTAAAGGCCATGATGATGCCCCTGGCAATCATATCACCGAGGGTCAGCCCGCCAAAGATATTGACAAAAACCACGCGAACCCTCGGGTCCCGCAGAATAATCTCGAAGCTCTGCTTTACCGTCTCGGACGTGGCCTTGCCCCCAGTGTCGAGGAAATTGGCGGCGTGCCCGGCAAGCGCATCAACAGTGTTCATGGCCAACCCTGCGCCGTTGACAAGGGTGCCGACTGACCCGGGCCCCTTGAGCTTGATGTAAACGATACAGTTTTTCTCCGCCTCAATCTCACACGGGTCCTCTGCGGCGATATTCCGGAGTTGTTGCAGCTCGGCTTGTCGGCCGCAGCTGCGGTAAGCAGCGTCGTCGAAGCCGAAGCGTGCGCCGACGACGGTAAGCTCGCCTGGGCGTTCCACTATAGATGTGGATAGGAAGAATGCTTCTTTCTCGTAAAAGATAGCTGTCAAGGTCTTGAGAAGATGGCGAAGAGATTCCACGGCGCTTCCACTTGGACTTAACTGCAAATGCCTTGCCACTTGCTCAATGATGAGCGTATCGGGGTCGCTCCCGTAATCGAAAGGATAGCGTTCCACGGATCCGTTCAGGTTGGCCTCCTCGGCGGTCGGCGAAGCGATGATACAGGGAGATCGCGCCGTACGATCAATACTGATAGCCAAGAGCTTTTGAGCACCGGAGGCCCCGGGAGCGCAGTTGATTCCATCAGCCTGCTGGAGGAGGTCCATGCATTGGTCCTCGGAGATGTAAAGATGCCTCCGTTGTTGGCGGAAGAGCGGCCTTGGTTTCTCTTTGTGCTGGGGTCTGTGGACAACGGTATGAAACTGGCGGCGCTGAGTTCCCCCAAGTGACCGGACGCCAACTCCTGCTCCTGACCCGAGTCCAGAGGCTACAGTCCTGGCCTCCAGCCTTGCTTTCAGGGCGTCACCAAACTCTGCTGGATGGCCGACTATCGTCGCTCCTGCAGATTCAAGCGCAGCTATCTTGTCCTTTGCGTTCGGCTCCCCGACAGTGGTGAAGGCACCGGCGTGGCCCATGATGCGGCCGGGCTCCTCGGCGATACCTGCAACCAAGGCAACCACGGGCCTGAATGAAAGAGTCAGTCTTGCTGACACCTCGGCTGGGCCGTCTGGAAACTCACTTCGGTGATTTAGTCCGGGAATGGTACTCACGAATCCTACCAGACTTTCGTTAGAGACGTCATTACTGGCGAGGGGATAAACATACCAATCGGCGACGTCAAATTCACCTCTACCTCCAATTTCACCGATCAAGGCAATGCCGTCTGTGTCCGGGTCATGTTCAAGAACGCTCAGGGCCTCTTGGAGATTGGTACCGGGAACGATATCGCCACCCACACCGATGCATAAGCTCTGCCCAAGGCCTGCCCGCGTAGTTGACGCCACTGCTTCGTAACTCAGTGTTCCAGATTTTGCAACAATCCCTACTCTACCGGGTGTAAAGCACGGCAACGGTTGAAACCCTACGGCAAGGTTAGCACCTATAATCAGGCTCTTGGTTCCGAATAACAAACCTATCCGACACCTTCCCACGGCGGAGATAATACCAGGCGAGTTGGGGCCAACAAGGCGAGACTTGGATTGCAATTTAAGCATGGAATGGACCTTGGGCTGTCAGAATAGATACTCGTATTATAAATTATATCGACTACGGCGGCCTTGCTTACTCGAAGCATATCATGCAGGGGGATGTGTTCCGCAACGGCTACGATGAGAGGGACTTCGGCTTCTATTGCCTCCTCAATTGCGACCGCGGCTTGGTGGGCCGCCACGTAGATGGCCGTGGCATCCGGCTTTAGCTGTTCCACCGCCTGTCCATGATATCAGCTCCTGGGCCGGTTCACGGGGGAAAGCGAGGGGACTGCGCAGACCGATCGAACCGTAGGAAGCACTGGAAGGCCAAGATGCTCTGCAGTACGGCCAGGCGTCACGCCTCCAACGATACGGGTGCCCCAAGCAATGGAATCTTTGGCATTTGCCGTGGCCTTGAACTAGAGTCAGCAGCCGCTTGGAACCATCAGAAAGTAAATAGTCTCCAACCAGCTTTCCAGTAAACCCCTGGAAGATCACACGTGTGTGGTTTCCAATACGAAGGTTTGGGAGCGTGTCAGAATAGCTGTGAAGACGGGATGTCGTCCACAGGGACCGGGAACGGCAACGGCCGTAAGACGAGGCCGGCGTTTGGAGTCCCACCCGGGACCCATATCGACGGAGACAGGAACTTTGATGCATTCCAGGCGGATCTGACACTTGGCTGTTGTTGGGCCGGCTGGTTGAGGAGGGGAGAGAGTTTGAAATGGGCATGAGAGCCCTTGCTGCCCGAGAACCCGAGGCAAGAGCCAGTCTACCTACCAGAAAGGCTGGCGTGGCTGACTGCTGAGCCTAGACCGACTCGATCCTTACTTGGTAGCCATGCATGTGATGTTTAACCCCACATGGGCTAACACCAACCCCCAAAGCGTATGTGGGGTGTCCCGCCAAAAAATCACCAACGGAGCTCCCCTTTGACCCCTGTCTCGCTGCCAGCACCTTGTTTTGCTGGTGTTTCTTGGCTTTTTGTCTTGAAGCCCAAATTTTTAAAATCGTCCCGGGCCATCAAGTTGCTAAACACCCAGCAGTTAGTTTACCCAGAATCACAGAGAAACCTGTCTAAATCCGGAAAACCCACTGGTCCATGCGGCAACCCAGATACGACTTGGCTAGCATCCGGCATTCGTTGTCATTCATCCCCTTCACCTTCTTCATGCAGTCCAAGTAGGACATCATGACATGCTTGCACTCTCCTAAAATCGGGAATGAGTAAGCTGCTACCTTACGAAGGCTATCCAACTTACCGTCGTGATCTAGGGGGAAGCTTCCTCTTTGCGGCCTGAACGGAAGAATATTGTTAACAAGCAGGGCAGCCGTCTCATCTGGGACTCGGGAACTCACGGGGTGGGCCTTGTTGACGGCAACGGGCCTGGACTTCCGAAGGTGCTCATCTTGTTCTCGGCCGAAGCTTTGAGGAATCAATGTGGGTTGTAATTTAAACCCAAATATTTTTTCACAATTTAGGGTTGATGTTGCTGTCCTGACGTGCCTGGCGAGAGGACTCAAAACGAAAACGGAAGGAGAGTTCAAGCCACCTGACTCTGGTGAGGTTAAATGGTTGCCTAAAACGGAAGTATTGACGTGGTCGTAAACTCGTAAAATATACAAAAACAAAGATAACCAAGGTACTCTTCCCAGGCTGAATGAACAGAGACGGACGGGAGTGAGGGGCTAAAGAGCGTTTGTTGATGTTGAATGCTGAGTTGCCCTTTCCGGCTCGGCAGCGTTCGGAATGAAGAGGTACCTTTAGGGACCCACAGTAATCGGGCTGTATGAACGCTGGCTGGCTGGCTTATCGAGTTGTGGGTCTCACATGCCCAAAACCCGCCTCAGGCACTCAGGCCACAAGCTGCCCAACCAAGGTCCGTCAGCCTGTGAGTTGGGTTAGGAGGCAGGGAGGTTGGTCAATCCATTGGATGCCCGCCCAGTGGGTCTCCCTCTGATGCGCTATCTGGTCTGAGGTGGTTAGGCGGCATGCATTGAGCCCTGAAATTGATCGATGCGCAGGCAGGCCAGGGCCGTCTGTGCTTGAAACTTTCTGGCGAATCCATACCCGGTTCAGCTACTCCGCCGAGAGATTTGAGTTTTGTCGAGCTTCGGCTTCTATTATCGACCCCCCCAAGATCGACGGATCGTTCCGCTTGCTTTCACTTCCTTCGTCAGAAAGCCACGACCAGGCGTCGGCTACCCGATTTTTTTCTTCTTCCCTTTCGGCCGGACCTCCTCCACTTCTGCGCCGTCTTGCCCGCTTGAGCTCGATATCCCAAATTATCGGCGCATACCTTGCTCTCGACCGCTTACACCAGAGGCCATTGCCTACCCGCAACCGCTGCCATGGCTGCGCTCGGCGACGACTTGCTGGGGACCGTCAATAAGTTGCAAGACCTGGTCTTCAACACTATTGGCAATGACTCCCTCGATCTCCCTCAGATTGTATGCACCATCACCACCAACACCACCCCGCCAACCCCCCGCCCCCTCCCCCTGCCCCCTGCTTTTGGCTCGGGCTTTCTAACGACGATTGCCCTCCACAGGTTGTTGTTGGGTCCCAGTCCGCGGGCAAGTCGTCGGTACTTGAGAACATTGTCGGCCGGGATTTCCTTCCCCGTGGCAGCGGCATTGTTACCCGAAGACCCCTCATCCTACAGCTCATCAACGTACCTGGCGACGATGCCGGCGAAGACCCGCACGCTGGCTACCGGAACCCGAGCCAGGCCGCCCCGAACGAGTGGGCTGAATTCCATCACATCCCCAACCGGCGGTTCAACGACTTCGGCGACGTCAAGCGGGAGATCGAGAATGAGACCTCGAGAGTTGCCGGAAACAACAAGGGCATCAATCGCCAGGCCATCAACCTCAAGATCTTCTCCCCAAACGTCTTGAACCTAACCCTTGTTGACTTGCCGGGTCTCACAAAGGTTAGTAGTCCCAGAGCGTCGTTTGGTACTGGACGGTCTAACCAGCGCGCCGCAGGTGCCCATTGGAGACCAACCGACGGACATCGAAAAACAGACACGCAACCTAATCTCCGAATACATTGCGAAACCTAACAGCATCGTCCTCGCTGTCTCACCCGCAAATGTCGACATCGTCAACTCGGAAGCTCTGAAGCTTGCCCGCCACGTCGATCCGCTCGGCCGGAGGACGATCGGGGTGCTCACCAAGGTCGACTTGATGGATCACGGCACCAACGCTCTGGAAATCCTATCCGGGCGCGTCTACCCTCTGAAGCTGGGCTGGATCGGGGTGGTAAACCGATCGCAGCAGGATATCCAAGGCAACAAGCCCATGGAAGATGCTCTAAAGTCTGAGTCTGAATTCTTCAGGCATCACCCTGCTTATAGGAATATTTCCACTCGCTGTGGCACGCGCTTCCTGGCAAAGACTCTCAACACCACTTTAATGGCTCACATTCGAGACCGTCTCCCCGATATCAAGGCTCGCTTAAACACCCTCATGGGGCAAACCCAACAGGAGCTTGCTAGCTATGGAGACATGCATTTCAGCGGGAAGGAGCATCGGGGCTCACTTATCCTGCAACTCATGACCCGTTTTGCGTCATCCTTCATATCATCTATCGATGGCACCTCGACCGAGATCTCGACAAAAGAACTCTGCGGTGGCGCCCGCATCTATTACATTTTCAACTCCGTCTTTGGGAGCTCGCTGGAATCGATCGACCCCACTTCGAACCTTTCTGCCCTCGACATCCGGACGGCCATCCGTAACTCGACAGGTCCGCGCCCGAGTTTGTTTGTGCCTGAAATGGCCTTCGATTTACTCGTTAAGCCCCAGATTAAGCTCCTCGAGGTCCCAAGCCAACGGTGCGTCGAGCTAGTCTATGAAGAGCTTATCAAGATTTGCCATACGTGTGGCTCCACCGAGCTCTCGCGGTTCCCCAGGATGCAGGCCAAGCTCATCGAGGTCGTCTCGGATCTTCTTCGAGAGCGGCTAGGCCCCGCGTCTGGATACGTCGAGTCGCTCATCTCGATTCAGCGTGCGTACATCAATACCAATCATCCCAACTTCCTCGGCGCTGCTGCTGCCATGAGCCACGTTGTCACCAATAAGCAAGAGCGGGAGAGGAAGCGCCTGATACAAGAGGAGCGGGAACGGCGGGAGCGTCGGCGGATGAAGGAGCTTGGCGCCAATGGCGCCGACACTCCCGTGGACGAAGAAGATGAGCACGCCGCAACAGAAAAGCTGGACTCCGTTGCGGCACGGAAAGCACTCGGCAAGACCGGACGCAGCCACTCGCCATCTATTCGGGACTCGTCGGCTGGCGGCATCGCTGCTGCCCTCAACGGGGTCCGGTCCTCGTCGCCTGCCCAGTTCAACGGGCAAGGTCTGGGCACCGCCAAGGACTCGTTTTTGAACTACTTCTTCGGTAAGGATGGCGCCATTGTGCCAGGCACCCCCCCCGCAACTTCCAACCTCGGCCGCCACGTGAGCCAGTCCGTGGAGCCGACCTTCAGCCAGAGTATGAGGCGACCGGAGGAGAAACCTTTGCGGTCCCCGCCGCCGCCCATCCGTGTTGATGATGGGCCTCTTGATTTCGCAGGAGGCTCCAAAGCAAATGACTTCGTAAGTTTGCATCGTGCAGTCTTCGACTTTTCGTGCCCAGTCCAGGCTAACCCACCTCCCCAGATGAACGGCAGCGAGCCGGCCATGACTGACCGCGAGGCTATGGAGACAGAGCTGATCCGAGCCCTGATTAGCTCCTACTTCAACATTGTCCGAGAGAGCATCGGGGACCAAGTGCCCAAGGCAATCATGCACCTTCTGGTCAACCATTGCAAGGACGTCGTCCAAAACAGGCTCGTGAGCGAATTGTACAAGGAGTCACTCTTCGAGGAGCTTCTTTACGAGGACGACGCGGTGAAGAAGGACCGCGAGAAGTGCGAGAGAATGCTTCAGACGTACCGGGAGGCATCCAAGATTATCGGCGAGGTTGTGTAGACGGCCACAACCCCGTGATTTCGGGAATAGCGAACGCACCTTTGGCTCTCGGTGCTGCTATACTGTACACGAGCGGATGGCAATGTTTATGTTGTTTTGTGTTTGGGCGCTTGGTTTCGGGTCTCTCTCTTAGTCGGAGCGGGCTTTCGAAGTCGCTTGGGGGAGCTAGCCTTGTATAACAACAGAAGTCACAGCTGAGCAGCGATAGAGGATCAGCTGGGCCTGGAGGAGGCGATGCCATGGGCATCGGCAGGAACAGCCACGGTTTCGTTCGTTTACCGTTTTTCCCTTGATCTAATCTGTAAATACATAAGGGCCACAATCTTCCCCTCAACAATCATGATTTTGGACATATTGGGCATGGCCTGTCTTCTTGATCTAACCTCGCACTTCCTACGAATTAAAGTCACCGGCTGTTTTTGTTGGGTTGTGAGATTGGGCTGAGGTTGGGTTTTGAGGTTTCAATAGCGTTGAAGTTGATGTTGTACCGTGTGAATTCCAGGGGGGATTATCTTGCTTACATAAACCGCAACTTCCCAACTCCATTAGTTATTGACTTTTCTGACGGACTGACCGACCTTGGTTTGCTCTTTCTTCATGACGCGCCCAGGCCCTTCGCCATAAATTCTGCACAATCGCACTCAGGTCCGTTTGGTGTGCGCGATTGATTGATTGACGGTCCACACCAGGGTGCTTTTTACCGAACCATCATCGACTCGTCATCGACTCGTTCTGTGTTCATTTTCACCCGCGATTTGCAGAATCCTCGCAACCCTTTCTCGGTTTTTTATCCAGCCAGCGGCGCGCCGGGGATGTTCCATCACCACATCAATACAGCAAGCCTAATAGGATTTCTCCTCCCGTATTGGCGTTTGGCCTAGCTGCCCGCCGGCCAAGTTCACATTGGCTCCCGCAGCCACAAAAAGGAGCTCCTCGGAGACAACGGTCACATCCCTGGCCGTTGTCCACTCATTCATACTTCTCTTTCTTTGACAAGTGTTATCTCCGCTTCATTCCTGTCACACAACCACTGTCCTATCCAACGTATGGTGGCCTCCTTCGTACTTTCTCCTGTTCTTTCATACCTTGGCCTTGCCGTTTCGCTTCGTGTCCCAAGACGCGCATGCCAGCGGCGCGGATAATAGCCAGACACTAGCGCCCCTTCTCGCGAGGAGTCTGGTAGAAGGCGGCGGTCGTGTCAGCTCGGAGATAACCTTGGTGGCCCTTGGCAACTGGGACACGATGGATAATGAATACTACGACGAACCCAGCGCAAGGGACGGCCCAATTGCCATTGGGAAAAAGCGCAAGTCGCCTGGCGATGGCGCTGAGTCTGGCCTCGCCGAGGCGACCGGCCGTGGGCTAGGTCATGGGCCCAAGAAAATCAAGCTGCCGGCGGGCCACGCAGAGCAGGGCACCATGTCAGCCTCGCCACCAGGTACTCTCCCGGGCCAAGACCGGTCTCTTTTACCCCAGGAAATATGGCACTGTATTCTCACCTACTGCCCGCCCAAGTCGTTAGGCAGTTTGCTGTCCGTTAATAGGCGGTTCAACGCCTATCTTGATCCTGCGTTGCCGGTTCGGGCAAACCCTTCCTTTGTGACACAGGGTGTACTCAAGCTTATGGAACCCAATGCCATATGGCAAGCTTCACGGCGGCGCTTTTGGCCTCAGATGCCTGCCCCGCTACGGTCAAGTTCTGAGCTTGATATGTGGCGACTTGCCTGCTCCCCTAGGTGTCAAGCCTGCGGCAAGGTCCACGCTCGGGGTCAGACTTCTCGCAACCTCCTACACCCTGGCCCGGGCACCGAGGGTGTGGCGGTCATATGGGCTTTTGGCACCCGCATGTGCTCGGCTTGTCTTCTGAAGGCTTCTGACAAGGTTTGTGAATTGCTCGAACGGCGACGAAGTGATGGGTTGTCTAACTGACCTTGTGGGTAGGAGCTCGATCTGCAAATATCGCCGTCCATACCGTCCGCTATCATCCCCGCACTTCCCTTCGTCTTCTTCACCCAAGATTGCGATGTTTTCACGGCCACTATGCTCGAGGCGAACCAGATACCCGCGAATCTAGAGGTTACCAAACTTTTCTCCAAGTCAGACGTTCAAGCTCTCCAGGCGGAATTTCTCCAAGTCAAACATATGGGCCAAGGAACCGTGAACGAATGGCTCAAGGGCCTTCCTGGTCGAGGCACCGACCTCCAACAGGATGCATCAAAATGGGAGAAATGGGAATCATCTGGTGGTCTCGCCAAGATGTGTTCTCTGCTCTATCCGGGATATAAGACGCAAAAGTCGTCGACAAACCCAATCCCTACCACGATGTCTTCCCTGGGACGTCAGGAACGAACTGCCGAACAGGCTGCGGAGCTAAAGGCAGCTAGAAAGGCAGAGATTGAACGGCGGGCTTTGTTGTTGAATCCACCGCTGACTGCTGAGGTCCTTGGCCACATCCTTGCTTTTCAAGCGGCCACGCAAATCGTTGCCGAACTGGATGATGGGGCTTGGGAGCGACTCAAACCGCGGTTGTTAGCCCAGCGAGCTGACGCGGAAAAGATGCTGCGGAGTGAGCACAAAACCGAGCCTACCTGCAAACAAGAGTTCGAGGAACAATCACATCTCGAGACCACCACTCTGGCCACGAATAAAGAGGCTCGTGATCGCATTGACAAGCAGTGGGAGGTGATACAGGCTCCCTTGCGCGCGAAGATAGCCGGCTATGCAGACGAAGTCATCCGGGACAGTTGGGACGAAGGCGAGAAAATCACGAGAGAGAGTTGCTCACGATTTGCAGTTGACTCGCTCATCTACGTTCGGACGAGGTTCTACGCCGAAGTCGCCAAGGATGCCGCCGCTGCGAAGGCGGCTGGCAAATCACTGCCCCTGGACCCCCCTGAGGGGCCTTTCACCCAGAAACTGACTTTGGAAAACATGAAGTGGATCTTTGACGGCAAGTTCAAGCCCTACACCGAGCCGTTGCGCAAGGAGCTCTTTTACTGCAACGGATGCGAGGGAAACTACAAGGCGTTTGGCTTCGAGGGTGTCATCCAACATTACGCGGCCAAACATACGAACGCCCTCAGCCTGGGGAGCATTGTTGTTCACTGGAGAGCCGAATGGCCAGAACACCCGCCTTTTAGCGCAACAGCCCGATCTGGGAAAGGCTCCCTCCACCCTCGCGCTCCGGGTGGCTTTGCCGTCAATGGAGGTGCACATTTCCCTCCCAATCACGCCTATCCCGTACCAGGAACTGCGCCCGCGCCCCCGGGCCCTAGTTATCCATACGGATACACTCCGCCAACGTACAGTGGCCACTATCCGCAACCGCAACCGCCGCCGCAACCTTACCAACCGCAACCCGCTGCTACTGCTCCATTTGTGCCGGCGACGAGCTATGAGCAACAGCCGTCTTATGTGACTCCATCTACCGCTTATCCCGCTTATCAGGCCGCTGGTTTCCCCTATACAGCCCCGGCCGTTGAACTATCGCTAAGCCATGCGCCTTCTGGTAGCATACACTACGATTATCATTATGGGTCGTATCAGGCGAATAGCGTTGGTGGTCAACATATCCCAGCCCAGTTATCGACTTACCCGAGTCTCGGTCAGATCCAGGTGGACGACATTGCCCGTAACTCCCGCGAGGTGTGGCGAGTTCTGGGTGATATCCGAAATCTCCCCGGCAACGTAAAGGTCTTCGTGACAATCCACCATCTAGTCAAGAGGTTCCGGTATCGGTTTTATGACACGCCGCCGCTAGCAATGTTCATCGACGGCTTATCCCACAACAAAGAGATGCGCCCCGTCCGCAACGTCAACGGGCTCGTTTGCAAGGCCTGCCACTTGAGACTCGGCAACGCAGATTCGGTAGAGCAAGATAGGAAGGACTTCTCGCTGCCACAACTCGCGAACCACTTCCAGTCCAAGCACATCGAACCGATACAGAGGTTGCAAACGGCCGCCGCGCCGTTGGACTGGGTGATCGACATGGTTTTGATTCCCGATCTTGCCATTCTCCCAAGCATCGCTTCGTCGGCCAACGAGCCTCAGAAAGCCCTGCTCTCAGCCGCATTCCCAGCTGTATTTAGCAGCCAAGACGGTCAGATTTCCAGTGAGCCGTGCCCCACTAGTACAGCGGATGCTCGGGAAGGGCCTCTGGTAGCCAGCAACTACTCGAATCATTCCGGTGCCCACCTTGTCGGCTACCATGCCTCGGGAGCGTCAACCCACAGCACCGTTCCGAAACCGGAAAACGAGCGTCCAGTGATGCACATCGATGGTGGCCGGCACTCGCCGTCCCATAGATCACAGCTTAACGGCGGGGAAAGTGAATCGCATGACGGCGAAGAGGCGGCTGGCGGAAATCGAGACAGACATTCTCAAGACAGGCATGACTCTGACGAGCGGGCGCTGGGGAACAAATCCGGAAAGAGTTTCAGCAAGAATCAGAGCGCGAAAAAGGGGCTGAGCAAGAAAAAAAGGCTCGGGGAGAAGAAAATGCTTGCGCGCCAGGAGAAAAAACTTGCCGCATCGAAAGCGAAAGAGAACAAAGCTCGCGAGCAGCAAAAGGCCCGAGAGGGGCAAGGGGCCCACGAGGGCAAAGACGTTCATGGAGAGGAAGGAGCGAGAAAGGAGGCAAATGTGCGCGCTACGGTGAGAGCTGCCACTCAGGATCAGTCCCTAACACAATCGGGTGCTCGAGCGTCACACCAGCTTGAGAGGAGCTACTTGGCCCCGTCAACGGAGAAAGAGCGAGAATCAGGCGCCATGGCAGCCGAGGAGTCGTACGTCGATCAGACGCCGTTGCCCCAGTTCCAAGACCAGCAAGCGGCACCGAATTCTGCATCGTACCCGGAAATGCCCCCAAAATTCCAGACTCACCAAGGAGGGCAAGACCAGCATGGTGGTAGGGAGGCTCGAGCGCGGTTCCTCGCAGCCAGCGGAAGGAGGAGCCCAGGTGAGCGGCAAGCCGACCCTGTTTATTACTCCAGGCCGGCGACAGTGGAGAGTGTACAGGACACCTATGGCCCCCAGCGGAAACAGGCCGGTTACCCAGAGCCATTGCCACGCCACACCCAGAGAGAACGGTTCGGCCCACCGGCTTCTCGGGCGGAAGACACCATCCACGGGGCACCGTTTCCAGAAACAGACCACCGCAGGTACCGTGATGATGGGTACATGGCTCCACGACCGCCGGTCGAAGCATACGAGATAGTACACGTCATCGACGAGCACGGGGAATACTATATCCGTCGGCCAGCACGGCGCGTGCCAGGCCCGCGGTACTTATACGATGAGCCGGCAGCCCCGCACAATGCCGGCCCCTACGTTACACACACCCAGGCCCCCCGGCCAAGTTTGGTCCCAGAAGGGTACCGCGCCACCGCGGCTCCAGACAACCGGCCAGTTAACCGGCGGGCTGACCCGGCCTACTTTGAGGAGTATGACCCCCGGTTTCCGGCTGCTTGACAATGTGTCTCAGTACGATGGCAAGTGGGCGACGGGAAAAAAAGCCCGACCGCAAAACATCCTCACCACCACAAACCACCACCACCAAAGAGGGCAGTTTGTGCCAGTCTTTTATAGCAACTCTTTGAAAAACGAACATTAAGCGGACTAGATGGCAACTTTCTCGCCTTCTCGTTGTTCCAGGGGCGAATGCAGTCAGTTGTTTATTGGAAGATTATCGGCGCGTATGTATAGTTATCTGTTGGCCACAAATCCACTCGCAGCAATGCTTTCCATGGGTTGTGCATGACTAGGGTGTGTTTTCAGCGTTTACACAGTGCAGCGCGAGCCAGCCATGTCTGGTTGGGTAGTGTGTGTATGTACATAGGTACACCAGTTACTTTGTTTGCTGTGCCTCATCTTGGGCAACTTGTTTCCATCATCTCAAAACAAACCCGTCGAGGTTCGAATAAGCATTCTTGGCTCTCGGCGCCGTTCCACTTCCGGGGTTCCCCGGAACTTTTGGGGTTTTCCCCGCGGAAAACGGCACGAAAGATGGATTAATGAGATGGGGGCCTGGCGTCCTCCCCAGAGGCCAGATTTTGTGACAAGCTTGGCGCAAGGATGTGACGATCCTCCCCTTTCCTTGGTGCAAATGCAGGCAGAGAAAAGGGCGGCCTTCGCAAAGTGACCGTGTGGGCCGTCATCCCAACCCGCCCACTGGCCAGCTCCCCAGACGCAACCACTGCGAGAAACAGGGGCGGCCAATCAGCTGCTGCCTGTTCCTGAAACATCGGACTCAGGGGTCAAATCGTAAGCTGAGGGACCCCAATCCATCTCGTAAAGGACCCTGAGCCAATCCAGGCCTTGGCATCACATTGCTTCAAAACTGGCCAAGTGGGTTTGGACGCTGTGAGAGACGAGGCGGACGGCCGTGAATGGAGCCATTGTCTCTCAGGTCAGGGGTTCGGCTTGTTTGTGGGCAGCGGTTGCGTTGGTGTATATTAGACGGCCAAGTCGTCCGTATGACCGTTGGTTTTAATGCCACACACATTGTTCCATTCTTTGTACTCTTCTTCTTCCTTTGGACGCGGTCACTTATAAGTTGCTGTGTTGTTGCTTGGTTGACCCAGCACACTCGCTCCAGCCATTCATTCATAGCTATCATTCATAAGCCAAGTTGACCTTTGGCGATCTCCCTCACTAGAAACAACACTCTCCCACCAAAACAACAACACCACACCACCCACCATGCGTTCCCAATACTTCTCCGCCCTGCTCCTCAGCACCCTCGCGGCCGCCTGCCCCCTCGCCCACCGACAAGCCGCCACAGCCACGGCAGCCGCCCCCGGCGCCAACCCAACCCCCGGCAGCGGCGGCAGCGGTGGCGGTGGCGGATCCAAGGTGGACATGGCCAAGGCGATCGCGGCCGTGATGCCGCAGGCGAGCTCGTGCGACGGCGCCGACTTCCCCGACGAGTGCCGCACCGCCGAGCAGGCCGCCCCCTTCATCTCCAAGGCCTGCGCCGATCTCAGTGATGGCGAGTGTGCGGCTACGGTGGCGTTGATGGGCTTGGAGAGTGTCGATATGCGGTTCAAGCATAATGTGAGCCCGGGAAGGCCGGGCCAGGGAACGGCGAATATGCAGATGGCGGATGTGAGTCTTTTTTTTTTTTTTTTTTTTTCTTACACCCCCCTTCCCACCCCTCCTATCTCCCCTTACGAAAGCAGTAACCAAGCAACTAACATCCACCCCCCACAGTTCAACAAAGAATACGCCTCGGAGCTCTTCGGCGCGGACAAGGTGGCCGGCAAGTCGCCCGACGAGATCCTGGCCATGGTGATGCCCGACGAGCACAACTTTGGCTCGGCCGCCTGGTTCCTCAAGACCAAGTGCGCCGACGTGCGCGACACGCTCAAGGCCGGCACCGACGCCGGCTGGACCGCCTACAACCAGTGCATTGGCGTCGATGGCTCGCTGCCGGATCGCATGAAGTATTGGACGGCGGCGAAGAGCGCGTTTGGGCTGTGAGTGTTGGGTTGGGGATTGGGTTGGGTTTATGATGGGTTTGGTGGGTTAGGTTGGGTTGGGTTGGGTTGTTAGGTTGGGTTTGGGATCCTTTGCATGGTAGAGAGGGCTTCTCTTTCGATTCTTTCGTTTTCTTTTCCCCGTTCTAGATCTTCATGCATGATAGGGCGTTCTTGTGGTTCTTCTCGATCCTTCCCGGTTCAGGGATGTATTCCATTTCTTGCCCATTCCAAAATAGACAATATGTGATGAATGAAATGCCGGTCTGCCTTACTCGTTACAACCAAGCAGTTCCATGCAACAATCCACTCCCCTTCCTTGAATTTGCCACCGAGTGATGTCCGCCGTTAAAGCCGAGTAAGGGGTAGGATAAGCGCGGCTCGGACTCAACCCCTGTCAGCATCCCGGATCTGCCCCTGATGAGTCTCCCTGCCTCCCTAGGTAACCAGGGAGCTAGGTTGCACGGCGTCGCCGTCACTCCGGTTCTAGAATACAGAAAGAAGCATTGCCGATCTTGCCGTGTGACCCCATATCACTTACAGATAGCTCAAAAATGGCAAGAATGTTAAGGTCACTCACACCCTGCCCATCATCATCACAGTGACCGTGTCGAGTTATCGCAGACACCGCTTCCAGAGAGTCCGGATTTGGGATACAGCACGACGGGGAGCCCTCCCGCGAGTGTGACGGTGATACCACCCTCCGAGTCCGTGGTGTGTTCGGTGCAGCCCATAACGTCAACCAAGGCCTGGCCGGCCTCGAAGCCCGTCGCCGACGAGGGAAGGGTGGCCTCGGCAGACGAGGAGGCCCCGACATTAGTGAAGATGCCCACGACCTGCGCGCCGGGCTGCCCCTTGCGCATGGCGATGGTGTGGCTATCCGAGTAAATGGGGTTGCTCTTGTAGGAGAGGTAGCCGTCGTCTTGGGATATGGCTTGGCTCCGGATCTGGTTGAGCTTGGCGATCCAGGCGTACAACTCCGAGGTCTCTGAGTAGCCGGAGGACCAGAGTGCCTCACGATTGTGAGGGGTGCCTGAGCCGGAGTAGTGTTGCTCTTGGCCCTGATATATGATCGGGATACCTTTCCATGGACGGTTAGAAGGCTGTGTCTAGTGGGGGCGGTAGTGACAAGCGCCTTACCATCCTTGAGCATCGTAAACGCGATCGCCTATACCAAAAGGTAATGCCCTCTACGTCAGAATTTGAAAGAGAAATGGCCAGTTTGTAAATATACTCACATTCTTCACCAGTGCCTGTGCAAAAGGTACCGGTTAGCATTGCCGAGTACGGAGTTTTAAAGGGACCCCGGCGCAAGTCTTACCTTGTCCTCCGTAAAAGAAGGGAACCGCTCGATGTCGTGGTTTTCCAAAAAGGAGCCATACAAGCTGGGATCCTGAGCCACACCACTCAGCGTGTTGAGGCCAGAGACCAGCTCGCTGATACTGCCGTCGGATGACTTGAATGCATTAAGTATCCAGTAGTAGCTAGCCAAGAAAGTTAGATTCGTACAAGAACAATACGGAAGGGGACTCCTCCCTCACCTGGGATAATCTGTCACTCCATCGAAATACTGCTGGTAAGGGGCCACGTACAGCGGGTCCCCCTGGAAGACTTCGCCGAGGAGATACACACCCGCTGCGTCCGAGAAGCCCGACCAGAAGGACGTCTCGACGTGTTTTGCACTGTCAACTCGCAGGCCGTCGCTGTTCGCCGAAGATGTGAGACACAAGAGGGTATCTTACCAGAAAGCATGTTGACTTACATGGAGTATTTGGAGACCATCTCCGTCACCCACTCGTTCCAGACGCTTCGCACAGCTTCGCTATAAGAATGGTGTCAGTTACCAGCAGACTAGGATACGGCGTTGGCTAGGCGTTGACTAGGGGAGTATTTACTCTTCAGTGCGTAGATCTGGGAGGCTAAGCTCGAGTTAGTTTGGACACACGGATGAGAGATGTATGGGGCTAGCAGAACCTACCTAACAACGTCACTCCCTTGCCAACACCTAAACTAGTGTCAGTCATACCAAAATACCATCCGCATTTCCAAGCAGGAAGTACGCACACCTCGACCGATGTTTGACTGTCGTAGTCAATAGAACAGGGAGAGTGGTAATACGAGGCCTGCGGTTGTCACCTATCAGCCAACGACTCATGCCCACTCTCAACGTTATGGCAGATCAAACATACCGACGAAAAGGGGTTGAACTGCCCGTAGTCGACACACGAGCGACAGCCCACGTACGCCATATGGTTGGTAACGATATCAACCATAAGATACTGGCAACATCACACACATCAGCAACACACCAGCGGTAGACTCCATGGGTATGAATATCCGGGCTCACTCACCATGTCCCTCGCATGCAACTCAACCGACAGCTCCACCAAATCCTCCTCATCCCCAAACGCCGCGTTCAGCGCCCAGATATCCTTTGCCCAATACCCATGATACGACGAGCTACAACCCCCACCAGCCAGGTCAGCGCGAAAGAACTCCCCTCTCATGAAAGCACCAACCACCCAACCAACAACAGAAACAGACAAACTCACCCATCCGCCAACCCCCCCTCAACCTCAATCTGCGCCACCACCGGCGAGATCCACACCGCCGTGAACCCCATCCCCCGGATATAGTCCAGCTTGGCGATCAGGCCGCGCCAGGTGCCGCCGCAGTAGACCTGGGCGGCCGGGTCGCAGGGCGCTGTCGTCGAGAGGTCGGTGCGGGCGAAGCGGTCTGTGACGACCTGGTAGATGGATTGGGACCGCCAGGATGTGGCGGGGAGGGCGGTTGTGATGGGGAGGAGGTGCGTGGCCCAGAGGGCGACGGTGGTTGCAAGGAGGTGGCGCATTGTGGTGGTGGTGGTGGTGATGGTTAGGGAAGGGTGGAAGGTAATGCGAAGGGTAGGAAGTAACAGGAGGGGTAGAAAGTAATGGGAAGATGATGGCTTGCTTGCTTAAGAGGACCAAGCCTGGTACCAGATGATGAATGGCGCTTCATATAGCGAACATCATCATCGTGCGGTGCCCCATAGCAATAGCTATAGATCGCAACGAGGTCCTACAGCTTCTAAACCCCCACCCAACCTACATGTATCAAGGCACCCGCCATGGCTGTACACAACAAACAAGGCAAGATTGACAACGGTGCCGCAGTTTTCTAACCCGAGTCGGGCCGTCCAGATACAACCTTGGTGCTTTTCACATGCTAGGAGTTAGCGAGCGAACAAGGGCCGGTGTTACGAATACAACAGTTTATTCCCTACGGAAGACTTCCGAAACAGGCAATGCGACTCCGTGTACCACGCCCGGCGATCACAGCCGCTCCCCGCAATCCTCGGAGATCCCGGGCAGCCCCAGTGCCGTCCGGGGCCCCGCAGGACCGCAACTCGGTGCTATGTACAAAAGGGCCGAATGCACCCGCGAAGATCTTCAGGGCAGCCGCCATAGGAGGTGAATCTTCTAGGGCGCGTACCAAACATATCATATTGACTTGGCGCGGAAAACTGTTGCCCTAAGGCGGGCGCTACGCAGTTGACTGAATAGCCGCTTCCGCAATGAGTGAGAAGGGGTTGTGTTTGGTATTCTGATATACACGCCGGAAACGAACCCAACATACATACACCACCCCGAAGTGGAGGGTACCCGGGCCCTTTCCGGCCTCTCTCTCTACCCTTCCCTTTGACCCGATATCAAGGCCCCATTTATAGCACTAGGTCTCCGCCCAATCTTGACTTCACGTTTTCAACTTGGTCCCGCTAAATCCAGGTTATAGGGAAACTGACTCCCATCTTGCGACGTCTGTTGTTGCTGGTCCGGGTTGCCAGGAAAGAACTGTAGAGACTCGCCTCCCCAGTTCGCAGTGTGCGTAAAGTTTTCAAACGATTCCTGGATGCAGGTGGTCAGCAGGGGGCGGGGAACGAGAATGAGTTGTTAAGATATAAGGGCACTCACCCAGTCGAAACTGTTGTCTGGAAAGTCCAGGGTACTGCTCGCCATGTTATCGAACATGGTCAGCGGGGACTGTACGCTGTCGAAACCCAACATGGGGTTGGCAAAATTCGGTGCTGTGGCACTCCCCATCCCCCCGGAATTCGTGCCTGTAATTCCTACGTCCATCCCCATATTGAGGCCCCCATAACCATTCGAGCTCATGGAGGGCTGGGCCCCATTGTAAGCCGTGGAGGGCCCCGACACCGCCGCACCTGAATGCATGTCTCGCCCCATAGCCCCTGAGTGCCCCGGTTGCCCTGGCTGCCCTGGCTGCGAATTTGTCGAGTCCCCGGACCCACGAGGTCCCGAAGCACGCGACGGTCCGTCCGCCCCCCCGAGGCTCTTGATCTTGATCAGCATGATCTCCAGGACATTGGAGGCCTTGAGCGCCTCAATCGAAACGTCGGCCAACCCCTTCCATATGTCCCTTGTCAGCTCCAGGCTGTTGATCATCTCCTGGCGCTGTTCTCTTGTCCAGAAGTTTGAGCTCTGGGCGTCAGGCTGGCCCGACGTCTGCTGACACGCGTTATCGAAATGCAAGTCCGAAACGACCAGCATGGCAGGAAGGAGGAAGTCCTTGGTCGTGACCGAATTGAAGAACCACTTGATAGAATACAAGAGCCCGCCAGGCTGCGACTCCCGATGCAGAGTCGCCAGATGCCGTAGCGTTGCCAGCGACGCCTCGATTGCACTGCGCCGTGAGTGGGCATACCTGGGGTTGTTTCTCGCTCGTGGTATGTATTTCCTGTGCAGCACACAGATAATCTTGAGGTAGAGAACATCCAGGTGGAAGCGGGCCATGACCGACGTCAGTGGAGTTGAGCTGTCGAGCGGCTGCATCCTCAAGTGAGGCGGGAGCTCAGCCCGGATGTCTTGCAACTTGGCATCAAACCGGAGGATATCGTCGTAGTGTACCTGGTCCTTTACCCTGCTTGTGGCCTGCAGGATGATGCCGAGGTGGAAACACAGCTTGACTTTGGACACCATGTAACTGATTGGTGTCGGTTCGGAGGTAGGTCTGGAGGCCGGTAATACTTTCGTGTCTGGGCCGAATTCCTCGTCGTAGATGTTGTGGGGCAACTCGGTGTCGCAGTCGTGTTCCGAGATCATGCTCGGCAACGATAGATGGTGCGAATAGAAGATGTCCATCATCCTCACGAAGGACCAGGTCCTACGTCTCATTTCCTAAAATCCAAATGGCGTCAGCAGTGAGAAACAATGCTCGTACAAAGGGACATATGGAAGGAGGGGGCAACAGAAAGGGGGGCAACATACCGCCTCAAAGGGGGTGAGGTTGGGAAACGACTTGCCGTCTCGGTGATAGCCCATCCTCATAGCAACCCTCACTACCATGGATACAATGATCCATATGCCCAAGTCGGCATCGAAGCGAGTCGAGTACTCGCAGAAGGTGTAGAGCATCATGGCCTCGACGGTGTATTGCGCCGGCCTTGTGAAGTCGCCGACATTCAAGCACTGTACCGTTCTCAACCGGTACTCGTGCGCCAACTCAAGCACCCTGCCCTTCAACTCGGCCGGTTCGTCCCCAACCTTGTGGTAGCTCATTAAGGCTAGGCACATGACTGCATACAACAAGGCTAGCCACATGATGGGCGTCTTGGACGGGTCTTGCCAGTGGTCTCGAAGCTGCTGCTGAAACGACGGGGCGTGCAGGATGTTGGCGGCGTTATCCATCGAGTTGAAGTACCTCCCGCACAATGCTAGGACCGTCGACTTGGGCGGCAACTCTGCCCGAAGTTCGACCTCGCTCGCAGCGGCGACGCCCGAGAGTATACTCGGCGGCTGGCTGGAGACCTCGGGTTTCGCTAGCCGGATTTTCTCGTAGCTGTTCTCAAGCTCCTTCTTATGGCTTGCAAAGTAGTTCTTGACCTCGGCAATATCGCTCAAGATGGTGTGCCAATGCTCTTCCCCGAGATAGACGTGCTTTGATCGAACTGGATCCATTTTCAGGACTCCAAGGGACTTGGCGAGCCCGTCGTCAATGTCGCTTTCGTCGTCATCTTGCATCGCGCCCTCGTCGTCGTGCCCTCTACTTTTTGCTGGTAGTGAGCTGCTGTCCGCGGTAGAAGGCGAGGCACCGGAACCAGCACCGCCAGACGATATGGAGGAACCGCCAGGCAATGAGGGCACATCAATGTTGGCCCCGCCGTGCATCAAGGATAATACAAGACCCTCCAGCCTGTCGATACGGTTTTGCATGTCGTCCGGAGTCGGCTCCCCCTGGTTCTGGTTCTTCCTGCGAGAGACGGGTGCGGCGTACGAGCAGGAGAGCGTGCCTGTCCCCTCGCGCTTGGTGCAGTTGCTACATGGATGAGATCTGTCGCATTTTCTAGAAGGCGGGTTAGTGACGTGAGGGAATCCGCACCATCCCTCGACATGACTACTTACAACCTGAGCACTCGTTAGCTGGCTGTACGTCAACGGACGGCATGGGAGATAACATGCATGAAAACAGCTCACTTTCTTGTCCGACACGGGTAACAGCTGAGAGGCACTCGGTTTCTCTTACGGACGACCCGAAACTGCGGTTCAGGCGACCGACCGGTCGATGAAGTGGTCGCCGATGGCGGTGTGGGCGTCATGCTGGGCGCGCGAAGAGATGAACGTAAACGCGAGTTTGGCGGATCGGATCACCACCGATTCTCACGGTTTTTACTCGATAAGACAAGGCGTCTTCGTCGAGTACAGCCCTCTGAGCTGGTGCGCACCCTTCTAACAAGCCTCCCTTGCAAGTTTCGACCCGGGTCCACTCAAGCTTTGCAAACCAACACTGCAAATTCCGGACTCTTGTTGATTCACACACAGCGTCCCGCTGTGCTCGCTCGGGCAGCAGGGACCAGGACAGCCAGTGAGACCTTCAAACCCGACCGCGAGTTGAACACAGCGCGATAAACTTGGGAGCTACAATATCGTCGAGGCGTGACTGGAGCCGCGTGAGTCGCCCAAGAGCTAGATGAATGTTCCGACAAGTTGGGAACACTTGAGATGCCCAGATAGAGGCGAAACGAGGTACGAATTGAAAGGGGCGTTTCGGGTTACCGCTGTATTGGATAGAAGCGGTAAATTGACGCGTGCAATTGGGACGACTAATTTTAGCGACCAAAAAAGCGAGAAATATGAAAACGTAAACTATTGCGATCAGGATCGCTCAAAGACGATGATGGCTCAACACCAGGTTTGACGTCGTGAATGATGATGTTGGCGATGGAAGCCTGCTCGCGGTGAGATGATGCTTGGTGGGGCGCCCCCGTGCGTAGGCCTTGGTGGGGCTTCGTTGGGGGTGTTGGAGGTTGGCCGCCGGGCTTTGATGCAAGCGGAAGATGGGCAGATCTCCGTTTATGTAGGTAGTTTACTATTGCGGCTTCAATAACATTTGACGTCTTGCGAGGGAAAAGCCGAGTTCAAAATACTATGTAATCTAGAGGTCGGAAATTTGAAATAAAGAATTGTCGGAAGATTTCGAGGTGCCAAATAGTTAGGTGGTTTAACACTTTTTGTCCTTGGGCAGTGAAAGGGCGAGAGAGCCGGAAGCGATCATGCCAGTCAGTGCACCTCGACCAAGGAGGTTGGCCCAACCTATGGGGTCAGGATCCGCCATTCTCGGTATTCTGGTTGTTGGGTACCTATGTACTTCATACATACACCGATTACAAACGCCGGAAGCATGGGTGCCACGAGGCTTCCATGCTGGCTGCGGGCAACATTCGAAGAACTCGCCAACAAGTTCATAGGAGCACATGGGGAACACTATGCTGGCTTATTCAGCTCTCTCAAGCTCATCCCAATAAAGTGATATGAGTCATACGGTGTGCCGCGCCTCTCCGCTCCGCTGCGGGGATACCCGTGGGTTCAATTGTCAGTCTCTCCTCTCAGTGCAAGAAAACATCGATCCTCCTCAACCGCGAATCGTGTGAGTGGCCTGGTAGGCCCGATTGGACAATGCTGTCCAGGCGTGGCGGAGGTACCCTAGCGTGATCCTGGCGCACGCGCAAGACAGAACCACAGAGCACACTCCCCTCACGCAGCATGCGGGGTGCCTGGGCTGGTATTTCTTGACCAAAATGCTTTAAGCCGCTACGGCCGAGGCATCGCCATTCGCCTTGACACTGTACGGCTTCAGGAAATCCGCGTTACTGTCTAGTTCCTCCTTGACCTGCCCGAATGTCAGCACACGTACGCACAAGGTTCAAGCAGTAGAATCGAGAAGAACGCACGATATCAAGCCCACCGACAAGTTCGCCGTCCACCCACAACTGCGGGAAGGTCGGCCAGTCGGCAAACTCTTTCAAACCTTGCCGCACCTCATCGTCGGCCAAGATATTAAAGAAGCCGTACTTGACGGCGTTGTCGCGCAGGATCCCCACCAGTTGCCGCGAAAAGCCGCATTTGGGCTCGCTCGGTGTCCCTTTCATGAAGAGCATGACGGGCGCCGCCTTGACCAGATCACCGAGGCGTCTCCAGAGTTCCTGTTTCTTCTTTTCTGGGTCTTCTTCCGTGTCGACCTCCGCTTCGCCGGGCCCGGGTGCCGCCGCGGCACCATTGTTGGTAGTGGTTGCTGCCCCAGCCTTGCTCGCGTGCTTTTCGATGGCCTCCCGCACTTTGACCGCACTGCTCCCGCTCACCGTCTCGAGCACCTCGCCGTTCCGGATGAGGACGAGGAATGGAACAGCAGTCACGTTGTAGGCTTCGCTAATGTCTGATAATTCCTCGGCGTTGATCTTCACCCATGAAGTCGACCGCGGTTCGGTGGCGGGGTATTCGCTAGCCAGCGTCGAGAGTACGGTCGCCATCTGTGCACATGGCGCCGCCCATGGTGCATGGAACGAGACGATTAGGAGCGTGGATGGCGGCAACGACGATATGTGCTTTTCCCAGGCCTCCACGGTGGTGATCTCCTCGATATTAGACATGGCGAGAGCTTAAATAGTGATAAGCTGACTCAAGTGGGATAACGGAAGCGGCAGCGGCCGGCAGCGAAAGCGTGTCGGGTTTTCGGCTTGAGAGACTTCGTGTGGGCGCTGGTGAAACCCCAAAATCGAGGTGTTGGGTTTTGGTGGGATGCGGTGACTTGTCTCGACCAACTTCTTCTGCCTTTCTTGACAATTTTTGTTCGGGTGTTTAAGCTTCAACGACAACCGCCACTGGCAGGCACCCCGCCGTCTACTTTCTCCCACCCGATTACGGATCCATTCCATCGGGACCCCGCATGCTCCGGGCTCGGGGCCATGATTGGCCGAAGGCCTGTTGCGCCATTCAACGGCCTCATCGACGCAATCCAGCTTTCCTACTAATCAACCGACAACCAGTGTCACAAGCAAATGCAAAAGATATGGGCCCTGCCCAGGGACCGGGGGTGAGGTGGGTGCGCAGTTTGAGACCAGTCCACTGAGAGTCTGGCCGACCTTGTGAATCTTTATACAGTCCTTCGTACTACCTATCTACCTGTATCATCAAATTCGGCTTAGTTTGAGATTGTTTGCCAGGAACTCAGGTCGGGACTTCACATACCGATGACGCTGGCCGTTTCTTCCTCAGCTGCGACATGCCGTGGAAAAGCCCCAGCCGGATTTGACCGGACCAATTATCAACAGCATTTCAGCTGCACAAGAAACGGCAACGGAGGCCCCTTCTCAGCCACTCAACTGGATCGCCCACTTTTTCTTTTTCTTCGCTCACCTCCAATTGTCTCCCCCGACCTGTCCAAAATCAGACCTGTCCGCAGCCAAGATCTTGGCGCCCGACATCATCTCGTTTCCCCGATCTACACCCGCGTACTGCGTATACTAGGACAGTAGTACCCGACATCCATACATACCTACCCTTACTGCACGAATCTATCTTCTCAAGAGCTCTGTGCTTGGCAATGTCGGCCCAAGAGTATTACCAGCAAGGCCCGCCGCAGGGCTACAACAGCCCGCCGCCGCAGGGCTACGGCGCCCCCGCCCCCGGGCCGTATCCGCAGCAGTATCCCCAACATCCTCAACCTGTAAGTGGTTTCTCCCCTTAAACCGAGTTGGCCGCCTGCTGCCCTCAGATCTGCTGATGTCAACTCATTTCGCTAGGCGTATCCCGGACCAGCCGCGGGCCCGCAAGGCTACCATTACCCTCCCCAGGGTCAAATGCAATATCAGGAGCAGCCGCGTAAGCAAAAGAGTGGCGGTGGGGGCTGCCTCAAGGGTTGCTTGGCGGCCTTGTGCTGTTGTTTCGTTTGCGAGGAGGGCTGCGAATGTTGCGCGGAATGTTGCGAGTGCTGTACGGAGTGCTTTTAAGTTGGCAGCGAAGAGGCATCATTGCCAGCAGTAGGTGTTCAATTGGATAATCGGGGTGTGCTCTGCTTGGGTTGTGGATGCGTGAGGGGTCGTTTAAGTTGTGTATCAACCTCTCAACGGTCACGTAACGATGATACGGCATGATGTTTGTTCGGTGTAACCAAGGGGTTTCAGTTAGTCAATTTGGAGTTTAACAATAATACTGCCTACCGGACCTAGTTACATTGTTTCCGTCACCAGGTATCACCGCAGAATGGCCTCAGTGGTGGTTGTTTGATTTCGAAATTGAGATCGTAACTGACCGCTTCCAGGTCGAAAATGAACGAATCCCCGCGTATCCATGCTCCCATGCTGTGAGATGAAAGCGCCCTGGGTGCCAAGCTCTGCCAAGATCCTGGGAGCTCCTCCTGCACAGCCCACAGCCTCTTTGACGTCCGCTGGAAAGCTCCCTCCCCACTCCCGCCCGGTTCAGGTTATCCTCTGTCGTAGAGCGCCCAAGTCCACCACCGATCCCGAATCAACAATCCTGCTTTCTCCATCCTCTCATACTTATCCCTACAGAGAAGCGATCGATCCCGGATCGCGCGTAACAATGGCGTCGCTAAATCTATCGACGAACGGCCCCTCGATCAAGAGTAGCTACCAAGGCGTCATCAATGGCCCCGCCCTCTCCTCGACCTCCCCGACTGCGGCACGGTGGGCACTTTTTACAGTGCAAGCGCCGCTCTTGAATGCCTTCCAGAACACGGGCGCGAAGGAGAGCGTCTTGAAGGTCGAAACCACCGGTGGTGAGTGCCCTGATCCCCCCCCCTCCGAGACCGCCCCACGAAACAACAGGCACTATTTACCTCGTGTGTGTTGGGTTAAGCTAACCCGGCTTCCTGTGCAGACGGCGAGCTCGCCGATCTCGTCGAGGATTTCAGCGAAGGCCGCATCCAGTTCGCCTTCGTCCGAGTCAAAGACCCGAATTCCGGCCTTCCCAAGAATGTGCTGATCGCTTGGTGTGGTGGTGGCGTTCCCGAACGCACCAAGGGGTACTTTACAAGCCATGTTTCCGCCGTCTCCAAAATCCTGCATGGCTACCACGTTCAGATCACAGCGCGCTCTGACGCCGACGTCGTTCCCGAAGACATCGTCCAAAAGGTGGCGGACGCGTCCGGGGCCAAATACTCGGCGGGGACGGCGTCCACACCAGCCCCGGCGGCACCGCCTCCGGTTGCCAAGAAACCCGTCTTCACCCCGACAACATCTGGGTCCGGGGGCTCCTTCAACCCGATCGTCGCTGCTCGTACCCGGAGGCAAGGAAATGCCGACGACGACGGCTGGGGTGCGGACGCACCCCCGGTTACACGCACCCAGGTCGAGAAGGTCGAGTCTGCATACAAGCCAACGAAAGTGGACATCGCCAGCCTGAGGAAGAACAATGACGACTCGCGGTTCAACGGATCCTCAAACCAAGACAACCGGCCGAGTGATGTCGTCGGAGGGGGGTACCAGCCCGTGGGTAAGATTGATATCGCTTCGCTCAGGGCGCAGGCAAAGCAGGATGATCGTCCCACCGTGGTGAAAGGCGCATACGAACCCGTAGGCAAGGTCGATATTGCCGCCATCCGAGCCAAAGCGCAGCGCCCAGCCGAACCGCAAGAAGAGTCGGCACCCGCGCCAAAGAGCCTTGCCGAGAGAAGTGCTGCTTTCACGCCTTCAGAACGTCTTACCGAGCTACCGAAGCCCAAAGTTGCAAAGAAGTTTGGGAGCACCCCCTTTACCGGTACCAAGGCTCCGACTCCTGGGGGCCTGGGTTTCGGTGCGCCGGCGACCCCCGCCCCCCCACCTGTTGGCGCTGCCAGCCGGACGTTTGCCGACCAAGGTGGCAAGACCCCGGCTCAGCTATGGGCTGAGAAGAAGGCGAAACAGGGCGGCGCGGCCACCGGTTCTCCGTCCCCGTCTGTGACATCACCGATCACGGCGCAAAAGAGCGGCAGCGAGTGGAAGAGCGGTTATGCAGGCAAGAGTTGGGCGCCGGTACATACCAGCAACTTTGGTCGAGGCGGCGTGGAGAAGCAAGATACGGCAGAAGGCGAGCAGTTTGAGCAGGAGGCAGAGCAGCAGCCCGCGACGACAGGCGGCAGTATTTCTGCGCTGCGCGACAGGTTCAAGGACGCCGCGCCTATGGGCACCACAGCCAGGTCTGCCCCAGACGCCGTTGCTCACGACGAGGAGGAGTCGGCCCCGCCACCCCCGCCAATGGGTAACCGGCCTCCTCCGGGCGGCTTTGCTCTTCCCGGCCTGCCGTCCCGACCTGCAGCCGATAATCAGGAAGAGGAAGAGCAAGAGCAGCCTCCGCCCTCTGTCCCGTCCCGCAACTACGAGGAGCGCGAGCCGTCGCCTGTGCGGGTCGCGATGCCGGTCCCCCGCAGTGCTGCACCTGACATTGAGCCCGCGGCCGAAAGCCTTCCTCCCCGGCCCGTCCCCGTTCCTCAGGAGGTGCCCAAGGAAGAGCAGCTTCCGGCTGAGCGCGAGACCCACAACCCTCGGGCCGCCGCTGTTGCCGTCGCTGCGGCCGCTGGCGTTGCCGGCGGGGCCATTGCTGGGGGGGCCATCGCCCATGCAGTAGATAGCGGAGCAAGCGCGGAGCCCGAGGCGACGGGCGGCAAGAGGGCCCTGATCCAGTACGATTACGAGAAGGCCGAGGACAATGAGATTGAGCTTCGGGAAGGCGAGTATGTGACCAACATCGAGATGGTCGACGACGATTGGTGGATGGGTACCAACGTCCAGGGCGAGAGTGGTCTGTTCCCCAGCAACTACGTCGAACTGGTTGATGAGGACGAGGGGGCCGCCGCCCCGCCACCGCCGGCGCCCGTGCCGGCGCCCGCCCCGGCAGCGCAACCGGAGGAACCCCAGCCCGCCGCAGCCGGGCCCACGGCGACGGCGCAATTCGATTACGAAGCTGCAGAGGACAACGGTATGTATTTCCTTGGCAACCGAGCCTTGAGTCCCACCGAATATATGACGCTGACATTGTCCATCACAGAGCTGAGCTTCCCTGAAGGGGCCACGATCACAGACCTAGACTTCCCGGATGAGGATTGGTGGTTCGGCCACTATAACGGGGCATCTGGTCTGTTCCCCGCCAACTATGTCCAGATCGACTCCTAGGCTGGATGAGCGTTCTCTGTCATAAGGTTTGGTGTTTGTTATGCAAAGCAAGAGGTAGCCTAGCTTAGACCAGTTTTATTTCGTCAGGTGTCGTAAACAAAAGGCTGGAAAAGACACTGCTTTTCTCTACCGTTCCTCTATCACCCTATCATCGTTTGCAAAGTTAAAGCAGTGCCGCTGTCGGCTGAATAGTTAGCAGTCCCTCTGCTTATTGAATGGGTCATGAGCTCTTGGCAAAACCACGAAGTTGGTACATGAAGAGTGTCAGTAAGGTTGTCGATCTAGTCTGGAGCGTGTAGCATGAGCGATAAATTTGAAGTTTACATTGCCTCAAGTGCTGCTGTCACTCTACACTTTTACTCGTTTGTTGTGAAGGTATGGGAAACGCGCGGCAGCTGGGTACGTAACAAAACTGGGGCTCCTCTTCATCCCCACTTCAACTCATCACGGCCATGTTGAGCGACCCAACCTTCCACCATCCTTCCATATCTAACCATACACCCGCCGCTCTTTCGCTTCTCGCAAATTCTCGAATATTGAAACGGGAGAAAAGGAAGAGAACGACACAACAGTCAACAGGCTACAATGTACTCGCACACCCCGCCTGCGCCGCCGCCCAAACCACCGGGGACTCATGATGTAAGCCGCATGAGCACACCTTCCAGTGGGACAGCACCACCGCCACCACCACCACCACTCCCGGAAGCCGTCACGGCCGGCCTGATCGCCGCCGGCACACCCGCCGGCGCCGAATACTACGACCCGCAGTCCCAGCAGGAGATTGCCGACCCCGGCGACCAATGGCTCCCCAAGTTCCTCGAAGACAAATCGTTCGTAACCCCCCCATCATCACCACAGGCCCCCCATAGCCCATAACATCACATACTAACACCCCCCACCCCCCCCCTTCAGCAAAACCGACCTCACCACCATCCTCAGCACGCCCACCCTCCTCACCGCCCTCACGCACTCCCCCACCACCGCGCACCCCCTCACCCTCACCTCCCACGCCACCCTGACCCACACCCTGACCACCAACACCGCCCTCGCCCAACACCTCCTCGACGCCGAGCAGCACCTGGCGCGCCAGCGCGACGCCGCGCAGGCCCAGCTGCTCGCGACGCACGCGCTGGAGCGCCAGTGGCGCGCGCGCCAGGCCGACATGGATGTGGTGCTGGCGCCGTTTGCGCCGGCGCGGTTGTATCAGCGGTTGAGTGGGGGGGTGGCGGAGCAGGAGGGGGTTTGTGGGGCGGTGGAGGAGAGTTTTTTGGAGGGGGGTGGGGGGAATGGAGGGGATGGGGGTGGTGGGGAGGGGGGGGTGGCGTCGGAGAGGGAGGTGGCGGAGTGGGTGAGGCGGTATAGGGAGGTGAGGAAGTTGTATTATTTGAGGTGGGAGAGGAGGGAGAGGTGGGATGAGGGGAGGGTTGGGGGGTGGAGGTGAGAAGGGGGGTTGGCTGTTTGTTAGGGCAGTGAGGGAGGGTTTGTTTGCGTGGTGGTATCAAGCTGGGTTGTGTGAGAGGGAAGGTGATGGAGTGATATACCTATCATGGAAATGACAATGAATCGGTGGTATGTTGGATGTTGGGGAGTGCAACACCCGGCAAGACAAGTCTTGGGTGCAGGTTTAGACTAGCGGATGTGAATTCTAATAACTCACATCTATTATGTGGTGCCCACCGGTTGTATATCAAAGAGAATTTAGTCAAGGTTGCTCGCCCCCTCCCTCAGTAGAGGGTGCCGCACGCATCTCGGGCTCCATCAATTAGCCCCCATCAAATCTCCAAACCCCCTTCACCACAGCCAGCTCGCGCGGCGCCTTTGTTCTAAGGAATATGTGGGTGGGCCCCAGGCGCCGGTGACAGCCCCCAGTAACCACGGGTATACATTATCCGCATCATCTATAGGATACTAAACGGGCTGCGCTTCATCTCCGGGCTACGCGGGCTCATCGGGAGGGCGAATAAGTCCTCCTCCGTTGCATCATCCCCCCCTCCAACCTTGCCCACCGCGGCGGCTGGTGTTGCCCCGCCCCCTACAATAGCATCTAGCGAAGCGACACCCCCGCCGCTCGAACCTGGGGCTGTGGCCGACGGCGCGACCGACGTGATCAGATGCTGCACTCGTGGCGCCTCGGCGCTCTTCGCCGCTATTGGGGCAGTTAGTGACAGGCTCGCGCCGTCCTCTCCACCTCTCACATGTATCTCACTCCGACACCCCCTGGGACGGTGCAGCGAAAAAAGGAGAGGTAGCACGCAACATACCTTGACTAGCAGCGGCTAGTTCAGCGGGGCTGGTCGCGAGCTTCAGCCCCCTGAGCTTCTCGCCCAGCCTCCCGCCCAACGGACTCCTCGGGCTTGCCGGGCCGGCCGAGCTCTGCGGGATATGGAGCTTTGTCGGCTGGGGCAGCGCCGGGTCGGGGGCAAGGCCGAAGTGGTCGACGATCCACTGCCGCTCCTGCATGGCCATCTCGAGCCCTACGCTCTCGCCGTTGGCTTTCATCTCGGCCGTGATCTCGGCCTGCAGCTCGGCCAGGCGCCGCTTGGCCCATATCGTGTGCAGCACGCCGCGTAGGCTGGCGTCCTGCTTGCTCGTCAGTCCGGCGGGGAAGATGGCGGGCATGGGTGTCGTCCTCAGGAGGTCGTTGGTCCCGTCTTTGGCTCCACGGCTTGCGCCGCGCCGTGTGATGTCGATAAGTGATGGGACGGGAGACCCCGGTGGGAGGAGGAAGTAAACGCGGTGTATGTTCTCGTCGGTTTCGGAGCCGGCATCCCAGACCGGGAGGACTGCCCCCTTGCCTTCCCATGATACCTCCCAGTCGTTCCTCCCGTTCCCTGCCTCGGAAGTGTCCCCATGCCCCGGACCCAAATCGTCCCACTCGACCATGAGGATCTTGGTGCCCTCATTGCGCTTGTCGGTCTCGAACTCAAAACGTGAGCGGGCGATGCTCGAGGATGGTGAGGTTGGTGTTTCGACCACGTCCAGAGGCTCGGACGGCTCAGGCGCAGGAGACTGCTTGCCTGCAATTGCCATGGCTTACCAGGACGAGGGTCAGTAGACCCAAGTGCTGAAGTGACGGCGCCAGGAAAGGGGGGGGACGGGTTGGGTGGCTAGACCTCGTAGGCGGTCCAGCTGTATTCACACTAGGAGATTGGTCGTGTGTGAGTGTATAATAGTGGTGTCGATGTGGCGGCTATGAGTCAGTATCGGAGAATGTGATGTACTTCGCAGTAACTGGGTAGTTTGCCCTCTTGCTACCCTTCCCGTTTGATCTTACTGGGACGTGTGGTGAAACCAGTTTGAAAGCAAGGAAGCCCGAGAGTTTGGTCGGTTGAAACACTACCGAGCGGGCAGAGAGCCAAACTAACTAGCTGGTCGTCGCGCCGAGTGGGAGGAACAAAGCCACCCAGGCATGCAGCCTTGTAGCCAGCCGCAGACAAGGCAATGTTCTGCGAGGGGTGACAGTCGCCGAGGAAGCGGACGCCCGGGTGTAGGCTAATATGAAACACAGGCCTGTCCCGCTGCGAGGGACATTGAGATCCCGGTACTTTGACCGGGGAAAGGACCGGCCCGGGGAGCAACAGTCTGGGAGATAGCAGTCCTTGGATGGGCTTCAAGACGACAATAATTGAGATGGGCGATGTGGAAGCGGGGGAGGCACAAAAGTATTTTCAGAAAGGGAAGAGCCAAACCTTAGGGCTCAAGAGACAATGATCACGTTCTGGAAATTAAGAACGCATCCCATTTACAGGGTTGTTGGGCAATATGAGAGCGAACTTGAAGCAGTGAATAACATAGTAGGGAGTTAGGTAGGTGGTTAGAGAGAGAGAGAGAGCCAAACAACCCCGCGATGATGATCGCACTTCTTCCGGGTTCTTTTTGCTCACAAACAAACCGCGGGGACCCTGGGCGCGGCGACTGCTGGGACTCGCCCGAACGTTGCCATCCGATCCGGGAGGGTGGACCAGCCCGGAAAGCATGCGGTTTGACGCCTGTGACTGGCGCATGGGAGTAACTAAGGGGACAAAGCTTACGACGGGCGGTATGAACAATGCGAGAGGGGAGCAAGGGCACCACCGAGGGCACGCAACGATTGGGAGCCCTCGATTCGGTTCCATGTCTTGGCTGCCGACCTCGCCTGCGCCCCGACTCGATCGGCGACCTGGATGCAACGCAATAACTAGTTAAGTGAGCCTGGCATTTCCAGCCGTGATTAGAGGGCATTATGGTTATTTCGTGGAGGTCCATAGGTAACTAACTACCTGCATGCAGATAGTTAGAATTGGCGAGCGACCGTCCATCGAGACGTTGCACGATTGTAGTGTTGGTGAGTTGGATGTCCGGAGATGGACGTCATGTTATCGCTTTGATCTCAAATTCCTCTCTGCCTTGTGAGTGGGGGAAACGCGACGAGGGGTCCGCATGCACGAACGCCTTCAATGCTGTTGCCAAAAATAGGGTTTTATGAGGTCGAAAGCAGATGCTTGGCACCTGGGCGTTTCGGCATCCATCGGGTTGGATGGCGCAAATTCCAACTCGATATCGATAACGCTGGAATGCCAGTATTGCATTGCACAGCGCGTTTGAGAGTATTTTCTCAGACACAGAGTCTCAACATGCGCCCTGGATTCTGTGCCGGCCTGGTTGTGACTTGACATCCGCTTTCGTCCAATTTTGGCCATTGGTCGTGATTCTCTTGTGGGCGATCATGTCAGCGGCTGTCAGTCGCGCTCTTCTGGGCGGGTTCATTGCTTGCCTGGCCCATCTCCTCATTTCATGAGACTGCCACCCATGGTAACCATCTTAATAAACGATTGACTCTTGCGTAGATCGGGGCTAACCAACGCGAAAAGACTAGGTAATGATTGGGCGGATACAAGCTTGGTTGCTGTAGGTTGTCCTGCGGATAACGGCATATCTTTCGGATGGACCGGTGAAAACACCAAGAACGGCAGCCAGGGTCGCTGGTCGACACATTCTGCGATCAGGCCGCTTCGGATATGCTTGATTCGCTCAGCGTCTCCCCGGGCCCGCCATGCTGATCCTCCCCGGGATCTGCACGGCGATACATCGGCTGGATCGGTGGAGAGAACACGGGAGCGCGGCAAGAATAACTATTGCGGGGGTCCGACCCGAGGAGGGGGGCGGTTTTTGAACAACTCCACGACCGAGAGGCGGCCGAGTCCGTGATTTCGGGGCCCGGCGGGAGTGACTGATCTCCACGGCGTGCCTCACGGACCGGTGGTCGGCCCCGCCCAATCACCAAAATCAGGTCCCCAAAACGGCCTGAAGGGAACAAAGAACGGCCGGAGAAGGGCCGCAAGAAGCCCAATTCCCAGCACGCGGCTAAATTGCACCGAGGAAAACGGTCCCGCCACGAAGGACCCCCTCGAGAGCGGCCCGAGGCACAAGGAAGCTTGTGCCCTCGTGGGCTAGACCATCATCCGTCAGGAGATTCGAGAACTTCGTCCTCGGACCGGAAACATCATCGACATAAATGCTTCTTACATCCCCTGGTAAAATGAGAAGCGCCCAGCGGCGACTTTGTGCGCTATTTTAGAACTGGGCTTCTCGGCGAACAACCCGCCCCTTTAACGATGGAGGGACGGGACTATTTCATGGTCCTGGGTTAATATACCAACTGCCGAGAAGAGCCAGCCCTTCTCCTCACGAGAACGGTCCAGTTTCGGCTCGGTTGCGTATTCTCTCGCTTGATCCCGCCATCCAGAGAGATAACATGACTCGAAGGCACCCGCAGAGCAAGGCGTGAGCATCACCAAGCGCCATGAAACCGAGAGGGAAAGATCGGCGGCCACGAACCAACAAAAATGCTCACCGCGCTGATTGCACCCGCACTGACTGGCTTTTGGAATGTTAGGGGAAGGCCAAAAAAAGACGAGGGCTTTGGAGGGAAATAACTGAGCAGTTTGAGATCTGAATCAAATGGTTGAGCGGTGCTCAGCCTTGCTTTCCAATGTTAGCAAGGCGATAAGAGCGGCCACACCATCATCCGTGCAGCTGAGCCCGACACTCGATAAACTGCGTTTGTCCCTATTCAAAGCTGGTACATACTGGTGTGGTGCGGTGCTGGTGCGGGTGCTGGGTACCTTAGGCATTGGCGGCTCTCTTTACCACTGCTGTGTCACCCCACGGAAGGGACCGCCGTCGTGGTTTGGAAAACGGATCGTTCCCCTGCTGAAGGACGAACGGTGAAATGCACCCAACGCTCGGTGATTTTAACATTCTTCCATTGGCTGCGGCTAAATTACGACGTGCCCATGAAGCTGCAGCCAAGACAACTGGCACGGGGTTGTGCGACTCGGGAACGATCCGGAGTGTTAGGGCGATTCGTTGTTTCTGGTCCCGATAGCGTAGCTCAGCACGGTTTACTTTGACCGAGGAAAGCCCGATCTATCAATCTCCAACAATTCTTTCGTACCCCCGATATGCTCGGCAGCCCGCACTCTCCCCCGGCCGGGAAACAAGCACTGAACAGGCCCGATTGGGACACGCTCAATGAAACGCGAGCAGTCGCTCAGGGTCCTGAGTGACATTCCCCGTCTCGCACATGCGGGAGGGAGCGATAGCAGAGTACCAGGTATCCTCCGCAATTTACCCCACAAACGCTAGGTACTTCGCTCGCAAATCGTGACCCGCCTTTCCGTACTTGCGCCAGGTGTGTGCTCCCATTTCGCCTGGGCTGTGGCCCAGCTCCAGCGTCTCTCCACTATTACGCCGGCCAAACCGCCGTGGCCCATCATGGATGCGCCATCCCGTCAGTCGCCCGTCGAGCCCGTCGCCTTTCAAGTTGCCAGTGGGAGAGAGAAAGTGCCAAACCTTCCATCACCACTCACGTTCCCCCGGCCGGCCCCATTGCGGTCATCCAGCGCGGTTCTAGAGCCGTTTATCACTTTCTCCCGGCGCACCACTGGCTGGATTTGGGGGTCATTTTCAAGGTTTCTCTCGAATTCGGCCCTTGCCGGGCGTGTCCACTCTCGCCTCTCTTCTCCTCGTGTGCTCCCTGTCCGCACCCCCCACCCTTCCAAAACAGGGCCAGCGATCAGTTCTCCGTACGGTCCCGTCCTGGTTTCCTGTCTGTCGTTGCCGACTTCTCGACAGGTCCCTTCTTCCGACATCGTGCATTTCGCAGCATTGATCGATCCCAAAGGCGCCGCTTCTGTGATTCTCGAATCCGTGTCCCAACGGCGCCGCCACCGATTGAATTTGCCTTTCTCTCGACGACAACCATCCACCCTCGTTCAATCATCCCATCCCGCCCGAGTTGCCCGCCCGCGCACGACTCGCGAAACCCGCTCATCGTCCCACACCCACTTCAGTCACTCGTTGTTCCCGGCGCCTTTTTGACGAGAATACCACTCGACCATTTCCTTTGCGCCAAGGCCGACGAGAGGAGATACTCGCGCGACATCTTGCGCCCCCGTTCTCTTTTCCGCGAGCCCTTTGGAGAACTGCCCGGTCGATCGAGTCAGCCCGAGCACCACTTGCCTTCCCTCCCGACCTTTCGCAATCGCCGCCCGAACGAGTTCCCCGGATCTGTTCCGGTCGACATCACCCACGAAGACAGATGCTCCCACCATGATCGAGCCGCGACTATTTTCTGCTGCGAATAGTTCGACTCAGACTTTCTCGGCGACTCCCTTCCGGTAGAACCGGGCGAGGCCCGCTGCGCACACTTGCATGCGCATTGTAGTCGATTGAGGTGCTCATCTTGTCCCTGGCTCCCCGGCTATCTAGCCGGTTCCCAGCCAGCAAACATGGAGCCTGCACACATTACGGAATTCGGGTCCGACCGGTATCTGGAGAAGTTCCACCAGTCGCAGGCAAATCCCGCTGCGCCAACAACTCCCGCGGCTGGACTCCCACAATCACAATTCATATTACCCCTTCGAGGAGCAGTACCGCCCGAAGCAGAGGGGACAGCAAACAAATCCGGGGATCAAAAGAAGAAAGCATTCGGGTTTCTCAGGGCGAAGTTTCACAGCAAGAATTCCCCGGCGGTAACCGCGAGCACTACCGAGCTCCAGGAGCAACGGCCCTCGTCGATACATTCCACGAGCGCCCGGAAAACGTAAGTCGCAAAGCCTTTGGATATCCCCTCCCGCCCGCCCTAACTAACGCTATCCCGTAGCGCCGCTTTCGACCAACTCTTTGTTGCCCTTCCGAATGAACTACAAATCGAGATCATCGCGTCGCTCCCGCTCTCCGACGTGTTGAATTTACGGCTGGCATCCAGATCCCTACACGCCCTTGTGTCCCTGAACGAGACGCCCATCACCCGCTATCATCTCGACCATCATGTGCCCGCATACGCTAAGCGCCTTTACCCGGCGCCCGAGGGCGTGCCCTTGAACTTCCATTATCTATGCGGCATCTGGCATCGGTTACACGTCGCTGCGAAGTTGTCGTATTTGATATGCGAGTGGGTGTCGAAAGAGATGTTCTTCAGGAATACGGAGGAGAAGAAGCGGGAATTTGCGCCCCAAAGGGAACGAATGCGACGGCGTTTGATACCGATGGTCTTCACCACTTTCCACTTCTTCGAAACGTACCGGAAATTGCACCTCAAATACATCGCCGAGCACGGTTACGGGCTGCACCAAACCCCCTACACAGTCAACCCCATCGAGACCGAAATCCTCAACATGTACGATGACCGAACGCTGTACCAAGTCCACGAAATTTTCCCCTTGATAATGGCATCTTTCGACAGACGTCTTCGGCCGCCTTCGTATGTCGGCCGGGTGGAGCGATCCTTGAGGGGATACCTCCGAGACAAACCTCCAGAGGAGGTACATGTCGCTATTCTCTGTCTTGGTGGCCTCCGGGAAGTGGAAAAGATCTGGGAGGTCAAAACATACAACGCGCGCCGCGCCGCCGTCGATACTTGGTATGCATCTGTCGCCAAGGAGCCTGCCGAACCGCCAGAAGGGAAGAAGCGTCGGGGGATGCTGGGCCTGAAGCGGAAAAAGTCGTCGCTCGCCTTAACCAAAACAAACTCAAACGACGCTGCACCGGCATCCCGGAATTCGTGTACCTCAAGCGTCGCGGAGGGCAAGCGGCCAGAGAGCTTGGTGTTCTGCACCAGCCTAGCCGCCGGCATGCCTATGGGGAACTTGAGCAGGGACGAGTACAAGTCGCTTCTGTCCGATCTGCCCGGGCTCCGAAAGATTTGGTCCGAAACAGCCGAGGCAATGATCTTGGACCGCAAGATTGTCCAACGACCAAGCGATATCCGCCGCAACGCTCAAATCTTTACCGACTTGATTAGCGAGAACATCGCCGAGGACGAGGACCAGTGGCTTTACGGCACTACCGCATCCGAGTCGGTACGACCGAACCTCGACGCGATCGAGGAGGAGCCCATGTGATGCTCCTAGCCTATCGTCACACACAATCATACTTCTACACACACTTTTATAGCCCTCTATTGGGCTGGGCGGCACGTTCGAGGGTCGTGTCCCACCCACCTTTTTTCATCGACCAACTGTCGACCACCATCTTTACCGAATCCTAGGCTGTCACGAAGATACGACAGCCGACCGGCACATCAAATCCCTTCTTTACTATGTCAAGTTTCGATTTTTTTTGGGAAACAAAAGGCATTTACAGGCGTTCGGGCTTTTCTATCTTATTGTTTCCGAGATGTGCGGATATCTCGGACCAGAGATCAGCATGGCAAGCCAGGTGTATATTGGGTTACCGTTTCCGTTTCCTTCGTTGTATTCTGTCAGTCAGGCCACCCAGCCGGGGGTGTACGCCTTGTCTTTACTTGTGTTTCATAGCGAATGTATTCACAGGTCAGACGCCTATCATTGTTATCTTTTTTTCACCATGCAACTGGGCGGCGTGGACGCATGGCATGCCTGCGGCGGGAGAGAGTCATTCATGATACCCGGTCTAGGGTCAATGGAGCGACCAAAGAGGGGGGGCAGCTTCTCGGTCATGGGTGGGGGGGTTAGTTGGAGATCCATGATAAAGAGTAGCATCTGAATCGACTGGTTTCCTTACACCTTCGTTGGAAGTGGTAGTCGCTGTCCTGATCTAACATCATGCATGAGCCTCGCAACCTTGGGATGTGCTGCTGTGATCTCTCCGAACGCGGTGCCGTTTCTGTTCATCATCCTCAATATACCTTCCAAGCATTCATTCACGGCTACTGGCCGCTCTCACCGGCCCTTGATCAAAGTTGTGAGTACGAATACTGTCAATAATTCATAACATAGGTAACCTCAGTTAGTTACGCTCCCCCTGACCGCCGGACTTTCGTTTGAACGAAAGACCAGCCCAGGGAACACATACAAGAGACAACCAAAAGGCAGACCTTAATCCAAGAACTGGATAAAAAAGAACATAATATTGGAAACATGACCTCAGGTCCAATGCACCCACGCAACCCTTCCCCCACCATGAATGACCCTTAACCCCATCCCCAACCCACCCCCCCAAGCTCCAATTGTTTTTACCAGAAAAGCCCAAGGTAAACTTTTTTAACAATGAATCTGTGATTATGAGAGAAAAGACGCCGCCAGCCTTCCCCTAACCTTCCCACCCACCCGCCCACCACCTTATATATCCCCCCACTCCCCTTTCCCCCATCACCGCCTCCCCACGCCATAATACCTCTCCCCGCCACTCCCCCCCAACCCAGCCGCATCAAACGTCGCCAGCCCCGTCGAAGCAAACGCCGCCGCAGCCGCCGCCGCCGCCGCCGCCGCACCTGTATTAGAGGCGGGCGCTCGCACACCCCCACCACCACCACTACCAGCACCGGCACCACCACCGGCATTGATGCCGTAGCCGGCATTGCCCAGCGCAGCCATCGCCCCTTGCTGACCGGCCGTCGTGTCCAGGTGGCTGGCGTCGAACAGGTTCCAGTCGGCAGCGGCAGCTGCTGCTGCGTTCCCGGAGAAGGACTGCACGTTGGCGAGGCTCTGCATGCTCTGCGATGTGGGCTGTTGCGTTGTGCTGGCGGAGCGTTGTTGCTGCTGCTGCTGTTGTTGGAGGCTCGTGTCGGGGGTGGTGAAGGATGGGGAGTGTTGTGGCAGGCCGCTGTGGGTGTTGGTGGGGCGGAATGTGGTAGTAGTGGTGGGCTGGTTGCTTCGTTGGGTGTATGAAGGATTGTTCAGGGCCGTGGCCGAGTTGCGGTAGCCGCTATCGGAGGCGCTGAAATCGTTGCTGGCTGGGGCGCTGAACTGCGGTTGGTGAGTGGCATACGAAGTCGTGGCTGCTGAAGAGGTGGCCGCCAGCTGCTGCTGGTGATAGCGTTGTTGTGAGGCTAGACTTTTTCGGTATTGCTGATCCGAATATGGCTGCTGGTCCGTACCATACTGCTGCTGTGACGTGCTTGCCGAATACTGCTGAGCCGAAGCAACTTGGGTGCTTCGAGGATGTTGTTGTTGTCCTCCTGAAAATTGATGCTGCTGCTGCTGCTGGGGTTGTTGTAAATGGTCCACTTGCGCAGAGGTGTGACTTTGTTGTTGCTGCTGCTGTTGTTGTTGCTGCCTCTGTTGCTGAAATTGTGAGCCCGAAGCGCGATATTGGCTATAGTGTGACTGAGATGTTCTCGCCTGCTGTTGTGTGATGGGTGGGCTGTTGATGGTTTGCGGTTTGGTTGGTTGCGGTTGCGAATTTGGGGACCGACCCTGGCCGACAGAATCAGCACGCGGGTGCTGCTGCTGGTGCGAAAACTTTCGTGGATGTTGTTGTGATAACCGGTTGGTCATCACTGCCGCTGAGTTTGCGGCGCTTTGTGAGGTCAGTGTCCGCGGCTCGGTCTCGGCCTGTTGGTCGAACTGAGCAAGCTGTGCTTCGAAATTCTCTATTGCAGGAGACTGCACCACAAACCGAGATTGGTGGGGGGGAAGCAGTGAGGGTACGGGTTGCTCTATCGTTGTAGCTGCAGCAACCAACCCTGGTTCATGCTCCTGAGTTACGACAGCCCGGGGAGCCGGGCCTGGTTTGGCCCTCGAACTCTCAGAGCTAGGCGCTTCTCCGGTCACCTCATTTGCCTTCCTCGCCGATGGCCGAGATTCCTTACCCTTTCTTTGCCGTTTGGGCGATGGTTGGGGCGCAGTTGTCGGAAATGGTGGTCCTGACGTGTTCGGTACGGTGGGCAACGCTTGATTGTTCATCTCCGCTAAGGGCGCTGGACCGTTCCCGCCGTTTTCTACAGTGGGCCGGGGCATCTCGGCATTTCCGTCTGCTTTCCTTTTCCGCTTTTGGCCTGGGTTCTTGGACGGCTTGCTTTGGGTTGGGGTTGCAGTGGGAGGCGTGGGGAGCGCCGAAGTCTGGGCCTGCGGGAACTGGGTGGTCTGCGGCGCCTGATAGCTCGGTGCATGCATTTGCGCGGGGGGCACAGGATTAGTTGATTCAATACCGGTGCCTTCTTGTGGCTCTGGTGCTGACAGGATCTGGTTGTTTTGTGCTTGGCCTTGTTGCTTCTGTCCTGTACCTTTTGCTCGCCCATTCTTCTTTTTTGTAGTCACCGGCAATACCGAGTTCACCGCTGTGAAGGATTGTGGCCCCGCTGGACCCGGCGTCGTCTGTGGTGTTTGATTTGCCTGAGGCGCCTGAAAGACTTGCGAGGAATATTCAGGGCCCTGAGAAGGCTGGGTGTCCGCCTGAGATGTTGTTCCGGGAGTTTGCGCGGAGGTGACAACTGGGTGTTTGGGTCGGTTCCTCGAACCCTTTGGGCGCCCCCTCTTCTTAGTGCCGGGGGTGCTGACGGTTGCCACGCCGTTAGCCGTGGGTGCCTCTGGTAATGCTGTTCTGGCGGCACCGGGCGCTTGATTAGGCGTGATAGGCCCTGCGTTGGGGTGGGAAGTCCCTAGCTGTGGTTGGGGGCTTGCGGCTTGCGCGAGGAGCATCACATTCGCATCGACATCGTCGGCATCTTCTGCGCCACTCTCGTCAACGTCCACCCAGCTCTCATCTGCGATACCGGACGAGTGGCCTCGATCGGCGGATGCAGAGGGCTTATTGGGACCCTTCTTGACTCCCTTGTCTTTCCGCGCTTTGGTGGCTTTGCTGCCTTTCGGCCGGCCTCGCTTGCGCTTCAATGGCTGAGGATGGTCAAGCTGACGGGTGTGGTCCAATGGCTGGGACGCTGAATTCCCACCCAGTCGGGGGAATATCTCTGAAACCCAGCCAACGAAAAGACTGCCCGGCCCATTTGCCTCTGCGCTCTCTGGGAAGCCGCCGGCTGCGGGCGGCGGCGCTCCAGGGATCCCTCCAAAGAAAGCTAGTGCTTTACATATCTGGTCCACGACGAGCACGGGATGTAAACTCCGCAAGAGCGTCAGCAAGCGTGCCTGTTCCGACTTGGTCTCCTCGGGGCCCAAGGGTGCGTGGCGTTGAGCTGGGACAGGGGGGAGCGCCGGTGTTGACGTTGGAATGAACGGCTTGGCTACAAGCTCGTCCGGAAGATGTACGAAGCGGCTTCGTCGTAACGAGACATAGCCGTTCTCGAAGGCGCGCTTCGCGGCCAGCTCGGTGCTCTCGCTGGTTCGCTTCGCTTCGGCATCGCGATCCGTGGCCTCGGTCCTCCCTGAAACTTCTATTTGCATGACGCCAAAGTTGCCCTTGGATCCATCGGTCTTGCCCTTAAGTTTGCTAGGCACGGGGTTGCGAATCCGGCCATCTCGGTGGACCCCGTTTAAAGCGTCCTGCAAATTCGGTTCGGAGGAGGGGGAGATGCTGGTGCCGACAGCAACACCTGATGCGGCTTCTGATGTCGACATGCCGCCCGGGGTGGGCACGGCCGTCTGGCCGGGTCGCAATGAGACAGGCGGCATTGGTGCCGCTCTCAAGACAGCTGTAGAGCGGTTTGTTGTAGGGGGTACTGTGTAGCGGTGCCGGGGTTAGCGATTAGTGGTAAGGCACCGGGGAGACGGGTGTCGTGTCGCGGCTTACTTGGTGGTGTTGCCATTGAACATGCTCGACGCGTTGTCGCCGGCAACTACTGCTGGTGGGGTATGACGCCGTTCGGGAGAGCCTAGTCGTGGGCCGATTGCTGCGTCGCGGCAGGCTTGCAATCATGGCGCAAACACCATGTTCGATGAACGCCAACAGCGAGTTTGGCAGAGCGCTGAGGTGCCGACCGACAGTGAGATACTTGATGGTCAAAAACGGAGAAAACAGATATCGCGCCCGACTCCACTCGGCAAAGCGGCGTGACGCCGCGGAAGGGACGTTTCGACCACGGGAAGGATTCCTTAACGGCGGCGACGGCAATAAGCAACCGGCTCGCCGCACCTATAATTTTTTATTAGTGTCGATGCCCGCACAATCAAAAACTGTGTCCTGTCTGGAACAACCAGGGCGACGAGGTAGGGGGTGTTCTGGTTGTCCCTGTGCAACAGATCTGCGGGTCGCTCACAAGGCACGGCGGGGAGAGGAGGCGGTGACACAGTCGCGCGAAATTGGGCTAGGAGTCTCGAGCTAAGTCGAACGAGAAAAATAGTAACTGATATCTCGAATTGCAACAGGGCAGTAAGTAACTAAGGTATTATCGCTCAGCTATGCTGTTGAAACTCCGCAGAATGGTTATCGTGGGTCGAGATCAACCAGTCGGGTCGGCCATTTGTTGGCGCATGTTGGCGCATCCCGTTGGCGCTGCATTGTCAGAGAGCTGCGGCGAGGTACTCGACCCGCCGAGGAAGGACAGGTACCGGACATTACAGCTCGGGAGAAGCTGAAGAGCTGAATACAAAGCCGATCAGGCGCGTAATGTAAGTTACATACCGGATTCCGGAATTTCGGTATGGTATGTACATTGTGTATTGTATGTATTGCGTGTCATTCCTTCGACCCCAGTTGGTTTCCTTGGTTGAAGCTCAAGAGGCCCCACCCATGTCGCATCTCAACACCAACAGCTACCGGCGGCTTCCCCTTGTCATCACAACCGTTCGCAGCTCACTGTCCGCCATATTTTGTTCTTTTGAGCCGTCTTGAAGATCACTTTTGGTGGTGAAGCCGTCTCCATCTTGCACTTCGACGGCGAGTAGTTAACGGATCCGAATACCAACACAGCCCACGACGACAGCAACCCCTCCTACCTAGGTAGGTACCTTCCAGTCTGATACTGCACCACCAGCAACGGGTTGCCCACCATAGGACGAACACAACCGTACTGACAGCATTTCCGCTCGACTACAGACGACCCATCCTTAGCGCACAACAAAACACCAAGTACCGCCGACCTAGAGCCCCGCCGAGAACCAACCATGCAGCCGACGCAATACCTCCTCGTCTCCCTGCCTCTCAGAATATTCGATGATGATCCCCTAACGGCGTTGACCGCCACCGTCGGGCGAGACAATGGCGAGACCTTACCGTTTGCGATACCCTCATTCAAGATTGGCACCCTCGATGCTCTAGTGCAACACGCAGATGACCTCGCGAAGCTCAATGCCGCGTGCGAAGCCGCGGTCGGCAAGGTGGCGGATTCGCTCAAGGGGATTCTGGATGGTGACGAAGATAAAACGGCGGAACAGAAAATGGTCAACGACAGTGAGCATTGTGTTCCCAAAGCCCGTCATCCGGTCTTAGACCATGTCTGACAACTGCCTGCAGAGCCCACGGATCATTATCTGCGCAATTTCCAGTGGGATAAAAGCAGATACCGGGCTGACCGACCATTGGGGGAACTTATTGGGAACTTACAAAAGGAGCTGCAAAACATCGACAACGATGTCAAAGCCAAGTTCAACCAGTACAACGGGATCAAGACCACACTGGCGGCGCTGCAGAGGAAGCAGACGTAAGCTCAGCGGCAACCATGTTCCATGAGTCTGGGTACAAGCGCTGATACTATATACAACAGAGGGAACCTGGCGACCAAATCACTGACGCCCATAGTCAACCCGAACCTACTAGTACAGGACTCGGAATACCTCGAGACCCATCTCATCGTGGTACCAACAAACGCGCGCAAAGACTTCCTTCGCAGCTACGAGACCCTCGCTCCCATGGTGGTGCCGCGGTCGTCGATCCAAGTGGCGCAGGACGACGAGTTCACGCTTTTCGCGGTAACGACTTTCAAGAAGACCAGCGCCGAGTTCCTACAAAAGTGCCGGGAGCAAAAGTGGACGCCTCGGCAGTACAAGTACGTCGAGGGGGGCAAGGAGGAGGAGCAGCGCGAACTCGACCGTATCGCGCGGGAGGAGAAGAAGGTCTGGGGCGAGGCCCTGCGGCTCGGCCGGACGGGCTGGAGCGAAACCGCCATGATCTTGACCCACGTCATGGCGCTGCGGGTGTTTGTCGAGACGGTCCTGAGATACGGCCTGCCGTTGGAGTTTGTTTGCGCGCTTGTCAAGGTAGGAGGAACCCGAGTCACATTTAACCTATTTATTCTGCATGCCGTTGCTGACTCTGAGTAATAGACGACCCCGAAGCAAGCAAAGAAAGTGAAGACGGCGCTGGACTCGGCCTACTCGTACCTCGGCGGAAATGCTTTTGGCAGGGACAAGCGAGGACGGGTCACCAAGGACGACGCATCGCTGACGTCCGAGATGGCCGCGGTCGGGTTGGGCGCCGCCGAGGGCAGCGAGTACACGGCATATGTGTACTATGAAATTGAATTCCCATAGATTGCCTGCCTGGCGCATATGGCAGCGTTGTAGGATGGGGGACGGGGGACGGCGGAACAATGGGAATGTATGTATGGCTTGAGCCATTTAATGCCCGGGTGGTGTTCAGGGTCCTCTTTTTGCTTCACAAGGCCAGGATCTAATGACGGAAGATAAAAATGCCGCCCCTTTCCACCGTCAACCCGCGATATCTATTGGTCTACATACCTCCCCCAAGGGGGCGGTGGGTATAATCAACGCATAGCGCGCGCAGCCACATCCATTCACCTCGTCTCCTTCGTCCCCGTAATCAACCCCTTCTCGGCCAAATAATCCACAATCTTGCGCACGCACTCCTCGACACTGAGCTGGTCGGTGCGGATCGTGATCTCGGGCGCCTCGGGCGCCTCGTAGGGCGCCGAGATGCCCGTGAAGTCCTTGATCTCCCCCGCGCGCGCCTTCTTGTACAGGCCCTTGGGGTCCCGCTTCTCCGCCTCCTCCAGCGACACGTCCACGAATACCTCGATGAAGGGCAGCGCGTCGTCGCCGCCCGCCTGCCCGGCGTTGGCGTGCAGGTCCCGCGCGATTTGTCGGTCCGCGCGGTAGGGCGAGATGAAGGAGGTGAGCGCGATGGTGGAGGAGTCGGCGAAGAGTTTTGCGACCTGTTTTGGGGGGGCGTTAGCAAAGCGGACAAGGTTGGAAAAGGGGGGGAGGGGGTTTTCCGCGGGGGATTATACCTCAGCAATACGGCGGATGTTCTCGTTGCGGTCCTTCTCCGAGAAGCCCAGGTCCTTGTTCAGGCCGAAGCGCACGTTGTCGCCGTCGAGGCGGTAGGCGGCCACGCCGATGTGGAGCAGGTGCTGCTCGAGGGCGGTCGCGACGGTCGACTTGCCCGAGGCCGAGAGGCCCGTGAACCACACGGTGAAGCCGCGCTGGCCGCGCAGCTGGTTGCGCTCGTGCCGTGTGAGCGACGGGTGCCAGGTGATGTTGCTGCGCGTGTGGTTAGGGGAGGGCTTTTCTTTTTCTCTCAATTGGCATGTCTGGCAACCTAGGTAGCCATGACACCGGACAGAAAAAGAACTTACGTAGCCATGGTATATGCTAAGCCGCCGCTAACCTTGAGAGTTGAGATATATATTCCACGGTTGTCTGATCTGGCAGAGCAACGAACACCTGTCACTGGCAGACAAGTAAATAACCTCGACTGTGGACCAAGGAGGGGTGAACGGTTAAAGTTTAATTCGGATTCTATGTAAGGAAATACAAGATATATGGGCGCAGCGGCTTATAACGACAGACGGTGGTATAACAGTGGGGCAACGCCGGTTTCTCGTCTCAAAGTCGGTTCCGTTGCTGCCGCCGTTCCCCTGAAAGAGTGATGCGACTCGTCGGTGTCGTCCTACCTCCGGTCCGGCGCGGGGCACCACGCGAGACGACCCCACCAACCCGCACGGCAGCAAATGGCGTCATTTTAGTACGAAACTGGCGACCCCACTGTCTCTCTTGTTCTTCCGGATTGGGAGGCAAGTCGATATTTTACCATGCAGCAATCATGCCCGCATGGCACGCAACAATACCAAGACAAAACTCAAAACTGATCTCGCTATATATAAGTCACATGTTCATCTAATCTCTCATCTCATCTGTTCTTGTCTATACCCCATTGGTACCCACGTCCCGCATTGTTTGCAATTGGCGACATTAAGCCAAACAACAGGGAGTAGGGGAACAGGGGAGTGTAAAATCGAGCTGACCCTTGCTGGCTGGTACATGTACAGGGTCCCGAGATCACCACGAGTCCTAGTTCTATTTCTATATCTAGTTCACCGGGTAGACCTTAGCCATTAACTACGGGCGCATCCGAGTTAGCGAAACAACTCCGATCAAGCCCTCAAGGGGTGGCGGGAAGAGGGATGGGGTACATACTGGTGCTTGTTTGGGGGAGATGTAGAGGGCACTGGCCGTCGCCAAAATGGTCGGTTCTTGGCCCTCTTCCGCCGGCAGGGTCTCGATATGACCCTCGACCCAGGCCTTCCTGCCCTCCACCTTGACGGTGGTACCCCGGAGTACCAGGTACTGATCGGCCATGGCGGGCGCCTTGTAGTTGATCTCCAGCTTTGCCGTCATGCCCACGTTGTAGGGCAGGGCCGGGAAGCAGCACCTTGCGAGCCCCTCGTCCAGCATGGCGGCCAAGAAACCCCCGTGGACTATGCCCATGTGGCCGCACAAATCTGTCCCGACGTGCGTGATCTGCACGTAGCTCTTGCCCTCCTTTTCCGTCCAACTAAATGGCGGAACGGCTATCATACCGGGCCCGGCAAGGGATCCGGACAGTAGGTTGTGCTTGCGCCACGACGCGGGTATTTTCTCGGACGGGCGAGACTCTATGAGGTCGGGGTCTGCTCGTAGGGAGAGCGCAAGCGGGTGCGAATTTATATAGTCCTCCTTGGCCTTGGCGTCGTCATCTTGGGGCACGAAGGACTTGAGTGTGTCGGCATTGCTCGGGGGGGAGAGGATGGCGGATACCGACTCGTAGGCTGGAGCCACCGTCATGATGAAGCCCAGTGTGGTGAAGAGCGCGATGCGGCCGGCGATGGAGGCTGCCCTACCAAAGGAGGAGGCTTTCTTGACGCTTTGCGAAGCGGCGCTTGGTTCTGATGGGCAGGCGTAAGCCAGAAAATCAGTCAGTTATCACAGCACAGGGGGTTAGCCAGGATTACCAGCAGCTGTCGCGATCGACCGGGCAAGGGGCGCCTGGGTATAGCGGGTAGGAGTCGCTAGTAGCAGAGCGCGAGTAGGGCGCCGTACGGCCAAGGATATCCTAGAAGACATTCTCCAGGCTGGGGCAAGAAAAAGGCCGAAACTCGGCTTCTTATACGGGAAAGCCGCCGGCTTTCGCGGGTCGGTCGCGTAGCAGTCAGCGCCGGCAACGCAAAAAGCGGATCCACCCCTTTTCCGGGCACGCGGAAGTGGAATCTACCGATGCCACCGAGATCCAATCGACGCGCGTACAACCCGATTACTAACAGGTACAGGAAGGTACTGGTTTGGAGGACGTTACTACCCCATCTACCAACAGCAGGCGTCGGTTTAAACTCGTTCAGGATTTCCCAAGACCAAGTAAGGGATATGCATTGCCATGTGATATAAGCCGTACTACACTATGATTGGAAGACGAGCCTCGGCTTATCATTCCGATTTACCGAGCGAGTGTCTCAACGGCAAGGGTTTCACTCGGTGCCAAGGTGTAACATATAAGCCAATTGACACTGGTATATTCAACTACGTCACGCAGACAGCTGCCATATACTCCATGAATATAGCCCAGTGTGCACTTCCTTGTTATACCACGCTGACGCAATTGAACCCCGTGTTTGATACCCCATGTCCCTCATAGCTAACCCCTCATTAAACCCATCCCCTCCCTATCACGAACCATTCCAGGAACCACATTCCCCGCCACATACTGACGCAAGTAAGCAATCATCGAATTGAACAACTTAACTACACTACACGGCAAACAACATATCAGATTCGTTATGGTGAGGAAGCGCGACACCGAAATGACACGCTCATAGTGCTAATCTCGTCAACTCGTGCTCTCTCACTACATAGGCGACCGAAGAGACAGTCGATCTCGGGGAAGCGCACGCACCCAAGGAGGAATCCTTCCACGTCTTCAAGCAGATCGAGCACGAACTCAAGAAGGCCCTCGTCCATCTCCGCCACGAATACAACAGTGAGTCCCCCCCCCCTCTCCCCCCCAAATCCCCATCAACATCAACCCATCAACCCCCCCAACAACAAATAATAACACCAACCCCCCCGCCCAAAAAGAACACGAACCCGAATACTTCGCCGCCGTCACCCACCTCAGCGACGCCGAGCTCGCCGGCTTCAGCGCCGACGACTTCGTCCTCGTGCGCGCGGCGACCTCGGCCTACGGCCACCACCTGTTCGGCAAGGTGCGCATCCCGGCGCTGCCCGACGAGGGGCCGGCGTACATCCATTTCCGGGCGTTTACTGCCGGGCCGGAGGATGAGGCGAAGTTGCATAGTCTTCGTGCGTGGGCCCCCCCCCCCCTGATCTTGTGATTGTTGGGTTTGGGTGTGTGTGTGTGTGTGTGTGTGTGTGTGTTTGGATTGATTGGCTGACGGGTGGTGGGTTTTGTTTTTGCAGATACGGAGGATGTGAAGGAGGAGGGGGGAGGGCATACGTTCCGGGCGATCTTTACGAAGGATGATGAGTTGAAGTGGTTTGATACGTAAGGTAGGGTAGGGAAGGTAGGGCCTGCCTTGGGTATGAGTGGTTGAATAGATGATGATGCTATTCATTATAAGACCCCACTGCTTGATGGTCCCTTTAACCATCCAACCCGTCTTCTGCCGCCAGCATCTCCGCGTAGTCATCGGCCGATGCGAAGGTAGGCAGACTCTTCATCTCCTTCCGGTTGAGCCTACCCTTCCGGCCGGGCCTCGAAGGCTCAGCCGCCGCTTCTTCCTCCACCTCGTCCCCAGACTCGGCCTCCTCCTCGTCGCTCATGCCAGCTTCGTCCTCGGAATCGTCAAAGATGCCCTCGAAACCATCCTCGCCCTCCGAGTCTGACATCTTGCCGTCAGCGTCAAGACCATCGACTTCCATCTCGTCGTCCGAGTAATCGAATTCCGCCACGTCCATGTCGGAATCTTCGTCGGCATCCGCGCCCTCGATCTCCGGCTTAGAGTTGACAAGCGCATCCCAGATCTCCTCCTCTCCCTCGGCTTCGTCGTCCGATCCAGCCTGGCCGTCCGCCGCCTTCTTGGCGCGGGAGGCTTCCCTAGGCTTGTTGACGCGGGCAAAATACTCGTGGAAGAACACGTCTTCGGCAGAGACTTGGTCGAGCTTGAGATTCCAGAACGACGAAGAGTTGACGACCGGTTGCTGCCTGGCGTTGGCCTTGCTTGATGCCACAATGTGGGATGCACCGCCAGAAGCGAGGATCGGCTGCATGATCGAGCCGCCGCGCTTGGATTCCTCCGCCTTGGGGTTGCGGTAGACAAACTTGTCGAGAAAATGCATCAGGGTGTGGTTGGCCAAGTCGGGCCGAGGCAGCGCCTTTTGTCGGGTGATTAGGTTCCCCGCAAATACGGATACCGAGGGATGGAAGTGGCTAAGGAAGGGTATCTGTACTCGGTCAGTCAACAGGTCTCTCATCACCCTTCAGCCGAACCCAATCACGTACCAATTCCCAGAGGCAGCTACGGTGTGCGTTGCTGTGCTCGGGGTTGCGCTTCCGCCCGTCATACACCTCCGTACGTTGAGTGCCCGATTCAGTCGGGTCCTGTGAAGCACCCCCCTCCTCGGCATCCTCCTTAACGTCGCGGTAAACCTCCTCGCCATCGTCTTCGTTATCTTCCGGTTCGTCTAACAAGGTGTGCAGGTCGGGGAACGTTGTTCGCAATTCGAAGATGAGGAACAGGATGCCGCACGCAAAGGACGGTTGATGCAGGCTCAGCACCTGGATCAGCCTCTTCACAAACGCCTTAACCCGGCGGACATCGACGTCGTTCTTCAGGGCCCGGAACAGGAGATTGAGGTACAACGCGTGTTTTGACGATGTGATGAGTCTAGGGTCCAGGAGTGACTCGTACAGGGTCCGGTAGAATCTGTCCACGGCGAGTTGCTTCGAGGTAGCGAGCTGCTGGATGAGCATCAATGCCTGCACGCTAGTGTTGAAATTGGATGAATGCGTGATCCTGAACAGCGTGTCGAGGTGCTTCTCCAATGTCGAATCCTCGGCGGTAGCGAAAGGGATTGCCCGGTTGACGCCGGTCAACAAGGATGAAACAAGCTTCTGGGCCGTTTCCTGCTCATTCATCGGAGCTGCCGTACCAGCAGACGCCCCCTTCTTCTTTGGCTTTTTCCGAGAGCGACCAGTTTTTTTGTTGTCGTTCTGGGCCTCGATGTCGCCCAAGGAGCCAGTCTTCAAGAGAGCGACAAACATCTCGAAGTAGATGCGCAGTAGCGCGTCGGCAACGGCAGGCTCCTTTGTGTTGAGGATTGTTTGGTTGAGAGTGGTGATGGCGGTGTATCTTGTGCGCAGGCTCTGCCCGGGCTTCAGCAACAATTCCTGTTCCACGGTGCTAATGACAATCATCTTCATCCCGGGGTGCATGTTGAGCAGCTGCAAGATGAGATATGAGGCCCGTGAAGCGATCTTCCGTTCCCGATCGCCGAGCTTGTTCACCAGAAGCCGCAGCAGATTGGCCTCTTGCTCCGGCTTGCTCTTGAGCAGGCCAAACACAAAATCGAGCGCTCTTGACCTTGAGTACTCGATCTCGTCGGCGCACCAGTTCTCCAGCAGCTGAATGATGCGAAAGTAGGCACCTTTGAGCCAGTCCTCGTACGCCCACATCATCAGATGGGAGGGCGTCAACTTTCCTGGAAGTTTGTGCCCCTCTGTCCAGGGCGGGCCGGGTTTCTCATTTACAGCCCCAATCAGCGCGGGCTGAGCGTTGAAAGGATACAGACGGCGGTTATCGGGAAGCACGGTCCCGTTCCCCAACAAATCGACGAGGGCTCCTAGAGCAGCAATTGCTTGGCCACGGCTTCTTTTTCCTGCCAAAGTGATCAAGCTCTCGAACCCCTTTCGGTTGTGGAGTGGTGACTCCTGAATTGAAAGAGTCAAGGCCGAGACCTTATCCGACAGGGTTCCGGACGACATGATCGTGGACATGAACTTCTGCGTCGAGCTGGATGACCGTTTCGAGTGATAAGCGGTCGAGTCTTCTTCCAGCAATTTCTCCGCGTATGCCTTCAGGTTCGAAATGGAAGCCGGATGCGGTTTGCTATCGCTTGGCCCCCCTGAAGATAGACCGTCGAGAGAGAGTCCATGCCAGTCAGAACGAGGTTCGAATATCTAGGCCATATTAGACGCGATCCGCAGCTCTAGCGGTGTTAAACGGTGCAAAACTGCTTACTCACCAACTTCCCAGCCTGCTTTCCTTGCCGGGTTTCCTGCGGCTGCGTCACGGCCTTGGTGATCTCCTTCTCCACAACCTCCTCCTCCTCCTCCTCCTCCTCCTCCCCCTCATCGCTCTCGCTGCTGGGCTCTTCTTCCTCGGCGGCATCTGACTCTCCAGTAGCCTCCAACTCTTCATCAGTCGCCGGATCCTCAGCCTGGAATTTGCTAAAACCAAGGGTGGATGCAAATTGAGCCAGCTCGTCCCTTAAAGACTTGTCGAGACCTGGTTCCGACGAGACCTTGGGGCGAGGGGCATCGCCGCCTTCATCGCCAGAGTCAACATTGGCTACCAGCTGCAGGTCGTCTTCATTCCCTCCCAACGCCAAAATCTCGTCTAGAAGGGCATTTGTCTGCTTCTTTTGCTTCCCACCACTGATATCCCCCTGTGGCTTGGAATCGGAAGGTTGGGCCTGGTGCCTCTTGGGCTCGTGCCCCTCGTCGGTTTCGCGCTGTCTCTTTCGCTTCGGCGGGCGTTCCTTCTCGGAATTGGCGAGGGACTTGTCGATTTGGCTGGTCAGCTGAGCGAGCGCTGTCTTGTCAAAGCTCGGCTTGTCGGCCTTTTTCTTCTCTTTTGTCCGTTTGACACCCATTGCGACTGTTGCTGCTGCTGTTGCTGCCGCCGGTTGTTTTCTAGGACTGCCAAACGAGCAAAGAAAAAAAAAAGTTTAAAAAAGTCGAGACCCCTGTAGCTAGGTGGGGGCCCACCCTTGAGCTAACGCAGCGTTAAACTCAAACTCGGCCCCACTGATGGTCCAAAAGTCCGGGCTCATCAAGAAACAACAAACTCATTCAAGCATATTTTCGGTCCTCCATGTTTCTGGCGGACACATCGACCTGTTAGCTGCACCTTTAAGAGCGTGCATGACTGGGTAGTTGAGCGCTGTAGCTTGAGGCTTGGAATATGATTCCGCCAGCAGTGGCCCGCCTCTCGAGGGTGTGGTTTCCAAGCGGCGGAATTGCTGCCTCGGGAGTTGAAGATGCTCACGCAAAGCTGATCCGCGCCGGATTCCTACGTCAATCAAATGCCGGCATGTTCCATATGCTCCCGTTAGGGAATCGGGTACAGGACAAGGTAGAGCGGCTAGTTGCCGGCCGCATGGAGGAGCTGCTGGGTGAGTCCTCAGCGCTCCCCATCCGATGATACCCCGTAGAACCCCCGGCTTACACGTTCCTCATGCTATGGGTGAAAGCTGCCTCTAGGGTTTCATTATCTTCCATATCGGCAGAATCTCTGTGGGAAAAGAGTGGCCGCTTGGACAGCGTTGCGTCCGAGGTTCGTGCCCAAGTTCACGTGTTCCTTACGATGTTGTAACATAAGTCGGTGATGCTGAGTCTGGTTGGTTTTCATAGCTCTTTCGGTTTTCTGACCGCAGGGACGTGCCTTATCTGCTCGCCCCGACGCACGAGGAGGAAATCACCACTCTCGCAGCCCGGTCAGTGAAGTCCTACAAGGAGCTTCCGCTCCGACTGTACCAGATCACGCGCAAGTACCGTGATGAATTCCGTCCACGCCACGGTCTCCTCCGGGGGCGAGAGTTCATCATGAAGGACCTGTACACCTTCGACAGCAGTATCGATGCGGCCCTCGAGACGTATAACGACGTACGTTCCGCCTACAACCAAATATTTTCCGATATGAAACTGCCCGTCTTATCCGCCAAGGCTAGCTCTGGTGATATGGGAGGCGACCTGAGCCACGAATATCACCTCCCCACGCCGCTTGGGGAGGACCGCGTCATCAGCTGCAGCAGCTGCAACTATGTGATCAACGAGGAGGTAGCCAACACGGCCATATCCGACGAGGCCGCCACCGACAGCCCCTTCGAAATCTGGCGGGGCATCACCAAGGACCGGACCAAGCTCGTCAATGTCTGGTACCCCAAGTGGACCCGGCCTTTGGATGGCGGAGAAGCGCGCGAGTACACCGACCAAGACATTAACCTGTCCGAGGTGAAATCCATCGTGCCCGACCTCGACACCGCGGTAGAAGACGCCCTCCCCTTCTGGTCGGCCGCTGTAGCCGCCGAGACAAGAACAGCAACGGAGATCATCAACGTCATCGACGGCCGCCTCCCCTCTTCACTAGCCAGCAGCCTCAGCGGCCCTGCACCAACCCATTCCAGCTGGCCCTCAGCCTTAGCCCCCCCAACAACCCCCCTCCACATCTCCTCCTCCCTCCAAAACAACAACAACAACGACAAGTCACCCCCCAACCTCCTTCGCATCCGCACGGGCGACAAATGCAACCACTGCTCCTCCGGCCACCTGCACGTCTCGCGCGCCATGGAACTCGGACACACCTTCTTCCTCGGCACGCGGTACTCGCAACCCCTCAACGCGGTAGCCACCATCCCCCCCGCCACGCAACCGACCCCGCTGCAGATGGGGTGCTACGGCATCGGCATCTCGCGCATCATCGGGGCCGCGGCGGAGCACCTGGCCGACAAGACGGGCCTGAACTGGCCGGCGGCGATCGCGCCGTACTCGTGCGTCGTGATCCCCGGGAAGGATGCGGATGAGGGGGATGCGGTGCAGGCTTATCGGGAGATTGAGGGGGTTGGGGGGCTGGAGAGAAGGGTGGTGGATGTGGTGCTGGATGATCGGGCGAAGTCGCTGCCGTGGAAGATGAGGGATGCGGAGCTGATTGGGTTTCCGGTCATTGTGTTGCTGGGGAGGGAGTGGCGCGCCGCGCGGAGGGTGGAGGTGCAGTGCCGTAGGTTGGGGGTGAAGCAGGCGGTGGAGATCGCGGATTTGCCAGCGGTGGTGGCAAGGCTGCATGCGTCTCTGTGAGGAATGGATGGTGGGAGAACTAGTGTGTTGGGGTGCGTGTATGATTCACCATGTATCACATCATTAGAGGAGTGGGCGCGGCTGGACTCCTCGAATGTATTAAAGGCCTAGATAAACTACAAGCTCTCCTTTAACATCTACTGGTTGTAAGTGAGACTCAATATTACGTCCTAGATACAAATACATAGAAGACGTTATTTAGGGGCCACCCGATCTGTCGTTCCCCGGTCCAGCAGCGGCCTCTACAAGGAGGGGCCTGCGCCAACATAGCGCCCAACTGAATACCTAGCTTGTTCCTGGACGGCAAAACGTGCCTGCCGTTTCCGCATAGTCGAGGTTGAGCTGGTTTTCACTCTCAATCGACGTAAAGTGGAAATGTAAGGGGGCCTTTATGCCGTCGCCGGCGCTTTATTTCCCTATTTTAAATGACAATATCTTCCCAAAGTTAGTAATAACCTCAAATGCCACATAGCGCACCTTGAGACTCACATCGTTTTTCCCGACCGCTACTATTTGGTCGTCGGCGACCCGGGTCCCGCCCACACCCTCGATGTACGCAATAGGGGCATCCCCCATGATCTTCCTGGCCACATCTGCCACCGTTGAATTCTTCTTCACTAGAACGCAGTCCCTAAACACCTGCTTCGACTCGCCGGACCCGGATCCAAACGTCCCGGTATTCCTGACCGGATACACCGGTACTAGCCCTAATATCTCGGCTGCTTTGGACAACACCTGGACTACCCCTGTAGACCCGAACCTGTAGAGTACCATATCTTTGAGGTTCTCTATCCTGTTGCGATTCTTCTCGTCCAGCTCTTTTAGGCCCCCGCCATCCGGGTCGCCATCTGCTATTAGGTCTTCCCTCGTGTCGACGAACTCGCTCCCTTCTGTGTACTTGATATACCCCTGCTTGGCTAGCTTCCGGAGGAAGATTTCTGATACAGCTGAGCAGAGCACAATTGTGTTGGGGTCCTGCATCTTTGCGATCTTGGCGATGTTCTTGTCGGCGTCGGGGTGGTCGATCTTGTTGAGCGCAATGACCGTCGGGAACTTTTCATCGGTAAATGCGTTGACCACGCGATCAATCGTTTCGTCTGAGAACAGAAATTGCTTGTCAGCCTACACACCCCTCCCTCCAAAGGTCAGCGAGGGAACGCACTGCTCCACTCCTCCAACGGTTCCTTCAGTCCCAGCTTATCCAGCGTGCGCGCCACCACCGACGACGTACTCCCATAACCGCTGAACTGGTTCTGCAGCGTCTCGACGGCGGTAGCCTTGACGGCGATATGGCGCCTCTTGATGGACCCCCACTTCTCCATCAAGTTGCCCCTGATCCAGGCGACGATCTCGCTGCGCAGCCACGCGATGTCGACGCTGGGGTCGTAGCCGCGCGTGTTCTTGCCCTCGGCGTCGGTGGTGCCGGACACGTCGACCACGTGGATCAGCGCGTCGGCGTGCCGCAGGTCGTCCAGGAACTTGTTGCCCAGCCCCTTGCCCTGGTGCGCCCCGGGCACCAGCCCCGCCACGTCCAGCAGCTCGATCGGCACGCTGCGCCGCCCGTCCACGCACGCCCCGTAGTTGGGCCGGCACCGGTCCGATACGCCGTGCCGTGCGCATGCGCAGTCGATTTGGAGGTAGCCGATGGCGCGTTGCGGGTCGATGGTGGTGAATCTGTTGAAGGGGGGAAGAGGGTGAAGTGTTAGCGATTGGGGGTATGAGGGGGGGTGGGTAGGCCGGGGATGGTGTTGGTCGTGGCGTACGGGAAGTTTCCTGCGCAGGAGCCCATATCAGCAACCTGGAGGTCCTCGAATCGATATGGACCGCGCTTCAGGGGCACGCAGAAGATGGCTTGGTTCTACCCACCGACTTTGGAAGAGGCATCTGTGAGCGAGTTGAGCGTGCTCGACTTGCCCGCGCTGGGCTTGCCAACTAGGCCAATTAAAGGATCGCGAGGCATCTTGATGAGGATCTATTTGCAATGGCTGGGAGAGTGCAGGTCAAAAGGGCGCATTCAGAAAGAAGTAAGGTAATCGCAACCGTCCGGTTCGAAAATATGTGCCCCGCCTCCGATAAGAGGTTGAAAGTCGGCGATAAGCGACATAGGAGGGGCAAGTCAAGCTGCTACCTTTCAACCAGACCTCGATTCTACAAACAATTCAGAAGGGCTTAGAGAGCCAAGGTCTGGGATATTTCCGTCAGTTAAGCTTCCATTTATTGTGTATGTAATTGATGTTACTGGATGTAATCTTTGCCAGATTGTAGGTTGAACGGTCCGTCTCGTCACCTGCACCTGCAGCATTTATTTGTGTTGGTGGCGCATATCTCAAATGCATATGCAGTCTCCATCCCAAACCTTTGGATGACTGCCCAAAAGCTAAGGTCGGGTACTCGATTCGAACAACAACCTGCCTATTGTATCCCACTTTATCCAACTCCCTAGGTTCCTATGTATCGGCCGACGCTATCAATCCAGAGCCTCCCGGCTTGGGCTCACCTCAACGACGTCTCATTCCACAATGTCAAGGTCATCAATACCAAAGGAAAAGGATATGGTGTCGTCAGCGATGAAGATCTAAACCTTACGAATGAAACAAACGATGCCTCAGCCTTGATTGCTGTGCCACACGACCTGGTCTTGAATGCTGCGGCCGTGGAGGAGTACGCGAAGGAGGACAAAGGCTTCAGACTACTCCTCGATGCCATCGGCCATCGCGTAACAAACCCCGGGGCCGTCCCCACTGGCGAGCTGATACTAACACACGTCCAGTCTACACGTGCCGATGTGCTACTGTTCCTCCTCGTCCAGATGGTGCTTGGTTCCCGACCTAGCCATGCCAACGTGGGGTTATCAAACCCTTGGACCGAGTATCTCAAGTTCCTACCAGAGACAGTCCTGGTGCCTACGCTATGGACCGAGGAGGAGAGGCTATTGCTCCGAGGCACCTCTCTCGAAGCCGCTGTCAATGCCAAGATATCAGCCCTCGACGCCGAGTTTGACCTTGTCAGGGAGAAGTCATCCGACATTATCGCCTGGAACGACATGCTCTGGATGGAGGGCGTCCCGGTCTCGTTTACAGACTGGATCCGCCTCGACGCGCTGTACCGCTCCCGGTGCTTGGAGCTGCCGAGATCTGGCGAGTCTATGGTCCCCTGCATCGACATGATCAACCACGCGGCGACTCCTTCTGCTTACTACGACGAGAACACCAAGGACGAGGTGGTCCTCCTCCCCCGGCCTGGAGTCGGCATTTCAAAGGACGACGAAATCACCATCAGCTACGGGGATGCCAAGTCCGCCGCAGAGATGCTCTTCAGCTACGGCTTCATCGACCCTGCCTCGTCAGCTGAGAGCCTAGTCCTGCCCCTAAACCCATTCCCCGACGACCCGCTCGCCAAGGCGAAGCTTGTCGCCTTCGGGGAGGCGCCCAAAATCCACGTGGCAAGGCAGGGAAGGGAGGAAAAAGAAAAGGAAGAAAGCGGCAACAGCAGCACCCCCAACAAGAAAGGACCCGTCGGCTGGACAAGCCCCTTCGCGCACCTGATGTGCGTCAACGAGGAGGACGGTCTCGAGTTCCGCGTGCTGCAGCAGACAGACGGGGCGCGGCAGCTGCGCGTGTTCTGGCAGGAGGAGGACGTGACGGATCGGACGGGCGATTTCGAGGCGCTAATCCGGACGCACCCGCTCGCCGCCGTGCTGAGCCTGCGGGTGGTGACCGTCGTCCAGGGAGCCCTGCAGGCGCAGCTCGAGCGGCTGGCGTCGAGCACTGTTCCTGATGCGGCCGCTGCTGCTGGTGATCCCGCTGTCCAGCAGCGGAGGGAGGATTGCGTCAGGACGGCGACGGTCCTGCGCGAGATCGAGACGAAGATTCTCGAAGACGCGATCGAAGGTCTCGAGGGCGAGGTTAGTAGCTACCACACAAACGCATTGTTTGGTTGCGGAGCACCACGAGGATCTGCATGAGACACACGAGACACTATACAAATCGGGTTTAGAGCGCTAACGAGGGTTGTGCTGCAGAAAAACGCGCTGCTGGCTGACAAAAACGTGGTGGCTTATCTCGGACTGACGGAAGCTGCCGAATCGGGCCTGGCGGGCGACGAGGCGTCCAATGAGCCCGACGATTTCAGTTGAGGGCTGCCAGCAGGTGAGACAGGTGAGACAAGTTTGCGCTGCCTCGATCTCGCCTCTCGAGCATCATCATACGGCTCTGGGGCGACATGGGATCATGGCAAATGGCGCACGGCGAGGAAGGAATGGAAGTTAACTGTACAGAGTTAGAAGTTGGCTTGGCTTTCGGATGCCTTCCTGAATCTTTCAAGGCTGTCTCGCCGGCAGTTACTAGCAGGACAAGCCTGGTTAGTTATTCGTTAAGTATATGCATATGTCGTGTTGAATACCGTTCATTCGTTCAGGACGAGTTCCGGTGATGGTATAACTGGGGTTTGACTGGAATATCGGGCTCCATGATGCTCAACGACAGTCCTTGTGTCTCTCGAGATATTGCAAACAATATCCATTGCCCGCGATTGATGAGATGGGACCCATTTTTGCCGGAGCTCACCTCTCGAAGTGGGTTGGTAACCTCTCCACTCCCGCCGCTTTTCCAAGAATGCGGGGAAGTTGGGGTCTCCCGAACCGGAACCTGAAAACCATGAGTCGATGTTCATGCACCCCAGAGCTGCAACTCTCGTTTCGATGGGAAAAGTCGGGACGAAGGATCAAGCAGCCAACTGCGTGGGTCCATCATGCAGAACGATATCCGCGGCATCAATGAAGTTGGAAACACTCCTGACCGCTCCCCAGGGCCAGCCCTCGCCTATCGACTAGGATGGGATGCTCGGCAGCTGGGGCCATGGGTCTTTTTGACATAAACTTGGTGGCCGCCAGGATGGGTGGGTTTGGTTTGGTTTCAACATGAGAAACTCCCCGAGCCATAAAACATGGATAGGGAGGGTATGCTCAGCTTTATTGCTTGTTGATATGAATACGAGCGGCAGCAAGGAAATGCAAGGGGCACCACCGTGAGGAGGTTGTTACCCAGCGGGCTGTGATTTCTTCGGCTTCTGGTTTCGGATCATCCTCGTTGCTCGTTTGGTTGCAACTGTACTTGATGGAAAATAGTAGGTGCAGTCTCACTCACAGCAACATTGCCAAGTCGCTCCGGCATATCCCTCTTCCCAATTCTGGGGGACTGGGAGACTGGATACCAGCCAGAGGGATCGTCGTGGCGTACCATGGATTGGGCGCCTTTTTCTGGACTGTCAATCCTGGGCTGACGGCAAGCGTACCATCGACTGTCAAGGCTTCCGTTGAGACTCTGGGCTCCATGATGCAATATTTTCCCGATTCTTTTCTAACTGGCGCATGGTATGGCCTAGAAATGGTTTTTGGTGTCAGTACAGAGGGCGGGGCTAACAATGTGCCCGGAGCTGGGGGGCGAAGGTACTTCCAATCTGCGAAACATTCAGTTGCGCAAACACCCACCGGCGTCGCCACGGTGTTACCAGTTAGTGGCGGAAGATGGCCGTACAAAATGTTGTTTTAGAGGTATCTTCTCGATGTTTCGGCGTTCACATGCGGCAAGTGGCAAGATGAAACGGAGGCAGCTGGAGGGGAAAAGACTGCGCAGGAAGAAGTTACTGCCAATGCGAGACCCCTGCTCTCCCCAGATTCCCCTTGCCATCACCCGATGGGGAAGTCGGGCTTGACATGGTTGGTAATTCACGACGTCAGCCAATGGTAAGATGGACACCCCCACAATAACCAAGACTTCCAGGTCACCCCTGCTTCAACTGCCAATCCTCCTCCACATCTTCTCTGCAGGCTCCGCGTGGGCCGGCGCTGTGTAAGAGCCTGCCAATGTGCTGGGGGTTGTCAGTCATTTTTCCCTCATTCCCTGCAGGTGCCTGCCATCCATTAAAACCCACTGGCCCCGCCCTCCAAGTCACTCACCTTCACATTGTTGGGATTTATTTCTGTTTCTCGAAATTGATAATTCGTCCCACGCTACAAAATTGCCGTTCGATCCATGGTTGACGCTTCCGTTGCGAATTTCCAGGGGCGTAAGCACCACTTCGCCGTCCGATTTGCGTCCACGTTTCGACAAGGACGCTAGCCAGCCCGGGTTTCTTCTGTACTATTCGTACTACTTATCCAACCTTCACTCCAGACGAAGCATCCGAACTTGCGAATGCAATAAACCCGAAGGAGAAAAGGCGATAAAAATAACCGCCAAAATGCCAGGAATTCTCCCCATGAAAGTCATCAAGGTGGGCACCAGTTCGCAAAGTCGCATTGCGCAGGCTTGCGACCGGTGCCGCAGCAAGAAGATTCGTTGCGATGGAATCCGCCCTACTTGCTCGCAGTGCGCCAATGTCGGTTTTGAGTGCCGCACCAGCGACAAACTCAGTCGCCGAGCTTTCCCGAGGGGTTACACCGAATCGTTGGAGGAGCGCGTGCGGGCGTTGGAGGCTGAGGTCCGGGAACTGAAAGACTTGTTGGATGAGAAGGACGAGAAGATCGACATGCTATCGAGGATGCACGGCAATCGGCGGGCGCAGAGCGAGCAATGCCAAAGCCAACCGGTTGCCGACGCGAAGAAGGATTCTGGGCCACAGGCGAAGGAGGATACATTCCGAGTCCAAGCCTCGCCGCTGCTGCTGGGTGTTGAGAACTCGGACTCTTACTTTATGGGCGCTTCTAGCGGCCGCGGGTTCATTGGTTTGTCGAGTCTCTTTTCCTACCTATCCAGGGGAAACCGCTAACCAACGATGCTCAGAATCTCTCAAACGAAAGATGCAGGAGAGTGGCAAATCTTGCTCCGACTTCAACCCGGAGGCTTTCCTGCACATCCAGGGGTGTTACTCTCTCACAACGAAACCGTCCGGCCAGACGATGAGGATACCGCCACGGTTGTTCTCAGACAGATGCGTCAATGTCTACTTCCAGGAGTGGGCGCCCCTGTTTCCTGTCCTTCACAAACCCACCTTCCTTCGCGTCTACGAGGAATTTGTGGCGGATCCGGAGAAGGTCAAGAACAACCATAAGCTCGCGCAGCTCCATTTGGTCTTTGGCATCGCGGCTCTGTCCGGCGAGCAGCCCGATCTCGACCAGATCGCCGCCTGCGAACAACAATGGCAAAGATCCTTGGAGGCGGTCCTCATGGACAACACCATGATGACGCTGCAATGTCTGTTGCTCGCCCTTGTATACTGCACCATCAGGGCCGACTATAAAAGGTTGCAGCATTACAAAGGTATTGCTGTTGGCCTATCGCTCCGACTTGGCCTGCACCAGAGTCAAAAGCGATTTTCTTTCGGTGTGCTCACCATTGAAACTCGGAAGAAGGTCTTCTGGACCCTTTACACACTCGATTGTTTCTCTGCTGCTATCCTGGGTCTGCCCAAGCTCCTAAAGGAAGAAGACGTGCACACCGAGTTTCCCTCGGATACCGACGACGAGTATGTAACCGAAAAGGGGTTCCAGCCGAGCCTTCCGGGCGAGGCGACTCGGTTGTCCAACGCCCTGGCTCTGTTCAGAGGAGCCCAAATTTTGGGAAAGGTTTTGGAGAAAATCTATCCCTCTGCCACCTCTCACGAACTCTCGCTCCAGCAACTGTCTGCTCTTGGGGCAGAACTCGACGACTGGTATGAGAAGTTACCTCCTCACCTCAAACTCACCTTCAAGCAAGACAAGCCGTCGACCGACATTACCGGCAGCCGGTCACCAATCCTGGTAAGTGGTGGACCGTTGTGGTTCAGGGCCCCACACCACTAACATAGCTCTAGGCTCTTGCATACTATTACACTCGTACTCTTATCTACCGGCCCGCTGTCGCGTCTAGCCTAGGGCCGAAGGCGGCTTCTGCGCATATTGCGGTTAGCGAGTCGAGCAAGCGCATCATCCAAATCATCCAACTACTCGAGGAACGGAGCATGTCATTCTCGTTCTGCCTCAACAAGGCGGACACGCTTGTTCTCTGCGGCATGGTTTTGCTCTACCAAACGTTGGACCTCAAGCAGGACAGCAAGATGTTGCAAGACAATGAGAGGCTAGTGAACGACGTGATCAAGGCCGCCGACAAGGCCAAGGCTCCCGGTTGCTATGATTTTAAGCGAATCGCAGCAATGCTGGTTACCGTCGATGAGCCGGAACCGCAATCGCTACCCACGCCCCCTAGACAGAGCCCGGATGCCTGTCTCGCTGCTCCCCCAACGCAACGGGCCAACGCCGGTCACAAAACACACACGGCATTTGGGCGCCACCTGGCTGCTAGCATGAGCGAGACCGATCTCCTATTACAGCAAGAAAAGCTCCGCAGGATGACGATGCCGCATCCTCCGCACCACCGAGCGGAACAGTTAGCCCCGCGTTCAAGAGGATCTTTCGACAGCCCGCGGCCGACCGCCCCCCTCTCGCAACGCGACCACCGACTATCCCTCAGCCAAGTCCACGCCGCACAAGCAGCAATGCTCCGCCTATCGACTTCGCCAAACCCAAAACACCACACCATGGACTACCTTCACCTCGATTCCCACTCTCAACCGCCCTCTTCTCCCGCCCAGACCCGCGGCGGCCCTCACCTTTCAACAATCCAAACACACCAAGCCCAGCTCTACTCACAGCTGCAAAAGGGATCCGACGTCTCGACCGCCGAGTGGGAGGCCTTGCTCGGCTCGATCGAGGGCGGGCAGCATAACTTGTACGACGCGATCTACGGCGGCCCCGGATTATCGCTAGCGGAGACGCCCGCATCGGCAACGACGAACCATACCACTGCGACGTGGTCGCCCGACTCGTGGGATCTATCGCAGTTCAACCTCAGCGAGTTTGGGCCTGGGGCGGATGCGGGTGCGGGCTCGTCGCACAGCCTGAGCGAGGACAGCTTGAGCTCGAGTGATGACTTGGTCAGCGTGGAGAGTGCGATGGATTATAGGGGCGGCATGATGCCTGTCACGACGGCGGATGGGTTTGTGCTGGATGGGCTGGATGGCTTTAGGCTTTAGGATGGCGGTTTGGTTTAGGGGGTTTACGACAACGGGTATTTGGTTTCATGATGGGGGATTTGGATGGGAAAGGAAAGCTGGCTGATGCTATATTTGGTGGCGGCAATTGGGGTTTTCGTTTTGCAATAACTATCTATTGCTGGCGTCTGAGGGATGGTGGTTAACCTATACCTACTCGTTGGGGTACGGCGTGGAGCGTCGAGATGTTGGGTCTTGGATACGTTTATTTTCATTGCGATGGGGGTCTCTTAACAGGCCGGGGCTTATTTTCTGGTACTTGGTTTCTGGGACGAATCTACTTGGATATCAACAACGGTCTACTGTCTAGCTTTTGGATATTCATGTCTCTACGTCAAGGATGTTAAAAAGTATGGGCTTCACTAGCAACTCAAAACAAGATGACCAAAATCACTTGGCCTTGGGCCGTGTGACCAACCATCGTGATCAAGACTGAGCCACTTCATAGACCCGCTCACTTTTGTTGGGGCTCGTGGTGGATCGATCACCGAAGTCGGTAGTATATTCCTGTATGCTCCACCACCCCACCGCCCAACGCCTCCCCACAGATTGCCAGACTCAGCCGGACTTGCTTGACTCAAGTGGATCAAGCACTCCTCCGTCCTGGGGGAGATCTCGCCGGAGGGTTTGGATCCCGTCTGATTGGGTCAGGGATTCAAGGGGGAAGCCGGTTTTGATGCGCGGCGTCGATGAAGTCACTCGGAGGCTAAGTGGCTAACTAGTTAGTTTGCTCAAGCTGTTAGTTAGGGCGTAGAGTTACTCAACTGCCGAGCCACGGATACCCCAGTGCCCCCCCCCTTCGTCAACTACCGGGTGGCTGATCGAGGGGGTTCATCGGGGGGCTCTTGATGGTGGGAGGGGGGGGGGGTTGTGATGGTCGGGATAGTCAGGGGCAAGACAAAGCGTCCCCTGAAAGGTGTGAACTTTGACACGCTTGACTCGTACATACACAGCAGGGAAAAAGAGGTACTGCGTGGGTGTGGCCGGCATGTTCCGCCGGCTGTCCGGTTTGTCAGGGTTCCGGGATGTGGGCGCAGCGGGATGGCCAAGATGGCGATGATGATGGGATGGTCGGCGATGACAGGGCATGATTATACTACCCATCCATGCATGACTGTGCAGTTCCTCTCCGCCTCCCCCGATCCCCGTCCCGTCGGAAGGAGCACATAGTGACCCCGGGGGCGAGCTTCCGTCCGCGCAACATTGTATGTACATATGTACATGCCTGCCAGGGGTGCTTGTGCACCTTGCAGGCTGTACCTTTTTTGTGCCTTTTATTCCCCCCACGTGCGGGCGATAGCCGTGTGCAACGCTGCGAAGAGAAGCGGGCGGTGGTTTAGGCTAAACTAGCCGAGGGTAGGGGATGGTTTAACTGAGGACCGGAATCCGTTTCGTTTCTAGCTTTGTTTTCTATATACTTGGCGAATGTCTCGTAGGTCATCGGCTGGTGGGCTGGGAGAGTGGGAGGGCGACCGCTGTCTCTGCTCGCGCCACATGCCCTAACTATCCCCTATTCGTACCCCATCAAAACCCCATGTGGGAACATGATGAACCGAAAGCGGGAACCGGCAGGCCGGCGTTAGTGGGGCTTGAAGCCGTGGCCTACCTATCTCCGCTGCCGGGCTTGGAATGTGCCCGGAACCCGAAACGCCACTGTGAAGGCACGAAGGCTGACGAAGTCGCCGAGAGTGCGCCATTGCTGCTGGCTTCTTAAAACCTTTGGCCTGTGAGGCTGAAAGGGTGGATTCATCCAAAGTCACTCGTTTCGCCCCAGATCGAAGTAAATCTTGAAGTTATCCATCCATCCACTCATTCGTCCATCACCCCTATCCATCCATGTCGCCCGAAGAGATGCCCCTCCTCCAAGACGGGGCGCTGCAGGCCGGCGCCTCAGGTAAGTCCTGTTATGCCGCCCCACCCCGGGTATTACCCGCACCGTACATACCGTGCCGGGTTAGGCTCCGAACGGACGCTGACGCCCGTTGCCATGTGTATAAGCCCCTATCCCGGGCACAGGCACAATAAGCGCCGCCGAGTCCGGCCCGAGCTCCGGAAAGCCGCGTCTACCGCAAAACATCGGACACCGGGGCTACAAGGCAGCGTTCCCAGAGAACTCCATGGCCGCCTTCCACGGCGCCGTGGTGGCCGGCGCACACGCGCTCGAGACGGACCTACACCTGTCTCGCGACGGCGTGGTCGTACTGTCCCATGTGAGCAGCTAGACACCAGACCACTTAACGGGTGCACTTTCACACGGGAGAGCGAGTGAGCGCCGTGCGTGTGTGTGACAAAACAACGGCTGATGACAGCAACCCCCTTTTTTTTTCTCCTGCTAGGACGCGACGCTCAAGCGGTGCTTCGGCATCGACACCAAGATCGCCGACTGCGACTGGTCGTACCTGCGCACACTGCAGACGTTACAGGAACCGCACCAGGGCATGCCCCGGCTCTCGGACCTGCTCGAGTGGCTGGCCCGGCCCGAGCTGGCTTCCGTCTGGCTGCTGCTGGACATCAAGACCGACGACGACCCGGAGGTGCTGCTGCCCGCCATCGCGCGGACCGTCGCCTCCGTCCCGCCGTGGGAGGGCGGGAAGGGCTGGAAGGAGAGGATCGTCGTTGGGGCGTGGAATGTACGCCGCCCCTTTTTTTATTTACCTTCACTCTTTTACCACCCCTATCCCGCTATCCTACCCCTAACTAACACACCCAACTAACACCCTCTTCCCCTACATAGGAAAACTACATCCACCACGCGCGCCTCCACCTGCCCGGCCACGCCCTCGCCTACATCGGCTTCTCGCTCCTCTACGCCCGGCGATTCCTTTCCGACCAGCACGCGGACGTGCACTTCAACCTGTTCCAGCCGAGCCTGGTGGGCCCGCTCGGGGCGGCGTTCCGGCGGGCGGCGGGCGAGCGCGGCCGCAAGCTGTTCGTGTGGACGGTCAACGAGGAAGGGTGGATGGAATGGGCGGTGCGCAAGGGCATTGATGGGGTTATTACTGATGAGGTTGGTCGGATGAGTGGTGTGTTGGATCGGTTGGGGGTTGGGGCTGCTATGGCTGTCCCTGGGGTCAAGTGGCCGCGTGCGGTGGGGTTGTATGCCCGGGCCGCGGTCTTGCAGGCCGCGGCGCTGGTGTTTTCGCTGTTGTTGTGGCGCCGGCTGAATACCATGGGTTCGAGGAGGAAGCCTAGTGGTGTGACAGTGCCAGGAAAGCCGTGATTGGTGTTGTGCGGGTGTTTATCGGTGGGGATGTGCACTTCGTTCATGAGCGGGTGGTTGATGTCACCCTTTTGCTGGAGCATGCCGCTATCGGTTGGATGGCAGCCTGGGATCAGGCTAGAGGCTCGCGGGTACCACCACACCATATGCAGATAATCCTGCGGGGTCTAGGTAGACATGGTGATATCCGTGTTTTGTGCAATGGCAGCTTCGGTAACAACTCCATCATGTCATGCCGGCGGGCGGCCAGAAGCCGATCGACGGCCACCCAACCTTGACACGGTGTTACCCGGGTGTGCTTCTGGCTTTGCGCTTCTACATCGCCGGCGAGTTAGCATTGTCACACAGAACTAGGCAGTATCGCGACGGCACTCAGCGCAAGACCAGGGGAGTCTTTTGCCCGCGATGGTGTATAAGACAAGGTGGGGAACCCGCAGGCTGCAACGGACGGCCCATATTCGCCATACCCCAACTTGCGAAAACACAGCAGAACCGGATATCGATGCCTCGAGCCGTCCATTTTATCTTCCCCGATGCGAAGAAAAGGGCTAGCCAGCGCCCTTCGGCCTGTGTTGTCATCACAGACGCCCACCTCGGCGCGAGCGTTGCCTGCGGCCGGGCCGCTGCCAAGGGCCGGGAGAGCATTGAGCCCGTTTGTATCAGCCATCTATGCAGATACAAACGCTCCAACGGGCGTCGATGCACGAGAACGCCACTGAGTCTCGCTCATGGCGACATCGACCCTCTTGCGGGCTGGCTACCCAACACCCAGCAGTCGGTATATTGCGAACGTCACGAGCGACACAACTGCATCGGGTTCCTTTATGGCACCGAGCGGTGTCCCGAGCCGAAGATTCAAGGGAGGGAGTACTGCTCAGCCCATGCAGCCACGCTGTGCAAGTGGAAGGCGAACGATGGCTCGCTGTGTGCCGCGGAAGCCAGCAGAAGCTCAGGATATTGCACGACCCATAGCTGGTGCGAACCACCCCCCGCCGCTCTTCCCCCAAGACTCTCTCACGAGGGTATATCCTGGTGAGCTAACTCAACATGCCCCCACGCATCAGCGCGATTGCAACCGAAGAAGGCCACGAATGCCCCCAGCCACGATCCCGCTCGGCTATATTCTGCAAGAGCCACCGTTGCGCCTGGAGAAACGGCGAAGGCAAGCAATGCCCCAACACCTCCTATCCCAACACCGGCGGCGTCTGCGCCCCTCACACTTGTGAGAAAGCCAACTGCGGAAACGGAGCCCTGGACGACTTCGACCGTTGCTCGGAGCATGTGTGCGCGTTCCAGCGCCCTGATCAGCCGAGCGACTTCCCAGTCTGCCTCGGCGAACCGATACAGGGGCAGCCTTTTTGTGAGTCCCACGACCGCTATGTTCGGCTGTATGAGCGGGCGGTGATGGATGGTTTTCCCTTGAATAGGCAGGCAGTACGGTAATTATGATATAGTTTTGTGACTGGTCATATTTCCTAATGGTTGTGTTTCGGGTGGTGACATTGGGGAGGGAATATTACCGCTGATCGGAATATTGTTTTCATCGATAAGAGAAAAAAAGGACCAGATCGAGCAAGAAAAGTGTTCAGTAATATCACATTTTGAAAATTATGTTTGTTCTTTGTTCGAGGAAATTTGATGAGAGACGTGGAAGGAAGGTTCCATTGCTGTCGGATCTCTCCACGCCGTTCGGACCAATTTCCGCCCCGTCGGCGGCTTGGCCCCACCACCAATGCACAGAAAATCCCCGGTCTCAGGGCTTAATTGGCGTTATCTCCGCGCTGACGTGGGCATTGCAGCGCCTGGACTCAGCCCTCAGCAGCAAACGAATGCGCTGAACATTGAAGATCCGGGGGGTCGGGATCGCAATGCTCCGCCGACGACGCCTCATCATGTCTATTAATATTAATATACCAAGTCAACCCAGAATGCAGAATGTTCTTCGTGTCCCTGACAGTTTAGACCGTTTAACCCCTGATTACTAGCATCAATCAACAATGGCAGAAGAATACTCGGGCGGAAACCCAGAAGCCGATCACCTCGTGGTGCTCGTGCATGGGGTGAGTCCCCTCGCATCGCATAACCACTACACAGACGGCTGCTGACGTCGCAATGTGCCAACACTAGTTATGGGGAAATCCCAACCACATGGCGTCTGTCGCCAAAGCCTTACGAGCACAATACCCCCCGGAGCAGGTCTACATCCTCCTCGCGAAACGCAACAGCGGGTCCTTCACGTACGATGGCATCGAACTTGGCGGCGAGCGCGTGTGCGTTGAGATCGAGGAGGAGCTGGAGGTGATCAAGAGCAAGGGGGGCAACATCAAAAAAATCAGCATCGTGGGGTATTCGCTAGGGGGGCTTGTCGCGAGGTATGCGATCGGCCTGCTCTTCGCGCGGGGCGTCCTAGACAACCTCGAGTGCATGAACTTCACGGCGTTCGCCAGCCCCTTCCTCGGCGTACGAACCCCCCTGCGCGGGTGGGCAAACCAGGTGTGGAACGTCTTGGGCGCGCGGACGCTCTGCATGTCGGGCCGCCAGCTCTTCGGCATCGACAAGTTCCGCGACACGGGCAAGCCGCTGATCGCGGTGCTGGCCGACCCCAACTCCATCTTCATGTCCGGGCTCGCCAAGTTCAAGCGCCACACCCTCTACACCAACATCACCAACGACCGCAGCGCCGTCTACTACACCACCGGCATCACCAAAACCGACCCCTACACGGACCTCTCCAAAGTCACCGTGCGCTACCTCCCCGGCTGGGACGACGTAATCCTCGACCCGACCGAACCCGTCTCAACCACCCCGCCCCCACCACCAAGCGAACCCGAAACCCTCCAAACCAGCGTCGAGAAATGGGCCAAGCGCGTGCCCTTCATCGCGGCGCTGGCGCTGTTCATCCCGCTGGGCGTGGTGGCCTTCCTGATCAACTCGGCCATCCAGACGGTGCGGTCGTCGCGGCGGGTGCGGCTGCACGAGCGCGGCCTGGCCGGCATCCGCGTGCAGGACTTCCGCGTCAACCTGTGGATCAAGGAGATCCGCGAGGCGGTGGAGGATGCCTATGAGAATTTGAGCAGCTCCCAGAATCAGGCGTATCTGGTTGGTGATGATGATGATGATGGGTCGTCGGCGTCGGCTTCGGCGGGGGAGGATGAGGAGAATGGGGGTGCGAGGAAGATCCTCGCGCTGGAGCGGAAGCGGTCGCGCACGCAGGAGGGCGGGTTCCCGACGCTGGCGCTGGCGGGGTATCAGTTTGCGGCGATCGAGGCGCTGGATAAGCTGGGGTGGAGGAAGTATCCGGTGTGGATTCACAAGCATCGCCATAGCCATGCGGCTATCATTGTGAGGACGGAGAAAGAGGGGTTTGCGGAGGGCGGGGTGGTGCTGCGGCATTGGGTGACGGCTGAGTTTTTGGTTTGATTTGGGCCGGCTTAGAGGGAGGTTAATACTGGATGTAATATGGCTTAACTAACGGGTTTGGCGTTGGTGGTGCTTTGGTAGCGTAGAGCGCGTTGGTTGGATGATTTTTGGGAGTTGCGGATTTGGGAGAATACCATCGTCCTAGACAACCCTTTTAGTTGAAGTTATAAGCACACTTCGTATGCTAGCATCTCTCATTGTGATCAAGCTGTCATCAGGGTTCGGGTCATATACGGCGGAAGACATGTTACAGGTTTAGGTGGTGCCTTCAAATAGCATGTAGCAAAAAGCCTATCTGGTGTTGAATTCTCTTTGGCAGTGAGAAAGATAGAATATCAGATGAGACTCTGGACGAAACGGAGCCACGGCCAACTGGTGTCCATCGGGGTTGTTGACTTTAAAATGCGCTGACCAGTAATATCACCCGCAATTTTAAGCTATCCTTCCCCTTTGGGTTAGGTTAACGCCGACACGACCGACCCGACAGGTTGGATAGGGGACTTGATAAAATAAACGGGGCAAGAGCACCAATTCTCGAGAACCATCTTACTACACCAACATTCCCTTGAGAAAGTGCGCCTAATACACTCTGCGTCGCATGCTTAGAACTATGCGGCCCTCACGCGTTGCGAAAGAAACGTCCAAGTACTTCGACACCCCCCTCACGACAGTCATCCCCCGCCGCTCGACCCGGTCCTCCACCCTCGCACGGTTCGCGTGGGCTGGCGCAACCGATAGCTCAGCGGCAGGCCCTAGCAACAATAATGACGAGCCTGGGGTGACACTGGGCTCCGACATTGAAGATGCCGTCACGCCGAGGCCCGCGCGCAAGCGCAAGCGCACCGAGACAGTCACCCAGTCAACTCCTCGGCGAGTGTCAGCGAGGACGGCAAAGGTCGAAATCAAGGCCGAGGTCAAGTCTGAGATCAAGTCCGAGGCCAAGTCCAAGATCAAGTCAGAAGAACCCAGCTCCGACGACGAGAAGCCAGAAACCAAGCCCAAACCCCGCGGCCGCGTACGCAAGCCCGCGCGCAAAGTAACCGATGCAACCACCGGCGCCGTCACCGTCACACCCCCCTCCGACTGGGAAAAGATCTACGACCTGGTCAAGGAGATGCGCCTCACGGGCGCCGCAGCCAACGCGGCGGTGGACACGATGGGGTGCGAGCGGCTCGCGCTGCCCGGCGCTAGCGCTCGTGACCGCCGCTTCCACACGCTCGTCGCCCTGATGCTGTCGAGCCAGACCAAGGACACGGTCAACGCCGCCGCCATGGCCCGCCTGCAGAACGAGCTGCCGCCGCACACACCCGGAGCTCCGCCGGGGCTCAACCTGGAGAACATGCTGGCCGTCGACCCGGCTGTGCTCAATGAGCTGATCGGGAAGGTCGGGTTTCACAACAACAAGACAAAGTATGTAATACCCACCCTTCTCCAACCCCTCCCCCCCCCCCCCCCCCCCCAAAAACCCAACTAACCACCTCCCCCCTCTAAAAAGATACCTCAAAACCACCGCGGCCCTCCTCCGCGCCAACTTCAACTCGGACATCCCGCCCACCATCGCGGGTCTCACCTCCCTCCCCGGCGTCGGCCCCAAGATGGCCCACCTCTGCATGAGCGCGCCCAACGGGTGGAACCGGGTCGAGGGCATCGGCGTCGACGTGCACGTGCACCGCATCACCAACCTGTGGGGGTGGCAGTCCCCGGCCTCGCGCAACCCCGAGGAGACGCGTGCCGCGCTCGAGTCGTGGCTGCCGCGGGAGCGGTGGCGCGAGATTAATTGGTTGTTGGTGGGGCTGGGGCAGTCGGTTTGTTTGCCGGTGGGGAGGCGGTGTGGGGATTGTGAGGTGGGGTTGGGGGGGTTGTGTAAGAGTGCGGATAGGGCGAAGGTGGCGGAGGGGAGGAGGAGGAGGGGGGAGGAGGGGGTGAAGGTGGAAGGGGGGGTGAAGAGGGAGGTGAAGAGGGAGGTAAAAGAGGAGGAGGTAGTGGTGGAGGAGGATGGGGAGGCAGTAGGTGAGGTGAAGGAGGAAGTGAAGGAAACGGTGGAGGAGGACGTCGAAATGGAAGTGAAGAGGCAGGTGAAGGAGGAAGAAGAGTTGGGAGAGGAGATGGAAGAGGAGGTGAAAGGGGAAGTGAAAGAGGAGGATGTAAAAGAGGTGGAGGAAGAAGAGGTGAAGGACGAGGCTGTAAAGGTAGAGGGGGAGAGAGTAGTGGGGGCGAAGAAGGCAGAGAGCGAAGAGAAAACGGCGGTAGAAGTTAAGAAAGAAGAGGGAGAGGTGGCGGTTGACGAGGATAAAGCGCGATTGGGAAGCCCACGGGTGAAGGAGGAGGAGCTATAAAGCAACTAGGTAATTTAGCGGGAGTGATGTTGGGATGAGATGGCGGCTCCGCAGTCTGCGCCGTAGCGTAGCATGTGATACTCTAGAGTTCTTGGGGCATCAGACGCTGAGTCATATCTAAGTCTGGCCTTTGTGCCGAAGTAATTAATAAATTTCCCATGCTCAGGTCTAGTTCTTGGTGTTGTTGAATTCCCCACCTGTTCTCGAGAGGGCGGCCTTTTACTCCTTTACACCTACATATCACAACTAAACAAAGTCAAAAACAAAAGATTGAAGGGATCCAACCCAAGCAGAGGTTGTTAATAACTCTAATTTTCTAAATTGTACCTGTTCCCCCTTTCCTCCATTCTCCCCCTATGTTCTTTCCAACCAAGCCCTCTCAAGAGTTTCGCATTATATGAACAAACTTGAATCCAACCATCGCAAAGCCACCCGTGACGTCTCCCCAACCGTCATTATCTCACCCCATTATCTCCGTTTGCACCCCACATGCCCCCAAAGCCCCGTCATTCTTGGCACGCATCGAGTCATCCAGCGGACGATATCGGAGGCCGCACCGCCGCTGATCGTCATCAGGGCAGGATGACGCATCACCAACAAAAAAAACGAGTTACGTCCGAAATAATGCACGAGTCGTTTGGAATTCAATCGATTGTATATTCCGCCAAACTGGCCGATGGTCATATCGGCAGCAGGGGAGCAACCCAGAACGTGCTGGCGCAGTGTCTATGAAGTAGATAGCCTTCATATCAACCCATCCTAACTCGCCACTTGCCCTTAAATCGTGGAAGCAAGGGCGGTGTATCAAAACCCCATCCATCCACCCCAAACGCCGTGCCAAAATAGCAATAATACATAAAACCCCCCATTCCGTGCGCCGGGCAACCCCGTGTTACCCCCGTTGATGTGTTGGAGGGTGTGAATCGAATGATGCGCCGTAGGTAAAGCGCTCGGATCGGATACGAGGTCCAGCGGCGTAACCCCGCGGCCCGGCTTCTGTGACCGTCGTGTAATAATCGCCGCCGCCCCTCGTCGCGAGTAGGCTCGTTAACCGGTCGGTCGGTCAGTGGGTCGTTGAATGACGTCTATGCGGTCTTGATGACCTGCGTCCGCTCCTTGTTGAGCTGCATCGCGTTTTGCTCAAACGCTTCCCTCTTGCACTTTGAAAGAAGGTCAGCCAGCACGTCCTCAGGGAGAATTCCGGACAAGCCGACGAGCCACCACTGGGACGGCGCTGGGTAGCAACTTACGTCTTCGAGGTTCTGGCACTTGTGGTCCTCCAACAGGCGGTGGTTCTTGCAGAAAGAACCCTCGCAGAAGGTGCAGTCGCCCACGATGCGCTGAGCAACGAACTTGCAGTCCTCGAACGAGCACTTGACCTTAGGCATGTTGGCGGGTTGTGGTGGGGGGACTGGAGCGGTGTCGGTGGCTGGTGGGCTGATGCGTCGGATCGAAGGAACCCTGGCTAGTAGCTGGCAGGCAGGCGCAAGATTACGTTTGCGGTCTCTAGGCGGTGTTGTGGTAGTCGTCGTCGTCGTCAAAGAGGGATGAGCGAGTCCGTGGATGGGAAAGGAGCAAAGCGAAACGGTGACAAGCCAAGGGAGCCGGCGAGACTATAAAGGGGAGGGCAACTGGGAGGTATGCCCCGGACAACAAGGCACTCACGTGGTGACCGAACCCCGGGAAGTGGTGGCCAACTGACGAGAATGGAAGCTAGCCGGACGAACGAAACTGGAAAGAGGTGGAAGCCCTTGGACAGCTGGCCCCGGTGAGGCGGCCAAGGGGCGAGTGTACAAAGGTACAAACAAGGCTCTGTGTAACCGGCTTGGCCAAGTCGGAGAGAGCCGCGGCATGGCCCAACCTCCACTGAGCCACCCAACAGAACTGTTCTGGCTTTGGCGCCCGCTTTGCCGTGGCGGACTGCATATTCGCAAACGCAAGGCTACCCTTGCCATGACGAGTTGGAGGTTTTCGGCCATCAAAGCCGCATGCTATGCTGCAATCTCGGCGAGGCCTGTTGTGCCAGAAACGGACCATCCGACGGAAGATAAAGGCCCAGGACGGGCCCCAGTTGCCGTGAGCCGCCGGGCTTTTGCATCCGGAAATTCGATCTTCACTATGTACATCTGTCTGTGCATGTTGGAGAAAACAGCGCGCGATAAGCCGGCCCGTGTGGGAGCAACCCGCAAAAGGCGGTTTGGGTCATTCCCAGTGGTCGGGCAGGGAGGTAGTTATCGGTATTGGGTACTTGATGCACAATTGATCCAGTGCGTCTGCAACGTGGGACAACAGATCTCCAAAGTTGCATATCGAGCCTGCCGCAAGGGTAAGTGCCAGGGCCCTTAGCGCGGGTTAAGTGGAGAGGGACGCAACTGAATTCGACAACGGGTTTAACTAACCTAATCCGGTCACCCCATCCTCGCTATCCGAGGGGCAGCCGAACCACGCTGGCGCAAACGCAGAATGGCGGTTAGTTGGAAGACAATTTGGAGGCAAACGGTTCGGAAATTAACTAACTTGGACCTGGTAGGCATGTTGAGTTAAGAGTTACCCAACGACGGAGCCCAAAAGAGAGAAGGTAACTAACCGGGAGGAAGGTGCGATGCCAAACGGTTGTTTCCATTGTTATCAACAGTATCCGGCAGGCACGATCAGGTGTCGCAATCCCCAGCTGCTTACGGTTAGTTAATCCCAGTTGAGACATGAGTCGCTAATTCGAGCCGGAGCGCCAATTCCATCTCCGCTCAAGTCTCCATCGCCTCGCCTGCTCGATCGCGTGCCGCCCGCAATCCCAAATAAGGAGCCCTCGATTAAGACACCAAGCTGATCCAGATCGGGCCTTGGCCTAGTGGTTTCTGGTTGATGCATGAGCACGCAACTATTGAAAAGCCATTGGCCACGCATCGCCTCCGGGGCGAGACACCAGACAATGGCAAACCAAGATTTTTCCATTTCTCCGCGAGAGCCCTTGCTTCCCGTCCCCTTCCCTACCTCAAGGTCCTGAATTGCCTCTCACCCAGTCCCAACCCAGCCAAGACTGCCGCCATGAGCATCGTCAGACTTGCATGAAAGCCCAAAACTACCCAAAACGCATGCGTGCGATGCCTAAGTCCTCCTTCAGGGTATACAACCTCCCGCCGTCCCTTCAAGCCCAAACCCAAAATCAGCCCACATCGTCATCGCACCATACTATGTAAGCCGTGCCGGCGTTGCCGCGCCCAGGAGGACGCTGCCCCCGGACCTGACCGCCTACCGCGGCCGCGTGATGGGCGGTCACACCGGTCTCTCTCCACCATGCCATTCTCTCAAGAGGAGCAAAGAGGCGGCGGATCAGCCGCTGCCCTTCGGCTCGGATATTGCGAACGCCCACTGCAGGGAGGGGGGATGATCCCTCCTAAAAACTCCTTCAGCCGGCTCGAGGCCGGGAACATGTGGCCGTCACCGAACCAAGCAGGAAACCGGGCGCTTCCATGGGCCCGACTTCATCCGAGCGACGACAACCAACTAACGACGAGCGTGAGCAAGTCCCAGCCGCCCATCCGGCAGCGACAGATGCAGGTCTCACCTCAGCGAGTCAGCACACAGAACCTGCAATAGGCGAAAACATATTGCTTCTACTTTCGTACTCGTCCGGTTTAAGAACCATCAATCAGCCGTAGTCCGATTCAGAATTCCCCGAATAGAATAGTGCGCGAGGGAAAACGATGCCTTGTTCGGACGACCTTTGTCCAGGGGTTTTCGAGGTCCAATGCTGTGGCTAATAACGTCATCGTCGAGGACAAAGCACCAAATTGACACAGATGGCGACAACTTGCCCCTCGCCATCAGATCACGACTCTCAGAGTCTAGACTAGTGCCACTTCCACTACGTATCGGCTCGGCTAACACTAAACCAAGGAGATCGAGTAAGGCAAAGGCATAGCTAGCCTCTAGCCGAAGCGAAATCACAACAGGGCTCGTCTTAACCGCATAACTGGTCATCAATGAGATTCGCTATTGTACTCCCAACATACAGTTTTGCCTCAATTTCATAAAGGTCACCAACATGTAGTTCACTCTTGTACCCCCAAACAAACATACAGCCTCAAGACAGCCAGCCCACCCGACACCGTTGCCACCCCAAGCTACCCACACCCTTCCTTAGGCCTGCATGTTCAGGACGGCGCGGATGCAGTCGCCCTGCTTCATGACCTCGAAAGCGTCGTTGATCTCGGGTAGCGTCTTGCGGTGCGTGATGAACTCGTCGACCTTGAGCCGGCCCTCGAGGTAGTCGGTGACCAGGTCCGGCAGCTGGCTGCGGCCCTTGACGCCGCCAAACGCACTGCCCCTCCAGACGCGGCCGGTGACAAGTTGGAATGCTAAGACGAGGTTGGTCGGTTAGCCACAATACTTTCAGAATCGAAACCAAGGAATTAAACTCACGCCTCGTCGCGATCTCCTGACCCGCGGCCGCCACGCCGATAATAATGCTCTCGCCCCAGCCCTTGTGGCACGCCTCGAGCGCAGCCCGCATCACACTGACATTACCAGTGCAGTCGAACGTGTAATCACACCCGCCATCCGTCATCTCGATCAGGCGGTCGACCACGCTCTTGCCCTCGGGGAGCTGGGTTGGGTTGACAAAATCCGTGGCACCAAACCGGCGCGCCCACTCCTCCTTAGCCGGGTTGACATCCACAACAATAATCTTCCCAGCCTTCTGAGCCACGGCGCCCTGCACCACGCTCAACCCGACACAGCCCGCGCCAAACACGGCGATGTTGCTGCCCTCCTCGACGCGGGCGGTGATGCGTGCCGCGCCGTACCCGGTGGTGATGCCGCAGCCGAGCAGGCAGGTGCGGTCCATGGGGGCGTCCTGCTGCACGGCCACGACCGAGATGTCGGCCACGACGGTGTACTGGCTGAAGGTGGAGGTGCCCATGAAGTGCAGGATGTCCTGGCCGCGCGCCCGGAACCGGCTCGTCCCGTCCGGCATGACGCCCTTGCCCTGCGTCGCGCGGATCTTGCCGCAGAGGTTGGTCTTGTTGGACTTGCAGAACTTGCATTCTCCGCACTCGGGGGTGCTTTTGGTGGGGGGAGGTTAGGTTAGCAGTTGGTCATGGGTGGGACATTAGATAGGTAAGGTAAGGAGGGAGGTGCAGGTGTTGTGTTGTGTTGTGTTGGGAAAAGAGAGTAGTGACATACTAGAGAGCCACGACGTGGTCGCCGGGCTTGACGTTGGTGACGCCCTCACCGACCGACTCGACGGTGCCCGCGCCCTCGTGTCCGAGGATCACAGGGAAGGCACCCTCGGGATCCTTGCCAGAGAGGGTGTAGGCATCTGTAGCATTGGGATGGCATTAGTACCTGGCAGTACACACGACGGTATACACACACCCCGGTGCCTAGGTGGACAAGATGGCCATCAAGGTGTCCGGGGATTTTAGGTTTCAACAATGGAGGGGCGGGTCGTTTACCTGTGTGGCACACGCCCGTGTATTCGATCTTGATGCGCACCTCGTGGGCCCGCGGCGGTAATACCTCGACATCCTCGTAGCTGAGCTCCTTTCCAGGGCCCCAGGCGATAGCCGCCTTGCAGGTGATGGTCTACGAGTTGGAGATGTTAGCGAAGCTCACGTAGCAGGGTGGCAATTCCCTGGTGATAGCTTAAGTCGCTGCGGGGTAGTTGTTTGTTATTGACATTCGTCATAACTCACCTTTCCTACTGTTGAAGCCATTGTGATGGTTCGTGATCTTGGGTTGAATGAATTGATCGAGAGCAGAACCAGTAAGCTCAACTCGGTCAGTTTAGGAATACAACGAAGCTCCTTCCCTTTTGTCCCCTCAACAAAACAAAAAGTCGACCTCCCTCTTCGTCATTCGGGGACAATTTGACCCCGCCTTCCCAAGGTGGGGTTCCCTGAGGGGTCAAGATTGCCGAGTGCGCCCGCCACTGCCACTGCTTGTTCACCTTTTATCCTTCGGCATTCTGGCGGCTTCGGTGATTTTACGGCATCCCGCCCGCCAAGTGTTTGTTTCCTACCTTTGGCCTCGTTGCGGCTCGGCAGTTCATCACGCCCTTCAAGTCCTTGCACTGAGTGGGGGTTCTTGGTAAGACCACTCCCCTTGCTCGGGTTGAGGGAGACAATCCCGTCACTGAGAAACAATATTGCGTGTCTCGGTGTTGTGGCCTGCCTGAAGCTTAATCCACTTTTCCGAAGGGGAAGCTATCGGAAGCTAGTTCAATGTGCCGAATTAGAGCAGGAAGCTCTAGTAGGTAAACTCTCACTTGAATTCGCTAAGTATATGAGTGTTTCTGTTTACTTCATCCTGATCTACTTAGTGCTTTTGGACCTATGTGTATGTCCAATGCTATCTATGAAGCAGTATTGTGTAGGAGATGCGGTTGTCTTCACATCATCACGCAGAGGGCGACTGATATATAGCCATTAAGAAATTGCACATGATAGTAGGACTTTAGGGGTTGACTTGCTATGATGAGCTGAATCGGATGTGCCTCTAATGTTGAACTGTGCTAGTCTTAGATCTTTCTAACAAGATTAGACATTTAAATACTTGTAGAGGCTCACGATGGTGCAAAAGTGGGGGTATATGAGCGGCTTGTGATTTACTAATCCAACTCAAGAGAATGTTCTCACAACCTCACAACTTCAACACACCCCAAGATATAAGAACCAACCACACCAACTACACCAACCACCAAGATGGCCCCCCTCCCTCCTCCCTCTCCCCTTCCTGAATTCGTCTACAAAATCATCCCATCCGCCCCACCAGACCCGATCCCCTCACCATACCCCCTATCAGACCTCGACCAGCAAGACGGTTTCGTGCACCTAAGCACCTCATGGCAGGCATGTCACTCACTCCCCCTTTACACCAAAACTCGTTCTTTACCAATAACCTAATGCTAACACTCACCCCCCCAAAAGATACCCATCACATCCGACCTCTTCTTCAAAGACACCACCTCCTTCTACATCCTCAAGCTGCGCCTAGCCAACTTTGACGCGTCCAGCGTCAAGTGGGACGAGGTCGACGGGACGAACGGGTGTCCGCATCTGTACGGCAACTTTGGAGCCCAAGACGTCGTAGCTGTCCGGGAGTTCCGGCGTGGGGAAGGGCAGACGTGGAAGGAAGTCTTTGCGGGGGAGACGGGGTGGTTGGAGTAGATATTTCTTAGCGGAAGCAGAAGTACCTAAGCATATGAAACTAGGTGCTGATAGTTATGAGTCCCTGGTCACCAAATTCTCCGCCGTAGAGCATCCGTGTACGAGCCTAGGCAATCCCAATGGGTATTACACAAACCGTACATTCAGTTCCTAATCTAAAATAGTTAACCCAAACACCCAAACGTCATTTTCCACCCAGTGATTAAACCCATCCCATAGCGGCTTCCCCATCAGACAGGACAAACCCGTCTACCAAATCTACCAAGCCATCTCACCGGCCTCCTCCAACCACAACCCCGCCAAATCCTTCGCCAACCCCAACCTCAACCTCTTCATGACATCCCGCCCCCTCGTCTTAGTCGTGACCTCCGCCCGCCAATCCCACCCCCTCTTAACAGCCACCTTCCCCAGCGCGCCACCACCAGTAAGCGACCGCTGCAGCTGGCTCGCCACCAGCGAGCTACCCGCCAGCATCACATTCCCTCCCTGCCCACCACCAGTAGCACCAGCAGCACCACCGCCACCGGCAGCACCACTCTTCTTGAGCAAATCCGCCGGCGTGGAGCCCTTCAGCCCGCCCGGCGTGGACGCCAGCACGAGCTGCAGGAACTCGTCCGAGGCGTGATAGACCCTGTCGTCGACGGCCTGCAGGTCCTCGATGGCCTTGAGGATGACGTCGATCTGGTCGAGGGAGACGGCCGGGCCGGCGGGGTCGGCCGGGTGGCCGTAGCCATAGCCGTGGCTGTGGTGGTGGACGCTGGTGTCGTCCGGGTTGGAGACAAAGACGAGGGCCTCGCCGAGCAGGGCGAGTAAAAAGTCCTCGCTGACGATGCCGTCGCGCGTCTGGTCGAACAGGCCGCCGCGGATGTTGTCGTCCGAGCTGGCGATGACGCTGACGAGGGCTGTGGCCGCCTGCTGCCGCCGCGCGTGCGGGGAGGCGTGCGGGAGGGCGTGCTCGTTGTCGCGGATGTCGTAGAACTGGCGCAACGAGGCGTAGCCGCTGAGCATTTTGCCGAGGAGCTCGGCGGCCTCCATGTCCTGGTTGGCGCACTGCTCGAGCGTGTTCTGGCGGTCGGTGAGCAGTTTGTGGAGGTAGTCGTCGAGGTCGTTGGCGGGCGGGAATGCCGTGGACTGGATTAGGGAGTAGGAGATGAGCAGGTTCATGACCTCGCGGACCTTGCCCGGGCGGTGGGCGAGGGCGTAGTACCACATGGCCTCGCCATAGCGATGAGACTCCCGGGCGAGGATGTCTCCGTAGGCCTGGAAAGGGTTAGTAACTAGGTAGGTAGTTTTCAAAGTCGGTATGCTGTAGCACTCACCTCTGTTGTATCCTCCGCAAACTCGATCATGCCGAGCTCGTTCAACAGCAGCCACAACCGGTCCACCGTAGCATTCGAGTCCACATGCAACTCTTGAACCAGGTGCTCTACCACGTCTCTCACCATCTCCTCTGACCGTTCCGGCGAGTCCATCCGGCCAAGGACGCTGATCGACAGCTCCCAGCCTTCCCTCGAGACACCCAGCCTGTCCTTCACCGTGGATAGGCCGTCATAGTCGGCTAGTGCTTGGGCGTACTGCACCAGCGTGCTGTCCTTGATGCCGTCGATCTCATCCGGCGCGTCAGGATCCATGCCGAGGACCTCCAAATCGTCCATGTCCAGATCCTCGAGCCCAAACACCCCAGAAGGCTGGTGGGGAGGCAGCCATTTTCCGAGCGAGGCAATCTCAGCCACCGCAGCGGCAACGGGAAGCGACCAGCCGCGGAGCAGGCCAATGACGCCCTTGATATTATCCTCGAAAAGACAGGCCATGCCAATTTCGACGGCATTTTGGGAGTTGAAGTGGAAGTCGGATTCCACCGCCAAATGGAACGTGTGCGCAAGCCTGTCGAGATAGCTGTCCGTGTCCGCCGCGGGTGTCGAGGCGAGAACCAGAGCCTGCGATCGCGACAGCGACTGTGACATAGAGAAGGGCTTGTCCGTGTGGGACTTCCGCTCGTCCCACCAGCCGAACAGACCGACCGTAGCCTCGAGCCAGTCCTGCGCCGCTTCCAGAATGGCGCCCTGCTGGCCGAGAACGATGTCGAACACGATATTCAGGTTCTCGTAAATCTCCCACGGCACCTGACTCTCGGCGCGCCTGGCCAGACCGGCCATGGACTGCCTACCTCTTGCCGATGTATTGGAGGCCGAGAAGGTCGATTCGCCGAATGCGCTGTCCTTGCCCTCGGCAAACCGCCTGAGATGCTCGAGTGAGCCCTGCGCGCGCACGCGGAACAGGGTCCAGTCGCTGTTCCAGATCTCCCAGTTGCCGTCGTAGCCCGGGCAGCTCTCTAGCACACCGATCGTCTCGTCGACCGCGCGCTGCACGTTCTCGAGCGCACGATCGACATAGGCGTATTCACCGCGCTGGCCGCGGCGAACGTGGCCCCAACCAGCCTGGTAGAGCAGCCGCGCCGCGTCGCTCACCTTGCCGCGAAGGAGCGCGATGAAGACGGCCTGCCAAAACAGCGAGTGGCACGCCGGGCTGGGCCGGTACCGGAGGATCTCCTCGACCTGGTTGCCGTACATGTCGTGGTATTCGTTCAACCAGCGGAACAGCGTCTCGGGGAGGGGTTCCGCACGCGCCATGCCGCTCTCCTCGTACCGCGTGTGGTGGATCTGTAGGGCCAGGTTGGCGAGGTAGTTGGCCTTCTCGAACGGGGAGGCGTGCGGACCAGGCCCAATCTCGGCGGCATGGTCTTCGGTCCGACGCGGGAGCTTATCCACATGACCCTTCCAGAGCGCGGCCACCTTGGCTGAGACGGTTGCCAGGGTATCGTCCATCTTCTCCTCGTCCTCCGCCTCGCCCACCCCCTCGTCGTAGAGCATTGCAAGTAGATTCTCCGTCCCTAGAATAACCTGCGGGGTTTCGGTAACCTGCGCGGTCCCCATCTGTTGATAAACATCCTTGGCGAGCGCAGCATAGTGGTACTCAGTCCTCCGCACCGGGCCCCCGGCGGGGAACGACGACGCGCGGAAGATATCCTCGGCCTCACGGCGCACCCTCTCAGTCGCGGCGGGCGTGGCCATCATCAACAGATCCGACTCATCCCCAATCGTGGGCAAACCCGCCCCGATCCCCGCAGTCGAGGGTAAATCCAGCCACATATCGCTGTCGCCCTCCTCGTCATCGTCGTCATCAAACGGCACCCCAAACGTCTTGCTAGCAGGCGCAGGCGCAGGCCCCCTCCCACCCAGCCTAGGGCTCTCCTCCTCCTCATCAACCGCCACCGCCCTGCTCAGCCTCGACGGCTGGCGCGCATGGCCCGGACCCCTAATAATCGACCTCCCCAGCGGCGCATTCCGCTTCTGCGCCCCCGTCCCCGCAAACAGATTCTTCTTCCCATCCCCCAGCCCGGTAAACCCACCGGCGGACTCAAACCCTCCCCCAATCCCCGTAAACAACCCCCCACGACTACTCCCACCACCACCACCACCAGCAGAATCAGAAAACCCCCCACCACCAGTAAACAACCCCCTTGGCGGCGGTGCCCCTTCCGCAGCTCCCACCCCGGCCCCAACCCCCGCCGTAAACAGCCCCCTCGCAGGCTGCTGCTCCCTCCCACCCCCACCACCACCACCACCAGCACCTCTCGCAGTCGACATACCCCTCAGCAGGGAACTCCCCAAATAGCTCGCCGACGGCGCGCCGGCCGGCGTGAAGCTAGCGGTAGACGAGTTATGGGGGTCCTCGTCGTCGTCGTCCTCGTTTCCTCCTCCTGCTCCTCCTCCCCGAGCAGAGGGCGGGGGCGGGCCGGACGGGGTGGTGGAGCGGTGGCTTGCGTTGGTGTAGAGGGGGTCAGCGGTTGTGGGGTTGGGTCTGGAGGAGGGTTGTTTGCCGCGGTGGTTCGCGCGGTCGGGGGTGGAGGGGAGGGCTGGGGGGTCGGGGTCGAAGATGCTGTTTCTGGAGGTGGAGGGGAGGTGGAAGTTGAAGGGGGTGGACATTTTGGTTTTGTTTTTTGGTTGTTTGTTTTGTTGTGTCTTGGGGGTTGGGTGTTGTTGGCGCTGTTGGGTTTCGTTCGTTCGTTCGCGTGGAATCGGTCGGTCGGGTTTGGTTCTGGTGTTGTTTTGTCGAAGGGTAGGCTGCGTGCGCGCAGGGTCGATCGACAATCGGTCAAGGTAGCTATCAGTTTGTTCGAAATGACCGGATTACATATCGGCCGTGACCTAGAGGGCGACCGTTCGTGATGATGGTCGGTGGATGGCAATTGCCAGCGTGCAATGTTGTTTCGAAGTCTGGTTGTGGCTTTCGCTTGGCAATGGACAAAGCTCCAAAACTGGGAGAGCTTTGGCAGGTTGCACAGACGCGACTTTTTTGGCGGTTGTCTGCGCGCCTCGGCAAGTTCCGTTCACGCTTGGATGGATGGACAAGGCACAATCAATGTTTCGAGCATGACAAACTAGTTATCTGGTATGTTCGTTCTATTCCACAACTGATTTCACTTCCAAAACAATATAATCGCTTCAACGCTATGACTTGGCCAAACTCATACGCCACCACCCTCAACTTTTCACCCCATAAGATCATAGTACATACACATCACAAAATACACAGCAGGAAAGAAACAAAAAGGGCAGAATAAGATGTATCTGGTTAGAGCAGGCCAGGTGATGAATTAGCTACCCATCAGAGGAACCGTAGGGTATCTCCAAAGGGCCGTCCGCACCACCCGATGCCGCTCGTGCTTCTGAGATACATGACACATTATGTATGGGGTACTGGGGGGGAATGGTGATGGAACAAAAGAAAGCAACGTCGGCCACCGTATGGTCGAAGGGGTATTTCAGGCAAAGCATGCGCCAACGCGAAAGGAAATAGAGGCGGCCTTCGTCGGTGCTAAGCACACCTCGGCCAACCTGGCTTAACCGTTCAGCCCAGAGCCCGTCTACGCGCTCTGCGGCAGCAACGACGTGTCCTTCTCCGACCCCAGCCCGAAGTCTCTTGTCCTGGCGCTCTCGGGGTGCTGGAGCCCAAACTTCTCGAGCCCGGCGACCGCGCTGTCAAGCTCGCTGTAAATTCCAAGGCCGTTGCTATCACCGCCTGCGCCCGTCTTGTCAGTGTTCTCGTCCGCACCCTCCTCGAGGTTCATCAGCGCCGGCGGACGGTGCCGCATCTGCCGGGCCTTTGCCAGCGAGATGGTGTTCTGCTGATACGTAGTCGTGATAGGCTGCGTGTCGTCGCGGTCGATCGTGGCCTTCATTAGAGCAGCCATCCACAACCGGCCTTGTTTGATGTTTGGTACCGCGAAGTAGTGGACGGTGGGCTTTGTAAAATTAACTGCGCGAGAAAGACCGGCGCGAGGGGGGACGAGCTTGAAGATGAAAATGGAGTCAGACTCTTGGATGGGGTCACGTTCGGCGTCGGCTGCTGCGAGGGTCGTAATGTGGCTCCCGGCCGGCATGGCGGGCGTGCTCGAGGCGCCCGTGAGCGTAGCAAGGAGGCCGGTGAGTCGCTCGTTGTCGGCGGGAAGCACTCGGTGGAATGAGATGTCGATCAGTCCCCTTTCCTGGTCGTCGTCCTCCGAATAGTAGTAGGCCAGGCGTCTGCCCTTGAGCACAAAAAGGCGGGGCTTCCAAGTTGTCATGAGATTGGCGCTTCTCTTCTTCATCCAGCCGGTGTAGTCGGCGTCCTTCATGGCTTCCCGGGGGCTGATCTTCTGGAGGCCACGCGTGTATGCGCTGGTCTCCTGCTTCTTTTTGCGCGTGTTCCGGCTGGGCGCCGTTGTTGCTGTGCTCGGGCTCTTAGTGTCGGGCGACTCTAGATCAAAACTCTGACCCCCAGAAGGCGTACTAGACCCGGTGCGGGCTGGCGAGTACATGGGCGACTCCTTAAGAGGCGACTCAACTGGCGACAGCTTCGCTCGCTCGCTACCCGTAATAGCATCCGAGGCTGCCCGTAACCCCCCGAGCCCACTCCGCAGCATCATGCTCACGTTGAAGTCGGGATGGTTGACTTGGCTCAGCCGTTTGATGGCAGACTTGGGCGAAGATCGAGATTGGTCTGAGGAATTGCTGTCCAGTCTGGTGACGGTAGGGTTCATAGACTCCTTGGAACCGGTCATGTGGCGTAGCGAGTCGGTGGTAGCCATGGACGGCGTGCGCTTCGACACGCCGTAGTATTTCTGGGCTGCCGAGGAGAGCGACGATTCGCGCATCGAGTCCACGCTCCCGAGTCGAGAATGCCTCGAGAGCGCCGTGGCGCTGCGCACCCGCTGTTCCTCGGCATAACTCGCCTTTGGCGAGGTTTGGGTGCTCTCGCGCTTCTTCAAAACGTTGCGTCGCCGAGCATCGGCGTCGGTGCCCGAAAAGTAGCCACGGTCCATCTCGACGGCCGAATCCTGAAGTTCGGCAGCCCGTCCACCAATTGCGTCTTGGTGTCCTGCGGATGACAGGGGACGGGGCGAATAATTCGAAGCCGAAGCGCCTCCCAGGGTCCAATTCCGGTCGAACGAGGGCTGCTTCTTATGCGGGGCGTCTTGTCGCAAGAACGTACTGCTGACGGATGCCTTGGCTGGCACGGAAGAGTGAACGTTGGCGCCGGGAATGCGGAAATCGGTGGATGAGTGGCGCCGGGAGTGGTGCAAATCTCGGACGGATGCAGCAGAGGGCCGTTTGTCGTGGAACGCGCGGGTCGGGCTCTCTATGAGAGGGGAGACGGGTGACACAGGTTCGTAAGGTTCGGGTTTGGTTGTTTGTGACGAGCGTTTGGTCGTTACCGAAAGCGACGGGTCGTTGAGTGGTGCGAACCGGGGGCCCGAGCTTGTGATGGTATTCGTTCGGCTCCGGACCCTACCCGCATCGGAACCTGCATCGCTTCCGTAATTCTGAGTGTTCCTGCCTGTGCTCAGAACCTGCCCGGTTACCTGGTCCTGCAACTGTTTGATTTTCTGCCACGTCTTCAACCGTCTTCCAACAGATCCCAAGTCGAGCGCCTTAATGAATACCGACGTTTGGTCCATCCCTAGAATCACTTCGCCCGTGATTTCTTGGTCCCTAAACACTTCACAGTGGTGTTTCTCTACGCCGGCTGTAAACAGATACTCGGCAACTTGGTCGGCATTCCACGACTCAACCTCTTGGCGCGTATGAATCGACTCCTCCTCTTCGTCTGTCTCTTCGCCCTGGATGTACGATATTCTGTGACCCATATGCGAGCTGTACTCACTGCCCGAGTCGTTACCATTCCGGCCGGATGCGCCAACTTGCGGCGAGTTCAAATCCGTAATGTGCTCGTCGATTACGTTCAGGGTGTCGTGTAGGACATGGCTGTCTGAGCTTGTAGCGGGGCGCGTTGTGTTGCCGAGGCCGGAACCTATATTGGCTGGCACGCTACTGGCCGAAGGAGGAGGAATGCTGCTGATGGTACTTGTTGACTGGAAGGAACTAATGGGGGTGGCGATGACGGGGTTTGACTCGGGGACGGGAGTAGTACTATGGTCGTCTTCTATGGGGGGGCTAGCAGCCGGAGTTGTCTGCTCGGTCGACGTCTCTGCTAAGGGCGTGAGGGGCGGCTTCGGGGGTGAGAAGGCCGAAATGTTGACGATGTTTTTTGGCGCTGGTCGCGTATACACTTTTCCATGTCAGCCGGGAAGGTAAACCTAACGCACCCAAGGCAGGGAACCTACCCTCCGGGAACAGACCACTGTTTCCGTTGGCCATGTGCTTGCCCAAGTACCATCCATCCCCAAACTCGTCGTCGCGCTCGAGAAGCTCTACGCGGTCGCCTTTCGTCAGGCTCAACTCGTCGGAACTGCGGGCTTGGAAGTCGTCTGTAGAGCGGGGAGGGGTCAGCCATTGTTCACAATCACGACGAACCGCAAAGCATTGCGGCGCTGCAGCTTTGCGAGATCGCTGGACCAAGCAATACGCAGTCGGAGCATTGGCGCCCGAATACGCGGGGCACAAGGTTAACTTACGGATAACGAGCAGGGTGTCGCCCACGTCGGGCTTGTTTGAATTGGATGCCGCCATGGTCGTCCCTCGATGGCAGCGGGCTGGCTGCGCGGGTGCGTCTGGAGGGAAATAGTGATAACAGACTCGAGGGCAGCACGATCGGGGTTGCGGTTCACAGGGAACGCCGAGGCCGGGGGAGGTGTCGCCAAAATAGAGGGAGGCGTCTTCGGATGTCGGACAGACGGGGGCGTTGAGGGGTGGCTGTCGCAAAAGCCAGGCCCAGAATCAAGCAGGTGGTAGGTCAAGGGGAGGGAGGGGGCCGCGAACGGGGCCTTGATTCGACCAGGGGCGGACCAATCTAAGCGGGACCGGCAGGCGGCGGAGAAACGTCGTGAAATGCAGAAGGCGCACGGGGTGGTGTCACTCCCATGATCTATGTGCCGCTACAAACACGTTGTTGGATCTATTTCCAGAGACGGCGCTTGGCGGTTTATTCGTACTCGAGGGCGCTGTGGGTTCCCAGGTGGGATGGGGCGCTTGGGGGGGTTTCTTCGGTCGTTCGCGGCAAGACGGGACCACGTATGTTGGGGGTTGAATGGGGCTGAAGCATTCAGCGGCGGCGGCGGCGGCACCCGGGCTTCCGTCGCTGATTGGGGGGAGCACCCAGGGAAGCACTCAGGCAATTAACGGGAGAGGGGTGCGTGGGTTGCCGTTATTGGGCCCTGCAGAGCCGGTTTCTCCAAGCGGCGTCGTCACACCTTACACGGCGAAGTCGAAACAAACCAGAACCCGAGATAAAGGGAAGTGGTTTACAAGAGGTGTCGTTGAGAAAACTTCTCGTCTGGGATAAACGCTGCCGTGGTAAGGATGATCTCGGTTAGACACGTCAATTCAGCGCCTGTGCTTTTGGCGTCTTTTAGCTGAAAAACGGGGACTGAAGGTTCGCAATTATGGCTCCACTTGATCGAGCAGCCAGCATCTCACTGGCCAGACCCTCAACCTCGAAGCCAGGGCTGGAACGAGGGTTCGGTAAGCACGTACCTGGTACCTGACTTGAAGGCAAGGCATTACGTCTTCTTACACTACTTCGGTTGCTCCTAAGAAGAGATGCGTGCACAAGCCTCCCTTCCGCTCATGATGGATGTTGCTCGGGGTTTGACTACATATAAAAGGCCGGCGTTTACTCAACGACCACAGCATGGTCCAAGAAAAGAAACGATACTACACTAAGACGGCGCAGTTGCGCAACTGTTGCCTGCATAGTTGAAGCGGATTGGGGGCGTTGCGGCGCCACTCTGCCATTCCCATACGGCTGGAACCTTTTCCGTCAACCGGGATGAGAAAAAGCGCGGACAGTGCATTGACAGGGAAAAGCCACGCGAGAACCTTGCCTCTTCAAAAGGAAAAAGAAGGCAACCCAGTCTTCGCCATCGGGGATAACATGGCACCCTCTGGCCAAAAGAAAACCGAACTCGCAAAGGAAGCAAGAAGAAAAGAAAGAGAAAGAACTGAAGAAAATTACGAAAAGACAGAAAGATAAAGAAAACAGAGCAAAATAAATCCAACAAAAGAAACCGAGTAAATAAAAATAAAGGTAGATTTTGGGCTTCCGAATGGCTTTCTCTTCGTTTCTCGAGTCGAAGGTTCCCACACTTGGAGTCTGCCCGCCCATGCGTGGAATTTGATGAAGCCCGACTCAAGTACTCCGTATTTCTCAGGTGAACCCCTGGGTGCCACACCCCAATTGTGTGCTGTGGTATGTGTGAATTTACACAAGCTGCCTCACATTGCTGTAGCTATCCTTTTCTTTGCCCCTAAAAATTCTCACAGCGAAATCAATCGGGTAGCTAGGTACGTCTATGCAATTGTTGAACGAATGGCTTCCTCCAATTTACACATGCCAATCCCCACAATTAACGGGCAGTCCGCAGCGGCCGGCAAATGAACCCCTGCGGTTTCCCCAGCTTCGGCGTCGGCCCGCTTCTGGCCTTCAGCCCACTCTAAACCTCGGCAACTCCTTTTCAGGTCATCCATCTCATCAGTGAAAGATGGCATCTCTCCGGTGTTCAACATCGGCGAACATTCCGTCAGATTTTACAGTATCACCGTTTCAAGAACCGCCACCGTAGCCGCCAAAATAACCCCCGAATAACGCACTGCGCCGCACTCGTCTAACCTCACCCTCGCACTCATCCTCACCCTCACCGACGGCACCGCACCCCCCCACGCCCTATCCCATTGGACAACCACCAGCAAACATGGCCCAGCAACAGCAACCCCTGGCGGCCTACGCCCACTACCAGCACTACATCGTGACGGCGCCGTCCCCGCTCGTAGCGCACGTGGAGATCAACCGGCCGGCCAAGCTCAACGCCTTCCACGAGGCCATGTGGCTGGAGCTACGCGCTGTGTTCCGGCAGCTGTCGGCGGACAGCGACGTGCGCGCCGTGGTGCTGTCGGGCGCGGGCGACCGCGCCTTCACCGCGGGGCTGGACGTCACGGCGGCGAGCGAGGGTGGTGTGCTCTCGGGCGCGGAGGGCCTGGATGGGGCGAGGACCGCGGCTAGGCTGAGGCGCTATATCGCCGAGTTTCAGGAGTGTTTGTCGGCTGTGGAGAGGTGTGAGAAGCGTAGGTTCTTTTTTTTTAATTTTATTTTTTGGCATTTTTGGTATTTTTTACCGAGTAGGTGTAAGTAGGCGGCTGACGGCATGACTCCCATTAGCTGTGATCTGCGTCATGCACGGTATTGCCATCGGTCTGGCCATCGATATCTCATGCTGCGCCGATATCCGGGTATGTGCCAAGGATGCGCGGTTTGCCGTCAAGGAGGTCGACATCGGGCTGGCGGCCGACATTGGCACCCTCGCGCGCTTGCCCAAAGCGGTCGGCAGCCAGTCGTGGGTCAAAGACGTCTGTCTGACGGCGCGCGGCTTCGACGCGGCCGAGGCGCTCGCCGTCGGCTTTGTTAGCCAGGTGCACGAGTCCAAGGCCGCCGCGCTGGCCGCGGCCGTCAAGACGGCCGGGTTCCTCGCCTCCAAGAGCCCTGTGGCTGTGCAGGGGACCAAGGAGTTGCTAAACCACAGCCGGGACCACACGGTCGAGGATAGTACGTTTTGACTTGCCACCGCATGGTGTTTGTTCTCGGGACTGACAAATTGCAGATCTACGGTACACGGGCGTCTGGAATGCCGCTGCCCTCCAGACTAACGATGTGGCGGCCGCGCTCATGTCGGGGTTGAACAAGAAAAAGCCGACATTCGAGAAGCTATGAGCAGCAGAAGTAGTTTAGGCATGCGTAATTAATTATATGCGAGGTCGACACTTTCCCCTGCGTTGTAAGGTGCCCGAGGTATTGATACACAAATCATAAACTTCGTTATTCGTGACAGCCAGAACCTGCCTCTGCCAAATCCTTGCTGAAAACTTGTTGAGCTGGATACCACACCGCTCTATGTTCGGGATTCCACTCAGGGAAACGGCATCTTCGGGTCGTCTTCGATCTTCTCCTATTCGCTGTCCTCCAGCGGCTCGTCTGGCCGATACGTCTCCCGGAGACGCTGCCCACCGCAATCAGCCTCGATCGGCAGCAGTCGCAGAAACATGAGACTCACCTCCTCGAGCTTAGATTTCAACACCTGCAACATTGCCTCTTTGACAAAGAGATGCGTGTCATCCAGATCTTCAATGATGAACTCGTGGTGATGAGTGCTGTCGATGTGCACGAGGATCGACTTGATGGCCGGCTCGCACTCTACGAGCACGCCTTTGGGGCATCAGCCATCGAATGAATGCATCGTTTTCATTATACACGCTTACCCCGGACGGCCTTGACCATATTTGCAGTCTACACTCGATGATCTGGGATTTTATTGATGGTTGAATTGAGTTGAGGGAGACTGGTTGTTTCCTCCAGGTTGGATAATGAATTCATTGGTCATGCAAGATGCATCTCCGAAAGCCTGCCAAAACAGTGCCAAGGACATCCTTTTCTTCTTTGAGACCAGGGCCCCAATCCAACCGACCCACTTTAACTTCAGCTTCCTTGCCTCTTTCCTTGTGTGTTGTTGATGTGTTTCAACATCCCAAGCAACTGCCACTCTTTCGTGGCTCTGCTACGCCGCCAACTGCTCCGCCCCCAGAAAACACTGGGAAGCACACCGTTTCTTTGGGTGATCTATGAATATATCACGTATTTCACGGAAGGATTCCACCCGGCAACCCTTCAAAAGGAGAAATGATGCGCTACCTCTTCCCAGATGCGCATTGATATTTTAATTTCCAGGTTCGAATCCTCCAACCAACAATTGAGCATGTATCATCAAGGGGCATCTTCAGGCTGCCATTTAGCTTCTTAAGGGCGAGTCCTCTCTGTCTTCATCTCATCTCATCTTCTCTCCGTAACCACTTGAATCCACAAATTGAGAAGGCTGCCAAAATGCACCCACGCTTCTCATTGATCACTTTGCTCGCGGCAACAGCCGTGTCGGCTGCAGCCGCCGACTCTGCTCCGGCCCCAGTCGGCCTCTCGCCGGCGCTAGCACCGGGTCCGGCACTCGACGCCCGGCAAAATCCACCTCCACCACCACCACCACCGCCACCACCACCGCCGCCGCCGCCGCCGCCAAACCCAACACTGCCAGACATAGACATACCAGAGCCATCTGGTGCCAACCCGAACCCATCCCCGCCAAACCCATCCCCGCCAAACCCGTCAGACCCAAACCCGTCACCACCGAACCCAACTCCGCCACCTGGTCGACCAACGGACTTCCCAACCCTGCCATCCATCACCAAACCCCCCATCTCACTCTTCTCCCTCCCAACCAGCTGCAGCACCTCCCTCTCCTCCCTCATCACCGCCCTCCCCACCCCCGGCACCACGGACCACACAGACCTCCCCGCCTGGGCCTCCGCCTCCGCCCCCATCCAAAAAGTCCTCTCCGTCATCACCAACAACTACGCGTACCGCAGCCTCGGCGACGACGCCGTCGACTGGTGCCTCGCCGCCGCCGTCGGCCCCACCCCGCCCGCCTCGCTGTCGGCTGCCTACTCGGCCTACCTCGACCAGGTCCAGTCCTGGCGCTACGACGTCGAGGGCACCGCCTACGAGCTCGCGGCTAAGTGTGGCTACCAGGTCGGCTTGGGCGCGGAGATGCTCGTGGCGACGGAGATGGATATGTGCACGAGTGGGCTGGCGGCGAGTGTCACGCCGTTTAAGACGGCGGGGGTGGGGTCGGGGATTGATGGGGGTGGTGGGGAGGGAGAGGGTGGTGGTGGTGGGGAGAATGCGGCTGGGAGGGTGGTGGGTGTTGGGGGGGCGGTGGTGGTGGTGGGCGCGGTTGTTGTTGGGGGGGTGCTGGCGTTTTTGTGAGGGGTGAGTAAGTGATTGAATGAGGGAAAATGTAGATAGGCGGATGGGCGGGTGGACGTTCGAGAGGTCCAAGTATTACTGGACGGGAACAACTAGAATGCCTAATCAATATTGTGCTTAGGTGAGCGAGTAAACCTCAGTGTTAATATCGGGGATCTGGGGACATCATCTGTGCGCAGAAGGGTTTATATTCTTCGCCCCACCTACTTTTCAGTCCACCCATCTTCCACACTTCCTTCATTCACGTGCCGTTGTATTTATGCAATCCTCAATTGGTCGTGGGCATGACTTTATTTATATCGGGGGGCAGTTGGCCTTGGCAGGGCCATGCTTCATTCATTCTTCCAAGATAAACTTCTAAACATTCACCGTGTTTTGTCATGTAATACATAATCCGATTCTCGGGCCCTCGCTTTTATCCCTTTGTTTTCTTGCCTAATTCCAGCCTTGGGGCACAGTGTCAAGTATACCGCGCCAGAAGTTACCTAGTTACTGTGCAATATGAAGTCCAGTGTTGGGTACCTAGTTGATATGTTGATATTTGAATTGAGAAGTAAATGCAGACGCCACTGGACAGTCTAACCACCATGGAATTCTTGACCTTTTACTCGGCAACACAGCTATTCCTAGGTACTTTCGAGCTTGTTGATCTGCCGGGTCTTTTGAGAAAGTGATCGCGGCGGAGCTTCGCCCATCGTTACTTCCTAATAGGGAAATACGGAATATCGTAGAACAGCCGACCGCTTCTTCTTCTTGTAATGTATCTCGAAGTGTTTTTTATGCTGTCGGCGAGTAAACTTTCTGTCGCAACCCTCATAATCATAGCGGACACTGTTCTCTGATCGTTGATATATAGATACATGAATCTTGGCGCTGCGCGAGGCGTGGCCGGAGGAGGTGAAGGTCTTGATATAACGGTATTATTTACGGTCTTGGCGGGGAATCGTTCAAACGTCCGTTCCTTGCACTCGTACGATGGCTGTCGTTCCGGAATATGCAAGAGAACTGGCCCTCGACGGTATAGTTGTTGGAAGGGGACCGGATCTCGGGTTGGAGACCTGGGTCTATGGGTACATACCCCGGCTTGTCTCAGGGAGTGAAGGGCGAGAGTAAAGATGTCGGCCCGGGATAGTTACTGGGACCCTAGTAATGGGAGAGAGCTGAAGCCGCTAGGGCCTAATCACCGCTCTGGACTGACGTTGGTCTAGACGAACGTTGTTTCCCACCAGGCCCGTGCTCATAAACGTTTTTATGCTTACGCTCTTATAGATGTAACAACTTGAAATCAGTGATAACAGCTACGAAGACAGATACGGAAGGGCCAAGGCCTGATTGCTGGTGGCAATTGGAGTGATTCCGGCAAGTCCCATGACCACGGTGTGCCTACAAGGCTACATCTACGTCCGCACCTGCCCAGTTCCGCTGAGAACTCTTCAACTTTACCACGTCTTTTCTCTGCTCGTTTCCAAGCCACCAGAGCAGCCTTCTTCTCTTCTCGCCTTCCCGAGCCTGTATATTCGTATACAGGCTCTAAAAAAACAAAAACCCCATGGCCACCTTCCCACCCGCAGAAGGTCTCGCCCGCGCGGCTCTCACCGTGGCCACGGTGACCCGCGCCAACACCCCCCGCCACCGCCCCGACCCCTCTCCCCCCGCGATCTCGGGCTCGTCGGTGGGCAAACTCGTGGGCGCTATCGTGGGCGTCGTCTTCTCGCTGGTCGCCGTCTTCGCGCTCTCCGCCCTTTGGAAGCGCCGCCGCCGCCGCCGCCGCCGCCACCGCCACCGCCGCCAACACGACGCGGAGGCCGCCACCACTGCCGCAGCAGCAGCAGCCGGGCCCCCACCTCCTCCTCCTCCGGACGACGACGACGACGACGAGCCCCCGCCGCCCTACCAGCACCCGCCTCCGTACGCCGAGGCAGCGGGGCAGGCGCCGGACCCCGTCGCGTTCGCCTTCCCTGTGCTCCCGCCCCCTGCGTACCCGGGCGGCGGGCACAACGCCCACCCATCACCGCCGCCGCCGCCGCCACCACCACCGCTCGGGGCACAAGCGCAGGACTTCGAGCTGCAGCCGCTGCCACCGCTAGCACAACCACCACCAGAAGCGGGAGCACCGCCAGCGGCTGCAGCTGGGGCGGGGCGCGAGGGAGGACAAGAAAATGGGCCGGGTGGGAGGACGCGGGGACAGAAGGTGTCCAGGGCAAGGGCGAGGGAGGGGGCAAGACGGGACGCGTCGGGACGGGCGCGGAGGAGGATAGCCACGGGACCGGTGGAGGCTGACGAGGGCGAGGGAAATCCCCGTCACGGGCATCGGGAGGAGCAGCAGCCGGGAGACTCTCAAGAGGGCTGTGAGCGGGGAGGGAAACAACAAGGGGGATGCCCTGACGGTTGATGGGGATTGGGAATATAATTTTTAAACATAATTCGTTATGATAGCCATTGTTAATATTAATAAAGAGATGGCCGTTTCAATCCATTTGATTTCAACAGCGAGGCCATTTGATTACCACAACTGAACCATCCGATTGTAACAACACCACTATATCAACACGTGTCTCCCATACAATCCTCTATACATAACTCCAACACTGACCCCAGTACCATGTTTTAGCTGTTTCTTTCCCCAAATCACATATAGTTTAGTCTATTTGTATTATTTGTATCGCTCCATTACTTTCAGATGATCAAAACTGTGCTACGGCGCTTAGTTCCTTTGAATATACTGTTAAATATAGTGTTAAATATCGATGTCAATTTTATTATGTTTTTAAGCGGTTTAGCTGCTCCCAGATTGCTAGATTCAACTACGTATTATATGTGGATTAAATTTGAGTTGATGGAGCTCACTGAGAAAAAGGGGGTCTGAAGCCAGGGATGGGGTTATTTATAGACGGAGGAATGTGTGGTAGATCACGTATCTTAGACCCGTTGTTGGAATAACAGTCCCGAACAGCTATCTCTTGATGAATTCGAACAAGTTCGACAGCCGCTCGCGGGTAGTGATAGATGGAAGTCCTGATAGGACAGCGATTGTGAATAAAGGTCGATCTCTCAAGACAGCACAAGGACAACAACGACGAATGCGCAGAACTAGACGCAAGCCAGGCAGGCAGCAAGCAAGGAAGTCTCGATTGCCCACGATGACATTCTCCCAGAAACATCCATCGCATACCATACATACAGCCATCCCCCTCAGATCTCTCATCAGCCCCGAGATAATCCGGGCGTCTGGTCTCTCCTTTTCCCACAACAATGCCGCCGCAGCGACCCTTCCCTTGCAGCCAAACAGCAAAAGCAATGCTATGCTTCCCAGAATAACACCCTGCAAGACCCATCTAATGCAGAAGAAGCCAATTAATGATACCTTACCTTGTATATACCCGCTCCCACTGCCAATATGACACTCCGCACCAAAGATACTGCCTCCCCCCCCGCTCTAGTACGAGAGCTATTACTTCTTATTTGCCACCTTATGTTCCTCCAAAGCCTCCGCAAGAGCCTGCGCGAACGCAGGTGTCTTGACCTGGAGCACCCATGTCTCTAATCCCTTGCCATCGTCCGCCGCCGTCGTCAGCTTGACGGTTTTCGTGTCCGCCTTGTAGGTGAAGTCCGGTAGCACAATCTTGTTGAGCGCGACGTGCCCGCGTGGTTCAGCGCGCAGCAATATCCGCACCGCACCGGTAGACTTGTTCTTGAGGAGGCGCAGGGGTCCGACCCCTTGCGTCTTCCACGCGGGCTTCTTCGCTTTGTCGCCGCTGGCGCCGGATTCGTCGTCCGAATCGGAGCCCGTGACGAGTTTGACTGCCTTGGCGCGCACTTCATGGACGGCGACCTCGCACTCCTCGCCCGGGCCGCCGTCGGTTAGCGAGATTTGCTCCTGTGGTGCGTCATCCCCGTCAGCGTTTGTTCCTTGACCATCTTCAGCATTGGCAGACGGCTCAGGGGTGGTCGCCGCCGGCGTGGTTGCCAAACTTGAGGCTCCGCCAAACGTAAAAGGGGAATCTGAACGTCACGTATTAATGATATATTCGAGCGATTGGACATTGCACAACTTACTAGTACCTGTTGAGGTCCCCCCGCCGGGAACTAGGCTATTGCCAAAGATGGGTGTTGCTGAGGGGGGGTTTTGTGAGAACATGGGAGCGCTGCTCGGCTGGGACGCGCCTCCGAAGCTAAAGGTTGGTCCCGATGAAGGCCCACCGAACGAGACAGATTGCTGAGCGCCGTTGTCCGGTGCTCCACCAAAGTTGATAGTGGGCGTATTACTGGAGCCGGCACCGAAAGTGAAGGAGGTGGACGTGGACGGGGCGTCACTTCCAAAGTTGAAGGATGAAGGCGCCGAGAAGGTCCCGTCCGTTGAAAATGGGTTCTTGATTGTATCGTTAGTGCCGCCAGCGCCAAAGGTAAACGAGGTACCCCCAGCGGCACCAAAGATGGACCCGTCCGTTTGCGGTGCGGCGGGCTGCGGTGCAACGGGCACCTGGGAGGAGCCGAAGCTGAAGATGGGCGCGGACGATGCCGGTGTCGGCGCAGGCGCGTTAGCAAATAAGCCTGCGGGCTTCGTTTCGGCTCCGGAAGTGGCGCCGAAGATCGGCTTCGATGCGGCAGGTCCGGCAGTGGCGCCAAAAATGAGTTTCGATTCGGCGGCGGTGCTGCCAAACAAAGGCTTTGTCTCCTGGGCCGGAGCCGGGGCGGGGGTGGTCGCACCGAACAGATTATTAGCCTGCGTCGCGGGCGCCGCCGCCATGTTACCAAAGATGCTCTTCGTCTCCGTGGCAGGGGCCGCTGACGTGCTGGCACCGCCAAACAAGTTTTTCGTCTCGGCGGATTCGGGTGCGGGGGTAGATGCAGCAGAACCGAACAGAGAGCTGCTCGGTTTATTCTCGGTAGCCCCAAACGCGGGCTTCTTCGCAGCGGGCTCATCGCTGTTGGCAATGGAGGGAGCTGTGCTCGAACCAAAAAGGTTGTTTGCCGGCTTGCTCGCGTTGGCACCAAAGATGGTGGAAGCGGGCTTCTCGGCCTGAGTCTCGGACGATTGGGTCTTACCAAACAAGCCGCCAAACTGAGGCTGAGTAGCTGGTGCCGCTTCAGTCTTGTTTTGGTTTCCAAACATGGTCGATTGGAACATGTTGGTTTTGGCGGGTTCGGGAGCGGTAGCCGCTGACTGGGCGCCGAACAAGGTGGTAGCAGGTTTGGAATCTTTAGCCTCCTCGCCCTCCTTCTTCTGGTCAAATGTAGGGGTGGCGGAGCCGAACATAGTAGAACCTGTGCTGGTCGACGTGCTAAAACCACCAAAGGCCGGGGGCGCGGCAGCCGGGGCATCTCCGCTCTTTGCTCCAAAGGAAGAGAAAAGGTTCGGAGTGGCCCCATCGACTGTAGCGGAGGGGGCAGCTCCGTCAGCCTTCTTCGTCTGAGCCCCAAAGAGGTTCTGAGGAGCGGCTTCCTTGGTGGTCTCGGCAGGGGGGGTGGCTGCTGTTTTCTTGCCGGCAGCAGCCCCGAAGTCAACGGCCGAGGAGCCGGCAGGTTGCTGTGAACTAAGCCCAAAGCCAGGGGCCGCAGTAGAAGCGAACTTGATCGGCGTAGCCGCGTTCCAAGTGTTGTTGGCCGGCGCGGCAGCGGGCTGTTCCTTGACGGGGCTTGCGGACCGTTCCTTTTCAGGCGGCGGAGCAAACAAGCCTCCGTCACTCGGAGACACCTTCCTGACCGGCTGACCGTCGCTACCCCTGGTAATGCGGTCAAAGATGCTGCGGCCTTGGGTGCTATCGCCGGCCTCCGAAGATGCACTCGACATGCCGTTCGTAGTAGGCTTCTTGGTATCGAACAGCTGCGGTGTCGATACACCGCCGCTCGCCGCTTGCTCGTCGCTCTGGCTGACGTCCTGAACCTCCGACCCTTCTTCTTCCGCCTCGGAGCCCGTCTCGCTATCTTCGTCGGCGCCTTCATTGCCGCTACCCTTGCTTCCATCAGAGAGGTGACCAAAGATATTGGTAGAGCCGACAGGCTTGGGCGCCGCACCGAAGACGGACGTGCCAAGGGGGCCGTTGGGCTGGGGACCCGTGCTCGAGGCAAACAGGCTCTTGCCGGTGGACTTCACGGGTGTGGCGGAAGCCGACTGAGCATTGTTGGCAATGCTTTCGAACACGGACTTGGTAGCAGACGGCGGGGCAGCCGGTTTCTGAAGCTTGGCCGGGTGGTTCTCGTCAGGCTCGGCGTCGGCCTTGCGCTTGTTCTTGGCCGAGGCATCTTGACCGCGGGCACGTTTGTTAGAACCCGGGGACGATGCCGCGAGGGTGTTGCTGCTCGGTGTCAGCTCATCCTCGGCCTTCCTCTTCGGTGTCCCGTTCACCCTAGGGGACCCGGACTCGTCTTCCGAGTCAGGAATCCCGTGCTTCTGCTTCCACTCCTTTTTGACAGCCTCGGATGCCCTGACGGTTTTGAACTCGTACAGGCCGTACCGCAGCATGATCAGGCTGCGGCTCTTCTCATATTCTTTGGCGAAATTGAGGATGTTGATCTTCCAGTCCTTCTTGGTGAACACGTCGTCCGCAGCATATTTCAGCCGCCGCAAGTCAAGGATGCAAAAGAACTGGCGCCTTTGGTGCTCATCCAGGTCAGGCGGGCAGTAGTGTGCGAGGAATTCGTCGGCATAGACTGAGCCGGACCTGTTCGGGTCATCAGGCACCTCGTTGGCGAGCATCTCGCCAGTGAGGTGGCGCGGCGGAGACGGAATCCTCATCTTGAACAACTCGGTGGACGTAGTGTTTGCAAGGATGCGGCCATTGACATCGGCCGTCGAGCCACGGGGCGGCTTTCCGGGCGTGTTGGGGGGGAAACTCTGGTTCAGCGTGCTTGCGGCGGGCACCCGAGGGGAGAAGGTCTGCAGACCGGGCCGCGAATACAGCGCCGAGGAGCGGAAGATATTTCGAGGGGTCGAGGTGACGCCAGAGAAACTCGTCGATTTCGGGACGGCGTTGGACGGCGCATGCGACATGACCGATGCCGACATGGCCGGCAGTCGTTTGTTCGGGTTGTCGCCCGGCATCCGCCTAACTACCATGCTGGACGGCCGGTGCGCGATATCCGATGCAGAAATGCTCTGGGATAGTTTGCTTGATGGGCCTTGGGGCCGACCGATGATCCTGCGCGATGCGATTTGCGACTCGCTAGCGCGCTTCATCGGGCTGTGCGGCGCGGACGCGGTGTTGTTGAACTCGCGCTGCGCGGGTGCGGGCGCAGCGGGCTTGGGAGATGCATCAGTGCTCATGTCTCGGTCCTCTGGGGGAGCAGAAGGACTGCGAAAGAGCCCGGTAAAACCGAAGATGCTTCGCTTCTTGGATGGCGGATCCATGATGTCGCCTCTCGATGAGCTAGGCTCGCGCGTGGGAAAACGACGACAGGTGGAGATGCGAGGGTATGGGTTCTCGGTTTAGAATATGGATGAAATGAAATCGATCGCGGCCATGTGCATCCGTCCTCGAGTTTGGCGCGTCGCTCGTCGCGTCGGGGCCGGGATGGACGGTGGCTGTTCAGGCCGGGAACGAGGTTTAGGGGGATGTTCGCGGTTGGTCTGAGCCTCGGCGTGGAAACCCGACAAGACGCGCCGAACAATGGGAATGATGGGGAAATGAACAAGAGACTCGATGATGAGGATGAAAGTGGCAATTGAGGTTGCCACTAAGTGACGCCGTGTTTCCTGTCAAAGCAGGTGGCTGATGAAAGACGCCGCACCAAGTGAATGGTGTGTGTTGTGGAGGAACAGCCCTCGAAGCAACGGCTCAGCTTGGGAGGCCAGAAAAAATTGAATGAGGTGCCCTTAGAAAACGCGGGCAGCTCAAACCCTGTTCTGCGGCGCGTGCACAGGCCACCTACCCCGATCAAAATGTGGAGTCGCCAAAGAACGGACGCCTCAGGCACAGCCGTCCAATGGGGGGGACAATTCAGGCAGCGGGTCTTGCCGAAAGGCAAAGTCAACCACAAGCTGCAGCCGCAACCGGGCTTCATTCCAAGACAACCAATTGCGCCTGCCGTCTTTGGCACCCCTCCATATCAGTTCGGCCAAGGTTCCGGAAGTACCATAGTGTGTCCTGAGGTACATGTACAAATACAGGCACCCAATGTCAATACGGCCGCGTGACCGAGCAAGGCACACCCCACGTCCAAAAATGGTCGCGTGTACATGAAGCGGCGCAGGCTTATCCCCCTTAAACGTTTAGACGAGGGGTGAGTTGCCTGCAGGTGTTAATGGCGCCCCAAAAATACAAGTTTGGTTGTAGAAACGGACAAGTTATACGTATTGAAATTGGATACCTCCGTAAAACACTGGTGGCGCTGGGACCGGGTATTTGGTAGGTGTCTCATGATGGAACAGTGAACATAGAATGAGAACGCTCGGCGATTTCATAACGGTGGCAACATGTGTCACAAAAATCGAGCCTGGTTCATCTCGTCTGATATTTCGCTATCTACACGGGACTGTGCTCGCCGCCCATGCCGTTTCCATTTTCCCATGTACTTTACGTAATTTACGAGAGCTGGTGAACAGACGAGGGAATACCACCAGCAGAATAAGGGGGAGCGACTTATACAGACGATAGAATACAGAATATGCGGCCAGCGAAGATTATCGTTCGATCATACCTTACGGTTTAGTTATGACGCCGCTAGACGGCCATTTTCAGACCCGCGCACTATCAATAATACCAACAAGCAGTGACCGAGTGAGCAATCCTCAAGATGTTGGCGAATATATGCCTCTCGTCGCAAGTCGCTCGTGAAGTGTGTTTGATCTAAAAACCAGCCCGTCCAAATGTTTCCTGACGATGTTATTCATGCCTTCGTTTGTTGCTGTGAATTGGGAAGTCGGCAAGGGGTAAACTAGTCCACAAAACACTCCCTCAGCCTCCAACCCCCTCTATGAGAGGCAGACAGTTCGGCATAGTTGTTATCACAGCCTCACTGAGAGACATTAATTGCTTCCAAAAAACAATGTAATTTGCGCCGATCACGGGGTTCTGTCTTTTAAAGAAGACAAGAACGGTATTATACAAGAGAACCGTCATTCAACATTATTAAGTTTCGCCCGACAAAACATCCTCGTTTAAAGCTTGGCCTTGGTCTGGGCCTTCTTGAGAATAGGGTCGAGCTTGGTGGCCTTCATGACGTCACCCTTGATCTTGAGCTTGCCAGACATGAATAGCCGCTGGGCGTTGGCCTTGCCGGCAACGAGGGAGCCAAAGTCGGCCTCGGAGAGGGAGAGAGTGACTGCAGGATGGCGTGTCAGTAAGGCTTGTTTTGTTTGATGAGGTGGTTCGGGAAGAAAGTGCAGACGCACCAGTCGGCTTCTCGCCAACACCGGTGCCAACGGCGCCCTTGTTCTTGAGGTCGATATGCCAGCTCTCGGTCTCGCCGGCAGCGTTCTTGAGGGTAAAGGCAAAAACGGCGTTGCCCTGCTTCATCGCATCCTTGCGGTCGGCCTCGCTCGCGTTGAGGGCCTTGTTGATCTCGTCAAAAGCCACCGAGGAGGGGAACTTGTCTTTTTTTGATGTCAGCTCTCGAAATCTGGGTTGGAAAAAGGACGGTTCGGGCAGGTTGAGGCCAACAAGGGCATTGAATGGCTAGGCGCGCAAACTCACCGTTCTTGAGAGACATTGTGGCGGTGGATTTTGGTATGGAAATAGCGGTTGTGGGCGTAGCGTTGGAAAAGAAAATTGAATGATGGGATGGGTATCTTGAAATGCTGGGCGGAAAAGTGAAGACAACGTAAAGGGGAGTCGTGGGGCAGGGCCCAAGTTTATAATGCAAGAGCGGGAGAGGATGCAGGCATTGGCCGTTCCGTCCGAAAGCGATGACGCTACAAAAAGTTGCATGTGAATTGAACCTCGGCGCATTCCCTCGAAGGCGCAGGGCAGCCCAATGAAACAAGGCGCCATGTGCAGCCGAGAAGGTGGGGCGTGGGTCATCAGCGATGCCCTGTTGTGCGGCACCGTGCCAGCTTGCGAGCCTGCTCACCCCACATGTGTTGGGGAAAATCTCCTTCCCCACAATCACTCAACTGGAGGGATTCCATTGCGATTCTAGTGTGTCGATCGACACTGAAACCATGGGATTGTGATTTTACGGGGCAGTGCCGACTCGACCGGCTACCACCCGACCCGCGGCTCCTTTTGATCGGACATGCGCCGGGAATTTGAAGACAACTTCGATTGCCGAAACCACGCCACGATGCGATTGTGGCGAGCTGCCGACGAGATCTATCCTCGATGTACATTGTGAGTTGTGGTTTCTGAGAACAATGGTGATAGTGCAATATTCAATGGTATCACGGTATCTGATGTGTAATTCTTCAAATATACATGTAGGTATCCTGGCCCTCGGTGATAGAGTCGGCTCTCATCCGAACAACATCAAGCCAAACAGAATTCCGAGGATTGTTAACATCAACCCTAACCCCGACATAATGGCTCCTCCTGCCCCTGAATCCTCACCCTTATCCCCACCCCCATTTCCATCTCCATCTTCACCACCATCACCTCGACCCGTGTTTCTCAAGTACGCAGCCATCACCGCTCCCCAACTCCCCGGGTGGTCCTTCATCGACGTAACAACCACACTCCCATTCCCTTCCGAACCACTCCCAGCATCAACCACCAGGTTCTCCGTCGCCTTGCTGCTCGCCGTGAACCACCACATCCCCTTCGCCCCCTTCACATACGCCATATTTGTCTGGCATATGCCACCCGTAAGGCCACACTGCGGGTCACTCCACAACCCATCCGTCATGCCCCCATAGAAACTCCACATAGCCGACCCATGAATCACCACGTCCTCCACCCCATCCACATACAATCCCCAAGCCCGCCGACACATATCATCCTCCTCATCACACCCCTCAAACCCCGGATCCCCAAACCGCCCATCCACCTTCCACGGCGCCGGCGCCCTCAACGGCGTCCCCCTCCCCTGCCAATACGGGCTCTCCGTCTGATGCTGGCCGAGATACACCCCCTTCGCCCCGCGCAGCGCATACTGATACAGCACGCAATGCTCAAACGACGTGCCCACCAACCACACACCCCCCCCCTCACCCTCCCCCTCCCCTTTCCCATTCCCATCACCACCACCATCATTACTCTCCACCAACACCCCCCTCCCCACCGCAATATTCTGCGGTGGCTCCGACGCCAACTCCCCATCCAACCGATGGTCCGCCACCCACCCCCACACATCCTCCAGGTACGCCGACGCCGACCCCGCCACATGCAGCAGGGTGTGCGCGGCACGACAGCCGCTCACATCGCGCGCCCCGCACGCCGTGCTCACGCCCGTGTCGGCCGCCCCGCCGACGCGGAACACGCTGTTCCAGATGCCGACGTCACCGGGCTGAGCGCCGGCGGTGTGGATTTGCGTGAGGATCGCGCCGGGGAGGGGGGCGGCCACGGTGATGAGGAGGTCGGTGATGTGGGTGATGCCGCGGTCGTTGGGGTGGCCGAGGCGGAGGATGGGTTGCGGGTTGAGGGGGTTGGCGAAGTGCGTGCCGAAGCCGGAGATGGTGCTGAAGACTTCGCCGGTGAGGCGCGAGCCGGGGGGGATGTGGATCGTGGTGGTGGTGCGGTAGGTGCCTTGGGGGAAGAAGATGATTTTGCAGTTGGCGTGCTTGAGGAGGATGGCGTTGATGGAGGGGCCGTCGTCGTGGGAGTCTGGTTGGGGGGTGGGGTTAGTGAGTGAGGAGGGTAGGGTGGTTGGTTGGGCGGGGGGTGGGGGAGGGAGGGAAAGCTTACTGTCGCCGTACACGGGGTGCTCGGGATCTTCTTTCACGCTGACCACTTGGCTGATGTCATATTTCTCGTACTGTGGTAAGGGGGCGGTAAAGTATTTCCCGTCTACCAGGAGGCTTGCTGGTCGGCTGATAGGGTAGGTTTTGCTAGACTGGTAGCCATCGGGGCTGCTGTGACAAGTCAACACCCACGCTTTCTTCTCTAGCTTGGCGCAGATACTCACGTATTCCCCATCACCCAGACCTGGCCTGCAGGAACTGACCCTTGACGCAGCGTCGAGCCACTGGAGGATACCACGGCCACGGCGTCGCTGACGGCAAAGTTGTCCAGGACAAGCGAACCCTCACCGTACCCGCTTACATAGGCCTTAACGCCAGCATTGCATCGCGAGACAGAGGAGTCGACAACGGATAGCGCGCCGCTGCTATTAGCCGCGCCCATATCGACGCCATAGTTGCAGTTCGTAAAGCTGCACCCCTGGATCGTTGAGACGAACGACCGCTGAATGAAAATGCCGACGTTGCAGCCGTCAAACTTGAGCCCCTTCAACATGTACTGCTGGTTCGCAAGCAGGATACCGATAGCACCGCCCGTGAAGGAACAGTCCGAGATGATCTTGCCGGAGCCGCCCTCGTCCATGGTGACGCCGACGTGGCCCGAGGACGGCGCCATCTTGATGTGGACGTTTGTCAGGCTACAGCCCTGTGAGACGGACCATTCGATGGCTTTGGCCGGCACTTCCCTGGGAACTCGCGTCGTGTCGATGTTGAAGTTGCGGACGGCCATGTAGAAGTTCTTGGTGGAACCGCCTTCGCCCTGGTGTTCATCGTAGCCATGGATGACGGGGTGTGACTCGAGGGCTGGGTCGGCGATGAGAGTGGGCAGGTTCAGGGGGTCGCCTATCAGAAAGGTGCTGACCAGCATCTGAATGGGTTTCTTGATCAGGTATGTGCCCGGGGGGACATAGACATATGCCGGCATGGTGGTGACGGTGTTTCCCGTCCGATTCCAGGCTACGTTGGTTTTAGTCTTGTTTTCGTTCATCCGACCTCTTCACCTACCGCTTATGGCACTGTTGAAGGCATCTGATGAGTCCTTCTTGCCGGAACTATCTGCGCCATATTGAACCACTGTACGATAGTACTCGAAAGTCGAGTCAGCAGCAAAAGGGGTCGTCCCATTGTGGCCTATCTGAGCCCGCCACCAAGTTTTAGGATCCCCAGGCGATAGCGCTTGACATGACTGCCTTTCCTGTATCGAGGGCCCCTCGGGTTGTCGATGGGCAGTGACAAAAGCGGCTATGAAGACGGTGAATGCCAGTTGAACCCTCATTGGAGAAGTAGTTGGGGGCCTTGGGAGAGGCGCAACAACACTCGTTTTAAAGAAAAGACAGGACAACAAATCCAGCGGCGTCAAGACAAAACTGAGGCTAGACTAAAGAAAAAAGAAAAGGAAATGACCAAGTATTTACCGCCATTGCTGGGAGATGAGGCAACAGCGCATGAGATGTTGGAGCGTCCAACGTTTCCATCCTAAATGAATACGCAGGGGAAAAGGTCATGAATGCAACCACACTCTCCCGCAGTCGCTTTCCGGAGTGTGTGTCTATGCATGATCGTCTTGGGGGCGCCCCTCAATTGGGTAGGTAAGTCTGGGGGAGCCGTATTTCCGGGAACTTGTGTCAACCGTTGGCTCTGAACCAACCACCCGTCCGGCCAAGAGACACTACGATCCTGGGAACACGACTCTGTCACCCCTCAAAGAGGAGTTTGGAGATCTCTCCTCGTATGCCAGGGGTGGTATTTTCATGCACGGGGTAAAAAAGTGCAAAAGAAACGACGTGGGCCTGATTCGAACAGACGCTCCCGAAGGAACAAGATTTCTAGTCTTGCGCATTAGACCACTCTGCCACCACGCCTTGAATATTAGTCAAAAGAACTTGGGTTTTTGTTCGGCGTTCCACTGGCAGAACGACAATTTTGCCAAGTCCGTCCCTGCCAAGCATTTCGATAACACCTTGCGGGTCGATAAGCCAGAATACCTCGAACAAACGAACAAACGCACTCTCGGTCCGTTCGTTTGTCCTTGTGTCTCCGGACATCAGTCGACCCAGCCACTCCCTTGTATCACCAACCCATGCCGCCCTCACCTTCTTTCTTTCCACCCTCGCCTTCTTTCTTTCTTACCATGCGCAATCGCCGCTAACAAACGCAATCGACCGCAAAACAAACCACCCACCACCATCAGCCATGTCCGCCCTCCTCTCGCTCCTTGGTTGGAGCTTCCTCCCAGATGTATGTACTCCTCCTACTCCTAGGACCCTCCTTCCTTCCCTCACTCCCAACCCCCCCACAGCGACCACCAAAAAACAAAACTAACCCCCCACCCCCCACCTCCGTAGCTCGTAACCGGCTGGACCCAATCCCTCTACTACAGCATCACCATCCGCGCGGGCGACCCCAAGCCCCAACCCGGCACCCCGCGCTGGGCCGAGCACCGCCGCCGGATCCACATCGCGGTCGTCGCTCTCTACCTGCTCTACACCATCTACGAGGCCGACTACGACCTGCAGCGCGCCGGCAGCTACTACACGGACCTGGGCGTGCCGCTGGACGCGACCGAGCGCGAGATCAAGTCGCGCTTCCGCCGCCTGGCCGCCCTGCACCACCCGGACAAGGTGTCTTCGGCGGCGGGCGCGGGGGGGAATGGTGGGCCGACGCAGGAGGATATCAATGCGTATTTTGTGCACCTGAAGACGGCGGCGGACGCGCTGACGGACCCGGCGAGGCGGTTCGCGTATGAAAGGTTTGGGCCGGATGTCATGGGCTGGACGCGGTGCGTGACGGTGCGTGATTTTGTGGTGCGCGGCGCGCAGGGTCTGGTGCCGTATTACATGGCGGCGGCGGCGGCGATGTATGGGTTGGGGCTGTTGGGGTACCTCGATTGGGGCCGCTACGAGCGCTGGCTGGTGCTGGCTGTGCTGTTTGTCTTTGAGGCCCACACCGTCACCCGCCCCGGTATGCCGCGCGTGCTGGAGCGCGTGGTGAACCCGTTGTTGGGACGGTTGGCGGGGCGGCCGCCGTACCTGCCTTTTCAGGCGATCGCATTGGCGAGGAAGCTGAGCGTGACGGTGTATATTGCGTTTTCTCAAATCGGGCCACTGTTGGCGGCGGACACGCAGAGTGGGCAGCTGGTGGTGAGCGCGAACAAGGGCGGAGATGATGAGAAGGCGCTGAGCGAAGGGCTGGAGATGTTGGAGAAGGCGGTCAAGCGGCTGGATACGGACGCCAGGCGGTTGTTGGAGACCGAGATGGCGCCGTTTGCGGGGGCTGAAGATACGAGGAGCACCATGTGGGTTAATGTCAAGGAGTGGTTGGTCCAGAACACGATCCGCTCGGATCCCATGGTGCGGGATGCTCTGGGGAAGGCGTTCGCGAAGCGCAGGATGGAAGCGCCCGCAGGGGCTAAGGAGACTAAGTAACGTGGATAGAGACCTGGATTTAGAAAGCAATGCTATTTTTTACCGCCCCGGTCTTGCTTTGCCAAATGCAGCTACATTAAATACCCGTGCTTGTAAAACCATTCTATGTATCTATCCACCAGTTCGTTCATCTCCAAAGTTACGTCGCCTACTAATGCCGTAAATTGTAAACGCTGGCGTAGAACCCAGCCCTGGTTTCCACCCCTCTTCATCTACAATCTCTGCCGCCCGCGTGTCTCGATAGGAATCATACATATGCCCACAAACGCCGCCAAAATCAGCGCAGCCGCCATATACACGGGCGTCGTCGTCCCATCCCCGGGCACCGTTGCAGCAATAATCGGCGCCAGCAACCCCGTAGCTCTATTCAAGAAACTCGCCACACCCGTGCCCGCCCCACGGACCGGCGCGGGGAAGACCTCGGGGGTAAAAGCATACAGGACGCCGTACATGATGTTCTGGGCAAACGCCTCGACACACGTGAAGGCCAGCTGCGACGAGGGCGTCTTGCCGAACTGGACGAACAGGAACAGGAACACGGCCGACACGAGCGTCGAGATGGCCAGCGTGCCGCGCCGGCCCAGGAAGGGAGACTTCATGTCCACCGAGTACGCCGCCAGCAGGCTGCCGGGCACGCCGACGATGCTTGTGATGGCGTAGCTGCGGTACGTGTCGCCCGTGATTTCCGAGGCGGGGGCGTCGCCTGAGTTGTCGCTGTTGTTGCCGCCGTGGGAGAGATATTGCGGGAGGAAGGCGTTGAAAAGGGGGTAGCCCATCCCGATGGTGGCCCAGGCGAACCAGATCAGGGCGGTGGCCATGCCGAGCTTGCGGCTGTTGAACAGTGGCCGGATGCGCTCGGCTGAGAAGGAGGCGAGCTTGTTTCGGATGATGTTTCTGGTCGAGAGCCGTCTCCGAGCCGGCGGGGCTATGTCATCGACCACGGCGTCCAGGACCTCTTCTGTCAGCCAGGTCTTCTTGCCGTTTTTGAGCGCTATGCCCTGTACGACAGCAATTGCTTCAGCCTGCCGACCTCGCGAGAGCAGGTACTTCGGAGATTCGAACATGTGGAAGAGGAAGAAGCGGACGAGGAACATGATAAAGGTGATCATGCCGATGGTGAAGACGAAGTACCGCCATCCTTGCTCGACGGGCCAGTTGGCGATAAAAAACCAGGCGAACAAGGACGAACAGAGCTGTCCAGCCGGCCACCAAACCGAGAGGAGGGTTAACAGGGAGCTGGAAGCGTCAGGTAGAAACTCGAGAAAGAGTGCCCCGTCTACGGGGAGGTTACCGCCAACGCCGAAGCCCAAGATGGCATACAGCACACAAACTCCACCCCAGCTTGAGGCATACGCCGTGGCCGTGCCGAACACACTGGCGATGAGAAGCGTGACGTTGAAGGCAATGCGTCGGCCCATCATGTCAGACCCTATACCCCAGAAGAAGCTCCCGAAACACAACCCCAAAAACACAGCTGACGTTGTGTAGCGCACGGATTTCTCTGAGATGCCAAACTCGGCTGAGAGGGAGGGGAGAGTGAGCGACACGCCCTGCATCCACAGACTACAAACAGATTTGTTAGTCAACAATAGGGGGTATTCAACAAGCACGGAGACTCACTTATCGGCAAACCACCCAAACCCGCAAAGCACAAACAATTGCCAGTTATACCTCCCCATCCCAATATCTTGGATGGCTTTGTTGATGAGCTTAGATCTCACTGGCGAGGCCTAGTTAGCATTCGTCTCCCAGAAGCCAGCCAGGAATAACTACTCACTCTCATACGTAGTCCACTCCCCCCCCTTCTTCCCCGCTCTCACCTCCCTCCTCAACCCCTCGATGCTGTACTCGGCAGCGGAATTAGTCATGACAAGCATGGTCGTATCCCCATCGTCCCCGTCCCCGTCCTTGTCCGGGTCGTCGTCTTCGTCGAAGGCTTCATCCTCCAGCTGCCCCTCGGGTTCGGGCTGTGGCCGTAACCGGTATGAGTGGCTGTGGCGATGGGCCTCAGAAAGGGGAATCACGGCACTGGAGTAATCGGCGGCCGTCTCGGACCGGCGCCATGTCCATGGTATTGATATCATCCTGCCGCTCTCTGTTCCTTTCTCAAGCTTCACCCCCAGTTCGAGGATTGCACAATCGGTAAAACTAAGCCCACTCCGTTTCTAGTGGAGCAGATTTGAGAATATATAGTTCGTTTAGCCCTGGTTGCCCAGACCCTGAAAGTAGTCTGAAGGTTCTTGCTGTGAGATGGTTGAATTAGGCGATATGCCCCGCCTGGCTTTGAGCAGATGAAACACGCCGTAGCTGAAACAATAAAACCGGGGCGCTCGAAATACGAATGTCTAGGTTGTAAAGATGGGTTTGCGAATGAGGGACTCAGTTTATCGTTCCTGGGTTGCCCAATGAATTCTAGAGTCGTCCGATGGAAACAAGGGGTTGAAAGTTTAAAGATGTTCAGAGACTCAACAGCGGGCATCCACTAAAGGATGAGATGAAACCGCACTGTTGGACGCCGAAAACGTGCCCCAGCTGCAGCCAATCGATCGGATCAGTTGACAGCAACGTGGGGGTTCACTCATTAACCCGGGTCTGCTGAGGCAAGCTGCACCTTCCGCAAAAAGAGCACGCATCCATCCCTTGCATTGACGCAACTTCCAAGTTTGACTCAACAATTGAAGCAATCGAAATACTTCGTACCGGAATGCAAAATGGATAGCGAAAAAGAAACGCTCGTAATGAGCTGCTTGCTAATTGCGACGTGGGCCTGATTCGAACAGACGCTCCCGAAGGAACAAGATTTCTAGTCTTGCGCATTAGACCACTCTGCCACCACGCCGAGGATGATTGTTCACGTGACCGCAACTCGGTCTCTTCAGAGAAGCGGCTGAGTGGGTACGCAGTTGGCAGTTTCCTTTTCCTCCCGTCTTTGCGTTTATCTTATCCGTCTAGGTAGATAACCGTTCCGAAAGTCCCAGGATACAACGCATAGAACCTGGGCCCGTTTCCGAAAGCACAGCAGCGTTCAAGTTGAATACTCGTATCATGCCGGCCTTCCGTGAGTAAGTTTGGCCAAGTGGAACTCGAGTCTCAATTGCGGGCCCTGAGTGTGGGCGATCAAAACGGCAGTTTGTTCAAGACTGTGGTTGGAAGAGGCTTTTTGATGGATCCCGAAAGTCACATCACACAGTCTGCCGTTGTGCCATCGGAACAGACACCATGGCTGACCTCGAACAACCAGCCCGTCGAAGCTAGTTAATTAGGGTAAGTATTGTTTCTTTCCGAAGCTGATATCAACACTTTCACCAAAGGGCCAAATCCACGGGACAAAAAGAACACTATCTTGACTATCAACCAGACGGAACCTGATCTGCCCGTGTCGGGGATAAGATGGCTTTCGCAACTCCAACCAACCCCCCGAGCCCCCGAAATCCGGGCCGGCCAGTGTGCCTCGGCACTCTTGTCAATTTATGGGGAACCCTGGCCCTGGATGCGGGGGCCAATAGCTCCCGCCTATGGCTAACCAATCGGTAAGAAGCTCCGCTCGCCTCCAATCGCAACGCCCTGCTTGTCAAGCCTGGGCTACTGCAGCCACCATGCAGTTCAGCCCACGAGACGAGCGAGCCAGAAGCCGAGGAACGCGGTTTCCAGTGGGATGGAAGAGGGGGGAGAAAGAGCAAAAGGAAAGAACAGACAAGCCAGGAGAAATAGGCCATGTTGGTGAGGAGGTGGAACTCGGACGTAGGGATCAATCAACTCTCCATTTCCAACCTCCACATTCCCTTTTCCAGCTTCCATCGCAAGAAGTGGCTCCCAGAGCGTTGTATTCACAGCAGGGGTACCAAACTTCACCAACTCCGCCCCCAGACCGTCTCGGAACCTGCGGGGTCTTTTGGGGTCTTTTGGGGTCTTTTGGGGTCTTTTGGGGCCCTTTGATGTTGAGGAGTCCGACAACCGAATCCTTCGTTTAAAGGAAAGGCAGGGGTTACTTGGGGAGGGACTGCCTCTACATTCTAGGATCAAATACCTCTCGTGCCTTCCTATCGTTGTGTTTTTTGCTTTATTGTCGTTTCATCCTAACCAGTGATAAGACACAAGCGTCTGTGTCTTGTTCCGTGGCTAGGGAAAACAACCCACCCTCGCCTTGCGGTTAAGCTTTGGCGCTTAGAGGCACTTATAGCTGCCCAGGTATATATACCTATACCTCAAGACTAGCCATCTTTGCTCCTACCCCTCCCTCCTTCACACCGTCAACTAGGGCCCAAGTCCCTCCTCTCCTCATCACCATTGTTGTAGCGAATTGTTTTTTGGTTTGTTTTTGGAACCCCAGCCCGCGATAAATTAACCTCATATATCACTCACAATCTTCTTCACCACTCCGACAGGCCGGGTAGGTACGTTATGAAGTCCCGCCTCGTACTTGGGTTTTACTAACCCCAGCACTAGCACCACAGCCCCTTATTCACCATGACCATCACATCACGCTGGCAGGTGCCCATTCCACGCTGCTCCCTGCAGCAATGGATCCTCGGGTCAGCATGTGGTCCCATCTCCGACCACCAGGCCTTTATCGACCCAGACAACCATGAGACCAACTACCTCACCATGAGCGACTACCGCCTGCTCTCGAAGCGCGTTGCCCTGGGCCTCCAGAAGGAAGGGATCAAGAAGGGCGACCGGGTGCTCATTTTCTCCGGCAACAGCCTCCTCTTCCCCTCCGTCTTCCTCGGCGTCCTCATGGCTGGTGGTATAGTGACCGGGGCCAACCCGACGTTCGTTCCACGGGAGCTGGCGTACCAGCTCAAAGACAGCGGAGCGCGCTTCCTCTTCGTCGCCGAGCAGGCCGTGAAGACGGCCTTCGAGGCAGCAGCCGAGGTCGGGTTGCCCAAGGACCGCATCTTCGTCCTGGGCAACAGCACCGTCCCAACCTCCCGTATCGCACAAGCCCCTTCCCCCGGGCCCGGCGCCAGGGGCCGCGTAGACGGCGCACACCACTGGACCGAACTCCTCGCCGGCAGCCCCAGCCAAGCCGAGACCTGGAGCTGGGAGGAACCCTCCAACCCGGAAGAAACCACCTGCTGCCTCAACTACTCCAGCGGCACCACAGGCGTGCCTAAAGGCGTCGAGATCAGCCACTACTCGTACGTCGCCAACGGCGTCGGGGTCGTGCACATCAACAACCTGCGCCCGGACGCCGCCGAGCGCCAAGCGCGCGAGCGCGGGCTGGCCTTCCTCCCCTTCTACCACACCTACGGCCAGACCTACTTCATCGCCAACCTCCCGCACCTGCGCATCCCGGTGTACGTGATGCCCTCCTTCGACTTTGTCAAGATGCTCTCGCACATCCAGCGCTTCCGCGTCACCACCCTCCCCGTCGTGCCCCCCATTGTCGTGCTTCTCGCCAAGCACCCCGCCACCCGCCAGTACGACCTCTCCTCCATCGAGACCATCGGCTCGGGCGCCGCGCCCCTCACCCGCGAGGTCTGCGAGGAGGTCGAGCGCCTCTTCCCCGGAAAGGGCCTGTTCGTGCGCCAAGGGTGGGGCATGACCGAGGTCACCTGCACGGCCATCGCGTGGGACGCCACGTCCACGCTGGGCGGGTCGGCGGGGGTGGGCGAGGTGTACCCCAACTGTCGGGCTCGGCTGGTGGCGCTGGATGGGAAGACGCCGATTGAGACGGCACGGGTGACGGGGGAGTTGTGGGTTACCGGCCCGACGCTCATGCGGCGCTACTGGAACAAGCCCGAGGCGACGGCCGAGACGGTCGTGGTGGATGCGGACGGGACGAGGTGGTTGCGGACGGGGGATATTGCGTTTGTGGAGGAGTATAAACCAGGGGGGATTTTCCATGTGGTGGACCGGGTGAAGGAGCTGATCAAGGTCAAGGGTAATCAGGTGGCGCCGGCGGAGCTGGAGGGGGTGTTGTTGGATAACCCGGACGTGGCGGACGCGGCGGTGGTTGGCGTGACGATTGGGGGCGAGGAGGTGCCGCGCGCGTATGTGGTGCGGCGGCCGCAGTCGACGGCTTCGGAGAAGGACGTGGCTGCGTGGATGGAGGGCAAGGTCACTCGCTACAAGCGCCTCAAGGGCGGCGTCGTGTTTGTGGATGCCGTTCCTAAGAACCCGGTACGTAAAAGCATCCTGATAATAAGCCTGTAGAGTGAGTGGCTTCGAGATCCGTACTAACTTATGGTTTTTTTTGTATAGTCTGGCAAGATCCTCCGCAAGCAGCTTCGGGATCGTGCTAAGCAGGAGGTGGGCGACGGCAAGCCGAAGACGTCACGACTTTGAGCAAGCGAGTCTGCCTTGGGAGAACCCTCTCCTTCCCCCGTCCTCTGTTTCTAGGTTTTGGCTCTACCAACCTCTATTCGACTCCGCCAAGCAGCAGACGAGGTTTAAGGGGCAGAATCTAGCTCTTTTCAGCATGATAGATGTAGAGCCAGAGAACATTGCTATATATTCTTGTAGGCGCTCCTCAGGCCTAGCGCACAGTATCCCAATGTCACAGTTCTTAGCACTATGAGATGTACATAGCGGAATGGTTGAACACCGTGTCTCACGTAGTCTTGACGGGTTTACTGTGTTTGGCCGAGGATTCACTCAGGAGATAGCACGAACCCCCAAGAAAACAGCAACAGGTACCGCCTTCTCACGTCACCCACACGTCATCACTTGAGAGAAAAGCACGTTCCCAGTAACAATCTTGGGATTTTTTATAATGACTAGCTAGGTGGATCATCTTCGGAACATTCCATCCTCGAAGAATAGAAGTCCTCATGTCCACTAAATTGTGTCGCGAAGCGTCGCATAAATGTTGGTTCAAACGATGGCCCAAATTCAAAAGCAGAACTCTAGAGATCACTTTCGAAATCAGAATGAAATGAAGATGCAGCGCGGCAGGCAAATCCAAGACCGCTCAGAGCTGCGCAGAAGCCTAAAACAGCTTGTGCTCCAGCGTCATGTCCGACTCAGGCTCGAGGCCGACGCAAGCGCGGAAGATGTTGGCGAGCGCGGCGCGCTGCTTAGCCAGGGCGTTGACAACCGGGGTACCGGGGGGAGTCAGGGGCGCCTTAAGCATGTAGCTGAGCACGCTCAGCACGCTGTGGAAGTTCTTGTAGCCCTTGGCGTCCTCTCCCTCGGCCGAGTGCAGCTTCCACTGGATGCGAGTCATCAACTCGGCGATCACGACCAGGTCAATGATGAGCGGGGAAGCAAGCAAAGAGTCCTCGCAGACGTTGGACATCCTGTGAGCAGCTGAGTTAGCAAAGGATAATCGAGCCCAAGAGGTTTTTGTGTGCTTACGAGATGGTCTGGTGGCCACCGAGGAAAATCTCAGCAGAGTATTCGTCCATGGCACGCTTGCTATCGCCGACAGCGGGGATGTACTTGATGACGACCACGTGGTCGGGGTGTTCGTCCTTGGCGTACAGCACCGTGTTGGCGGCGACCATGTCGTCCACGACGTTGGACTTGGAGATCTCCTTCGAGCGGAACTGCCTGTGCGAGCTCAGGTTCATGCCATCGTTGTTGCCAAGATGGTTGTAGCTGGCAATCGAGGTGAGCTTGATGCCGGCACTGATCATGAAGTCCACCAGGGCCGACTTCATCTTGGTCTGGCCAGACTTGAAGTCATCGCCGCCAATGAAGGCGTTGTGCTTCTCGGCCAGTTCGATGCAGCCCGGCACAAAGGTGTTCTGGGGGGAGCCGTTGATGAAGGGAGCGTTCTCGAGGATGCAAGCAACCGCGAACACGGTCGAGGGGGAAACCTCCTCGTGGCCGGCCTCGATGGCCTTGAGCAAGTTGTCGGCCGTATCGTTGACGCCGTCGATGAGGTCGGCAAAACGCTCCGTGTTGGCAGTCCACTGGACAATAACCTTGTCCAGGTTGTTGGCAGCCTTGAAGTCACTGTGTTGGGTTAGAGATAGGGGCACCGTAGAGCTGGGACTTGGTTACGTACCGGATATCCTTGCGGATCTGCTCGACGTGGGCCATGCAAGCCTTGGAACCGGCAATCAGGTTGTCGGCCCGCTCCTCCTGGTTGGCGGCGATAAAATCGGGGTAGTAGATGCTGGGAAGCGGGACCATGCTGGCCATCTCCTTGTGGACGAGGGCCTTGAGGGTCGGCTCTAGGACCTTGGCGCGATCCATGGCATCGGCCAGGTTCATGCCGCTGATATCCCAACCGCCAATGACGAGGTCGTTGGGGTGGACCATGGGCAGGACATCATGGAAGGGGATGTTGACATCCTGCTGGGTCTTGGTGTCAGTGCCCAGCTTCAGGGTCGAGCCCATGACAACGGAGCCGTAGTAGTTGGCAGCCTGGCGGCCATTGCGCGTCTCCCAGACAAGGCCGCGACGGTTGGCAATGATACCGGCAGTAATGGTGGTGCCGTTGTTGCCGCCCAGGCCGACCAACATGACACCGACCTTGGGGATCTTGGTGTCGAGCTTGAAGTCATAGACGGTCTCCTTGGGGGTGACGGTACGGGTGCCGTCCTCGCCATCAGTCACCATGGTAGTGCGGTAGGTGTACTTGGAGCGGATCTCGCTGTCCGAGTACACCACATTGGGGGAGTTCACAATGAACTTGGGGCGGGCGGCCGAGCCATTGCCAGCAACACCATTGTTGGAGTGTCCACCACCGTTCGCAGTGCCAGAGTCAGTCTCAGCGTGCGGTGCCATTTTCGCAATTTTTTAGATCAACAATACTTGTCTTCTGGAAACAGAGACTTTATTGGGTCTGGATCGAGTCCGCTGCTCCTCCGGGAGAGGCAGAACAACGGGCTCCTGCGTACGGGTGGTGGACGCTATCGAAGCGGTTAGCATTATTGTGACGGAGAAGAAGAAGCCGTGTTTGTTGTTGGTGATGGGTGAAATAAAAATCTGCTTACGAGTTGAGAAGGTTGGAGAACGTTTTGACGGCTGGAGCGACCGCAGCTCGAAAGCGCGATCTCTTAGAGCACGAAAGACGAGAAGTCAATTGAATGCCTCGGGCTCAAGAATGCCGTCGAACTAGATCGTGATCGAAGCTTCCAAGTAACAGGCAAGTAGGTGTGGGTTGACAAAGGAAAACTCGCTCGGCAGAAACGGCAGGAGCCCCTTCCTCTTATACCCCAAGCCCAGGCGGTGAAAGGTGCGCTAACATCCATCGTACCTACCTAACCTAACCTACCTAACTCCCTACATACATTCGGGCTCCACGTCTCGGATTACTCGGCCGCTAAATCTGGGGAGACTCGAATCTTCGACCACTAGAGATTCGACAGTTGACAGCGGGTCCATCCCGCTTCTGCCGCCGTCGAGGTGGCTGCTCACCTGCTGCAGAACGGTCATCCCTTTTCAGATTTGCATCCCAACCGAAAGCGAGCAACCACAGCCAGCAACCACAGGATCATGGCCCTTATGGGCTTATCAACAAGTTGATTTTCCTAATTGTGAATCGGCTACTCTGACCTCCCTGCTGTTGATGGCAGTTGAAAAGCCACCTCTGGCATTCTGTGAAGTTCTTGTGTCGTCCATTCACCCCGCTACCCCTCCAAAATGCACTGTTTTCTGCGCAAGACTCGCTATGCAACTAGCGCGGGGTTGTGGAGGGTGGGGCGGAGCTAGGAAGCGAGCTTGGTCTGAGATCGTTGATTGGTGGTCCGATGCTGCCGGAGCCAGTCCGTCACGCGAGGACCGGCCGTCTCCGGGACGGGAGAGTTGGGTTTCCCGATGGCGGAGCCGCGCTCTCACTTCTCCCGCGGCACCGCTCTTGTCCCGCCCGCGCCCAGCGCGGAAAAGGGTTGAAATGATCTTAGATTGCGCTGATCATCTCCTCATAGAGATGTCAACGTGCCAGCAAACAGATGCGGCACCCCTCTGCTCTTCAGAAACCGGGACTCGGCAAAGAACATGAGCGTTGGTGTTAGCGGCTTCCGGTATCTTGTCCTCAAATCTTGCGTGCGTTGGCTCATGCCGCTTTGCCGACGCCGGAGCCACGGTTGAGCCGCCCGGGATTCGTCACCCCCATGCAGCATCCATGGCCCGAGACACGAAAATCGTCTGAGTTTCGGGAAGAACCTACCTCTGAGGAGTGAAGGCCGCATTGTCGTTGGTGCTTGGCCGATCCAACACCACCTTGCGATTGCAGAATAGACACGTTGGCCAATTCAATAACAGGCGGTGAACGCTGCAGCCCAAGCTCTCATTTGGCAGCTTTCATGCGTGAAAATGGCAAAGCATGGCGGATTCGGACCAAGCCCTTGGCCGCAAAATGTTTCCCTCGCCTTCCATCCGAAACTTACGTTATCAACGTGTTGATGATTGACCGCTGGCTAAAACAAAGTCCAAGGTTTTGGTATGTGATTGCTGAGAACTCGATCGTCAGTCGTCTTGGTGGCATATCATAAACGAAGAGCTTCAGTTCTCAAGCACTGCAGCTTTCTTAGCAGGTAGTATTCAGCATCTCGCCCGAAAAAAGCTGGGCCGGGTCCCAAGGAATAAATTGATCAAGAGGGATTGCGCACAAGAGATCGGACTAAAGAAATCGAGCCAAGGAGAAGGGGAACGGGTTAATTCAATTTCTTGTTTGGTTTCCAGAGTCGAGGTTTGGCCGAGATTCCGAATACCTATTACCCGCGCTTGGAGTTCGGCTTTTTCGTCCTTGGAGTGCTATTCTGGTAGGCTGAGAACGGCCTCGTATAATTTCATGATAGATGCGAGATGCCTGGCAACGAGACCTTCTGCGAGGCAGTCACCAGCGCTGCGGAGATTGACGTGCAGCTTCCCGATGACAGCCTGGCTAAGCTGCGTGATAGAGGGGCAACCTTGCGGTCTCGTTGGTCTTCGTTTCACCAGCGCACCCGGACGCGAGGCATGAATTACCCGTGCGGACGAGTGGTCGGTTGGGTGTGGGGTTGCAGATGGGTGGTATCCGGGTGCAGCGTTGGCACGTTTCCGCCGTCCGGTCCGGTCAAGCATTGTCCAAATGCACACGGAATTACTCTGACCTCTGGCTAACGAATGAAGTTGGGAATTGCGGCTGATATCAGCGCCTGGAATGTATGGGGCTTGGCCAAGCGGCGGCAATTTGATGACCCCTTGATCAGCCGCTGACGTTCAGCCTGACACAAGGAGCTGGCCTCAAAAAAGGCCGGCCGACAACTCAGATTTACCGCTGCGTCTTCGTACTTGTAGATGGGGAGGGGAAAAGGTCTCGGCCAATGGCCGCGCCAGGTGGTCACTCGCATACCTCGTAGGTGCCCCGGGACGAGATTGTAAGCTCAGCTGAGTGGAACCACAACGACGGGCTCCCAGCCCATCGCTCGATTATCTCGATCTTGCGCAATCAGCCCGGCACTTGGCCGAGCGATTCTTCCATTCGCCGAAGGTGTGGTTGGTTGACGTGAGCGAGATGATGACGAAGGACTTTCGAAGTTCTGGAAGTCAATCAGCCACAAGGGTGTTCGGCGGCCGGCCGCATTTCTCCAGGTCCAAGATGACAGGGGCCCTGGCATGGTAATGGCTTGGCAGGGCAGCAGGTCATCCCAGCACGATCATTGGATGCGTCAGGGGGGGCAATCTTAAACACCAACACCACACGGCCTCAGAATGTGCAACGTCGACGAGCCTTGTGAGCAGCTGGAAATGCAGCGATTTGCTGGCGAGCCGCTCGGTACCAATCAGATGACGGATCTGGAAACAGCCCAACGGAAGAGCGTTCCAAGGATCTCAGTCGCTAAAAGCGAGAACGAAGGAAAACAAAACAGGGTATCAGCCTAACCTGCCTCGTAATTTGGGGGCACTGGGGTTGAAGTGGTGACAACCTTTGCGACGTTCTTGCCGCCAGTTTGTTTGAGATATACGAGAGAGAATATTATCCCGTTGGCCGTCGACGGCATGACAACTCCAATTCTGAGACGCGGTGGCGGTCACGATCCCGTCTCGTGGAGATGCTGGAACGACGATAACATCCCCATTTTGGGGGGTTGACCACCTATCGGTCATTGGATGAGGCGAATCAGGCGAATGAGGCGAGTGCTACTGCAAGGTACCCGCTCCAACAGCCGAGACTCTCCTTCTCTGCTGTTGGCGCTCCAACAGGTGGGCGTTGATCGAGAGCGATGTGGAGCCCCAAAAGATTGCGACAAGCCTCTGGCGACAGGGAGAGCGACGTGTGGTTTCTTCCATCGCGTTGCATGATGAGGCCAAATTTGCCGAACGTGGGCATTGCAACGACGAGGAAACCGCCGAAATGACGACCAGACGGCCGGAGAGTCGAGCTTCCATGACCTGTTCAGGGTTATTGCCAGTTCGAGAGCCGACGTCGCCATTCACCCGCCCCCGAGTGGTGAGGTGCAGCGTTGTTCCTTCCTGCTGCTCGCCTCCTCACCGCTCATGGCGACAAGTTGCGATTGCCATCTGGGGAACTGTCACGGCGCCCATTCACAGATCGGGACTAGACTAATGCAAGGACGCGCGGGCCATCTGCTCGCTTTGGCCTGGTTGCACTGGGGGAAGGAGATTCAGCAGCGTGCAGATGCACCAAGACGGAGACGTTTGGCTGTCAGGGGGGCCAGGACCCTGGTCAGGCTTTGATCCTCGCTCCATCTGTGCACATCAAATCCCCGGCTCCTTCCTCCAAAGCGGGGGGAGCTCGGCACGAGACCCCTGTGCGGCCACCGAACCCCCATCGTCGTCCCTGCAGCGATTTACAGAGGCCCGGGGCCAGGGTCGGTGTAACGGGCTGGCCTTTCGCCCGTGGCTCTTCATCCGACTCATCATCCCTTTGGGAAACACTTGCATCTTGCATCTGCACCCCGACGGCCAACTTCACCCTCCACTTTCGAGACACGATCCGCAACAACACCACTTGCCCGTCCTCCCCTCCCCACAACTCGTTTATTTTGTGCAGCCGGTTGAGAATCACGCACAGCCCGGCTTGGCAGGTCTAGACTCTCTCATTGTCGGGGCCCTGTCCGTGTAAAACCAGATCGGTCCCGGCACACCGTGGGATCCTCTCCTCCTTCTGGTAGAATCCACTGTCTGAGCGGTTGCTCCAAGTAATCGTTGCCCTCAACATCCACCTTTGCTTGTTTGGGGTGCTAGACCCTGAACCGGCACAATAAGAAGACCAGTAACCACTTATTCCGCCGCTTGCCCCCGGTTTGGAGGAGGGCCGGCCCGAGGACAACAACACACGCTCCCCCGCGGCAGGACAGGGCGGCGCAGGAGACCCGGGGGGCAGGTCGTCTTCGGAACTTCGCATCCGCTTCCCGATTTCGCACTCCGAAGTGCTTGCACCTCCCATCGCGAACCGCTGAGTACACTTGAGAATGGCAGCAGTAGGGAGAGAGTCGCGCTTCATGCCGACAGTTAAATGTTCGTCATGCAACGAACAGGTGGAAATATCCCTGATGGGAGAGCATCTCTGCACTGGGTCTGGTTCACCGGTGGAACGTATGATGAGAACAACCCCATCCTCCCCCCCCCCCGGCCCCGACTAACATCGCCTCTAGCCACGCCCCCATTGCCTGCGGCCTCCCTATTCGGGAGACTGATGCCAGCTTTCGGCAACCCGTTAGCTCCAAAGCAACAACCCCGACCGCCTCCTCAGGTGGACACTTCGGCGGCTAGTACGCGTTACCCCAAGCCCGGCCTGCCGAATCTTGCTAACAGTGGACTAGATCGCTCATATATGGGCCAAACTCAGCTTACACCCATCAGCCAAGAGAATAGCATATCGCCGCAAACCCCAATTGGGCAGTCAGATACCGGCAAAACCGATGAATACTTTACGCCAGAGATTGCCGACAACTCTCCGCCACAGTCGATGAGACCGGGTGGATATGGAGGATTTGGGAGCAGTACTACTTTCGAGGATTCGGGGTTCCGGGCATACGTTCCAAAAAAGCAGGAGCCGGATTTGTTGGACAACACGGCTAGCCCCTTTGACCAGGCCCGCCGACCTTCAGCAACCGGTCTGGGTGCACCTGGAGGCGCCGACGAGCGCCCCGGCACCTCGGCCTCTAATGCTAGCAGCAGCTCGGGGAGCGGAAGACTGCCAAAGCCACAAAAAGGATATGGGGGTTTTGGCCCGCCCCCGAAAGCGTCGGAACACGGCCTCGAGCTGCCCACTACGCCGAATAGGTCCGAGACCTTTCCCCGACCCAGCGAGCGTTTTGCCCCGCCCCCTCGCACGCCGACCGCTCCCCTCGCTTCCGCAACATTGCGGCCGGATCGACTGCAACCCCCGCTGGATTCTCCAGGCGCACCCGACGGACGGTCTCCGATAACGAGCCCGAGGAGGCCGAGCAGAGGGCCGGATACCTCCCGGCCACCGCCACCACGAACCAGCGCGATTCGGCCGACGACCCCTGTTGTACCAACCATCAATCTGGCCGAGGAGTTTGGGATTGGGAACCCGTACCACAACCCGTCGGAATCAACGTCATCAACCAATTCTTCGGAAAACAGCAGTCAGCCGGAACGCCGGCCTAGTCAAGCGAGTCAAACGAGCCAGGCCAGCTCGCGAACAAGCCCATCAAGGTCTCTAGGCTCTAGGTCGGGGAAAAGCCCCTCTGATACATCAAGTTTTGATAACTTGATGACGGATATCCAATCTTCCATGGATGACGTAAAACCAAAGCCACCAATGCCAGCGCCCCTGATGATCCCGTCGAGAGACACTGGGGGCCGCCCATCCCCCTTGAGCGCGCGGCCGCCCCGCTCAGGAGACCGAGGGTATGACCCGCGTATCGACCCTGCAATTCAAAACCCGCGCGTTGGTCAAGAGAGGGCTCCCTTGCCGTCGCCGATGCCGGACAGACCGCTCCGAGACAACCTGACAGTCCAAATACCCAATGACATCATCCTCTCCCCTAGTACACCTGGCTTCCCTTCTCCAGGATGGGCTGCCTCGCCCGAGGGGGACGAGCAGGTTAGCGAGAGGCGCCCTTCGGAGGCATATCCTCAACTACCAACCCCAGTACAATTCCAACCGCCATGGAAACGACAACAACAACAGCAACAACAACAATCACAACAACCACCACAACAACAAGCACCGAAGCCCTCCCGCTCACGTTCTCGCTCCCGCTCCCGTGAGCCGGCTCCCACCTCAGCGCGCGGCGATTGCAAAGCGTGTGGTCTCCCGATCAAGGGCAAGTCCATATCGAGCGCCGATGGTCGTCTGACAGGCCGGTACCACAAACCGTGCTTTGTCTGCTCGACCTGCCAGAATCCCTTCTCTTCGTCCACCTTCTACGTACTTGACGACAGGCCGTACTGCGAGCTACACTACCACAAGCTCAACGGCAGCCTCTGTGGAAGCTGTGGCAGGGGCATCGAGGGCCAGTACCTCGAGGACGAGTCCTCGGTGAAGCACCACGTTGGGTGCTTCAAGTGTGGCGAGTGCGGGATGGCATTGAGGGATGGATACTTTGAGGTGAATGGGAAAGCCTATTGTGGAGACGACGCTTGGAGGCTCGCTGGCGGTGGACCAGGCGATGCTCCAGGTGGGATGGGGGGCAGGGGTGGTATGGGCGGCCGAGGCGGCAGGGGTGGTAGAGGTGGCAGGGGTGGTGGGATGGGGTTCCGGCCTCCGCATATGGGTTTGCCCGGTGGACCGAGAGGTGGCATGGGCGGCGGCTACAACCCCAGCAGGTTGGGGCCGATGGGACAAAAACCGAAGATGGAAAAAAGGATGACGAGGTTGGGAATGATGTGAGCAGGCGATGCATTGACCGAACCACGTCATCCATCTGCGGACGACTATGCCCACTCGACGACGGTTCCGGGGTAATACGCCAAATACGCGTCAACGCGCACGAAACGGCTCGATGCCGCCATCTAATATTCACATTTGGCCTGAGCACTCATGGATTGAGGCTCCTATTCTTTTTTTTTATTTTCGATACCCCGATCACCACTTCGCTTCATATACCCACTGGATTCGGTCTAGCATATTTTGCACTTTACTTTGTCTTTATGGTCTGGTAATTGGGAGATTGGAAAAGGGGACCGGAAAGCACTTGTCCAACAGGCGGGATTCTTGGGAGGCCCCAGTCATTACAAGCGGGCCATGGGTGCGATTACAGAACAACGGTTGACAGAGTCTGAGTTTTTGGCGTTCAGCTGTGTAACGCCTAGGGGATCGGACCTGTTCCAAACGGTCTGACACAGCGTCGTCACGCTATCTGGAAGCCTTCTCTCACGTTGTGCTAACGGGTCGATCCCGGCGCGCAGCAGCAGCCACTTGGTTGCGTGCATGGGATACGCGAGTCTTGCAGGCGGACTGTGGTGAAGCGGACAGAAACGCAGCCACTGTCACACATGTGGAAACAGAGTGATGTTGGTGTAACGAGGAACAGTAAATTATGTATATAAACAATAGTGCTTAATACTTACTGCGAGGCCACAAAAAAAATGAAAGATACTCTCCACCAAGATACGCATGATCAACATTGGTTGATTTGACAACAGTAGTGGGAACTGACAAAAAATTACCGCAAACGTTCAAGTTGGTGGTCAGCCTGTGACGAGACAGTCTCAGCCTCGAGGGCGAGACATCATTCGTTTCGTTCCACCGTGGAACATCGCGGCTCTGCTGCGTACAAGCCGATGCATCGATGGCTTCATATATAATAAGGAGCTCGGACTTGGACTTCTCGAAAATCCCCCGAACCTTTCAATCTATGTACCATCGGCAAGAAGCAGGATGCGAATGGTTACACATGCGCCGCTGATGGACAGACAGTCTGGAGTTACCCAGTTCCAGAACCCCGGCAGATCTCACTTCCTCCCGCAGAAACGCTTATTTCAACCCATGTTTCTTCGGGTCAGCTTGCTGCTTTTTTTCCAACGCCCGCTCGTTCATCTCCGTCTTTCTTGTTTCGGCGCCGCAACCCCCCGCTACCTGTGCATTGGCTGGGGGCCAAGGGGGGCTCTCTGATTGCAGGGCTTGAAAATAAGCTCGGGATTGGCACGCGAAATCCGTACTTCTTCCAACAAGCCGGCTTGAGAACGCTGCTGGCTGAATGCAAGGGCGCTTACACCAATGGAAAAAGGGGAGGGCGGTTAACCAGCCAGCTAGTTAGCTCGCAGTTGAAGAAGGCCAGTCGGTGAGCTACCTGGCCTGGTGCTCTCTCCCTGGCCTTGGCCAGGTTAACCATGGCGGCGCGTTGGACCAGGTTCGGAGCGGTCAGCGGTGAAATTCGACTGCACGATGAGTTATTCCGCAACCCCTTCATTAAATTCGCTCATCCCGAAAACAGCGAGCCTTGATAACACATGCACGCTTCTTCGTAGAATGTTCTGACATCATGTCTTATTTCAATGTACGTACTCTGTAACACGAGAAGGAATCCCGATTGTTTGAAACACGTGTTGCCCTGGTTGAAATGGAAACTTCAGCAGTGGACCGGCCAAACAATCGAGAAGTGAATTTCCACTGCCGGTTCGGTACCCCCTCCGAGCTTTTCGATCCTCCCACGCTTGGCGCAGACTGGGGCCAAGATTCTAGGCCTGCCCCTTCTCTAGCTTGTCAGGGGGAGACGTCCCTTCGAGGGTGGTGGCGTCAACCCGGATTAGGAAAGAACCGGTGCTCGGCCCACTGTTCCTCATAAGTGAAGTGTTAGTGTTTTTAATGCTAGTGGGAGATGGGAAGATGGCTCGGAATGGCTGCAACCATGAAGCCGTTTGTTATCATAACTCTCGGAAAACCCGCGACGGGGGTCGGAAGCACGTCTAGACTTGAAAATTCTTGAAGAAGTAGGTTGCCGTCGATCGCTGATGGTGCGACATGCAAATGACGTTATAGCGGGAGTTGAATGGCGATCGCCCAACACAGCCCGGTACACAAAGATCTGTACTCGACTAAGATCTTCAGCCGCCCCTTCCCTGCAGCAAGGGGGTTTGCAGTGACGGGCCCACCCGAAATCCTCTTTCTGCAGCTGGCGTTTGGCTCCATCCCAATCATGGGTCGAGAAATCTCAGGGACTCGCTATGATCAACAAGGGTGCTTACGTTGAGAGGTCGGCTTTCGCTTGTTGGACGTGCTGGGAAGAAAATGTGACCCTTGTAGTTGCCAGTGTGCTACTCCTTGGTCGGCCGCCTGTTGACATGCTCTGCAAATGGGAAATGCCGTTGGTTGTTCTGTTTTGTTCCCCCTTGTCTCATCTCGCTCCCCTCCATCCCCGACCTTGAACCTTGTCACCGGCACCGTTTGAAGCAACATTTTCGGGCTTCCACCCCACTGCGGGAGACCGACCCCCTGCCCGCCCCTGATGCCCGCCACCCGCGCCTGGCCCTGGTTTATCAAGAATTTGCCTACCGAGTCTACCTAATTAACACTGGACTTCCAAGCCCGAAACCGTTTCAACTCTTTTTCCCACTCTTCACACCACCAACAGTCGCTATCGTTCGTTTGACACGGAAACCTGGTCGACCATTATCACCAGCCTCTCGCTACTCCATCCTAGACGACCCCCCCCGTCTTCGATCAGGTCACCGACTTTTCCCTTCTTCCGTGCAATCACTCGTTTCAGCACGATTCAGCAGGCCCTGCAGTTTTCTCTCCTCTCCTCTTCCAAGTTTAACAGCAAGCCGCCTGGCATTACTGAGCAACAAACTTTGGGTCATGCCTGTTTAAGAGCGACCTTCACTTCGGATTTCGCTTCGGACTTTTTGCGACTACCGGTTGTGTTCCCTCCCGGCCGCCTTCTGTTCCTCTTGTTAGATCTCTTATCTTGACGATGCTTGTGAAAGCGGCGGCGGTGAAGACACAGGCCCGTCGGGTCTTGTCCCGGCCAAAAACCGTGCTGCCAGCGGTCCTTGTTCTTTTCGTGCTGTGCCTATTGGGGCTGTTGCGTCACAATGGCCAGTTGAATCAAAGTCCTGCGTTCCTCGAGGGCAACCGATTCCTCGAACGGGTTCCCGGTTGGTAACCATGAGTTGCCCTGAATCGACTTTCGAATGACAGCTAACAAACCTCAAGGCGAACGCCGTCTTAAGGAACTGCAAGCACAAAGGGCAGCGTTTGAAAAGGAGTACCATCAGCTCAAGAAGTACGAGTCACGTATGCCACGCGATTGGTGATAGTACTAACATGACGGTTTAGTCGACCCGGCTACAAGGCCATCTACGGGAATACTCTCGAGTCTCTTGTCGATCAAGAAACGAGAAAGCCCTCGCATGAGGAGCAACTCAACTCGGACTCTAACACGACGGTCACCTTCAGCAAGGCCCAGCCCGTCACGTTTAACCCATATCCGAACTACAACAGCCCCGAGTGGAAAGCGCACCACGCGACCTATGTGCCGTGCATCGGTGCGACGGGGAAGGAGGTCGAGGATATCCGCGTGTTCAAGGGCCGCCCGCAGAACTTCCCCAACCCCGGCTTTGGAAGCTACAACGTCCTAGGGCTCGACCGGAATTTGTGCTTCGAGCGGGAGACCCGGATGGGGCAGTATGGGATGTCGCCGGTGGTGACGGCTGACGGCGCAGAGATAAATTGGGAGGATGTCAACTGGGGCGACCTCCAGGATCGGTGCCTCGAGAGGAATCGCGCTCGCTTTGCCCCGGATGGCCCGGAGAACGAATACGTCGCCACGGATGGGAGTGGCTCCACCGACTCGAAGCGAAACGCCGACAGCAACGAGGATACCGAAAACGAGCACATCATGCACACTGTGAGGCGGTTCTGGCGCAAGCGGGGCTCTCAGCGGAGGTCGGACAAGCCGGTCGTCAATTCCAAGCGGCCGTCTAACGCGACGCACAAGTTGGAGCCGAGGACCGCGCTGCTCCTCCGCAGCTTCTCTGGGAAGGAATACACCGACAACGATAAGGAGGTCATTCGGTCGCTCGTCACAGAATTGAATCTCAGGACCGGCGGCGAATTCGAGGTTTTCCTTTTTGTGCACATCAAGGACGAACACCGCCAGATCTGGACCGACGATGCGTACAACAAGGCACTCGAGGAGCACGTCCCTGCCGAGTTCAGGAGCATGTCGGTGCTCTGGAACGAACCCGCCGTCAACAGCATGTATACCAACCTGACCATGAAGGCCCGCAAGGTGCACCACGGCCAGTTCTTGCCGGTCCAGATGTTCATGCAAGAATTCCGCGAATTCGAGTTTGTCTGGAACTGGGAAATGGACTCCCGTATCATCGGGCACAACTACGATGTCCTCTCCAAACTGGCCGATTTCGGCCGGAAGCAACCGCGGAAGGGGCTCTGGGAACGTAACGAGCGATTTTACATTCCCTCCTTTCACGGCAACTTTGACACGCAGTTCCGCGCCTCGGTGGAGCGGACCGTCGGCACCGAGACGGTTTGGGGCGCGCCCAAGGTCCCAGTCGTCAGCCCCTTCGGCCCCGAGCCTCCCGTCGCCAAACCCCAGGACGATGATTACAAGTGGGGCGTGGGTGAGGAGGCGGATTTGATCGAGCTTTCTCCCATGTTCAACCCAGTCAACAGCGGCTGGGTCATGCGCAATTCGGTCTGGGGCTATCGCTCGGATTCATTCCCCTGGGGGAGGCTCCCTCGCCGCGCCACCATCATCACACAGTCCAGGCTCTCGAGACGCCTCCTCGATGCCATGCACTACGAGGACCTGCGCGGCAACCACGTCACTTCCGAGATGGTGGCCCCGACCGCAGCGCTTCTCCACGGCTTCAAGGGGGTGTACGCACCCATGCCTGTCTTCTTCGACCGTGCGTGGAAGGGCTCCCAGCTCGCCAAGTGGTTCAACGGTGGACCCAAGGGACAGAGCGGCAGCTTCGGCAGCTCCATGGCGTGGGGTCAAGAAGGGCGATACATGGGCACCACTTGGTACTTCCGCGCCTACCCCCCACAGCGGCTGTACAACAACTGGGTCGGCTACGAGGATACCGGGATCGGCGGCAGCGAGTGGGAGGCCGAGCACGGCCGCCCGTGTCTCCCCTCTATGATCCTACATCCCATCAAGGAGATCCGGCCGACTGAGAAGGGCTACGAGACCGATTCCAGACTGACGTACGACTGAAGAGGCAGACAAGATGGATGGTTGATCGAGCTGCTTTAAATCACTACACCGCGTTTGCGGCGCCAGGCCCTACACCACAGGCCGCGCCGCGCGGTGATGTCTGGCTATCTGTCGCGCTTACAGACATTGTGTCTGGGTGGAAGAACGGCATTTTGTCAGACTACGGCCACGGACGAGCTGCACGGAAGCTTCGGAGCCCATGCTCCAAGCCTCGCGCCGTGCGCCGCCAAGAGCGGAGAGGGGGTGAAAGGATGGGGGAGAGAAACAGAGACCCGGGTTTTCTCTGGGTTGAGTTTGTTGCCGGACCTGGGAATACCGGGTTGCGATGAAGAGATTGATAGCATAGCATGCCGGCGTATAAAGAGTATTGGACATATCAACGGGGAGGGTATGTCTAGAAGTTATAAATAACTGAGATGTACGAAATATTCGTAATGATTAATATAGACATGTATCTGAAATCCGCTCTGGCTTCATATCTTTGATTGTCAAGGACCTGCTATTGCCTCATCATGGCTTGGTTAATATGCTTCCATCAGATCTGGGACGAGGCAAACAAGGTCCACCCTAACCACCGCTACCCGACAAGAAGAGTTGAGACACCCCTGGCCCTATCCTTCAGTCTACAACAGGGGGGAGTGAACATACCAGTACCGCTGTGTTTGTGAGGTGAGGTCTGGGTTTCGGCCCCCAAGCGGTTTGCGGGGAGATATAGAAGAGCCGCACTCGGCACGCAAACAAGCGAGGTACCGAGCTGTTTAAGGTATTAGGTAAGGATGCCACAGTTCCCGTGTTCGAAGCTGACTGGGCCAAAAGCACCAATCCAAACAACCGAATGTTGAGTGATGCATATGGTACTTGGGTACCTTGGGTAAGGGGAGTTGGAGCGGTCAGTGATTACCCAGGTAAACCGAGTTTGTGATTCCAGCCCTGCCATCATTTACTTGGATATTTTCATGAGGTAAACATGGCAATCTCAGAATAGGCAACTCAAGCACGCGACTCGGGACAAGAAATCGTGATTTACCCGCTGTTGTCACTGCAGGAAGGAGGGTGGTTGCGGGGCACCACATGGGTCGATTTTTGGCGTCAAACGCACGAGCCTTGCTGCTGGGTCCCTGGAAATCGGCCCAGAACAACAAGCCACACTAAATTGCAAAGCCACATTGTTTGTAATATATTGTTCCTGATTGGTTGACTTGTTCAGGTCCAGGGGGCTTGTTCTGGTGGAAGGCGGACGGCAGCCAGGATTGCTCATTGCTCGGTCAGTCGTGTCAGTGCAGATGGTCACAGGGTGGTGTGGAACAACGCCTGTTGGTGGGAAGGTGACCTAGGGGGTGTGTTTTGTTAGGTTGTTAATGAACAAGTCATGATTTAAAATCTGCTTCTTCCCTCTTCTGTGACACCCGAACTCTTTATGCCCTGATTAACTGGTTCTTGGTTTTCTTCCTCGCGCACTCCTTTTCTCCGCAATCTCCCAAACAGCAATCAGACTGAGACAGACAGTCAGCTCACAGTCGTTGATTCATTCACTGACAGCCTTCGACGTCCGACCGCCCTTCCAAACCAGAGCCCATCAATCTCCCATCCCAGTGTTTCTTCGCTTCCTCGTTTGGTTTGTTTATTCCTCCAAGGATAATCCTCAAACAAACCGCCATCATGTCGCCGACATACACCATGTCCGCCCATCTGTGCAAGCAGATCTACTCTTCTTGGCGCCAGGCCCGCCAGACCTCACCAGACCTGAGCCCCCCGACAACTTCCACCGCCTTCACCAACAATACCAGTGCCAATTCGGCTTCGGCATACCCTCACCGCCCGTCATCGTCTGCGGAGAAGCGTTCCATGGACAGCGATCGCAGCGAGTCCTTCCCACCGTCATTGACACGGAAGCCGTCCGGGTCCAATTGGCAATGGGGGTCCCGCTAGGCTTCTCGACTGGTTCACGACTTGCCATGATCTAAGACGGAAACCTTTTGCCGGTGGATGGATGGCTGGGATCGATATGGATGAGTGTGTGCAAGCCACTCCCACACAATTGCGGGAGCCTCAGAATGGAAAGCCGATGAAGGTCGATTACAAGACACCCGAACAAACAACACACAACACTCACCGCCACCAAAGCAAGGCAAGGCACAAGGCTCAATCGGGCACTTCACGTCAACACCACACCCTCACCAACCCTACCAGCATTTTATCTCTTTTTTTTCCAAAGGCATCTATCTGGCAACGACCAGCCCCGGAGTTAAGCGGCTTGGAGTTTCGGGAGTCTACTGGGCTTTGTCATCACCACCATCTCCATCTACATTACAACCTTTTCCCCCAATACACCATCCGCGCCCACAATTCCGTCATCTGTCGTCATTGCAGTCCCCAACATGGCTTCCCAGAAACGCACGACACAGGCACGCGACACTGATCTCGGTTTCGCTTTCGATGCCATCGGCCAATCGGCGTATTTGCGATGGCCAACGTGGTGGTTGCATCCGAACCATGAGGGCGGGGTGGCGGCTAAGGAAGCAGTTGGGATGACATGCACAATGGGGCTTTTTTTTTGCTTTGGGTTCTTCCTCTTCTGGGTTCTCTTTTCTTTTTTTGTTCCCTTGTCGCTCCTGCTTGCATATGCCTACATACATACAAAGCAAAGTGGGTTGTCTGGCGGGGGACACCATTGGGATAGCATCACGGCGGCGCTTGGTAGTGAATTGATACCCTTCTGTCCTTTATGTTTACTTCGTCCCATTTTCTCCAGTTTCCTTTCGCCATTCCGGGCCGTCCATTGAGATTTCTTGGAGACTGTTTGGACAGTTGGTCCTCGTCTCGGTCAAAAGCACCTACATATCCCCGTTTCCCGACTAACAAAACGAATCCTCTCAACGGCCGGACCATCCACCAAAAGCCTATATTACCCCTAAAAATAAATTACCAGCAGCTGGATCCACCATCTCTTGCGCTTCCGTCTCCATAACACCGAAGTCGCCTCTGGCAACAAGATGGGAGTGCGCGGTGAGAGTACTCCCGCTTCGGCTTCCAGCTATACCGGTCCGGCACGCCCTCGCCACTGAGAACATCGACGACGGTGCTGCCAATGGTCGGAAGGTCTTTGGCGCGATTGTAGGATCCCCCAGCAACACAGGTGAGATTGGGGAGCTGGGGGTGCTTGGCAATGAGAGGGTCTTGGGTTGCCGTGACGCCGTCCCTGTTCGTACAATGAAAGAAGCTCAGTTTGTGGTGCATAACCTGGTCAACTAGGGTCTGGGACTAACCAATATGATGTGATAGAGCTGAGATGTGCTCCCTTGAGGGCCGGTAGAAACTCCCTGGCCCATTCGATCGTCTTCTGCATGTGGTGCTTCGCAAGAGCAGTGTTGGAAAGATCTTCAACACGGGAGAGAGTAGAGCCACGCAAGTTGGTGAAAGGCTCTGCCCACGTGAGCTTACCGACGCAGCCTCGAGCTGGAGGAAGAAAGTCGACTACAGCCAACGGTACCTAATCAGCAAGCGGAGAGAATAGAAGCGTGGAGAAGTACCGACCTTTCCCCCTATGGGATATCATCGGCTTGCCCCTGAAAAACTCGGTTTGCTCTTCGTTCAACCGAACGTTGTATGAGAAACAAGCCAGTAGCCACGGGGGTCCTCCCCGTCGGAGGGAGAGGAATGCCAGAAGCGTCAAGGACTTGAGCAAACCATGGACCGACAGCCAAGACAACCTGTGCATCCCTAGTCTCGATCGTCTCCCCGTTTTCGAGCACGAGTGAAGTAATACGACTTCCGTCTTGAACGAGGCTCGTGACACCACTTTCGTAGAAGGTTCCACCGCTGTTTACGCAAGCGTTCTTGGCCCGCACCCTTGCCTCGGATATGCACGGTTCCCAGTCGACGATGCTGTCGTCCGGAGCTGAGATGTACGTCAAGGATTCCGGAGCTGCCGCCGTCCCGAATGTATCTCTCATCAGCGTCCTATCGCCGGGTTCTCGGCGCGGTAACCCAAGCTCCTCGCGAACCTCGTTGATCTTCTGGACTGTAGCTGCATCATCTTGTTCGTAAATCACTACACGCCCGATGCTGTGTTGGTACCTGGAAAAGTTGATGTCGCTGTTCCATTGCTTCTGAGCCCCGATTGCCTCCGTCATCCGCTCTGCGTTGTTGTAATCAACACGGACGATCTTTGATATGTCGTCGCTCGGGGCGAGGGGAGAAGGCCGGGAAACGATTGACAGTTGTGCAGGGGGCCATTTCTGACGGACGTGGTCGGCCGTTGATAGACCGAACACACCAGTGCCAATGATAATGACTCTGTCCATGTTGTGATAAAAGGGAGAGATTGCCGAGCTAAGGGCTAGGTTTCAGCCGTTCACTGCGCGGGGTTTCATGCGCATAATACATGCAAGAATGAGTATCTTCTCGCCTCGCGCTCAGTCTTCGATGACGTTGATTCGCAGAATATCCGAGGACATGCCCTGCTTTCTGCCACACCTAACTTCAACATCACATAGAACCCATCCATAGCACAGATGGATGGAGATGACCGCGAAGTAAAGGGGTGGCGTCGACACGATGATAGCATGTTCCAAGGTTATAGTCCTTATTGAATTCTACCCGCTCATACTCCAGGTGATAGTCTATAACATGAATGAAAAAGGCGTACACAACAGACAAAACAGCCCAGTCCAGCCGCCACAGCAAAGCCTGTATCCTCTGTGTATATTCCCCCCCAACTAAACTTCTTTTTGTTCAATGCCCAGCAAATATATATGCACTGCTAATAAACCCAATTCATCAGGGGAGAAAAAGCCACGCCCAGCCAGTTCGCCAGCCAGCCAGCCAGTCTGTCTATCAGCCAACAGCAACGACGGCCGGCAGTCTCGCATCAAACCAACGCTACGCTAACAACAGCAGACAACACCACCACCGCCACCGTGGCCACCACCACTTTATATAATCCCCCCCCCCCCCACTTGGCCTTCCATCCTGCAATACCACCACCACCACCACCGCTCACCCAGCAAGCGACGCCACCGGCGGCACCCTTACAGAGACCCCCCCATCCGCGGCCTCCGCCTCCGCCTCCGCCCCACTAGCACTAGCACTATCGTCGGGCGACTCCTCGGCGACCTGGCCCTGGATGCGGCGCTTAGCCTCGGCCTTGTCGGCGGCGGTGATCTGGTTCTCGTCCTTGCGCATGTCGGGGGTCCACATGGGCTCGCCAGGGGCGTGGCCGACGGACATGCCGACGCGGATCTGTGAAGGGGTGGTGGTGGTTAGTGGGTTTGTTGTGTGGTGTTGTGGTTTGGGTGGAGGGGGGGGGGGGGGGGGAGGCTTACCAGTGTCTCCAGCGCCGTGTTCGAGTTATCCACTAGGTCGTCATCAAACACCATCTTGCCGCTCTCAAACAGCAGCACGAGCGTGCTCCCGCCAAACTTAAAGTAGCCCAGCTCCTCGCCGCGGCGGACCTCCTCGCCCTCGCTGCGCGTGATGACGGTGCTGCCGACCATCATGGCACCCACACAAATGACCATGACGCGGCCAAACTCGGCCGTGTCGATGGGCACGATGATGCGCACGTTCTCGCCGTACACGTCCAGCGCGGAGCGGATGGCCATGGGATTGACCGTGTAGTACTCGCCGGCGATCGTCTTGGGCTCGCGCATGGTGCCGTCGACGGGGATGTGGAAGCGGTGGTAGTCCTGCGGCGCGAGGCGGAACACGCCCAAGCCGCCGCCGTTCTCGTACCGGCCCACGTCTTCGGGGTATGCGTCGCCGAGGAGCCGCTTGATGCTGAACTCGCGGCCCTTGACCCACACCTTGGTAGCCGTCTCGATGCGGTTGAACACGACGGAGCGGCAGTCGGCGGGCGACACGATGATGCGCGGGTTGTTGGGTGCCGAGCAGGGGCGCGCGGTGGGCTTGAGCGCCCTGTAGAAAAACTCGTTGAAGCTCTTGAACTCGTTGAGCGGGAGCAGCACCTCGGAGAGGTCGAGGCCGTGGAAGGCGATGAACTTGGGGATCTCGGCCTTGGACGCCGGGTCGTCGTACTTTTTGCCCTGCTTGATGCTGAGGCTCTTGAGGAGTTTGCGGACTGTCCGTGTTAGTTCAGTTGGCTCAACCCCTGTTAAACACTGGTGTACTTACTCCTCTTCTTCTCCATGCTGTTCGATTTCAAACCCTTGTACAGAAGTCGGATGCCAAGGCGCACATATACGCTCATCTTCTCCTCGTTGATCTGGCCGGTGATACGGTCCTGAACCAGAATATTGGCCGAGTTGGCCCCCAGCTTATAGCCTCCATACGAGATCTTGGTGATGACCTTGGAGTACCACTTGCGCTGCGCCTGGCTGGAAGTGACGAACCCGCCCATCATCAGGTTGTTGACTTGGCGCCAGTCCTGGCTCGCGCAAGTGGCAATATGCGTGATGATGTCGGCGTCTTTGCGCTTGTTTAGGCGCGGCTGGTGGCAGATGGGACACTCCCGAATCTCAACGACGTGTTCTTCGCTCGTGTTGATATTCAAGTCGTCCCGATCCAGCGCATCACCCTCCTCGCCAGGCGTGCTCAGTTCGGGGACAGAAATAATCGACGTGTCGGTAGTTTGCGACTCGGACGGCGTCTCGGGACCCTCAGCCGGGGTGTCAGTTCCCGAATGCGTGGGAGCAAGCAGATTCTTGACCTTGTCGGCATCCGGGAGCATGTTCTTCACCCGCTCCGCCATACCCTGTGGCCGCGACTTGGCCTGCAATTGGTCCTCGAGGCAGATGACTGCCTCGTCCATGGTCAAGTCCTCCGCATCGTCGTTACCGCCCGCTTTATGAGGGAAACGTTGGAAAAAGCTATCGATGGTGGACTCGCGCAATGTGGAGCCCAGGGTGTCGAGCATGGTCGACAGCTCAACCTTGCTGATGAGGCCGCTCTCGTCGGTGTCGTACTGCTTCAGCATGGCCCTCCAGAACTGTTGACGAAGCGCTGGATAGGGCATGTACTTGGCACGGATGAACATTTGTGGGTTGTGCTTGTCTTCCCACTTTTCTTGGTTTTTCATCTTGAGCGGAAGCGTGTATGGGATGAACTCCGGATCCTCGCCGTCGGGCGGGGTCGTTTCTCCAAGGGTGGAGGCAGCAGCGGCAACGGCGTTGTCTCCTGGGTGAAGAAGCCCGGTGTTGGCGACCGCAGGCTGGGGAGATTCTGGAAAGCCGTCTCCCAAGACCTGGGAAGCACCAGGGCTTGGGGTGGGGGTAGGCACAGGCGACCCGACACTCGCGGCCGTCGCGGTGGACGGGTTCTTGGACAGACTGGGCCTGGTGAGCTTGCTCAGGCTCTGAGTCGAAGGGGTGCGCGATAACCCCAGTCTCATGAAACGAGGACGCTGCGCCGGCGCTGAGAAGTCTGGCACATCCTTCAAGTTGTACAGCCCGGTCTCCGGATCTGCTTTCGGGGCCTTGTCGATGAGGTCCTTCACCGGGAAGTTCACCGACGCAATGAAGTCGTTGCCCGAGTACTTGTCGCGGTCAATGACAGTGAACGAGAAGCTGTAGAGTTGCTCGTGGCCCAGAACTTGGAAAATCATCTTCTCGTTGAAAACGGGGTTCAAGTTGTGTCGGATTGTCTTCGTCCTGTAAGTCTTCTTGCCCAGGGAGGCAACGACGAACGGGTCCATGTCGAAGCTGGTCTTGGTCAGGTTGGACTCGGGCGGCAGGTCGGTAATCTTGCCGATCTCGAGGAAAATGATGCCAACCACATCACTGCCGCCGTTGATGAACTCGTAGGGGTTGTCCCTCTTCTTGCGCTTCAGGCCGCTAATCCGCAGTTTTCTCCGCCTCTTCTCTGCCGCCTCCGGCTTGGTCGGGTCTTCATCCTCTGGCGTCTCGTCCTCGTAGACATCGTACTCGTCCTCCTCGTCGTGTTCCTCCGCCCGCCTTTCACCGAGGGGCGGGGAGGGTGAGGGGGCCTTGCCCTGTTTGACCGGGGCAAGAACCGGGGTTCGCGATGGTGTAGGGTTTCGTGAGGTGTCGGCGCCCGGGGCTGATTTGACCAGCGCGGTAAACTTCTCAAAGATTTGTTCGTCGGTGGCCTGTGGATTGGTGCTGTCAAAGAGGGTAAACTGTAGCAAGACCTCCCCCGAGACAATGCTGGTCTTCTTTCCAGGCCGCTTGCTCTTCAGGGGGTACCACTTGGGCATCTGCTCTGTCTTCTCGTCGGCAAAGATCTCCTCCAGCGCAAGGTCGAACTCGCCGAGATAGTCCTTCCCGAAGCGATCCTTATCCCAGGCACATACGTCCAACAGGAGGCTCTGGACGCCGGCAACGGGTAGCTCGCATTGTTCGTTCCACTCGGGGTTGAGGGTTTTGGACTCGGTGTGGGTGATGTGCTTCGCTTCGCCAAGAGTCAAGACGAGGTACTAATAATCGCCGAACAGCAGTTAGCCGCGAGCTTGTTTTCGGAGCTGCAGATGCCTGCCGTGTGCAGTGTCGCACTCACCGGATCCGACGTGCCTCCCCTATCCTTGGCGGCGAGATCCCTGGCCTAGACAGTTCGCACACACAAAGTCAGTCCCGCGTTCGTGTTTCCATTGTTTTTGTTTGGCGGCAAAAAAAACAAGCGGCGGTCCGTACCCGCAAAATGACCACGTTTAGAACGAGGCCTGTGTCTTTGCGGCCCTCGGGGCTCGCCGCGTCTCCTTTCGTACCCATTGGGCTCGTGCTACGGCTGTTGGAGGTTGAATTGGTGTTCGGGCTATTGGAGAAGCCTGGCTTCAGGCGATTGGGAATGATGCGGACCATGGCGAGCGCGGGGTCGACACGAGTTTATGCGATCCCGGTGCTACCACCTAGCCTGCAGCCAGGGCGGTTTCCAAGTTTCGAGTCGGTGGCGGTACGGAGTACGGTATGGGTTATGGGGTATCTAAAGTGGTACTTTGTATGTAAGATATGGCGGGGTCAGATTCAAGTTTTAGGTGCCCCGTGTCGGGTGCTTGCTTGCATTCGCCGTGGCACTGGGCTGTTGCAGAGGCAGCAACACCGCAGCTCCAAGCCAGCGGCAAGCAGCGATTCGCTCCAGAACGCGGGGGTTTTCTCCACGCAAATCGGCAAAATCGGAGTCGTCGGGGTTGTCGGGGTCTTCGAAGTGGTTGACGGGTCTCTGGAACACGTCAGGCAACTGGGTAGCGATGCTGGGGCCGAGGAAACGAGGACGTCATCCTCAGCGGCCGCGGAAACGCAGCCCTGGGTTTACATATGTACCCAACAGCTTAGCAGCGTACAGGAGAGATGGAAAAGGCAGTGGGGCCAGGGGACAGGGATCGGCAACGCGCTGTCTCTGGGATTCGCTAATATTGGACGAATACCCCACCAAAAGGGGAAGAAATACAGTGTCATTAGTTACCGCACAGGCGACCTCAGCTGGGTGGCAACTCATCAAATGCACCAGACCAAAGTGATTGAGGCTGCCTGTTCGCGGTCTAGGGGATTTCTAGGCGAGATTCGGGTTGGTTTCAGGGGCGGGCTGGCCAAGCAAAAAGATGACGGTCGGAGAGAAAAGGAGACAGTTTGTGCCACGCATCCGATGGGGAAGTAACAGATTCTCAAAGCGCATCAACATGTGCCGTACGCGGCACCATCCATACACGTAGTTAGAAACACCCCGCCGATACCGATCGTCTCGAGAAAGCGGTGGGTGACAGACCGCCGAACTAATGGGGGCGGCTGACGCTAGCTAGGTACTCGCAGGAAATTCGGAGATGGACCGATGAGACCGGGCATTTGATGCGGGATGAACGCATCGCTACGGAACAACCGAAGAGAAGGATTCCGTCCACCTCCGATTTGGCCGGATCGAGAAGTTGTACGAAGTACATGCATGTATACTACTACATCAACTAAACTACATGTCCAATATGCGCGCTTTACGGTCAGCTTTGACCCGACGAGATGGACCTGGAACAGGTCAGCATGTATTATGTGGTTGCACAAAGCCGCTTCTCGAGGCCCAAAATCCTCAACCGGAAATACGCCTCAAAAACATGGCCCCCATCAACAATCTCGTTGTTTTTTAAAAACTCTGGCGCGGAATCCAGGCCAAGACCACAATTGGAAGGCGATGCGAAATATTCGTTACCTTGACTTACCGTAACGAGGTAAGGAAAGTACCTTGAACGGGATTCCTGGTCCACATAACTAAAAACGGGAACCATGGGCGATCCTGGTTCCACTCATCTCCTTGGAAGCCTTCGAGCCGTTTCGAGTCAACTTCGAGTTAACAAAGCCGTTCTTTTAGGCTTTCTTGTCATCATTCTCTGGATGCATGACTTGATGACGCAGTCGATACAAGAATTGGTCAATGCTTGGTCCACCGATCGTCAGCTCCGAGACCTAACATGTCAGCTCACCCACAACTGAAGCCGCAGTTTTTAACGAAGTTCTGTGGTTGGTCCACAACAGTGTCATTTGGGGCGCATCATCGCCTGTATTTGATCAATGGAGTTGCTCTCTTGTCCTGGTCAGCTTCAGCGCTTAGGTCCGTCCGCGGATAAGCGGCACAGTAACTTCCTACCCACTTGTTCTGGAGGCCTCACATGTCAATCGTCCTGTCCGACAGACATGTTGAACATGAACGACGACGCTTGACCTTGATTGGGACTTTTGGACGAACTAACCCGGGGGCAAACAAAGGGGCTACCCGTCCACTTCCCGTCTCGCTACAACGGTTACAGGCTCGAGACAGGCTATTAAATAGTCGAATTTCGCCTCCGCCCTCAACCCCTTAGGTGTTCCACCATGGTGGACCGCCGTTGAAATGCCACAACCCGGTCCCTCCATCGTGACCACGGTCGGTGGAGCGTCTGTCTTGGGTGACGTTATCACGCGAGCTGTTGCTGCTTCCGGACCTGCCGTGTGGAAGCGTGGCGGGGTGTTTCTGGGATGCGCAAAGCGCTTGAGTTCCTTAGGACAGGGCAGAACTGTTGACCAGCTGTTTCCGGATTTTCACCCAGACGGTTGCTCCTCGTGGGGGTATATACCGGCTGGCCTTTGGCGAACCCACTAAGCCCGACCCTCACTGCCCCAAGCCTCGGTAACCACTACCCCCGGGATGAAAATCTACAAAATCACTTGCAAGACTGGTGTCGCTCATGGCCTTGGTACGGAGGGACCAGGAAAAGCCTCAGAGAATGCACGACTCGGATATCTTGTGATATCACGGTTAACATGCCTTGGCGAACCTCTGTCAACAAACGGGTCGAGGATAGGACTGAAGGGTTCATCCACACTCAAGGGCCCATCCTTCATGAGTTGTCCGCTGGTAGGCAAATATTTGGGAACCGCAAGAGGCAGTATGCCAGCCAGCCAACCAGTTTGACCCAGGTTTATGGCCGAGCCTAAGCTTAACGTGGTGCAGGTCCTCCGCCAGAGACTAGCTTGTCTATCCCCAACCTATTCTGTATTTTTGGTGGATATCATTAATCGTAAATGATCATAAAACACATCTATGCCGCCGCCTTGGCCTTGTACTTTGTAGCGGCTTTATCAAACAGCTCGTTCTTCTCAGCCAAGTCCACCAAGAGCGGGTGCTCAGCATTGGCCTTTTGGAGAGAGCTAGAACCTTGTTAGACATCGACTGGCTAATAATCTCTTCGGTGGGGGGCGTACCTTAATGCTTCCTCGGCACTCTTCCCAGTAATTACGCTCAGAACCAACAGGTTGGCAATGGCCTCGGCGTGCTCGGGCTCCTTCGTCAACGCCTGGTCCAGCGCAGCCTGCGCCTCCTCTGTGCGGCCGAGGTGCAGTTCGGCAACGGCCTGTGAGACCAAGGTCCGTACTGATGATGTCGCGGGCGCCTGTGCCAGTTCCTCGAAAACGTAAAACGCTTGTTGGTATTTCTCGCCGCCCTAGAAAACATCAGAATGGTCAGCACCCAAAATCATAAACAGGAAAAAAAATCCGGTTATAACTCACCAGTCTCAAGCCAACCCACGACTCGGCGAGGTTCACCAGCAGGCTATCCTGAGCCCACCGCCGGGCAGCAGCGACCTCCTTGACGGCGAGATCATTCCTGTTATTGTGGAGATGAATCTGCACAATCAGCGCAACGGCGTCCACTATCCCACAACCACGTTAGCCTTCGTTGTACAACAACCAACCCCCCTCACACACAACCCAGCCCCAACCAAACAAAGATAAAGAATAAAAAAAAACCCACAGCTCCCCTGATGCTGTCCCAGCAGCGCCAACGCCTCCTCGCTCTTCCCCGCCGCCTGCAGCACGGTCCCACCCAGGACCTGCACGGTCGCGTTATCCGCACTCTCCGCCGCAAGGCTTTCAGCCGCGGCAACGGCGGCGTCGACGTTGCCCAGCGCAAACTCAGCCAGGGCCGCGACGGCCTGCAGCTCGGGCTCGGCAGCGCCCTTGACGTCGGCGAGGGCCTCGGCGGCCTCCCCCAGCGCGACGCGCGCCCGCAGCTGCAGCACCCGCGCCGGGAGCGCGTTCTCGGGGGAGAGGGTGCTCGTGTCGAAGGTGAGGACTTCGTGGTATTGGCCTTGGTGGAAGTGGTTGTGGATGTTGATCAGTTCGCCTTCGGCGGAGTAGGGGTCCATGGTGGGGGATTGTTGTGTGTCGTTGGGACGTCTTCTTGGGGGGAGGGGTTGTTGTTGGTGGTGGTGAGAGTCGGAGGGGTGGTGTTGGTTTGGGTGGTGGGTGTGTGCTAGATGCGCTCCGTGCTGTGATCGAACGTGGGTTGAATTGACCGACGTGGAGCTTGTGATGCGGGACAAGCCGCGCCAAGATGTGGTGGTGGGAAGAGCCAGCACGGAGGATGTCGGGTTAGGGTTAGGGTGGCTTGGAGCAGCTGAACTCTAGCTTGGCCCAACAAGGACTCGAGAGCTTCTTCCACTTCACCAACATGGCAGTGATTAAAAAGAGACGCCACCACCAACTTCACAAAAGCAGCGGTCCCCTCTCACTCCGTCACCTCTAGAACCACAGTGTTTACGGCGCATAATCCACCGACTTGCAGTTTTGCCACGCCCCGGCCGTGAAAACGGGCTGGCAGAACAAACATCATGCGCGGAACGAGCCAACATCAGATCTGACCCAACCCAAAACGATGCCAACCGCAGTTCTCCTTCGTGAGGCAACATGTCTTAGTTATTGATGGCTGGTGTTGCGGTCAGCCCACCACTGCCGCCTTGGCGCCTTAGCTTCCCAGCCTTGTCAGAGCCGCTAGGTGACAGCCAGGAGCGGCGGCGCAGCAGAGAAGATATATCCGGTGGTTTTCGGATCCGGCTCCGGCTCGCACCGAGCTCCCGACCTCTTGGATGCAACGGGTTGCATCGCCCGTCACCCAGCCTGGGGGCACAGGACTCACAGGACTTGCTGAGATGAACCGTAATCGAGTGTGGTGTTTCTCCTCGTACCTTCGGCGCAGACGTGGCCAAGGGCGTTCTCGTAAAGGGGGCAAAAACAAAGTCCAATAGCACGACATACCACCCCTGGCCATGGGTGAGAATATTTGGACATTTTCTCAGTGAAGAACAGCTAGTTATCGCGTCAAGAAGTGTGTCTCTTCTCACTTTTCATGCTCTCTGCGTTGACACTGTCAAGTCTTGGATTAACGAAAGAAGGCCTGCGCGACTTTAATTTCGCTTCTCTGCCCTGCCCCTCGTCCAGGCGCGTAAGATGCGTATTCACGGTCTGATGTGCGGAAACCAACGTTGAAGCCCGGGAGAGTACTGTGTACATAGTAGGTCGTAAGTTGTCAAAAAGCGGCCGGGCGCTTAACTTAAAATGGTAATTAGTCCAATAATTGCAATTGTGGGTTTTCCTAACCTCCCAATTTTGCCCAAATCCTCCTCCTCCACAGCATAATGAATGAACCAACAAGCGACGATCTCGTGGTCTCGCCTCCAGCACTTCCCCAGGCAACCATCACAGGCCCCTCAAGGTTCGATCGCCAGCGCCAACCGCACGGCATAAATGATTCCCAACTCAAATCGCCTCTCAGCTTCAACCCTGCAATTGGTTGTTTGCAGTCGCAAATAGCAAGAGGTCAAAGCTCGAAACAGTACCACCCCAGAGCCTCTCCATGTCAGGCTGTCTGTTTCTTTCCTAAAAACCGATTGGTTGTTGTAACTTAATCACCGGCAGTCCATCAGTACCGTTACCAGCCGCGGTTGCATTCCCCGGGCACGGCGTGCAGATGGCGGTTGGAAGAGCCCTTTCCGCTGCAAGACATATGCAACGCGGGTCTATTTGGGGACTCGTAGGGGCAACGCTTCATCGACCCGGGTGATCGAGCCTCTCATGCTTCAGACAAGATGTTCTGATTCTCGTTGTTTCTTGAGCAAGTTGATGAAGTCTCGGAACCGAGACCCTTCGACCATGATCATGACCAGCTCATCTCCATGCACGGCTGCGGCACCGCCAAGACAGGCCGTCTTAATTTAGCAACTTCCCAGTCGGGATGCGAGCTCACCTTCACCAGGTCACAATGTGGCGTCCAATGCCGAAGTAGAAATTCTGAGAGACAGTTCTCCATGTTGGTAGCTTGGGTCTCACATCCGGCCGCTGGAATCACGCACCATGGCGGGGCAGCGATCGCCCCATACCGTGCACTTACTGAGTGACCTGCAGTCGGGACCGCACAATCCCCAACATGCACCTAATCTGTACGAGAGATCCTTCGATGGCTGGGTTGGGAAAAACTACGGCCCATCCGTATAAGACCGATCCCTCCACCCTTACCCCTGCCTACACCCTCGCCGCCCAGCCATGCGGGATTCCTTCGAGACTCCACGGAACTCGGAAACCTTAAACTCAAGTTTGCGAAGAATAATTTATTTCCCCTGCTTGCCTAAGAAGCTTTCTTAAACAAGCAACGCCCAGCCCTGCTGCCCTCCTATGTGTCCCCAACGCACAGTACCCCCATCTCGGCTTCCGCCATGGAAACGGTAATACCCCCACGAGACCACGGCCCGTCGACATACCGCTACACGTGGGACGAGAACGGCGAGGTGACCCAAGTCACAAGGTGCGTACGGCGCAGTTCCCTTCTTCAGACGACACCAACGTCAAGCCCTCGACGACGAACTACTAACCAACACTGACACTCTCACCAGAGTAAGAGACTCGCGCTCCTTTTCCACAGAACGCCTCCGCCCCGGCCGCCAATCCGCCCAGTGGCCCTTCCAAAGCATCATAACAACCGACAGCGACCTCCCCCGACCCATATCCCACTACTCGACATGGCAACAACCACTCCCACTTCCACCACCATCACCACCACACGTCCAACAATATCTCGACGACCTCCCACCGCATCCCCTAGCCAGCAACCCACCACCTCACCCCTTAGCCAGCCACCCACCACACCCCCTAACCAGCAACCCCCCCTCCACCTCCTTCACCCCCTACCGACCACCACCCCACCCAACCACCACCTCCCCCTCCCCAACCGAGCGCGACATCGTCCCCGACTACGTCCGCAACTTCTTCCTCCTCCACCGCGCCACCCCCGACCCCACCACCGCCTCCCCCTATGCCAACAACCACAACAACCCCCCTCACGGATCACCACCACCACCAACAACGCCAGCGGCGGCCGCCGCGGCAGCGTTGTATGACCTCCCCAGCCGCACCGCCACCCCGCAGCACCATGGTGTCGAGCTGGTGGTGCCGAAACGGCGGAGTGCACTGCATCGGTCGAGGGTGGCGGATTTTTTTGAGGGGTTTAGGGTTAGTGCTGTTAGTGGGGTGAGTGGTTTCAGTGGGGTTAGTGCTGTCAGTGCCGGTGCTGTTAGTGGTGTCAGTGGCGATGGTGATGGTGGGGGCGGTGGTGAGGGTGGAGGGTTTGAGGCCGGGTCGAGGCCGAGGTCGGGGTCGGGGGATGGGTTGGGGGGGTTGGGGGCGGAGCTGGGGCGGGTGGATAGTCGGGAGGGGGTGCCGGGTGGGGTGGGGGAGGAGCAGCGGTTTTTTCTTGGGGAGGGCGTGAGGGGGGTGGGGGAGAAGGGCGGTGTTGGGGGCGGTGGTGTTGGTGGGGGGAGTGGGATGGGGGGGTGGAGGGCTTGGAGGGGGGGCGGGTGGCGGGCGGGAGTTGCGATGATTGTGTTGGCGACGTTGGTGATACTAATTACGGGGTTCGTGTGTTTGATCGTGGCGATATCCGGGGTGAACGGGGAGTCGGCTGTTTTCGAGGGGAGTTGTGGCAGCGCGGCGGCGGTGGATTGGGGGCTGCATGCCGTGGTTAATGTGTTTGTGGTGGTTTTGGTCGGGGGCGCGAACTACGCTTTTCAGGTCCTCAGCAGCCCGACGAGGGAGGAAGTAGAAGCAGTGCACCAGCGGGGGGGTTGGTTGGATATTGGGATCCCGTCGTTGCGGAATCTTCGACGTATCGAGGGTGGCCGCGCGTTGCTGGCCGTTGTGCTTTTAGCGACGGCGGTCTTTACGCAAATAATGTGAGTGTTTCGCTCAAGAATATGCATCTGGAAGACTAACCGGAAGCTAGGTATAATGCTGTAATCTTTGTTTCGCAAACGGCGCCAGACTACAAAGCCGCCATAGTCAACGAGGCGTTTCTCAGGGGCGCGGCGTTCAGTAACGATATTTCGAACGACAGCACCGGTTTCAGTCGCCCCGACCTCTTATCCATCCAACAACGGGCAGTCCGAGGCGAGCTTGTCCGCCTTCCCACCCTCGCCTGCATCGATCAGCTCAGCGCAGCTTTCGAAACAGAGTACTCCGCTGTGCTCCTAATCTCGAACCTCGATACCCTCTCTCTCCCCCAGAAATCAGGCGGGATTGTCACAAACCTCATCAACGGCCTGGCCCCCGAGGGACCATCCATCTTGTATTGCCTAGCCCAACCCGCGCCCGCTCCGACTTGCGAAGTCAACCTCAACGCACCCCTACTCGGCACCGTCGCCCTCCTCAACTCGATTGCCCTCGTGGCCACAGCCGCCCTCCTCTTCAAGCGCCCGTCATCCTTCCGCCCACTCGCCACCCTCGGCGACGCCATCGCCTCCTTCCTCGAAGACCCCGACCCAACCACGCAAGGAGCCTGCCTCCTCTCCAAAACCGACATCTGGCGCGGCCGCTGGCCCCTCGAAGCAGCCAAATACTGGGTCCCCCAAACCCACTACTGGTTCCGCAGCGTCTCCCTCCCCCGGTGGATAGGCACCTTCCTCCTCTGGGCCCTCAGCACCAGCCTCACCGCCGCCGGGCTCGGCTACTCCACCTCCCTCTCCCGCTCCAACCAACTCACCCCCTTCGGCACGACCTCCGCGCACGCCCTCCTCCCCCTCCCCCGCAACACCCCACCCGCCGCCGCCGCCCTCCTCGCCAGCCTCCCGCAACTCCTCCTCGCCCTCCTCTACCTCGCCACCAACGCCCTCCTCACCACCTACCACCTGTCGCACGAATCCTCCCTCTTCGCCACGGGGCCCGCCCGGCCCCTGCGCGTGTCGTCGTCGGCCGCCCGCGCCGTCGGCGTCCAGCACAGCTCGCTCCACCTCACCCTCCCGCGCGCGCTCTCCGGCCTGTTGATGGCGTTCTTTGCTGGTTTGGCTTTCGTGCTGCGCCAGAGCTGTTTTGCTGTGGCGGTGCGTCTTGTGGATGTGCCCGTTTCGCGGAACGCGCTGCCTGTTGATAGCGATGACGGCGATGGTGTGGGGGGTTTGGTGGTGGTTGCGCTGGGGTTGAGTGGCGTGGGGTTGTTGGTGCTGCTTGCTGCGCTGGTGGTGCTCGCGCTGGGGGTGTTGGGGTTGGGGCTGCGCCGTGCGCCGCCGGCGGGGCTGGTGAATGGGGAGATGCTGGGGAATCCGATGGTGTTGCCGGCTGGGTCGTGTAGTGCTGTGATCAGTGCGAGGTGTCATCCGCTGGCGAGGGAGAAGGGGCTGGAGCGGAAGCCGGTGATGTGGGGTGTGGTGAGGGAGGGGAGTGGGTTTGATGCTAGCCATTGCGCGTTTACCGCAGGGAGAGCTGGGGCGGTTGGGGCGGGGAGGAACTACGCATGATTTTATTTTCCTTTTTTTTTCTTTTGTTAAGGTCTTGGGATTTAGGATGGGATATGGTCAGGGGGGATATTGGATATTGGCGTTCATGGCTGGGAAATATGTCATGTTTGTTTTATGTTGTATACCCCGTTCGTTGGTATACCTTAGAATCTAGAACTCCTGAATAGGCAGGTTGGGTGGTATAGAGATGGGAATAATGACACTACTTTCTTGCCTTGGATTTGTGATGGCATTCTGGGGTGAGCGTAAATGGAGACCCAAGAATGGCGCAATCGTGAGATCTCCACTATTCTCCCATTTTCCATTTCACATTTTCTGCCTTCGTTATTGACGCCTCACTCAACAACACACGTCACGAATCGGAAACAAACTAGACATTATTGGCGAGGGATCAAGCACGGTTATAAACCCACTTTATTAGCTTCGTGACCCCTTTCCAACATCTTAGTGGGCACCCGTAGCCGAAACCCAAATATCCAAACTCGACTCATACATTCTATAAACATGGTCAGTAATACTGCAAGTTTGGTGTTTTCGGTGTAAGATAATGATAAGCCTCTAATATTCTCTTCCAGGTCCACGCAGACGCATCGAACTTTGCCCAGGGGGTCACTAAGGAGGAGGCCTACCAACAGGTCCTGATGCAAGCGGAAGGTCTATTTTATGAGCAGCGAAATTGGGTACGTAGATTGAACTCCCATAAGTCCGTTTAGAGTCTGCTCTAATTCCTGGACCCCTATTCTCCATCTTACCGCATCATTATCGTTCATCATCACTAACCACTCTCCTCTGCAGGTTTGGTGAGGAACCCCCTGAGCTCCCCTCAGAACCAGCCCCTGACCAACACTAACATCACCCCCCCCCCCCTACTACAGCAACCTCTCCAACGTCGCCTCCCTCCTCTGGCACGCCTACCAATCCCTCCCCTCCCCAAGCAACGAAGTAAACTGGACCGGTTAGTTGCCCCCTCCTTAACACCCTCAACCCAACCCAACCCACCAACTAACCCCCCCTCCAAAAAAAGGCTTCTACACCCTCGACGCCCTCTCCCCCCCCTCCCGCCGCCAACTCATCCTCGGCCCCTTCCAAGGCAAAGTGGCCTGCCAAACCATCGCATTCGGGCGCGGGGTTTGTGGAGCGGCGGCCGCGACAGGCGAGACCCAGGTGGTGTCCGACGTGCACACGTTCCCGGGCCACATCGCGTGCGACGCGGCGAGCCGGAGCGAGATTGTGGTGCCGATTACGGTTGCTGTGGCTGGGGAGGAGGAGAGGAAGGTGGTTGCCATTATTGATGTGGACTGCGCGGCGGTGGGCGGGTTTGATGAGGTGGATCGGGTGTGGTTGGAGAAGTTAGCGAAGCTCATCGCGGACTCGTGTGACTGGCCTTAGGAGGGGGTGGTGGAATATGGGGATGGATGGGGGCCTTGAATGCGTGCCGGGCTAAAAGGTTGCCGTGGTTGATACACTCTTCCATCTTGATGCGAACATTGACTTATACCCTCAGGTATCGTTAATTAAAGAGGCTTGGTGCCAGCCAACTATGCTAATTCCATAAAAGAACCCCCATCCCGAACAGCCAAGTCAAATCCCCATTCATTAGCTTTACTGGACACGATCCGAGTCCAGCCCTGGCCTCCAGGCCACCAAAAACAATGCGAAAATAAATTTCTCAGATCTCGATACGAAGATCCCTTACTGCCACCCTTACAAGAGTAGGGTCCCACCAAGACTCAACGCCATCACCAACCCGGCGATAACGAACGGTGCCTTCTCTAGAGGCGTAGCGTTCATACCCGCCGCATTATCGCTATTGTTTGGCCTGCCAGTGGCGGTTACGGTGCCCGAGCCAGGCGTGGCATCACCAGTGCTCGTCCCTTCGCCAGCGTTCTGCGAACCATCCCCCTTCAGGCCCGGCCCGGCACCGGCGCCGTCCGACATGAGCTGCGGTACTCGTCAGTGACAACGAACTAACAAACTATCAAAGAGGCATGTATGGAAATGGTCATACCTTCTTCGCACCCGCGGGGATAGCAGGTAGAAGTGTGCTGTCCACTAGCCAGTTTGCGTCCTTGGTCGGGCAGGCAACGGCCCGCGTGGTCGAAGTGAAGCCGCCGTCACCCTTGGGTGCCGGGTTTTGCTTGAGGGCCTTGGCGAACTTGTCGAACCCCTCCTTCTTCTCAATCTGTTTGGCCTTGGGGCTCGGGATCTTGGCGATTCCGAAGCCGTTGGCCTCGAGCGCGTACTCGTACATCAAGCCGCCGGAGTAGACGTGCGTCATCTTGTCACTCATGAGCGCCGCCATCTCACCGAAGTCGCGGCCGTTGGTTGTGCAGCCGTATTCGGAGAGGCTGTATGTGGTCAGCGATAATGCGAGCTGGTGGATGGGAGAAGGCTCACAAGATGGCGATGCCGTAGTCGGTGAAGTTTTTGACCTTTTGGTCCCAGCCGGATTGCTCGAAGTTGGTGTTACACCAAGAATAGTCGTTCTGTATGCGTTAGGGCCCGGATCAGGGAGGCTTCATCCCGCCAAAGATACTTACAAAAGCGAAGAAATCGCTCCTCTCGTCTTCGGTGCCACAGTTCATGTAGTGAGCAAGCTGCATCCGGTTCTGAGAGACGTCTGCGGCCGAATAGCCCACCGGCACGGCGCGGTAGCCGCGGCTTTTGATGTAGGCACGCATGTCACGAGTGACAGCTTTGACATAACGGGCGGCCTTGGTGCTCTTGACATTTTCGTTGATAACTTCATTGCCAGAGAAGAACGCCAAGGTGTTGTCGTACTTGATGAACTCGTCAACCGACGCGAAGATGCTCTGAAGATACTTGGTGTTGTACGACGGAGCAGGATCGAGGCGGTTGATCGAGTACAGCGGGTTGTTAGCGTCGATGACCACGTAGATGCCAGCGTCGGCCAACGCCTTCATGCACTCGTCGTGGCTGGCCGAGTTGTCGGTGGTATAGACGCGAATGGTGTTGATCCCTAGTTCCTTGAATTGGGCAATATCACGCAGACAAATATCGGTATCAGCAAGGGGGTCTTGCATGGCCGATGAGCCGCCTGGTTGATAGTCTACGCCCCGGACGTAGAAACGGGTATCGCCTTGCCAGAATGCTGGTGCACGCCATGTTAGTAACGATCCTCTGCATCGATCTAGATTCCCGTTAGAAATCCCTTACCATTTCCAGATACAGTGACAGTCGGCAATGTCGCCCGCTTGCTGGGAGGCTCTGGCAGCGTCTCTGTCGGTTTCGCTGCCACGGGCCAAACGAAGGCGGCTCCCAAAACGGATAAAAAGGCGAAAGGTTGCATCGTGGCGCGCGGGAGGATCGATCGCCAAGTTCAATGCCAAGTTCAATGCCAAGTTCAATGCCAAGACGATTGTTGAAGCTTTGGGAGATGAAGGTTGTCGAATTCGATGCTGGATGGCAGTTGATGAAGAAGAGAGCGCAAACGCAATGATGGTGATGGTTTAAAAGGAAGTTAGGCAGGACACGTGAAACGTGAGAGAGATTGCGGGAGGAAGTTGATCAACCTGAGAAGACAATCTGGGCGTTCCAAGTCCTACGCAGTGTGGCAGTGTGGCAGTCCAGACTCCAGAGCAAGATGGAGGGACCATCCTTGTCTCCAGAGGGTGAGCCAGCAAGAAACCGGTTACCTGTTTTCCATTCTCCATCATGGGAAAGAGAGCATGGCCGTAGTTACCCACCTGCATTGGATACCTTACCTCCGGGTTGCTCCACCGTCGAGTCGATCCTTCCCTGGATCTATCCCGTCCGATAGTACCTCGTCTGTTGTTGAAGTTGATGTTTTTAAGTTACTTAGGCTATTAATTTGGATAGCAATGCGCTTAGATGGATCAGATATCGTCATACAAATCGTCATGCATCTTGGCGTCCGCATTGCTAGGACCTGCGCTACCTCTAGGGTATGACTAACTACGCGGTACTGGGCAACAAACAAACAAACAGAAACACAAAAGCGATAGTCAGGGGCAGAAATTGCCATCGACGTCATTCCTCCCATCGCTCTGGAGACCGGACGGGTCGACGATATTCCATGGCCCCTCGAGCCCCTCTAGCCCTTTATCAGGACATCCCAGTTCCAGCCGTGGCGAAGCATACCAGCGTGATCGTCTCCAGAAGCGAACGCCAACTGGGTTGCCCCAAGACAAGCTTGATATTTACGCCCTGCAGTATGTCTACACTCTCCCCCCAAGGCAGTCGGTCCCTGCGTTTCATGCATGCTTCTCGACCTCCCAAATGCCAGCCCTTCTACTTATATCCCCCCACCACCCCTCAACCCAAGCCCGATCAGACCCGTGTTTACCCCACCCCACCCTACCACCCGCCACACCCCCCACGTCCAGAATCAAACGACCTGCACATAATTTGCGGGCACGCTCTTGGTGACGCCCCCCTTCTCCACCTCGGCCCAGCCATCGCCAGAGTCCTCCTTAATCAGCACGAACCGCTCGCCCTCGGCCATGCTATGCTCGGCGTCGCTCTGCGCGGCGTACTCGTACAGTGCCTCGACATACTTGAGTTTTTTGGCGCCACGCCTGGGCGCCACCGCGGGGCCCTTCTTCTTGCCGGCCGTCCCTATCGACGAGCCGCTGTTGGAGTACGACGACTGTCCCGTGTGCTGCGGCGCGATGGCTGCCGGCGGAGGCGCCGCCGAGGCCGCGATCGGCTCGACGTAGCTGGCCGGGACCAGGCCTTCCTTATACCCTGCCCGGACTCGGACCCAGCCGGAGCCGGCTGTGGGGGAGGGGGGTTAGTGGTGATTGGTTGGGTGTTTTATTTATGAAGAGTGCGAGGTCACTTACTGTCTGGTTCTAGTATCACGAGCTCGCGCCCCTCGGGAACGCTCAGCTCGCCCGCGCCCCCGGCGTCGAAACTGTACAGCATTTTGCCCTTTTGCTCCGACCCTTGCGACGAGCCGTTCGGGGTGCTACCCGGTAGCTCGCTAATGTAGGCAGCCGGAGGTGGCGCAATGACCCGATTCTTCCTAGCGGCGGGCGGTGGGCCGGTGCTTGTCGGCCGGGTGGCCGTCGGCACTTCCGGGGGCACTTCCTCAGCTGGTGACAGGGGTCCGGTCATGGACCGTTGTGAACTCGCTGCGTATCCCGATTTGCCCGAGGTCACCGTGTCGGAACGGCTAAGTGTGGGTAGTTCGGCCACATGCTCCGGCGGCCCCCCGGCGACTTTGAGCAGCGAGTTTGCGGTTTCCTGCCGCTCCTGCTTGAGCTTCTTGCGCTCCTCCTTCGATTGCTCACCTGGGCACTCCGCCGGTACCTTCATCTCGCACTTGCTGTGGCATGTGTAGCCACAGTCGCGGCAGTCGAAGCCCTTCGCCGACAACCCCCATATCCTCTCGCCGCAGAGGTCGCAATTTGTTGGAATCTTGAATGTCTGTGACTTGAAGTTGTGGTTTTTCGCACCCAGCGTCACATCGCCCACCGCAGACGTGATGGTTGATGTTTCCACTTCCACTGTGATACGCTTCCGGTCCACCTGATGGAGGTCCTCTTGCATCGAGAATAACTGCGATACCACGGCTACCTCATCTTTTTGCTCCGCCCCGTCCCGTACCCTCTGCTTCACCCGCCTTAGCCCCTCCACTTCCCGCCTCTTCTTGTCCGCCTCGCGTCGCAATTCCCCGAGTTGGCCCTTCGACTTGTTGAGCAGGTTGCGCAGGTACACCTTGGCTGCCTCGTCGACCACCATGGTGCCATCGTCGTGCCATACCGGGCTCGGCTCGAATTCCTTGTCTGGGGGTTCCTGAAAGCCGCCCATGTTATGCCGTATATACATCATCGAGTCCAGGTGCGGCTGGTTTCGCATAATCTCCTGGCCTAGGCGGTCGACTTGGCCTGAGCTCTGTTGAAGCATGTTGGCCTCAAGCTGGGAGGCTAGCGTCCAGAGCCCGTTCAGCTTGACCGTCCGAAATTCTGAGAGATCTTGAAGACTATCCATGACCTCGGGTAAGTATTCGTAGTAGTACTTTTCCTTCTGCTTGTTGGTTACATTGATGGAGATCAGGTAAGTGTTTTTGACATTGTTCATGTCGAGCAATTGCTGCTGAAAGCTGCTCTGCGCTTTGGCCTTGTCGAACGAGGATTCGGTCTTCTTGCGCTTGCTCTCTACCTCCTGGCAAACGGCATCGTATTTTCCTTTCGTCTTTCGGAGATCGGCATAGGAAGCATCCCGTTCTCTTTCCAGCTTCTCGGCATACTCGGCATGGCGTTTGCGCAGCTCCTCGAATCGCACCGACATCTGCTTCAGGGGTTCCGCCACCCTACCGACCAAGTCATTTCCGTAGCGTTCGTGTTCGTCGGCCCGTGCTTCTAACGTCGTAAGATGCGTTGTCCAGGTCGTGAGGGATGCGCTGGGAGCGCAACGTAAGCCTCTGGGCTGGATAAAGTGTCTGCTAGGTATTCCGGGAACCGTACCTTTCCAGCGAGCCGGGGGTCATGGTCGGGGTGTCGCCGACACTCAGGCTTGCCGACTTCCGCGTCTTCTTCTCAAAGTACTTCTTAGCTAGGGCATTGAGCTTAGCGCTGTACTCCTTTTCGATCACACTTCGTTCGCGGTAAAAGGACTGGATATCATCGAGCCAGGCGATCCCCCCGGCGACCCAGGCGTTCGCGGGTTTGAACCCATCCTGCCACCATCCGTGTCAGCGCATGGCGAGAATCCCGTCCGGAAGCTGGGGCCGAACCTTTAGCTCTGAGCCCAACGTTGGGGCGACGTCCACCTCAGCCATGGTTCCCTTGCGCTTCCCAGAATTTCGATTCCCCGGCTCTGGTCATGAAAAGTAGAAACAGGAACGTAATCATACAAAAGGGCTGCCTCCGGGGGGTGCGATGATGGGTCTGCGATTTGCGGGGGATTCAGGGACACGGCCCGGTGAAGGAGCATGGCGGACACATGCAGCCCCTCTAATTGGGGAGGTGGCTTAGAGCCCACCCCGGGCGTTGCAACGTCGCCAAGGCCCGTACCCAACGCGTGTCACGATACCAGGAACCGGGAATCAACGAAAGAATCGTGAGGACTGAGAATATTCGTAGCCAGCTCTCTGTATCACTAACTAGAAGATTGCCAGAATATACGCAATAGGGTTTTTAGCTTTCGGGAATAAAGGTAAAATAAATCCCGTAATGACATACCCAGTCTCAACAGTCCAATGCCTTTGCATCCTCATTGTCCTGGTTTTAACGGTTGTCTTGACTCATTACGAATATTAAAGACTTTACCGTACATATCATCCTGTCCCAAGTCGGTTTCCAGGCTCCTTGCAGCCTGTTTCGTCAGGCAGGCGCAAAAAAGAACCCCGCCACCTCAAAGCCCCACCATTGCCAAGGGTTGCGCCTGCTCGACTTGTTTGACCTCCAGCTTCTACCTCTCCAAACACAAACACAAAGGGACTGAGGAAAATATCCCGGCTTTGGTCCTTCACCACTTTTCGAAATACATCGCGCATTACTGTTAGCACATAAACTGGCTGTGGAGGTAAGTGTATCGATGATTGGGTCGGTTCGCTTTGCGAGTTCGACCGACCCACTACTGCTTTCATGCTGGAAGCTGCTACCGAACTCGGCGACTAACATCATAGATTCCTCTCTGCGCCTGCCCCCTTGACTACTCAACTCGATTTGCGTTACCTTATCCAACCTTCTTTCGACGACTGCGATCGTAACTATGGCGGACCTGGCGAGCCGCATCACGAAACCCAGCGACGCGCCCGTCGACGCGGTCCCCCCCGCTCCTACCGCCACCGCGGGTGAGGGCAATGGTACCGAAGAGCCGGTAGATGATGGCGTCAACAAAGGCCTCGTTGAAACGACATATGATGTCGAGGTCAAACTGAGCGGCCTTCAAGCTGACGACGAAAGCCTGCTTTATTCGGGCGTCGCTTCCTTCGAGGAGCTCGGCCTTCCCAAGTCGATCAATGACGGTCTGCTGGCCATGAACTTCAAGAAGCCCTCGAAAATTCAGGAGAAGGCGCTGCCGCTCATGCTCAGCGACCCGCCCCGCAACATGATCGCCCAGTCGCAGTCGGGCACCGGCAAGACGGCCGCCTTCGTCCTCACGGTTCTCTCGCGCGTCGATTTAACTAAGCCCACACAGCCCCAGGCGCTGCTACTAGCGCCCAGCAGAGAGCTCGCGCGCCAGATTCAAAGCGTCATCCAGACAATCGGTCAGTTTTGCGAGAACCTAAACGTCGAGGCTGCCATTCCCGGCTCCATCTCGCGCGAGACGGGCGTCCGGGCGAATGTCGTGGTGGGTACTCCAGGCACCGTCATGGACTTGATTCGCCGCCGCCAATTCGACGTGTCTCAGTTGAAGATCATGGTTATCGATGAGGCCGACAACATGCTGGACCAGCAGGGTATGGGCGACCAGTGTGTCCGGGTTAAGGGGTACGTGCTTGGAATTTCAATCGTATTTTCGTGTGTACTGACTCTAGTTAGGATGCTCCCCAAGGAGATCCAGACTCTTCTGTTCTCGGCTACTTTTCCGGAAAAAGTTATGATCTTTGCACGGAAGTATGCGACCAACGCCCACGAGATCAAACTCCGTCACACGGATCTCACAGTCAAGGGTATCTCCCAAATGTATATGGATTGCCCGGACGAGAGCAAGAAGTACGACATTCTCTGCAAGCTTTACGGCCTCATGACGATTGGCTCGTCTGTCATCTTTGTCAGGGTACGTCTATGCTATCTCATATTTTGAGAGCCTACCTTTCTCACGGTTTTGTTACAGACGCGCGAGAGCGCCAGCGAGATCCAGCGGCGCATGGAGGCAGACGGGCACAAGGTTTCGGCACTCCACGGTGCGCACGAGGGCCAGAACCGTGACGCCCTTCTCGACGATTTCCGGTCCGGCCGTTCCAAGGTGCTCATCACCACCAACGTCCTGGCGCGCGGCATCGACGTGTCCAGCGTGTCCATGGTGATCAACTACGATATCCCGATGAAAGGATTCGGAGACAAGGAGCCCGATATGGAGACGTACCTCCACCGTATTGGCCGCACCGGGCGCTTCGGGCGTGTTGGTGTCAGTATCAGCTTCGTCTATGACCGCAAGAGCTACGACGCGCTATCCAAGATTGCTGACCACTACGGCCTCGACCTAGTCCAGCTAGCCCCGGATGATTGGGATGCGACGGAGACGAAGGTGCAGGAGGTCATCAAGTCGAGCCGGGCGCGCCCTGACTATGTACCCAATGCGAGCGACAAATAAGGATACTTCCTGCGAGAGGGGTCGGGCATGGGCTTTGCGTGGCAGTATACAAATTGCAACTTAACGACGTCCATTCCGGCGGGGGATATCGTCAGCAATTGAAAGACGGCTCATGCGATGATGGATGGCAAGATGACATTGCCCATATGATTATGAAGAGTTTGTTGAAAGGACGAGCGAGATTCATCATGGCTTTGTAATGCAGCTAGGGACATGAGATACCAAAAGAGCAAAAGGATTCTTGGCTTGCGTTAGGGCAAGATAACTAACTATGTAAGAAGACGTCATGGGCAAGAGGCTCTATATTTGGCGCCGGATTCGGCTTCGTATGCACTCCGGTGTATCACACAAAAAGTCGGAGTGCATGTTTGTTTCGGTTGACAGAGTGATGGGCCCCTGGGCGCTTGCTTGGACAGCTCGCTAACCAGGCCCGCGGCTCCAGTGCTTTCTCCGCTGATCGCCCGCTTCAGCCCTACGGCGACCTCGAGGCGCAACATCGACTTCTCGATGTCTGGAGTTGGAGGCATAACAACGCCCACATATAGTCATCTTCGGCTACACATAGGTGAATGCTTGAGCTGCCGTCAATAAGCGATGATTAGCTGGTTCACCGATCATAAAGACTTAAAATCACCTCTGTTCAAAGCTTCGAATTCGAATCTCGGCCTAAGATTGCCCCAACCCCGATGGCTTGGCGAGAACTAAGCCTTCGCATGCGATTGGCCACGGCGCCAAGCTCTCCACGTGACTACCCTAATTGGTCTCTTTCCTCCGCACCCAATGACCAGCCTGGATCTTGCAAGGCATTTAAGCGCCGACCAAGCGCGCACCTGCTTTTTCTCCCAGCGCCTGAACCCTCCACAGCCATTCGTCTGCATGCAAATCCGCAAAGCTGCTTTGGTGCTGTTGCTGCTCCTGCAAGGACCCATCTTTAGAACCGCCGATGGTCTCCTCGTGCAGTTGAACCGCCACGCTCTCCCACCCAAATCGAGCCAATCTGAGCCACCCTTCAGACGAAATCAACCCTTCCGACCAATGGGGGGGTCTGCCCTGGGATGTGTTGCGCATGGCTGATGGGGATCGCTGCCGATGTTTCGATTCCCACCTCTGCACCTCTGGGGTCTGTCGCGCCTTTTCGCCGGTTCTGCCGGTCTACCGGTCTGCCAGCGCAGCTTTGAGGCTTGTACCTTGCGTCTTGCGTCCAGCAGTGGGAATGACGCACCGGACGCGGTTCGTCGGCAATGCGGGCTCCGCGGCTGGGGAGGGGGGGCGGTGGGCATGCTCGTTGTACTGCACCGTGATGTGTATGGTTGCCGATGGGAGAGCTTGTGTCATTAAGCGCAGGGCGAGCCACGGGTGGTCGAAGACGGCGGCAACAGAGAAAAAGAAGTGCATGGCCGCCATCGACGGCCACCCCTCCAATTCTTTCCCTCGTCACATCTTTTTTCCTTGCTTGACCTTTGTGGTGTAACATTTTTCTCTTGTTTCACGTTTTCTTGGGAGTTGGTCCCCCTTGTCTTGGATACGATCCGTGTAATTGTTTGGTGGGGTTGCTGTCGAAGTCAACGCGACTCACCCATTCTTCCTCAACCGTTTCTGCCATTGCGGCCGCCCTCGCTTCAGTAGACTCATACCGCTCCGGTGAGAGATGCTGGTCATCTCTCTTTAATGTTTAAACTCTAGGGCCCAAATAGGTCGGCCGCTTCGCTGCCCTTTCTGCCTTCTCGGCCGCCGAGGCCACCCACGGTCTCTACCAAAAGGCCTCCCGCCTTGGCCTCTGTTGCTTTCAGGACCTACCATCTATTCTATCACCCCCTCCTCATCCGGCCCATTTAGGGACCCTACTGTGGCTCGACATCCTCAAGACTCTTGAGTGCAGATGGACTGAACTCCACTTTGAGGTGCGGCGAACAAACACTGCTGCAAGGGAGCAACGACACGCCCCTGAGCTTGACGACTGACATCCTTTATCAGATGTTGCTCAGGAGGATGGCATTCCGGCTGTCCTTACTATGCCTCGCGATATGGACGACGCTTTTCGCCGTTGCTACCGCCCAAACGGCCAATATCACACCCGAGATTTTGAACTTCGTCCCCGCCTGTGCCCAGAAATGCTTCGAGTCCTTCATCTCAGCAAACTTCGACGGCGACGTCTGCGGCAACTCACCCGCTTTGCAGTGCCTGTGCCGGCAGCGAGGGAACTCTGGGTACACCATCGGGGAAGGGGCGGCGTCGTGCCTGGTTGGAGAGAGCAGGTTCGGCGCTTGCCAGGGACAAGATGGGATCAGTAAGTGAATCAGTGAAGATGGGTGACCCCTGGGTCTGAGCCGCGCTGACAACCAATAGCTGACGCGACGTCTACGGCCTATAACATGTGTGTAGGTGTGTCGCGGGCAGAACCCAAGACGCACTCGACTATCGTGGCCACTCTCGTTGTCGCACCATCAGGAAAGGGGCCGTTGCTCGTACCGACGGAAATCCAGACGGCGACAAGCACGGAACTCGCGGTCATGCCAACGGTCACTCCCATCTCGACCGCCAGCCTCCCGCCGGGAGACGAGTCGAGCTCGACTACGGCTACGGCCACAACACCAACAAATTCGGCATCCACCACGCCCACTGCCGATACAAGCGCGGCGGCCTCTCAGGATCAGCCGAAATTTACCAGCGCGCAGATTGCGGGCATCGCGCTTGGGTGCGCCGCTGTCGTGGTGTTTGGGATACTCCTCGTGCTCCTTGCCAGAAGCATCCGAAAGAAGAGGTTCGGTGATTTGGAGGCGGGGTTCTCGAGGATGAGGGACTCGATGAGCTTCGGGAAGAGTGGGCGTCCCGGCAGTGCCCCCACGGGCTTTGACATCTCAAGCCCACTGCATCAGGTCCAAGTGACGCGAAACCCAGCAGACCCGCGATGGCAGCCGAGTATGCGGCCGGGCATGCAACAGGGAGGCGTCGGCCTGGCCATCTCGCCGCTCACCGCTCGGGGCGGAGTGTTGGCGCGGCCTTCACCAGCTTTAGCCTCGGTGCTTGCTGCGTCTCGCCCGCCTACTCCTCCGGTGAAGCCAGCGTCAGTCTCTGCAACACCAGTACCAGCTCCCACGCCGGTACCAGCGCCCGCGCCCACACCCACCCCGGCCCAGCGAAGCCAGCAAAGCGTGCCAAAGTTTGTTTTGAGCCCTGCGCCCGGACCTAAGGTACCAGTGGCAGAACGCAGTCCACCAAAACCGACCTTGACGCTCGCCATACCGAAAGAGCCGGAACGGGCGCCCCGAGTGCCAGCCAGCTCCAGGGACAGCGTGGTGACCGAGTTTGCCGAGGATGGGGAGGCCGATGTTGCGCCTGGAACCGCCATCTGGCGCCCACCAACATCAGATCCCCTATCAGCAACAACATTCTACTTTGCCGACAAGGGGGGCAACTGGATCCTCCGCAACGCTTCGACACGGAATCCGGGACCGGAGACCTCTCGAGGAGTACCGGGACCTCCAAGGCCAACAACTACCCAGGAGGCTTCCGCAGCACCCGCCGGGGTTGAGCTACCAAGCCCGGACCACAAAACAAGGGCTGAGAGGGCCAAAGATGCATATGGCGGGTTCTCGCCGGAGGCTCTCGTCTCGCCGCTCCGGCTTCCCCGGAAGCCAGGGAACGGAAGGCTGGGTTCTCCGATTGCGTTTCAAGATAGACGCCGGGAGCCACAGCTGACGAGCCCCAGCATGTCGGCAAGATTATCCCAGACTGCGGAGACCATTATAAGCGAATCATCGCAGACCGGGGGCCGGTCCGCAGATGCCTACTTCACGATAATGCGTGAGAGCAGGGACCTGACCGGCGTTGGGAACAAGCGGCGTTCGGCCACCAAGCGAGTCAGCCGCCGGATATCGCAAGACTCGGCGACATCGATCGAGTCGGCGATTGAAGAGGACGTTAATGAAAACGAAGCTCAGGCGGACCTGTCGCCGGTGGCCGAGTCTCCCCAGACACCGATCTCCCCCGGGAAGTCGCCTGTCAAATACCCCAGGATACCCAGACACGACAGGACACAGATGTCCCCTTCGTTGAAGAAGATAGCGGGCTCTGATCTGCTCCCTCCAGCGCATCGATACAACGTTTGGCACCCGGCTGGGCAACCCAGCCCTCATGGCGCGGGATCCATGCCAAAGTCCAAGGCCAGCACGCCGGCCATGCCTCAGCCGAACAACGGGTCTACGAAGCCATGGAACGCACCAAACCTTAGACCCACCTCCACCACGCACCGCAACCCGGCACAACTCCGAACTGGGTCGCCCGAGATGCGCCCAGGTCCGGCCTCCTCCGTGGCCGAAGCCCAATACTGGCAGCGGCAGCGGCAGATCGCCAACCCAGCATCCTACTGGAACCAATCCCAACCCCAGCCCTCACGAGCCCGACAACAACAACAACCCCAACACCCTCACTACCACCCCCAACAGCACCCACACCACCAACCACCCCCACCAACACCACCCTACGAACTCCCCGGCGAGAACAGCTCCGCCCCGCCCCGGCGCTACGGCACACCACAACAGCAACAACACCAACAACAACAACCACAAACCCGCCCGCGCCCGGGGCAGCAGCAACAGCTGCCCACACCAGCAGCCACCCCACAACCACAAACCCAACCACCACGTGCCCAGCCATCACTGCAACAACAGCAGCAGTACCAGTACCAGCGCGCGGCCCAGCCGTCGATGCCCACAACCATGCAGGGCTCACAGCTGCTGGCGAAGCGGCGTGGCGCGGACAAGGCGGCGGCGTTGACGCTGGTTGGTAAGAGTGCCAATGCCAATGCCAGGGGTGGTGGTGGAGGTGGAGGTGGTGAGCGGCGGCAGGGGGCAGCGGCAGCAGGGAAGAAGGGGTGGATGAGGGAGAGTGTGCATGGGGATGGGGAAGGTTACGGGCCGCCGCCGCCGGTTACGCCGGGGTGGATGCCGGAGCTGACGCCGACGCGCAGGGGGGAGGATTTGTATTTGGATGTTAGGTGAGGGGGGATGGGGTTAGGTTTGAGGTGGTCGCTGACACATACCGTTTTCTTTTCTTTTATTTTTCACTCCTCCTTCCGTTTTGTTCCGTTTTCTTTTCTTGTTATTATGTATTCTCGTTGCTGGGAGAAAACGCACAGCATACATCCCTCTTCGTTTTGTCTTTTTTTCTTCTTTTTTAAACAACTTCACTTGGTTTGGGTTGTTAGAGGGCTTGTCACATGCATGACATACAAATGCATACAAATGCATGGAAAGGCGTTTGGGTCTTTGAGATGTTGAAGAGAAGAGGGGAAGAACGTGGGAGCATATTGCGGCGTTATACCCTGCCATGTCTGAGTTGTAGACGAGTTAGTTAGTACAAAGTACCCTGTATGTAATAGTATGACGAGTTGGTGCCTTTGCATAATTCCTCTCAAGACCATTACAAATGCTTCTCAGGGTCCCCGGTGTGTCGGAGAGAAAAAGTCGGCCAAGACTGTTTGGCTGACCATAATAAACCCAGGGTTAGGGTAGTTAGACATAAAGTTCTTCCCAATTTTATCTTATCGGCCCCAATGTAACCAAAATATTGGTGTTGCCCCTCGTTCCTGAGCGGGGCACGCAGCACATGTCGAAGACGCAACCTCGCCGTTGGAGTGAGGGATATGCCGCATAAAGAGCCCGCATCTCGTCGCATTAAATCATACATCGCGCGCCCTCTGCATGTCAGCTGCAGGATGCAACACAGCACAATTGTTGGAGCGCCGCGCTATCACGGCTCGAACAAGCCGAAGGGGCACGTTTTCTGTGGCATGTCGAGGGTCAAGAGAGTGGATTTCTAATCAACGAGCATTGAAGACCCGTAAGACCCACGCTCACGCTGTAAGGATCCCCCCTCTCGTCCCAGGTCTCCCTGTACCCGCAAGGGCGAGATGGAAATTTTGCCCTTACGCGGCAGCAATGCCCTGTCGATTTCTGGGGGAGAACGGCGCTCCCGAGGGCCGAGACTCTTGGCTCCACAAAGTGAAGCTTAACGACGGTGGTAGCACTGAAGAAAAAACTCCCCGTCGGCCTCACTTGACCCCCGCGACCGGAACCCATTCTCCGTTTGGGGGAGGTGACTTCCGTTCGGTTGCGAAAATTGAAAATTTACAGGCCCTTTCGAATCTGCCTCGTGAGAGAGGGAAAGAGGAGCATTACTAAACCCCGCGGCATTTCGAATCACTCACCTCCATTTGGGTGTTACCTTCATCCCCACAGTCTCGAGTTATATGATTCCATCCCAACAACTGAAACAACGAAATACCAAGCATACACCAACATATTTCCCACTTATACCCGGGATTTCCGCTTTTGAAAAAGTATCGCCTTCCCCGCCAACCAAGCCAACCAAGCCAACATCCTTTGAACCAGGCTGCCAGGTTGCTAGGCTATATACTAGTTAGCGGCACCCACACGCTCACCCTCCCGCACGCCCGGGCACACATCCCGCTCGCCAACCCTTTGGAACCTGTGGCTTTCTTTGAGACCCGCCGTAAACAGCTGGCCCAGTCCAAGCATAGAACGATTGCGTGCTCTGGATGACGCCTTCGCGCCAACTACCTTTTCGACGACCTCATCACATCTGATTCGTGCCTGCACGCCAAGAGTCCCTGCAGCTGCGAGGCTGCCAGCGTGGGGTGCAACCCCAGACGAATTGGCTCATCCATTGCCCGTGTGAGAGCAAGCGTGAGCGAGGGTGAAGAGAACGATCGTGGGGAGAGAAGCTAGACAGGAAGTTGAGAGAGGTCTCATCATCAAATCATCAACTCACCAACGAACGCTCTGCTCTCACTACCCCCCAATCCAACAACAGATATCAGTGTTCGTGGGAGACTCAGCTTCGGTGCCACCGGCAGGCATTCCAACTGAGATCTTCGGTCTAGTTGTCATAATTGGCTATTTTCTACCGCTACTCGGCCAGCCATTGGCTCTCAAGCTTCCCTGGGTGCTCCGAGAGTCGACGCCTTGGGACGCTCGCAGCTCCTCGACTGGGCCTTGTTCTTCAACCGTTGCCGAAAGGGGCATCGGTAATATCATCTCACACGGCACATCTAGCCTAGCCTCGGGCCCGTAAACAGGCAGACACGATCCGTGAAGCCTATCTGGGGCAAAAGGCTTGTGAGAAACAATGGGTCTCTTGTACGTATTCTTCCTCTCCCTCCGTCTTCGCGGGCGCGGACGACTCGTCTCCGCAAGATGGCACCATCTCTTTGGCAATCACGCCATACTGATACCTGGCGTGAAGGGCTCAGGGAACGGCTCTGGATTGGCCAGCTGCCAAAAAGGAGGCCGGTTTGGTCAGATCCTGGGGAATCAAGGTGAGGGAGATCCCTGACTTTAACCTTATCCTGACCTCACATCTGCCGGGCGATGCTTTGGGACATGGCTGACCGTCTATGGCGTAGCAACTGCTGGAAATATGGAACAAAGCCAAGGGCAAGGAGCGGGATGCTATGCTCTGGGGTGATGAGGTAAGCCTGTTCCTACCCGCCGTACCTGGATCACTTCCTAACCTCCCTTTTTCTTGCATAGGTCGAGTACTTGGTTGTAACCTACTCCCAAGATGACCCTAAAGTTCTGCTGTCCCTGAGACAAGCAAGCATCCTTGAGGCCTTGGCCTGCGACAAAGAGCTCTCTCAAGAGGGCAATGCTCCCAATGGCTCCGGTTCACCGTAAGATCACACAGTAACCACTAGGAGACCACAGGACTTACATGTGTTTCAGAGCCAACCAGCCACTTCCGGTGTTCCACCCCGAGTTTGGGAGGTTCATGCTCGAGGCGACTCCCGGGAAACCCTGGGGAATAGAATTCAAGGAACTCTTGGAGGTCGAGCCGGACATGAAGCTGAGGTATGGCTACCTAGTCACCCCGACACCGTGCGGCCTGACCTAATCTGTACCACAGGAGGCGTATCGCCAAAGACCACATGCTCCCGGACGAATACCCCATCACATTGACGACCTTCCCAAGGCTAGGCAGCCCAGGGGTCTTCACCAACCCCTTCTATCCGGTCTCGGGTTCCAAACTGAGGTCCCAGTTTGTCCCGGACGAGATCGCAAACCCTCACATCCGGTTCCCCACGCTCGCAGCCAACATCCGCTCTCGTCGTGGGCGGAAGGTGCAGGTGAATGTGCCGGTTTTCAGAGACGAGCAGACGCCCTGGCCGTGGCGCGACCCAACCGTCAACTTCGACCTTCATGAATGGCCCGAGGACGACGATGTCCGCAACGGCGCTGCGCCGGACAACTTCATTCACATGGACGCCATGGCATTTGGCATGGGCAGCTGCTGCTTGCAGATTACATTCCAGGCGAAGAACCTGACCGAGGGAAGGCAGATGTACGACCAACTCAGCCCCCTCGGGCCCATCATGCTTGCCCTGACGGCCGCAACGCCCATCTATAAGGGTTTCCTCGCCGACACGGATGTCAGGTGGAACCAGATTGGCAACGCCGTCGATGACCGGACTCCCGGGGAGATGGGAGAGGCGGTGAGTAATCTAGTGTGATGTCCCCAGGTCATTGAATACGTGCTAATCAAGGGGCAGCCCCTCGCGAACGACCGCTGGCGGATACCCAAGTCGCGATACGCCTCGAACTCGACTTACATCTCCGAGGACTCGCGGCTGCGGCCCGAGTATTTCGACCCAGACCTCGTCATTGACGAGAGCATCAAGCAGCAGCTTCTCGACGGTGGCATGGATGACCGGCTCGCCACGCACTTTGCCCACCTCTTCATCCGCGACCCCATTGTCATCTTCTCGGAAGACCTGAAGGAGCTCGACATGAACAAGACGGACCACTTCGAGAACATCCAGAGCACCAACTGGCAGCACATGCGCTTCAAGCCGCCACCGGCCGATAACAGCATCGGGTGGCGCGTCGAGTTCCGGCCCATGGAGATCCAGATGACCGACTTCGAGAACGCCGCCTTCTCCGTCTTCATGGTGCTCGTCACGCGCGTCATCCTCAGCTACAATCTCAACTTCTACATCCCCATCAAGAAGGTCGACGAGAACATGGAGACGGCCCACGCCCGCGACGCCGTGCTCTCGCGCAAGTTCTACTTCCGCCGCAACCTGTTCCCGCCCGCCCGCACCGCCCGCAGCTCCGGCTCCGGCGCCTCCACCCCGAGCACCATCAGCCGGCCCCCCACCCCGACGGGCCCCGTCGAGGACGAGTACCGCCTCATGACCATCAACGAAATCATCAACGGCACCGCCTACGCCGCCGCCAACCCCGCCAAACCAGGCGCTGACGACAACAACGACGACGACGACGAGGAGGACGACTTCCCCGGCCTGATCCCCCTCGTCGAGAGCTACCTCGACTCGGTCAACGTCGATGTCGCCACCCGCTGCCACCTGGCCACCTACCTGAGCCTGATCCGGAAGCGCGCCAGCGGCGAGCTGGTCACGGCCGCGACGTGGATCAGGGAGTTTGTGGCGAAGCATCCCGAGTATAAGCGGGATAGTGTGGTGGGGGAGAAGATGACCAAGGATCTGATTGCTGCGGTTATTGAGGTCGGGCGGTGTGAGGCGGAGGAGGGGAAGGGGTGGGGGGAGGTGGTGGGCGTGCCGGGGCTGGAGGGGCTTTTGGGGGGGTTGAGGTGAGGTTTTTTGGGTATCTGGGATGAGGGGGTAGGGGAGGTGGGTGTTGGGGGGAGTGGTATGGTATGGTGGATGTTGATGCTGGGTAGGGGGTCCAGGATACGTGGGGGCAGCTGGGCTGGGATGTGGTGATGTATAGAGCGATTTGGGCGGCCTACTGCGAGCCTGCGCTGCGCTTTTGTTTCTCTTGGTTGCCAAGGGGCGGCATTCTGATTCCATCTTGCCTTTTTCATGGTTGTCTTTTGTTTTGTTCGCGCCAGCAGCAGCTACTGCATAGACTTTGCTTTTCCATCTCATGGTCGCATAATGAAAACGCATCGCCCTGCCTTTGGCGGAGTAAGCATCTTTCTTGCCAACTAGCAAACGCCATGTTCCAGCTCCTTCATCATGCTTCCCGCCATGACGAACTACATACCGGAAAGGCAACATACCACCCAAGTAAATAAACGCCGACTACCTATTATCAATACTGTGTACGCTTAACAGCCCTTCTCTCTCGCACACACACAACAACAACGACATGGATTCCCTGCCCAAAGTGAACCCCTCCCATCCCATCCCACCTCATGCCACCTCGTCCCATCCCCCCCTTCCCCCATTACCACCCACCACCCCTTACCCACCCTCGATCTCAATCCCTCATGCAAGATCGATCCCAGCCTAGCACAGACGAACCGCAACCACCCACCCCCTCCCCCATGCACGCACAGGACAGGCATAGTGTGTATGTATGGGTAAAGAAGTGTAAAGGCAATCCTGCGTGTGCTGTCAGACAGCTTACATTACCTTACATTACCCTCGGGATACCCGCACCAAACCAACACAGCTGAGACACACACACACACTCACCCCCATCACCGTCACACACACACAACACACACACAGCACACACAAGGAAAGGAGGAGAGGGCCGGCCGGGGCGGCCGGCTGCGTCTGCGTGGGCTTGGGATGGATGGCTTGCGGGACGGCCACGTCGCAGTTTAGATTGGGGGTTGAGGGTGAGGCTGGTTTCCGGGGGCGCGCTGTAACCCCATCCCCCTTGCTTTGCTTGCTTGCTTACCTACATCGCACCTTGCCTAGCTACCCTGAGATGGGTGTTGCCTGTGTGGGTGGGTGCGGGGTTGTAGTCGGGGGGATGTGATGTGTGCTGTTGGGGGTTGGGGGTTGCGCTGGTGTGTGGGTGAGGGTTGTTTCTTCTTGGTAGATGATGGTGGGGGGTGGGCGGTTCTAGATTTCTGTTTCTGTGTCTGTGTGTATGTGAGAGTTGTTTCTCTCTCTTTGTTGACTCCCCCTTCCTGACTGTTTCGAGGTCAAGCTGTACGTACTCGACTGCCCCCCGGAGTTGCTTTACTCCCTCGGTTCGACGCCTCCCAGCAAGGTTTGCCCGAGGCCCTTCGTCTCGCCCTCCCCTCGCCCGTTCGAAACGGAGCTCGGCATCAGACACGCATATGCCGTGTGCCTCTGGTGTGCTGTTACACATGGCCGGGTCTCATTGTTTGCAGTAGACAACCCGGGCAGCCAATGGTCGAGCGGTTGCTTTACCGAGTGCTGTCTTCGTGTCTTCTTGCCTTCCCTGAAGTGGCCTGATCCCGGGTGTGCACCCGTCTTACTTCGTACCGCAGGGTCGTGTGGTGGTTTCGAAAGAGCCTCCCGGTCGGATCTCTCGTCGGATTCCCGGGGAGGGTTGTCCTCGGCGGATCACTAACCGTGACGCGGCAAACAGCGCGTGCTCGGGGCTCCTGAACAAGCCACGATCTACGACACCACAAGTCCAAAAGATGCATCTTTCACGCCGGCATCGGCATCGACAGGATCCTCGTCTGTCAATCTGCAGTCACCCGGGCTCTTGGGGACGAGGTCAGACAATGCGAGGCAAGGGGTCCAGCCGGTCGATGCCGTACCCGACGAAATGCCCAGGATCCCCAGGATGCCAGGCGGTAGAGATTGGCCGCGAGCGGGCTTGAAAGTTCCATTGCTTGTCTGAGACGGGGGTCGGACTGAGATTGTATCACAAACGACTGCCACCGGGTCTCGGGGTCTAGATTCTACCCGTCGGGCATCAGATGCCCATCAAACGATGGTTTTTCTAGAACAACGTCTCCGAGCGGCGGAGAGTTGGTGGCGCAACTATTACCGCAGGTGCGTGCGACAATTATCAGCTCGCGGAGTTGCACCCGAGAAGTGTCATTGGTTGGTTTTACTCTTCGTACTTGTCGCCGTCTTGGGGCTGGAGTTGCTTTGGCGCACTCGCTGAGGGACTGGCCCTTTCTGAGAATGGTACGCACTGTGCTGAGAACTACCATTTCTTTTTTTTTCCTTTCCTTTTTTGCTTCTTCATACTCTGCCTGTTCTGAGCCGCCGCCCTTGGGAAACTGCAACGCTGCGAGCCTGCCTGTTGGCCGATCTTGCATGGTGGTGATTTCCCGATTTGGGGCCTCTGCCCGGGCTACCCAGTGCGCGTCGCAGGACCCCAAGCACCCTGGATCCCTTGGCACCCAGACCCCGAGGAGGCAGAAGGGAAGGCAGAGACATGCAGACATGCATTGCATTGGCGAAGTGCGCAGGTGTGGTTGCCTTAATTCAGGCCGAGCCAATTGAGTGTTGTATTGGATGATCTCCATCTGCCGGCTGGCGGTTTTGGGCGCGCTTGCCGCCGGGCCCGTCGCGTGCTCGACTCATGGCAGGTGACGTCAGTGGGGTTGCTTGGCTTCGGGTGGTTAATCGCGCTCGCTAATCTCGTTGCGATGGGCAAGATCGTGCTACCCTGCCGCCTCGAGCCTGCTTCCCTGTCTCCCTGTAGCTGGCTTGAGCCTGTCTCCCTGCCGCCTTCCTACATAAATATAAATACCTCGAATGGGCGTTGGCACGGTCCAAGGTGAGTTGTTTTTCGGAGATTGATGATGTATCTGTTTGGGGGCCCTGCGCATCAAAACGGAGGCAACTGCCAACTGATGAGCGCCCGGGAGAGTCAGTTAGTTATCTGATCTGATCAATTGATTGGCAGTTTGCGACCCCTCCTCCGGAAATCGCGACATCGCGAGATGGGAGCTGATCCGGCCAGTGTCGATTTTTTCGGGGTAGCACTGTGCTGGCTGTTGTGAGATCGATGTTTGCACTTTCCAAGCGTCCAACCAGCACTGCGTACAGCCTAATTGCATTCGTATAGTTCACTATCCTGCCTGCGCAGCCCATTCGAAACGCTGCCACAGGCTTTTATCACAGTGCACTTCACTTTGACTTGTGCAGCACGGCGGGGCTGGGCCAGCCTACCTGGCGACCTAGAAATGTTTGCACAAGATCTCGATCCATCCCTTCGATCCGGCCATACCACGCGAGATTAACCTTCCGAGGACCAGATCCGGCGCCCAACAGCCTCGTGTTTTTGTCGTGGCCCTGCGTGTTTGCTTGATTTTTCGGGTTTCCGGGCCGCCGCGGACGCCGTGGCAGGTCCGCAGGGGAAAGAGCGGAAAGAGGAAAGAGCGTTATTTGCAACTGCCTGAGGAGGGCTTGATGCTTTTTTCCGTTCAAACTTGGAAACTCCCCGCACTCGCGATACCGGACCCATCCCTCCCCTGCCTGGCATCTCAGAGCGGGATGGGCTGGTTGCTGCAGCCTCCCGATCCAGCGGCTTGCTTCGTGTCACCTTGTCCTGGCCGACGCTTGCACTTTTAATGCTGGCGGCCCGTCTCCTCGAGGCCACACCCGGAAAAGTTGTGCACAAACACCACGCCCGACCGTCCATGGATTGACCTCTCGTTTTTTCCCCCTTCGTGGCGTGCCTCTCAAATCCGCGCTATTGGACCGTGCTTCCGCTTGCTGCCCAAGCTATGACTGACTCGTTGACCGCAGCTAGGAATTGGACACTCCCGGCAACCCTGCGCCGCATCTAGACCTGGGCCTATGTGCTTGCCACGGCGTTCTAGTCTGAAACGGGCCTCTGTGCGGCTCGTCGTCGTCGGACTTCACACGTTATCACATCCCCCATCCGTTTTCACGTTCTTTTTTTACTTCCCTGCTGAGCTGACGTTGATGTATAAATGTAATGTGCGGAATCTAATTCACAAATATCAACCAATATTAGAAATCCATAAGCCATGGCTTTACCGGGCTGTCACTTCTCGGTTTCCCTGCTCATTGTGGCGCTGTGACTGTTGGAGGCAGCAACATCGGCGGCCGCTTTGGGCATGCTGCGGGACGGTGCTGGCCACTGACAGCTGCACCGTGACTGCTGCTCCTTGCCGGCCTGGGTAGATATTCTGAGCTCACAGCTCGGCTAACTACCCTAGCCGCCAGTACACGGCCGACGAGCCGAATGCGGAAACGGCTTCGAGGAGGATAGGGATTTTATGAATATGCATGTGAAAGTCTCGGGCTAACCTAAAGTGAATATCACCTCCTCTTATCCGAAAAAAATGAAAACTGACTTGTCGGAGATCAGAGCATAACTTAAAGTTCTATCAACTCTTTTCTTTTCCTTAAGCGGAACTTTGGCCTGGCTCACTAGAAAGAAGAGTCACCCCAAGATCTCTTACCACTTTTTTTTCTTTTTTAGGCGGGGTTGGCATTTCGTAAATTGTGAGTGACAGACCTGAGTTTGGCTTCTTCCAGGCGCGATCCTAAGAGAGTATTCGTAGCCCTACTCGCACCGTAATGACCAAATCTACATTTCGCGATGAAGGCGCATCTGGCCGTTTCACAAGCCTACGACAAAGGCCGTAATACCCTCTCCTCTCTCGCCAGCTGGGCTGGACCTCAGGAGCCGGCAGTGTTCCACGGCGTCAAAATCATGGACCTTAGCCGCGCCAAGCGTGGGACGGCCTCGTCTCCTCTCTGGCACTTTCATTCTCGAGTATTCTTCTCGACTCGAGAGCAGAAGCCCTGTCATCGAAGGCCGAGGGAAGGGATGCAATGGCTAACCGCAGCCGCAGTACCAGCACCCAATGCATGTGTGTGCGTCTCCCCTGTATGCGCCAACTCAGCTTCGGAACGGAAACTGGAGGACAGTCATTGCATTGCATTCTTCAAGGCGGCGCCCCAATATGGGCAATTGCAGCCGAGTACAGCCACAGACACGGCACGGCGTCTGTGAGCGAGGAGGGATCGACCTGGGCATGTATCGATGTGTGCTTGGGAGAAGATCAGATCAGATAAGCAACATCCTTCTCACCTGGCTATCTGTGGCCCGATGTGATGTTCAAGGGTCCCGCCAAGCCAAGAATATCATCTCTCACTTCGGGCGCGGCAAGTCCGCCGTGTCTCGTATCTTGGGGGGGGGGCATTTTGTCTCTCTTCTGGCGCAGACACAGTAACTGACTGGTAACCAAAACCCCTTCTCTCCCCCGCAAGCGAGCAGTCTTTGTGTCACGCCACCACCCTCGCTTCCACCTTCCTCTTCCCTCCCGTCGCAGCCAGTCACGCAAGACAGTGTGGCTACCTACTTGCTTTCCCTTCGCATCGAGACGTATCTTCATGGGCCATCAACGCTCGGCGTAGCCGTGGGGCGGCCCGGCGAGGAGAAACGGCAACTTGCTTTTAACATGTTTCGGTCGGTTGGTGACAGAGACACAAAACTTTATTTTGCTCGCACGGTACTAGCTGGGGGGGGGGGCTCGATCTGACCGGGCAGATTATACGCGAGAGATAGACACCGGCCATCAAATTCCTATCGAGTTCATCCCATCCCTTTCTTTCCCTTTGGGGTGGGGAAGGGGTGGTGTCTATTGGGGAATGCCTATTACATCACACGATTCTATTCCCACACTGACCGCATCAACCCACCCCCCTCCCCACAGCCCATCCATTCTCATCACCCCATCTATCCATCCATCCATCCATCTATACCACCCACCACGTATGTAAGTATGTATGTAAGTATGTATGTATGATGTATGTATTCCCCGACCCGAAACCCACCCCGGCACCTTCCCCCAGCCGGGCCACGGGACAAGACCACGGCCCGCTCTGCGGTCGGCTACGGGCTGGTGGATGGGGGAGTGGGAATCTGCACCATGTATGTATGTATGTAGATAGATTAACCAGCAAACCAGGGGCCTTGCCTTTGCAGACGGGTTCCGGCGTGGGTTTATCGAATCTTGCACACGCAACACGCAACGCGCAGGGGGGGGAGGGGGGGGGGGCATGCAACGGGCGATGGCCTAAGGCAGGCTGGCTGGCTGGCTGGCTGGCTGGCTGGCTAGCGGGGTGGCGAGTGGTTCTTCTTTTTTTACCCTTGACGTGGCTGTGCATCTGATACCCCTCGAGGTGACCGGGGGGAGGGGGGGATGGAATTCGATGTGCTGAGTTCGGGGACGGGGCGGGGCGGGAGGGGAGGTATGGGATGGTCAGGAGTAAAAGAGCGTTCAGGAACGGGACAGTGCGAGGTGGAAAGTGGAGGTCGGCGATGGGGCCGTGACGAGAAATCTTGGCGTTTTCCGTTTGGCGTGCTTGCGTCTGTCATCAACTTACCCGTGCGTTTACCATCACCAAAAGGATAATCAAGAGGTGCTTGTGCACTAGAATGTAGTATTTGTCGACGGGAGGAGCTGGCAGTCCCATTCCACTGCGCTCTCTCTGTACGCCTATCCGCTACCATATGTATCGCCTCGCCCAATGCCTTTTGCCCTTCCTCCCAATTGCCCCCCCCTCTGACCCAAACCCCCTCCCCCTGTTCGCCCACTTCCTCTATTCACACGATTCCCCTAAAGAACACACTCCTGCCACACAACCGCCCGGAGGGGGGAGAAGGACCCAAGCCAGCATACACTCCGTAGAAATAGCAAAGATAAAGTGGTAACTCCTGGGTTGTTCCCGAAACCTGTACCAGCCCCCGAATAACCAGGTAACAAAAAGTCTGAGAAAAGGAGAGTATGGGGTATATACAAAATATGAAAAAGATAAAAAGAATAAGTAAATATCTCGCTTCTCTCTCTGAGCCAGGCGATGATCCAATGCAAGAATGATCTAGGCTGTCTAGACCTGGGTATTCTGAAATAGAAGAGAGAAAAGTGATATCAGTCCGAGGAAAAAAAGTACCTTGCCTGCCTTGGGGAACGAACCACTCCTGCCCCTCAGCCACCCCTCGACGATACCTCTCGCGAGGAAGTCGAGAATTGGGGCTATGAGTAGCTGACGGCTGTGGAGAACCGTCGTCGCCTCGATACGTGGGATCAACGATCCGATATTCTGGGCATCCTGCCGCCACCCGACACCGAGAACATCGCTGACTGCGATATGGCGGCTCTCGACATCCTCCGTAGGGCCCTTAAATACAAGGACGGGGGGTGGAAGGACGATTGAAAAAGACAATCTTGTGTCGCACGTACCGTCGTGTGCCAGGTCGGGCAATGGGTTCCGAGCGTCATCGGAATTGGCGGCAAGGTGGTCTTGGGTCGCTTGAGTTTGGTAGTGATGGTGCCAATATTCGAACCATATAACTGACTGGAGTAGATGGTGATATCAATGTCGATACATCATCGACAAACTATCGCCTGCGTTCTACCTCGGCTCCAGTTCCGCCGCTCCCCGTGGGGCATTCGTTCGTCGCGAGCCCCGACTGATTCAATCGGCGACGGGGGAGGGGGATAGAGCATGCGCTGTTGTGATGGTTCCGATCCCGAATGCAGGCTATTTTCGTTCATCGGCGGGTTTTGGCCGGAGCGACCTTTGGTCGAGCTGTCGCTTACGTTCCAGTTTCGCATAGTGAAGGCCGCAGGCGTTGCAAAGCGTCCTCGCACCGTCTGGACCGCGCCGCCATTCTGGCGTGTCCACCCGGTTACAGCTGTGGCACCGGCCGGGAGGGGCGGCACGCTGTGAAGCAACGTGTTAGCGTCCTGCGCCGTTCGCTTGGGGAGGCGAGGCATGGGGGGAGGGCAAAACTTACACCGCGCCGTTTCTTGACCTCGTGCATCGCATACGGCGGCTTCATGCCGTCGCCGTACATTGAAACGTCCTCGTCGTCTGGGCTGCGGCCGCTGCTGTCTCGTGTGCGCTCGTTCTGAATGCGATTCTGCTGGACCATGTCCCGTACGTCTTCGAGCTTTTTGAGAGCGAAAACGAGGTTGTTCAGAAGCTCGCCTACTTCGTTTTCTGTGGGCATCCTCGACGGAATTGGCCGCGAACCCTGCTGTTCCTGCGCCGCGGCCACGTACGCCTCGGCAAAATTGTAGCCTGTGCGGCACGAGCGCATTATCTACAACATGACATGTTAGTCGTTACGCTCCTTCTTCCTTGGTATAAGTCGAATAAAAAACGTACTGCTTGCAGGGCATCCTGATACCCGTTGACTTGGAAGTGCTTGTCGAAGTTCGCTTTGTAATCGGACGTGCTGTGCGCGTAGTCGGCTTCCTCCCCGTAGGCAGGTGGCCGCTGTGCGTCATACGGCGACGGAAGCGGCGGGCCGGAATGCCTTGGGGAGATGGGATATGCCGATGCCGACAAGGGCAATTGCCCAGGCGGAAGCCGTCCCGTCTCCGCATACAAACTCGGGAGGTGTGGCGGCGGCGGCGGCCGATGCCCGGCGCTGAGGGACTGCGTTTCAGCCTGCCTTTGCTCCGCTTCGAGTTGCTCCAGCTTGACCGGAGGGGACGGTTGCTGTCCGGGGAAGGTGTTCAGCGGAGGTGGCACAGGCCGGCTCGCTAGCCCGTGTCGGCCGGGATCGGAAAACGCGGGGAGGGTATCAGAGCGCGGAAACGTTGACGTCGGGTGTAACGCCCTCGGCGATGGGTTCTTATCTGTGCTCGTCATGTCTGAAAACGGCCTCGGTGGCGGGGCCGATGTGAAAGGCGATGGCAGGCCGGGGGGTTGGTGTAGCGCGGACGGCGGCGGCGGAGCGTACCCGAGCGACTTCCTCTCCGAGAATACTTCCGAGATGGAAGGCAAGGATTGCCGGTGAGAATGGCCTTGCTCAGACCCTTCCGAGGGCCTCCGGGGCTCGACCGGCGAGATCATGCCGGGCATGCCGGTGGTAGGGGCCGAGTAATGATAGCTGGAGCTGAACGAGTTGTGGTGTTGGTGTTGATAGGGAGTGTTTGGACTAACGAGCGGCGCGGTCGCCATGGTCGGTCCGTCTCTATATAATGTCTTTGGGGGCTCTCGTCGTTTGTCGTACTGCTCAGCGCCGTTGGAAGTTGGAATCCCACTACAAAACGGGCGACAGAGTTAGGGTCCGGGGATACGTGGAAACAAGCAATGTTCTTGACTCAAGAATATACAAACCTTTGCCTCTGTCCTGGCCCAGCCGCTTCCATAGCCGGTCTCTTGGGTATTCCGCCAACGATTTCCTCCTGCGGCTTGACCACTCCCAAATGCCCTGACCATGCGAGCGCGTAGAACCGGATAGCGAAGAGGCGGGGAGGCGAGAGCAACAACCTTATATCGTTCGATGGTGACGACGGGGGCAAATGGCCAAATCCTGGTTCCAAGCTCACTTGCTTTCCTTGTCTTGTCCTGTGTTGTCTTGCCTTGTCTTTTATTCTTCTTCTTTTCTTCTTCTTTTCTTTTCCTTTTCTTTCTTCTTCTTTCTATTGTTCGTTGTCGAGAAGCCAGGTAACGCTCAAACTGCAATGCACTCTTGAGAAGCCAGTAAGTGGCGAATGGGCAGAATAGGTAGGTAAGGGTGCAGACCGAGAGGGAATCGGACGAGGCGGTGGCGGGTGCTGCGGTTTTGTGTGTTTCCTGTTTCTGTCAGGAGCTGATTGACCTGGGCGACTCTGCGTGCAAGGGGGGGCTGCAGTCGCTCGGGGTCCACACTCGGGACGATGGACGATGGGCACTGTGTGGATAAAGGTAAGGAGCGATCGAGATCAGTCAGTGGATCCGCCCGGGCTCCCGTGGAAATGGGTTGTGGGAACGTGCCGTTCCCCCCCATTCGCGCCAATACCTTGTCTCGCGGAGTCTGACCAGGTACCTCGACCGGGACCCCAGCAAGTCCCCACCTAAGTAAGGTAGTCTTGTTTCTGCCGCAATGTGATGTGGAGTGGGGAATAGGAAAGCCAAACACGCCAGGCCTTACATTACGTGCCAGCCAGCGAGCTCCGTTTTTTTTGGTATCGTTGTACATCTCTGTGTCTATTCGTACACTAGTATACTCCACTGTACTGGATGCAAGTACACGCACGCCCCGGGTCTCTCCCGAGCAGCGCTCCTTGGTTCACTGGCTAGCTATCGGCGAAGTCTGCCGCAAAGGATTGCCGAACCAAAAGAAAATGGGAAAAGGAGCCCAAGAGCCCCTCCCAACCTGCAACTATGAAAGTTTGCCCTATAATGTATGTACTGGGTGTATACAAACATCGAGTCGAGGAAAGTCCTTGTCAAATTTCAGGACGGAGATCTGCCAGCGAGGAAGACAGAAGAAGCGGGGACGATCGGGGCTGCAGGGGCGTCGGCGAGATGCTGTACATGTGTGTACTGTCCAGTAGTTATACTCGTATGAAGGGCCATGCGCAGGGGATCGTGTCCGGGGACTCAAGGCGATGCGCGGCGGTTGGAGGGTTGTGCTAAGTTGTCCATACCCCAGTGCGCACGCATTACGGGATTCATGCGGCCTCCATCGCCAGCCTCGTGTCTCATTCCATCCTTTAGGCAAGCCGTTGCTAGGGTCCTAGACTAACTTGGGCAGTGCAGCCAGCAAAGCGCTAGGCACACAGTCAATCCCGTGCAGATGGGGAGCTTGCAGAGGAGGCGTGTAATCCGTGGGACATGCGGTCAGGCCGTATTGTACCGTATTCGACCATGTGTTCGGGCATTGCGTAAGGCGTAACCTGGAGCCGGGCATCTGGAAGAGATGCCAGGAAAATGCAACCCAGATTGCCCTGATGAGATTGGCGCGTGGGTGGGGGCCCGTCTTGGGACGGGAAAGGGGGTCAAGGAGGCACAAAATCTCACCGGGCCAAGACGCTCGCTGGGGGGGGGTGGTTTGCAAGTTGGGGTACCACCAGCCCGGGTGATCTCGATGTTTTCCGGCTGACGAAAACCCCGAACCCCAGTCAGCCAGCCGATGCGGTGAGTGCGAGGTGCCAGGAGAGACGGGTGACCTGCAGGAGGAATGGATTGCCGCACTCGCTGCCTGGAGGCTCGATCGAATGATATAGGGATACAGCTTCGTTCTTGATAAAGTTATTCAAGTTGAGAGCCCTAGAAGCCCCGCAAGCCCGGAATGCATCGTGCATGGGCACGTAACCGTCACAACTTTTCGCCGCCGAAAGCCCAAGACTGCTGCTGCCAGGTACTGTTCCCCTGGATGTCTTTTTATAAGACGAACGAGGCAACTGCCGAGTCTCCCATCTTGAAGGCCTTCGCCGTCTTCTGCCGCTCCCCACATGCATGTCAGATCTCGCCGTCACTTCTCGATCGTCCGATCCGCGTGCATTGCACTGTGCTTCGGACACCCAATAACTTGCCTAAGCCAAGGAAACGTCAGCTCCAGGCATCGAACGGAGGACTTCCGTAAGCAAGGGACGGACGGAATCATTTGCGGTAGTTTTGAGCAACACGGAGAGCTCGAGTGCCTGCAGGACGGGCAGCCATGGTCAAAGGAAGGCTTGTTTTCCTTGGGAGGCAAGTCCGGGGTATCCCTTGCGGCAATACTGCGCGGGCGCTGAATTGCCCGGCATACCCGAGTCGGTGCATTGGTAGGATTTGACTCGTTGCGTTTTCTAGAACGAAATGTCTCATTCCGCCAGGACAATATGGATGATTGCCTTCTCCATCCATCCCTCCAAGCACAGTGTCACGATACGTACAGTTACGAATAACACACTGACTGGGGCGCTCGATTAAGTTGGAGAAAAGCAAGGAGATGCTACCCGTTTCGGCGGTCGGCGGTCAAGCGGGACCCCGAAGAAATAACGGTCGACCCACACGGAAACTGGTGGGAATGTGAGCGATCTGCTGTCCGGGGGGGTAGCCATCCTCGCCATCAGCGAACGGGTGGCGCGGCAGTTGCAATTCGAACCTTTTGGCAGGAATTTTGAACCGACGGCGTACCGTCTCGAGACGGTGTGGAACTCTCCCAAATGCCGGGAACTTCGAGGCTTGGAACAAGCGCCGCGTGTGTGACGTTTCCAAACGCAACATGTTTTGGGCAGCGTGGCAGTCGGAACGGACGTGCTGTGTGGTGCAGGCGAGTCATTGGGCGAACGAGGCACGCGAGGCTGGCTCGATCGGATCTTGCGGTGTCCCCGCGAGACGGTTGTTCCCACGGCAAGGGTCACGAGATGAAAGGGCGGAGCCAATTTTGGTCGATGACACGGCGTGGTGGGAGGTGTCGCGCGCTAGCCTCGGCGAAGCCAAGGTTTGGGGGTTGGCTTTCCTCGCTAATCGAACGGTTGCATCGGGGACTCATAATGTGAAGGCAGATCCGAGAGGCATGCTGGGCATTGGTGCCGGATGGGAGACCCAAAGAACCAACAGGCTGCAGGACGACCGAGGGAGACTCCACTCCAAAGGCAGCCAATGGGATCACTCCAGATTAAATGCACGGAACCAGGGCAGCCTACCCTTGGCATTACCGCTGCACTGCTGCACCGTTCTGCCCAAAAGCATGAAACACACGAAATGGACACCAGGAAACGAAACTCGTCATTACCGGCGAGTCTCAGATCGGCACTGGATGGAACGCCCGTCGGCATTGAAGTCCAGAGTCGGCAGATCCTGGTCGAGCTACACTTAGCAGAGGTGGCTAGCAATAATTATTTGTTTTGTTATACAGCACTATTCCATCATTGGCGTTTGCCGTTTCGCCGTTGCCTCCAAGCCTGGAGAAAACCCACAAAAGAGCTTGGAGCCACATGGGAAGACAAATACCACACCGAGCAACACCCGACTCCGCAATCCAAACACCCGGTCCGGATGAAGAGGCCATGGCGATTCCCGGGCGAGATGCCCACCAAATTGGGAAACTCGTTTATCAGCTAGCGAGATCTTGGGACCATCGTCATTTCGGAGATGAGAGCTTCGATGGCCTGACCCGCATTGTTCGACACGTGCGACGCACCCCACCACACCACGCACGCCCGAACCGCGAACCGCCGATGCTAAAAATACTCTGTCTGGCACACACGGCTTCGGGAGACGATCTCGTTCGCCGTTGTGCGCGCCTGTCAAAATCGAAGCTCGCCAAACTCGGGACAAAAGAATTTCCTGGGATTTCCCTCGGTTCCAAGGGGGGAACTTATGGCTGACCGAAACCGCACCATCCCATCTCGAGCCCATGTACATACCGCCGTTTCCTCGAGTGCTTTGAAGCTTTGACCTCGGCCCACTTCTATTGTGACAGAGTTGACTCCAACGGATGAACACCCGGGCTCGAGCCAGGGGGGGGACGGAGGAGGGACGGGGGGCAACACATCCCATGTCCTGGGAACGGAACGCTGGAACATGGGATGTGGAGACTCGAAATCCCATTCTCACACATAACATTCCACGGATAGCCCGATTAGTAGGGTTCTTTGTTAGGCAACCTCTTCGAAACACCAATACACACAGGCTCGGCCGGAATGCGGATGATGGCTTAGTTATCTGGCCCCAAGAAGGCGGCTTCGAGAGCTGCCCGCGCGGCTGGCCTTGCATGATGTTGGTACGAAGTACTTCGTACAGATTACATGTACTGGTACTGTGCATGCGGTATGCACAGCACGACACCACATGACGGAGATGGACCCCGGTCCGAAGGATGATGGAATCCCGCACCGTTCCAACATCCCACACCTCGCCTGTGTGGGCTGTGGGTGGACTCGCGGGAGAGAGACCCAAATCCGCCGAGAGCATGTCGGCAATCAAAACCTGGCCGATCAGTCTGTCGCAGGACGAGACATTCGTTGGTCATAACGGGCGCCTCATCATCACCGAACCAGAAAACCACAAAACCACATGGGGGCGACTCGGGCGATCGCATCCTGCCCATTCTACGGGACCGCGGGATGGGCCCCTGCGATCGGGAATGGTTCCTGAATGGGCAAAGACAGCCTTGGGCAAGGGGGGGGGGGCAGAACGTGGCCAGCCCTGCCATTGGCCCCGGGGCACACAGCCGCGTCCCAGGATCAGGCGATGACTGCAGGAAATCACATCTCACAACCCTCCCGCTGGGTTCATCCGAGCGGGTCCGCTACCGATGTCGCTCCTGCGCTATCACCGCGTCCTGTGCAATCGAATGCCAGCATGACAGACGCTAACGTCCAGCCCGGCCTTCAACACGGTGTGGGATTCTTGCCCGCGGGCCCGCTCCTTACCGACCAACGTTCGCTCACTGGCTCTCCCCCCGGAGCCCCACTCCCCCCGGGGGTTGTTCGTCTTGTCCCATGCATCGGCTGGCAAACGTCAGATTGGCCCGCAGCATGATGGGCCATGTCAGATACAGTCGCCGATGGGGTTGCATCGTGCCTGCTCCTGCGTCCAAACCAGCAATTTATCTGATCCCTCCTCCTCCTGTCCATTGCCCGCATGACGAGATGCCGTCACCACCTACCACTCGGACAACTCTCTCGTCACAGTCACAGGCGAAATGGGTCCTGTGTGCCCGGATGTTCTGCCATGTGGCATTGTCTGAGCCGATCGAACAGCCAGGGCATTCTGTCAGCTCGACGACACCAACAGGACTGCAAGCGCTCGAGGGCCACCACCACCCCATATCCGACCCATGACGAGGCCCCCAGGCCCCCAACGAGCCGCCCCAGACCGGGCTCGTTAGTTGCCCCAGCAGGGCTCAAACAATATCGTCATCTGAGTGAGCGATTATACATCAGACAGCTAAATTACTTGCCCACCACCCCTTTCGGGAACTTCTTGTCTGTTCACCGATACCCGACGATCTCAACTGTGCCTCTCCTGGAAGATTCGAAAGACTAGTTTTCCGCTCGGGCCACCGCCAGATGCGCAGAGAACGCCGGTTCACGAAGCTCTTTCATACACAGTAGAGGGCATTGACAGCGTAGACACGGGGCCAAGGCAACCAGCCACCCACCCCTGTTGCGATCCGATCTCGATGGGCATTTTGACAGATGGCACAGTCTTCAGCCTTCCGGAACAAGCGCCAACATTGGAACGAAGGACATGTGCTCCCACTTTTTTGTAAAGATCCTGCCCCGGCGCTATCGTGTTTCCCAACGTAATCTTGGGCACCATCGGTCCTTATATTTCAGCCTGAACACGAGATGCGCGTCGGACGAACAAGGCGAGCGCCGCATCTTGCTTCCCACTTGATCTCTTCGCCCCTACCCCACAGACACGCCTCCGATTTCCGATCGCCTGATCGGAAGGAACTTTAGATCCCCCGCCCCGCCCCGTTGTTGCCCGAGGTCGCTCGGGGAGAAACCGATCAGCGAGCAGTCTGACCTCCCCAAGTCCCCTTGGCGTCGGTACACCGGCGGCGCCTGGCTTGACACAAATGGTTACGGCGGCTAGCAACTGGACGATTGTGATTACGAGTGCCACACGCTGCGCATCCAAACCTTTGCGGAAGAATGTCACGAAATCCAACCAGTCGATGCGCTGTTTACGGCCCGTGCTGTCCTTCACACTCCAGCGTAGTTACACGAACTCATTCCGCAGTTGAGGCCCGGATGCTGGTTTTGTTCCGAACACTTGCACGCCACAAATGTCAGTCGGAGATTTTCATACATTAGTCAATGTTGTGCGAAGGTAAGCGAGTGCTCGCCCAACGCCCATCGGGTGAATCACCTAAATTGTCACCCATTTGTCGTTGGACAGCACCCAAGTTCCCTCTGGGGGGTCCTCGCCGGGGACGTTTTCCGACCACGGGAAAGACAGTGTGGGACTTCGGGGCTGCAGTCTGCCTCGATAATGGTCTCACCTGCAGCTCTGCCATTGGCCGCCAGAAGTCTTGACATCTGCGAACCGTGCCCCGGTAGGCTTGATCACCCTGGTTGTGCCTCGTGGTCGATGCCTTGCTGTGCACAAGCGGTCCGAGACCGAACTGATGAGAATGAGGGAAGTTGGGAACTCTCAGGTGTGACCGGTTCCCATTTCCGTCTTAGGCCTCCCGGCCGAGGGCTGAGGAGGGAGGCGAAATGAATAGCACCATTGTTGGCTGCTGACGCGAATTTCCATACCTCCATCCAGTGGCACGCCCGCCCCTTCTTCAGTCCAGAGACCCATGAGATCGCGCTCCCATCATGGCCAAGACGGAAATCGAGAGATCTCATCAGGTCCGCAAGAATCCCAGAGAGCCGGCGACACTTAAATTAGCGTTGCGAGGACTCCACATCAGGGTCTTGTTAGCAGCGCCATTTTATACAAGCGGACAAGTCTTGTCTCACTAGGTGGGACGATCCCGAGTTGGGTTTGTCGGCACATCTCAAGCTTGAGTCCAAGCCTGAGTTGAGTGTTCTTCTCCAACACCGAGCGCAAGCCATCATGCACGGCCAGTCAGTCACACCAACCAGAACCCCCCGACCAGCCACAGCAGTTATCATCCTGACAACTTCTCGTTAATTTCTCGTCCCGAGAAGTGACATCGAGTGAGACGATTGAGAGACATGAACACGGGCAGATCCGAGCCTTGGCTGTACGTACCACAGTACATACACCAGATGCAGCATCATTGCCGATCCACCTGTCAACGCCCCCCGAACCTGTACGAATCAATAATCAACATTCCACGTGCATTACGACCTTCATCCAAACAAGTGAGAAACAGCATGCTCGAGACGTGATAGTGGCGCCGCCATACTCGTTAAGGTGCCCGTTTCAACATCCCGTTGGCTATTCCAGAACGTTGAAGAAGTCGTTCAAGACATGCTGACACTCCGAGAGCGTGAGTTCTCAAAAGCCCTCCATGATTGTGCGGTCCTTGATGGGATCGACAGGACCTATCTCCCGTTTCATCACTGTGCCTGTCGCTTGTCGCCGGTTTCCCGCATCAGAAACGAGCTTTCCCCAACTTGATATCCAGATCAACGTTCACATCGGCTCCCGCCGAAACAGAACGACACGACCCCGTCAGCACGGCCTGCTGGGTTCCTCCCGTCCGTGAGGCCAAGCAGACGGATCGCGCCCGATTTTCCCATCTCACTCGAAGCTGAAAAGCAGACTGAGACAAAAACCCGGTGCCGGCGACAAATATCCCTGCTAGTGGAAGCGCTCCCTTCGTTGAACCGGCCTGTTGGATGCCCCTAACTAGCGAACCGGGGGGCGCCTGGGGGGGGGAAGAGAAAACTTGGGGTCGACCGTCGGGGACGACGAGCCGGCCCAGGGAAAAGACCCCCCCTCGTCTCGTGTCGAACGCTAATGCTCGACCGGACGGATAGGGAATGGTCTCGGAACGCCCCACCGTTCTAATCGCGTACTAAAATGATTCTTGGGATTCAGCTCGCAAACGCCAAACGCTCGCGTGGGGTCCCTGGTGCGCCTTGAGGTTCCTTCGTGCCATTCGGCAACGAACAAGCAGCAGATCGGCGCGCCAGCAACCAGGAGGCTCTGCCTGAACGGCTCGGTTCGGTTCGTCGAAGCGAAAGGGGGGGGTGGATGGGAGGGATGTATGGTATGTATGCACGTGCGGGCCATGGATCACGAACACCTCCCATCCATGCCATCCATCCCGTGCTTGCTTGCTTCCTTTGCGCGCGCTTTCCTGCTTGCTTTGCTCGGTCAAGTTGGAAATGGAAACGGGCGGGATGATGCCATGTGCTGAGCACGGCATCTTGACTGGCAGGTCCCGCAGCAGTGGCTGAGACATTTGGGCCGCAGCTCGCTCACCGGGTCCCTCGGGTTGGGAATCTTGGGGATGGCCTGCAGCTTCCTCCCCGCTGGGACTGGTCTGGCAGGGATATGCTTGCTTGTCCTTTCTTGCGTGCATGCCGCCTTCCCCCCCCCTCCACCCCCTACGATGGGCGGATGTCTGAGCGGCTTCATCTGGCCGGGAACGTGGGACTTGACGATGGCAACAACGTGGCTGAGGACGGACGGGTGATTCCGTTTAGCACTGTGCCATCGAATGCTCCCTCTCCCAAGCGAAGGGCAGATTCGCGCCAATCTTCCTGTTCTCGTCATGCGCCAGAGACGCCACGAGTTAACAAGCGTTAGTTCTAGGCTGAGAGCTGGTGCGGTTTTTTTCTGCTTCAAGCCTCGCGCAGGATTTCCCCCCTCCCCCGGGTGAAGATGAGGCCACGCCTCGTCTCCAGAGCCGAGGATCCTTCCCAGCTCTCCGGGCCGGGTGGCATCCCCTCGGGTCAGCAGGAGCTCCTGCCTCCGTCCTCCCCAAGCTTGTGGAACGGTGCACCGAGCGCACACGGCGCCAGGGGCGGTAAGGGATTCCAAAAAGAACGCCGGCTGAACTGGCTGCTGTCTGTCTGTCTCAGATACACCACCAGTATTATTGCTCGAGGGAAGCCGGGGCTTAGCTGGCGCTGCCAACTGCGGAATGGGAGGTTGTCACTGGCTTCCGTGATGAGTTGCACAGTTGGCTTGGCCACATAGCAGACCCTCGTGCCCGTCCGGCATGCCAACACTGGCCGTTAGGCTCCCTCACTCTCCGTTTCCTGAGGGCCCCGCGGACTCCGCCCTGCTTCTTCTCTTGTGATCTTTTGGTATGTGTGCATGTGATCGGGGTAACAGCACATGGCCGTGGTTACTTGCTGTTGTCATCGTTCAACCCGTTGGCGCCTTGTAATGCCTGCCGCTCCCATGTTGGTGGCCAGGTAAGGGAGCAAGCACACGGTATTCGCAGCAATAGTTTTATAGACACACCAGACGTTGATTTTCTCTATGATAAGCTCATATGATGGAATGGATGTTTAATCGTGTGCTTCTGTGAGTGAGTTAACTGCCTTGTGACACCAGTATTGTTATCAAACCAGCTTCGTTTCACTTTTATCAACTACTGCAGATGAAGAAAGGGAGTGTCTGATGTGGGTTAATCACACTATCGAGAAGAGTTTCCTGCTTTACTACTTACTCACCACAAAACTCGTCTGAATTAAGTTCTACTCAACCTTGTTTCTGGAATTCCGTTGGTGACACGAACATATCCTTCATGTCCCCATGCCCCCCGATCATGTTCCCCCCTTTCCCTTTCCCACTTGCTCTTCGCAATACATACAAGGTGATTGCTTCCACCCCATTGCTTTCCTCGCCATTCACGTATCTCAACGGTGTTAGCAACTCAGTCTCCCAACCTAGAGTCCCCGACTTCTCCCACCTCACACCCACAACTTGCTACCACAGTCTTCCATCTCAACTTCTTCCTCCCCCCCCTCTCCAGACCTGCCATTGGCCCTTAATATACACGTACCTCGCTCCCCACAGCAACTTCCCCCCGCAAAGAAACGCAACTTCCAGTGTGGCGAAGCGGGGGGAGCGCAGACTCATAATCTGCCGTAGACCGTAAACGCGTAGTGGTACACCCATTAAGGGTGCGGGTTCGAATCCCACCGACGCAAAACTCCCCAAGAGGAGTTTTCGTAGCCATCTACCTTCTCGTCGATTAAATATCGGCGGGAGGTTAGGCGGTGGGCTTTTTGATTTATTTTTACAAAAAATTTCGCGCCTTTTTTGTTGTGATTCTTTCTCGTCTGTCTCGGCGTTGTTTTCTTTTGCTTCTCATATATGCGTTGACGAACACTCGGGATGCAACGAGGGCAGAGATTGATGGGGAGCTAGTTGCTTCATTGCCCTTTCATAATGATTCCTCTTTTCCCGGTAAGGGGCATGTCAACAACGAACGGGCTTCTTAAATGCAACAACACCAACCATATAGAACAACCAAGCAGGCGCAACACCACCATAAAATCGGAACTAGACAAGACGAAATGAACTAAATTCAACTCATGGAAGGGAAACGAATTCTGAACCAATATCTGTTGGCCAAGTACTAAGGAAATCCAACAACTCTTCAGATGTAGCTCAAGAAGTCCGGGGCAGTCCACCACACATTAACCACCCACCTAGGTAGCGATGGCAGAGAAGAAAATCACCCCTTAAGAGCTAGCAATACAAAGCTTTGAGATAGATACACGGACTCCTTCGGAAATCCTGCCCACCGTTGCCAGCGGAATCAAACCAAAATGGAATGGCAACGCAGACCCAGTAACTCAGTAAATTTACACGTTAAAACCAACAAGCGATATCCGTTCCCGGCCTGACCCAAGAACCCCAAGAACCATCTCCACCTCCCTCCCCTCACTCACGACCCCAAGCTCATCTCTTCCGCTGCTTCTTCTTACCCCCCCGCTGCTCTTCCTCCTCCAGCGCGCTCTCACGATCCCTCTTCTTGGCCTTCCGCTCGAGCTCATCCCAGTCCTCACCCTCCTCCTCGTCACTCATCTCAGCCTCGTCGCTCGCATCCGCCGACGCGTTCGAGTCGTAGTCCGAGCCCTCTTCGCTTGAGTCAGACGCCTCCTCGAGCTCGCTCTCGTCAATCTCGAACGCGCTTTCTTCCTCCTCCTCTTCGGAGCCGTCCTCGTCGTCCGAGTCGTTCTGAAGGAATCCCCAGCCGCCGTCGACGAAGAACTGGTGCGGGTCGGCCGTGACAGTCTTCATGATGACCGACCAGTTGAGGTTGAGCGGACCTTCTGAGTAAGAGAGGTCTGACGAGTCGAGGAACTCCTTCACGTCCTCGAGCGACTCGACAGGGATGGTGTTGACGTGGGCGGGCGGTCTGCTAAAGTCCTTGAAGACGAAGACAAGATCAAAGTTCTTGAGGCCGAACTGCACACGTTCCAGATGGGCAACCTCGATGTCATCGAGCGTGATAACCATGAATGGCGGCTCGGTGATCTGGATGAGGCACTCGGTGGTTGGCTGGATGTAGACGTTGCTGCGGTTGGGTACACCGTGGAAGCCGAGGTCGCGAAGCGGCATGTCCACTTCGATGCCTTCGTTGCGGCCGGCCTCGGCAATCTTCTCGGCGAAGCTCTTGAAAAGACGGTCAAGCTCCGCACGGCGGCGGCGCTCTTCTTGTTCGGCTTCAAACTCATCTTCGTCGCCGTATCTGTACTTGCGCTTCCGGTTGCCGGTCTCGTCAAACTGGATATCCGTCGCCTCCCTGTAGAACTGAACGTCTTTCGTCTTTTTCTTGCCGAAGAGGATTGGGTCCTTGAGGTGAAGGTGGATAATGACAATCAGCTCATTCTGGCATGGCTGGAAGAAGAGGTGGCGGACGTTGGAAAACAGGACGTCGACTCGCTGTGTGGTGCTAAGGGGCGACTGGTATCGGATACCGTTCTGGTGTATCTCGACTTTCCCGGGTACCCGCTTGCCTTCCATGGCCGGCCGAATGAAGACGTTATCTAGCACGGCAGGGCGTCGATCTGGGGTATGTTAGTATCGTATCCCAATACTGAAAAAAACCGAAAGGGGTTGGGGGGTGGATCTTACTTCTTATCTCGACTAGCTTGTCTTGTTCCACGACATCTTCCATGTCCTTCTTCTCCTGTTCCTTCTTAACGGACTCGCGTTTCATGTTCGAAATCTGATTTGCGATGTCCGCATATCGATCGCCATCCATGGACCGGAAAGTCAAACTCCTGACGAAATGGGCTGTTGCATCCTCGAAGGGTTGATCATCCTTACGGCCGACGCCCTGGCCTGGAGAGAGGAAGTTGATACGCAGGAACGACCAGTCATTCTCATCACTCTTGCTGGCGTTTTTGATGGTGTTGATGTGGAACGGGACGGGCCGCCCCATTACGGGAAGAACGATGGTTGCGTTCTTCTGGTCGATAACGATGCCCATATCCCGAATCTTGGGCGGGAACTGGTTGTCTCGCTTGTACGACTCGAAGCGCTTGAATTTCTTGACCTCGACACCGTTCTTGTCATCAGTGGACTCGGCGTACTTGGTCAAGCCCTCCTTCTGCTTCCTGGCCGCGAGCTCTTTTTGGTGATTCTTGCGTCGCTTGTCGGCATCATCATCGGGCGCCGTATTCCGTTCGGAACGTAGCCGTGTGCTGGTGATGTTCTTAGTGGCAACAGCACCCACCCGCGAGTCCCTCTTCTCCTTCTTCGGCGTTGGCTGGGCCTCCTCCTCATCCTTGAAGAAGAAGGATGTCGCGTCTGCGTCGACGGGCGCCTCGCCGGTGAACACGACCACCTCACCAGCGGTGACACGAATCGTGTCGGTAAGGACAAGCGAGTAAACCTTGCTATTCTTATCTTGAGGATCAGGATTTTGGATATCGCTGAATCCGGTGGTGATGCAAAGCGTCATACCGTCACGCAGCGTCCTCGAGTTCTTGGCGCTAATGACCAGCGTCGGGTCCCTGTTCTCGAGCCCGATACCGTACCCGACGTTCTTCAGGAAATGCTTCTCAAGCTCGGGCTTCTTGGACTTGATTAGGCTTAGAGCCTTGCTGTAGACATCTTTAACGGCAACACCGTCGCGAATCTCCTTTAGGATCAGGTTGTGGACTGCGAGGAGGAATTTGTAGTTGCTTTCTTGGGACTTGTTGGGGTCAACCATGAAGGTCCGGGCGATCTGCGAGCAGTAGGACTTATATCGCAAACCCATAGCCGCGACAATGATGCCTGGGTGGAGTGGTTGATCGTCGGCGTCAGCATGCCATTTTAGGTCGAACTTCCCCCCGCTCTGCACCATCGGCCCTAGGATCCAGTCGAGCTGCTCGGGGTCGAAATCTGCAGGCATCTTTTGGCGATTGGGAAGCTCCACGGTTTTCCAGAACTTGGTGTCCTCGATCTTGCTGAAAACCTTGTCGGCTAACACGCTGTGCTTGATCTTCTTATCCTGGTCGAGAATGTTGGACATCTCGTCGAGGAAATACGGAGTCAGGAGGGCGACGCAGGCCTTGGACGAGGTCCGCATGGCCCGCAGCTCTGCCTCATCCTTGACGGAGAAGGCACCAGCGGACAAGGCCTGGGCAATGTCGACCTCCTCGACATCCTTGCAGTTGTCGGCAAACGTCTTCTTCCACTCGTCGACGAATGGGCCCTTGGAGGTGTCCTTGGAGAGCACGCCCACTTTTTTCTGCAGCGCCACTGTTGTCAGCTCGGGGAGAGCGGTAAGGGGTATGAAATAAGTATGGGTTATGACTCACGCCTGCCGCCTTGATCGCATCCGTAATCTTGACGAAAAGCTTCTCGTTTTCGGCGGCGTCCTTGCTTCGGACGAGGACTTCGACGGGGAAACGGCCGCCCTTGATCTGGTCGAGGTACTTCGCTGTGAGATCGATAGATTAGTATTGTCGGTTTCAACAGGCGTGCGTTTGGAGTAAGCGAACCTTTCTTTTGTGTTGTGAGAATGTATAGGGTGTCGAGCGTAAAAAGCATCAGGGTGGTCGGGAACTCGTAGCCGAGCAGCCAGAACTGAGGGCCTGTTAGCGCTGCGCGACGGTTGTATCATCATGACCTTGACGAGACGTACATGCATGGCATTGTTTTTGTAAAATTCGGGCTCTTCGTCAACCTTGCCCATCAAGACGACGATGGAGGAGGCGCCGGCGAAGAGCGCGTCGCCGGCACGCTTGTCGGCCTTCCATGCCGCGACAAAGTGCGACAGGCGCTCCTGGAAGGCCTTGCTGTCGATTTTGATGTCCGCCATGGTGGGCGATTGCGAAAATCGCTGCGATTGATGATGGCAGAACTATCCCCGACAACGGGTGTGATGAAGGGAGAAAATGGTTGTCGCCTTTTTGGCTGGAAACGATGCGGCAGCGAAGAACCGCGATGGAGCTTCCAGGTTAGTTACCTTCGGACAAGGAGCCACAGGGCGGTGGCCGGTGCCAAAAAATCGCGTTCCACGCTCACGTCAAGGAGCCCCTTGTCGCGTTTTGGTGGGGCCGGTGCCTAAGTGGTTAATGGCCTGGGACCAGACCACAGCTGATCGACTTTCAGTGAGAGCTTCAAATAGAGTCCTGGGATTGTGTCATGTGATGGGGAATATGATTGTGTAAATTGATAGCCTAAGCTTCTAATTGGCTTTCTTCACTAAATGTTTGATGGAGTCGTTGATTTTGGGAAGTGTGTTGTTGTGGAAGCGGACAACTTGGAAGGGAGATAGATGCGTGTGGGTCGTAGGAAACCGAGAGGCTGTTCGTAGTTTGTCTACAGACTTGAACTGCATACTACGCAACTCGATGATATGTCCGAAGTACTCGACGGATTATAGATTACCTAACCATTCCCTCGATCGCTCACACTCAAACACCGGAAACTCACGAATTTAAAAAGAGCGAGGCCCAATTTCTCTGGGGGTCAGTGACCGAAGCAAATGAGGCAGGGTCACGATGAACGATGCCGCTTGATTCATTACCCATATCCCAGAATTCCAATGCCCATTGCCTCCTCAGCAAATAGGCATCGGTACGAACAAACAACTCAAAGCATGGCAACAAGCCGGGTTCATTTCGGTAGACATCGAACGAGAACATTGATGGGGAATGAAAGGAGGGAGGTAGAAAAAAAAAGAGACACCTTATGCCACCCTCTTGCGCCGTGTAAATCCACATCCCAAACTATTCTAGCAAAAAACAACAAAAACAAGCAGCACCCAATCATTCAGTATTCCACTACCTGCTTCCCTGCTCCCAAATCGTTTTCGTGTTCTTATGATGCCGCATGTCCCTGGGGCGCGGAAGGCTGGTTCCACGACAGGTACGAGGGGTCACCCAGCTTGCGGGGCTTCCACAAGAAGAATGACAGGATGAACCAGATGTCGAGGATCAGGCAGATTCCTCCCACGATGAGGAATATGATCCCCGGCCAGATGTTGCGGGAGCCCATGGTGGAGAGGGTGGTTATGACGAAAGCCTTGCGGCCGTTGTACTTGGTCGTGTCGAAGTTGTCCTCGATTTCGACTTGGTACTGGCCCTCCTTCATGGCGTCGTTGTCATTCCTCTGGTACAGCTTGAAGAAGTTGGGTGCCGCAGCCAGCATCATCCAGTTCTGGAAAGCCTCATCTTCCTTTAGATTCGGCGGGGGGTTCTTCTCGGTATAACCCCCCCTGTACCGCGGTTCCCAGTTCGGCGGGGGAACAATCTGTTTGATGTCGTATTTAGTTTCGCCATAGAGGTCCTTCATGCCGCTCCAAGCAATCCCTTTGGTTGACATCTTGTACGTCTCATTCGCAGCGTTCGAGCCAGGGACGGACAGGAGGACCGGGTTTGAGAAGGTGTCGTTGAAGAAGGAATTGGCAACGAGACCACATGGGTAAACGATCTTGCCGCTTCCCAGTGGGTCATAGGCGATCGGGTCGCAGGTGGAGTCGTTGATAGTGCGACCGTCCACGGCATCGCCGAGTAGCTGCTTGGCATTGAACGAGTTGACGTAACGGCGATGGTTCTGGTAGAAGTTCTCGAGATTGTAAAAGAAGCTGATTGTGGGATTCAGCTCCTCGGGGATGTTGAACTTGATGCGGCAGAAGGTGCGCTCGTCCGTGTAGCCTTTGGCCTGCACTGTCCGGTTTTCCTTCATCCACTCTGCTTCGTAGGGATTATAATTGCTGTCTGTTTTCGAGAAGTGCGCTGTGATGTAGTCCGAAGGCATCGGCGAGAACTTATTTGGGGCATCGTGTTTGCAGTTCGTGTAGTCGATACGGATGTCCCGGACCTAGAAACAGAAGCGATGGTTAGTATTCGCTGCGCGCTCGAACGCGTGAGCGGGGTCACGACAGGCGTACCGTATGTGCCAGATATGTCAGGTAGGCGCCAAAGCCGAGATAAATGGCGGCCAGAATGGAAAAGATGGTGACAATGAGTTTGGGTGTCAGCACACACTGCCAAGCGCGCATGCGCTGCTGGCGGAAGGCGGTGTTGGGCGGGCGGTTCTTGGGCGCATCCGGCTCGGAAATGACATCGTCGCCGGCATCATTGGCGGCGCCACGGCGACGGCGGGGCGCCATGGTAGGCGATTTCTGGTCGTCGTTGTCGTGGTCGGTCCCAGGGTCCCGGGATGTCAAAGGGGAGTTGTAGAAGAAAAGGAGCGTTTCGAGACACGGAGCCTTCGGTCTCGGCGTCGTAAGGTGGTCCGTGTACTTCTTGGCAAGGAGGCTGAGTGCCAACCGGTTTGAGATACGAAACAGTCACGGGGTTTTGCACGTGGTTCTCCTTCAGTTGCAGTCTGCCCAGGGCGAGCCATGCGCTACGCGATCTCTTGGGCGCAAAACCCAGCGAGGGTCAGGGTTAAGAACTACAGAGAACAAGGCACCTCCTGTTCGCGCCCCGCCAAAGCCCGGGCATGGAGACCAAAGCTCCTTTGCTGTCGTAGTCGACAATATTTTGATAATATCCAACGAACGGGTTTTCAGGTCCTGCGGTTTTTGCTTTGCACGATTATCTAGGTCAACGGATATTAAGGTACGGCCAACGTCCCAACGGCCAGCTGCTGTTGTGTCATTTGCCCTCAGCTAAATTTGACTCCGGCATGCCCGGGTGCCGGAAACAGGCATGCAGCAGAACACAGCGCTAGCTCTGCCTGTCCTCCCACCCTCACGTTCTGCCATCGCCCCCTCCCGAAAGAGAGTGCGGCAGATCTGCAAGAGAAGCCGCCAGAGAAGGTCGGCGAAGCTGGCGGCAGCACGTCAGCACGTCAGCGAACAAGACAAAAACCAACCAGAACACCCCCACCATTGGTTTTGGGCTGGATTGGGCCGTGTGCAGGTCACGAGTCTGGATAGAGTAAGGGGGGGTCGGCCCACTCCCGAGTCTGTGCGTCTTCTAGAAACATTCGACGCAAATGAGCGGCGATGCCGAGCGCAAAGTTGTGGAGAAAGCATGGGCCAGGGCCAGGTAGCGGGGGGATGAAGGAGGGGAAGCTGGAGCTTGCCTCCTTGCCCACACAGTGCGGGCGTCTGAAGATGGAAACTTTCAGAGCCCTTCGCACCGGGACTTGCTCTGCTACCTTCGATGCACAGCGCACTGGGACGGCAAGTTGAGAGATGGAAAAATGAGGTAAAGCATGGCAGGCAATCATTTTGTAGAAACAAGCAATGCAAACTGATTTGCGCAAGATGAATTCAAGTTATGATGCTGTCACCGCGGTAGAGAACACGGTCCTTGATCGACTTGGTGTTACAGCAATGATGATGCATTCAAGGAACGTGCGCAGAGCAAGAGCTACCTCCCGCATACTGTATGTAGGGCGGGAAGCAAGCAGCACCCCACCGTGAACTCGCTGGAACCTCCCTCGAAGCTTCATGCTCCCATCTAGTTCCCGCCTTCTCGCCTTCCCATAGCAAAAAAAAGACCCCATCGACTTCCCGCTGTCCATCTCCCCGGATCTCCTGCCGTCATCATACCGCCTTTGTTGATCGTCGCAGGTGCCTTATTTCCCTGCCTTCTCGCCCTTTGCCGATCTTCTCTTTGCGCCCTCGAGCAAAACAGGAAGAAGAGTGCAGTGTCGGCCTAATCTCGCACCCTCATCTCGTTGCGCCGGACACGTCCGAACCAGCCTTTATTCATTGTCCACACCGCTTTCCCTCCGAATCAACCATTCCGGCTTCATTTCCGCAGTTTGAGCTATAGCTGGTCTTTATCATCCACGGATTGTCGCTGCAGCTTTTCGACGAGTCCCCCCCTTCGTCATCGCAGTACCTCGACAAGACGCATCTTGCTGCGACCACATCCGAAACTAGCAGAAACAAGCACCGCCCAATCAACCCATATCTCTTTGTCTTTGTCCCAACCACGCAGCAGTGCTAGGCGGCAACGCAGAAAGTAAGTCTCGTCATTTTTTGATAGGTTCTTCTCGCCTGATCTGTTTCAAATCGCCTCCGTGGATGGCATGGTCACTCTTTGATAAAACATCTATTTGTGGTTTCGGGGCCACGACAGAGCCGTTTTGGAGACATGGCAAGGTTCAACTGCCATTACTACCGTGTAATGGCTATCGAAACCGGGTCGGAAGAGCAGCGACCTATCGGCTAGCAAGTCACAGGGCTGCGCACGATCACTTTCTTGCCCACCCCTTTGCTTCAGCTTCCTCCTGGTGGCTGTTGAACAGCCCCGGATGTACAGTTTGTGTCGAACCGTTTTCTGACTTGTCTCACCTCCAGGGTTTTAGAGAACGTCTCGCGAATCAACCGCCGATCGTGTGTGGTTCTGGCCACGACTTACACCAGGCATACCATTGCTTTGTCTGCCTCTTGTTCAGACAGGACCCAGTATAAAGAGTCGTCAGACTTTGGCTGTTTGAGCCAGTAGAGAAACAAATCTCTTGACAAGTTCCCGCCAATATGTCAGGTCCGGGCTTCACCAGCCCCTTTGGGGCAAATTCGAACCCATTTGGCTCTTCCAGGCTCGACACGGGCGCCATGCAAAGGGTAGCCGAAGAAGATGAAAACGACACCGTCACCTCGCCCACAACACCGAGCTTCCACACGGGCGGCTACCTGTTCAGGGGACCCTTTGGAGGCGACGCCGCTTCTGAATCCCAACATTCCGGGTTGAGAAGCCCGCCAGTGTCAGAAGGCTATCCTGCCCAGTACAATTTTGGACGTCGTACCTCGGTGTCGGCAGAGTCTCTTAAACCGGTTGGCGATAGCTACGACAACTGGGCGCCCCCCGTACATCCCAAGACGCCAGAACAACTGGGCCGGCTGAAACAGGCCATGAGCGGCAACTTCCTGTTTAGCCACCTCGATGACGAGCAGAGCGCTCAGGTTTTGGGGGCTTTGGTAGAAAAGCCGATTCCCACCAAGGGAATCAAGGTGAGCGAGCCAGCGCATGTTTCTCCAAGAAAGTGTAACCATCTAACCCGTGGCAGGTTATCACACAAGGCGACGCCGGCGATTTCTTCTACGTGGTCGAGAAGGGCTCTTTTGACATCTATGTCAATAGCAGGGGTTCGTTGCAACCTGGACCCGATGGGATGGGACAAAAGGTCAGCACAATTGAGGCTGGCGGATCTTTTGGCGAGCTCGCCTTGATGTACAACGCACCGCGGGCCGCGACGGTCATCTCGGCCGAGCCGCAATGCATGCTGTGGGCACTGGACCGCGTCACTTTCCGGCGGATCCTGATGGAGTCGACCTTCGCCCGCCGCCGCATGTACGAAGGTTTCCTCGAGGAGGTGCCCCTGCTGTCGACCCTGACTCCCTACGAGCGGTCCAAGATTGCCGACGCCCTCGAGAGCCAGAAATTCCCTGCGGGCCACACCATCATCCGCGAGGGCGACCCGGGCCACTCATTCTACCTGCTCGAGGCCGGCGAGGCCGTCGCGTATAGAAGCGGAAACGACACACCGGTGAAGCACTACAAGAAGGGCGACTTCTTTGGCGAGCTCGCGCTGCTCAACGATGCGCCGCGCGCCGCCAGCGTCGTCAGCCAGACCGAAGTCAAGGTCGCGCGGCTCGGCAAGTCGGCCTTCCAGCGGCTGTTGGGGCCGGTCGAGGGTATCATGAGACGGACCAAGTACGTGGGTGTTAAGACGGGCGTAGAGGAGATGGATCCGCTGCAGATGTCTTAGAAGGAAGTGGTAGGTTGGGTCTGCATGGAAACGGCGCGGTTGGTGGTCATGTTCATCCAAGAGAACGAGAGAAAGTTCGCAGAGTCATACGAGGGTCGGGGCGGCGTTTAGGAATTCCCAAAGCTCCTTTCTGCAGCAAACTAGTCCTGGACTGTCATCAGATAGCTAAGATGTACAGTAAAAGTACAATCCATATGTCCTCATTTATGATACGGCCCACGGCCATCCATGGTTCTGAGTAGGTAGTGAAGTTGCATGTAGCGCCACGTCCGTCCCACGGTATGTAAATTATCTCCATGCCGAAAACTGGTATCTCCCCATCCTCCACCAACCACAACCCCTTCCTCCCCTCCTTTCCTTTCTCCCTCACCATAAAAAAAAACCGACAAAAAACAACAACCGAAAAACAAACCCACCCAAACCTCACACCCCCTCCCCCCCAACACCAGCCAACCGCCTCCTCAACCCCAACCCCTCCCTCCGCAACCCCTCCACCGCCGCCTCCGTCTCCAGCACCCTCCCCACCCCGCTCCGCCACGCCTCCTCCAGCGCCGCCATCTCCCCCGCCACCGCGTCCTGCGCCGCCCGCCGCCTAAGCGTCGTCGCGTCCACCTCGCGCCGCGCGATCGCTAGCTCCTGCTCCGCCGCCCGCACCTCCCCCTCCAGCGAAGCGTTGCCCACCAGCCACGCGTTCTTGCCGTACGCTTCGAGGAGCGCGAGGTGCGTGCGCCGCGACGCGATGTAGCTGTGTGAGGCGTAGGCGCGCGAGAGCGTGGTTTGGAGGAATTGGGCGCGCGCGTGGGCGGTGGGGAGGGTGTTGAGGGTGGCGGGGGAGGGCGGGTCGGGTGCTTCGTAGCGCGTGAAGTCGAGGGCGGTGAGTTTGGATTGGGAGCGGGTGGAGGGGTCGGTGGTGGCGAGGCGGGTGAGTTCGGCGGTGAGGAGGGGGGTGAGGAAGGCGGTGGGAGTGGGTGCCGGGGGGAGGTGCAGGTGGTGAGGGTCGTCTGGCACTTGGGTGCGCTCTTCCGCGATGAGGGCTTCGGCCGCGGCGCGCTCGGCGGGTGTGGGGTCGGGGTCGACGTCTGTTGCGGGAGTGGCGTTAGATGCCTGTGCATGGTGGTGACTTGGGGGGGGTGGGCAGGTGGGAGGAGGTCGAAGGAGGGGCTTACATGGGAGGGACTCGTGGACGAAGTCGACGGGCATGGTGATGGTAGGTAAGGTCGGAGTACTGGTCTTGTTTGGTGTTTGTTTTATGTATCGCAGGTGCCAATCAGCTCTTGAGTGGCGAGTGGGTTCGATGTGTGCAATCCGGAGTTCTTGATAACGCGGTGGTGGTTATGAATCGGGCGGTTCTGCAGGTAGTAATCTGTTCGTGGACATGCACCGTTATGGCCAGAGCAGAAAGATACGCGATCGAAAACCTGGTCTCCACTCCTGCGAGCAAAGTGCTTGGCAGCGGGGCCTGAACCATTCGTCGAATCGGGGAATTTCCATTGCCGGGAACGGCTGCCAAGGCACCTTACCGTGTTGGCAAACCGCTGCTGCAAGGGAGCGAGGCACCGAGGGTACGAATACCTGCTGGGCTGCTGCCGTTCTAGCCCGCATCCCTCCGGATACTATCGCAGCGGGCCTATGTTATCCGCAACCACAATGCCCGGATAAAGTTATCGCCTCATCATCAGCAGAATCATTCACCGTGATCCCGCCCACGGTCCTCATTATGGCGGCGCACGCAGAGCTAATAGAGCCTCTACTTGTTGCGACGGAAGCCGAGAAGGGCGATGCAGCACCTGAGACTCATACAGACCAAGAGTCGGGGCGGAAACATCGGAAACCACAGGCATGTGCTGGGGAGGACAGAAAGATACCCCGCCACCGACTCTTCTTGGCGTGTGCTACCATCTTGACCTTGGTTCTTCTCGCTCCTTTTGTATGCAAGACGTTGCCATTCGGGGACTCTTCAAGATGGAGTGGTCACTGGCTGAATGCCGCTGAGCGGCCCGACCGAACGCAGTCTCCCGGAGACGGCTATCTCATCGGGGTTGGCAAAGCTGATATCACTGGACCCGTGGTCGAAATCAACTTGATGGGCTACGCGGATCCAAAGCAAGTCGGTACTGGTCTCCGACAACGTCTGTACTCGCGAGCCTTCATTGTCGGCAGTGTCGATAAGCCCGATGAGAGATTCGTCTACCTGGTGCTGGACACCCAGTCAGGCGATACGGCCGTCCGATACGGTATCATAAACGGCCTTCAGGAGCTTGGCCCGGCGTACGCCGTTTACAACCACCACAACGTTGCCGTGACGGGCACTCACTCGCATGCCGGGCCTGCCGGTTGGCTGAATTACTTGCTTCCCCAAATTACCAGCAAAGGCTTCGATCACCAGGGCTACCGTGCTATTGTCGACGGTGCACTGCTCTCGATTCGTAAGGCTCACGAAAGTCTTCGGCCAGGGTACTTGAGCGTTGGCACCACCAAGGTGCAGGGGGCCAACATAAACCGCAGCTTATTTGCATATCTTGCCAACCCAGAGCAGGAGCGCACCAAATACAATGTCAGCGCAGATGATGATGGCTCCGTGGAGAAAGACTTGACCTTGCTCAAGTTCCAACGGGCCTCGGACAACAAGAACATTGGCGTCCTTACCTGGTTTCCCACCCATGGGACCTCGCTACTGGGCAACAACACTCTGATCGCAGGTGACAATAAAGGAGTGGCCGCCTATCTGTTCGAAAAGAACGCCCGCCAAGATCCTACGGCGGCTGAGAACTTCGTGGCCGGCTTCTCACAAGCGAATGTCGGCGATACCAGCCCAAACGTCCTGGGCGCGTGGTGTGAGGACGGCTCAGGGGAGATGTGTAGCTTTGGAAACAGTACCTGCAGTGACGGCAGATCCCAGGCATGCCACGCCCGCGGGCCGTTCTTCCGGGTTCAAGACAACGGGGCGAGCTCATGCTTCGAGGTAGGGAAACGGCAGTTCGAGCCTGCTCTGGCACTCTACCACGATCTTCAGCGGAACCCTGTTCCTGTGCGAGGCGGGCCGGTCAAGTCGTTTCACACCTTCCACGACATGTCCAGCTTCTCATTCCTCCTCCCGAACGGCTCAGAAGCCCGCACATGCCCGGCCGCGCTTGGATATTCATTCGCCGCCGGGACATCGGACGGCCCCGGTGCGTTCGATTTCACGCAGCACGACGGCAACGAAAACACCACGTCGCCAGTCTGGAAGGTCGTCTCACGCCTCCTCAAGAATGCGACGCCCGAGCAGCGAGCGTGCCACGAACCCAAGCCGATCCTCCTAGACGTCGGTGAGGTGCACAACCCCTACGACTGGACGCCCAACATCGTCGATGTGCAGGCATTCCGCGTCGGCCAGCTCTTCATCGTCGTCAGTCCCGGCGAAGCGACCACCATGTCCGGGCGGCGATGGAAGAATGCCGTGGCGGACGCCTCAACAACCCTGTTCAGTGACGAACGTCGTCAAGAATCAGACCCCGCCCCCGTCGTCGTGTTGGGCGGCCCGGCGAACAGTTACACACACTACATCACGACAGAGGAAGAATACAGCATCCAACGCTACGAGGGCGCCTCGACACTATACGGTCCGCACACGCTGGCGGCGTACATCAACGTGACACTATCCTTGCTATCCTACCTCGGCGCCGACGCCCCGCCACCACCACCCCACGACAAGGTGGGCCTGTTCCCACCGGACAACTCGAACCGGTCGCTGTCGTTCATCTCGCCCGTCGTGTTCGACGGCACGCCGCTGTTCAAGGGCTTCGGCGACGTGGTGACCGACGTGAATAGGATCTATCGCCGAGGCCAGCAGCAGCCGGTCAGCGTGGTCTTTGTGGGCGCGAATCCGAGGAATAACCTGCGCCTGGAGGGCACGTTTGCTGCGGTGGAGAAGCTGAGTCTGCTTAATAATGGGAGGGGAGGGGAGGAGACGTCGGTGTGGAAGAGGGTGAGGGATGATGGGGACTGGGCGTTGGTGTTCAACTGGCGGAGGACGAATGAGATTTTGGGCACGAGTGAGGTCGAGATTGTGTGGGAGCCTGAGGATTGGGCGGAGCAGGGGGTGTATCGGATCAGGTACTATGGGGATTCGAAGAGTCTGGGCGGGAGTATTGCGGCTTTTGAGGGCGTGAGTTCGCCGTTTACTTTGATGTAAGGGTTTGTGGGTGTGGGATTGGGCTGGGCTGGGACATGGGTTTGACGGGATTAGGGGGCATCATAAGATATCCTACGGCGACGGCGTTTTGGCTTTTTCTTATTCAAGGTATTCAAGTAGCCCCGTACAAGTACACACTGAGCGGAATTATTGTCGTTAACAATGGTAACTGAGCCGTAATCCGACGCTCAGTACATACATGCATCCGACTAACAAAGCCACAGTGCATACTAGAGTCGCTAGGCCTACGAGAACTGTCAAATTGAACTACCTATACATGGTCCAATAGTATGATTTTCGCTTCAAGGTCTCTGAGTCCAACCTATTCTCTTTGACTTCCGATAAAAGTTTGTTGACTTGGGATAAAGGTGGATGCTTTCATCTGATGTCGGTTGTTGACAAGACAGATACGGCTTGCACTGTTTGCGCAGCAGCGGTAGGGGGACATCTGCACTTGGAGACGATGAAGCTCAACCATCGCGGGGAATAGGGTTGATGTGGGCAAGTAACCAGTTGCGTGGCCAATAGATTGAAGGGGCTGTGACGTATTGTGTATTGAGTAGAAGCGGGCATCCTACGATGTGTACAAGGAGACCGAGGGCACTGCGCAAACTATGACGTCGAGACTGTTGAGAAGACACGCGAGCCGTTTTGATCGTCTGTGAATTTTGTTTGTTACAAGCTGCAGAACGACCCCGCCCGAACTTTCCTACCCCGGCCACCCTGCCTCGACACAGCCCGCTCACATAACTCTGCATATGTACTTACAAGGGACTCGAGCTGACTCTTCTTCCATTGCCGATGCCCGGTCAGGCCATTGTTTTTCCTTCCTCCCGACAACGCTCGGCTTGTCGAGAATCAACATTTACTTAGTCAAACACGGGAGAGCTCCCGTCCCAAGAGTCAAGCAAACGAATTACCCCACAGTTACCCCAACACCCACCCCTCTACTCAAGCATCGCAATTGAATCACCATCACGCATGGTTACCGTGGAAGCAAGGAAGTGAACAATTGGTCAAAAGCTTCGCACCGAACGTTTGAAACGAGCTCGTCATGGAGTCGTTCAATCTCCTCAGGCGGCGCACTACGGAGCTGTTCAACTCCATGCCCGCTGTGCCCGCTATGCCCTCGATGCCCTCGATGCCCTCGATGCCCTCGCTGGGCAGCCGTGGAAGCGGCGGCATGAAAGGAACCTGGGAGAAGCTCGATATCCCGCCGCTTCCGCGGTCGTCTCATTCGGCCGACATCGTGGCCGGGACTGTCTACATTTTCGGCGGCGAGATCGAGCCCCGCCGTCCCGTCGACAACGACATGCACGCCATCACGCTGCCGTCGAGCGGCGCCCAGGCTGACTACTACGCTATCAAGGCCAAGCCAGTCAAGTCCTCAGCTCCCGCTACGAAACTTGCCGTCCCCACGGTGAACGAGCCCAAGGCCGAGTCCGCCTCCGAGTCCGAGTCCGACGAGGATGAAGAGGACGATGAAGACGACGACGACGAGGATTCCGAAGAGGAGGACTCTGAGGAAGATTCCGACGATGACGACAAGGAGCTGTCCGAAGTCCCGCTCACCACCCCCTCCCCGGGCCCCAGCGCCAACGCCAAGGGCAAGGGCAAAGCCATCTCGCCCCCGGCGCAGCTGCCCGACGTACCGGCACCGCGCGTTGGCCATGCCACGGCGGTGATCGGCCACCGCATCTTCCTCTTCGGCGGGCGCGGCGGGCCGGACATGGCGCCGCTGGACGAGGGGGGCCGGGTGTGGGTGTTCGACACGCGCACGCACCTCTGGTCCTTCCTGGACCCGAGCCCGGCCGCCGCGGGGCTGCCCGACATCCCGCGGCCCGCGCCCCGCAGCTACCATGCCGCCGTCGCCACCTCCAAGCCCGACACCTTCGCCCGCCCGGCCCGCCCGCCCTCGCAACCGCACACCAAGGTCGACGCCTGGCGCGACTGGGCCCTCGGCACCTCCGCCGAGGCCGAGCACACCCACGGCATCCCACAGCAGCCCGTCGTCGGCGTGCTAGCCGAGCGCGCCACCGACCCCGACGCCGACGGCTACGGCACGCTGATCATCCACGGCGGGTGCCTCGCCGAAGGCAGCGGGCCCGCGCGCTCGGCCGACGTGTGGGCGTTCGACGTGCGGTCGCGCGTGTGGCAGCGCTTTCCCGACGCACCCGGCGCGGGGCGGGGCGGAGCAGCCCTCGCGCTCGGGGGCACCGCCGGCGGCCGGCTGTACCGGTTCGG